>NC_140592.1:959821626-960544126 GCF_964204655.1 Triturus cristatus
CCCCCAGGACTCAGGGTGTATGTGACATGTCCAAAACATATCCAACCTGAAACTGTGTCCATGACTCATGCCCATAACTGTACAGTTGCACATTACAGTCCTACAATTCCATGGATTGGCCAGATTCATAGAATGCAACTGTGTTGGACCTATCACTTGGGACACATGGCACAGATTCTGCCTCTGCAGCACAGATATAAGGCCGGCTGGCCCCCAGGGAGCTCACTTGCCTGCACTACATGCTACTGGACCACATCTCTGCTACCACTGCTGCTGTCTCTGCATCTTCTTGCTACTGCTATGGTACGTACTCTGGAGAGGGCCCCAGCCTTCACTGAGGAGGAGAACCTGCTGGACGGGATCCTTCCACAGTACTGCAAGCTGTATGGGAAACCAGAGGAGCAGGTGAGGGTGCAGTCCACTGCCTTCCTAATTGTGCATGTTGTCTGACTAGCAGTACTAGCAGTGTGTGTGCCAGTGGCAAGCGTACTCACTGAGTACTTTCAACCCCCAAAGTGTGTAGGTACATGTGATGAACAGGTGTTCTGCAGCAAAAGTGCATTTGTGCAAGCTTCAACTTCCCAGGCAATGTTAACATGTCAGACATGCAGGGCATTTGTCCATTTCCATGGGTGCACTACCTGTGTACCTCATTTTCCTTTGTGATGACGACATGTATATCCAACTGTGTGCAGCACAAATATGTAGCATGTGTGTTAAAGGACTTTTAACTTTGTCATCCTCACAGGTTGATGCCCACCAGAAGTAGGAGATCTGGCTGACCATCGCCCGGGCAGTCAGATCAGTGGGGATCTACAAGCGCCGGATCTGCAACTGCCAGAAGAGGTGGCAGGATCTTCGGGGCTGGACCCGGAGGATCGCAAGGGTCCAGCTGAAGCTGTCGCCTCCTCGCTGGAGGGGCGGACACCGGACCCTGATCCCCCACAAGCTCAGGATTCTGGCGGTGGTCTTCCCAGACCTGGATGGGCAGCTGAAGGCCAGACAGCACCAAGGAGGGGGTGAGTCCATGCCTAATCTGTGTACTATGTCTGACATGCTATTTTCAGTATTTTGGCTTGGTCACACTTCCACATCACGTAGGTCTTGTAGTCCAGGACTCATGTCCCTCAACTGTGTGATGCACCCTCCTCATCTGATCCACAGGTGTGGACTCTACAGTCTGTGGCTTGTGTCACTAGGGCACTGTGTCCCTGCAGTCAACTATGCTTCAGGTTCCGGACAGCATCTATTACCGTGACTCTGTTGTGTGTTTCATGGGTGGGTCAATTGTTTACACAATGCCTGAGATCTGACATGTGATCTGTGTGTGCCCTTGATATGTGTTCCAATTGCTGGTCTGACTCGCCTCATGTGCCTGGGGTATTTCAAACACACCCATGCAGCAGGGGACTCCAACTTTTGGGCCTCAGGAGTATGTATATCAAGTGTGTCACACTTGCTTAGCCACCTGCCTACTGTCCAGGGCTATACACTGTTTCACGTAGACCTGGGCAGTCATGCCTACTCCAGGGCATTTAGAAACACTCTGTAATCCCACTCCTGTGTATCAACTTACAGGTTGTGCTTAGTGACATGTGCCTTCAAGTGTCTGCCTCTGTGTCATTGTGGTGTAGCTCCCTTTTCAGGACAACTGAGGTGTTCATGTGTTTGAGGGTCAGCAGGACATCTGAGATGTGACTATAGGAGACGAGACCTGTGTGACATAGAGGTGTGTGATCACTTGACAGTGCACAATGGTGTATGCAACTGTGAAGTTCAGGCAGCTGTGTTTCATGCACATTAGACTGTGAGGTGCTCGTGTTCAGGGAGTTGTGTTTGCAGACACTCATATGTCTATTTTGTATGATGTGGGGTCATCTGGGTCCGGGATACGTTGTTTGCAGGGGATTGACAAGTGCACTGGTCAGCTGCAGAGTTTGCTTTACACATGACCTATGATTTTGACACGGTGCATTCTGTTGTTGTCTGGATGCCCTGCCCCTGTGACAGGAGACAGTGATGACTGACTTTCCAGGCATGCCTGTGCCATGGCATTTAACTTGCTATGAGTGATCCTGCATTGGGGTCAAATGTGCTCCATGCACCCCATTGTGGCATTCACTATCAGGACATGAGAACATCATAGTGTGTGTTGCTGGTATGCATCACAAGCATGTGAAATGAGACTCTGGCCATCCCTTCTTCCTGAACCCTGTAC
This sequence comes from Triturus cristatus, assembly GCF_964204655.1. Classification (NCBI taxonomy): domain Eukaryota; kingdom Metazoa; phylum Chordata; class Amphibia; order Caudata; family Salamandridae; genus Triturus; species Triturus cristatus. The sequence continues at coordinate 959,823,845 of NC_140592.1, forward strand.
TGAGTCAGTGGCAAGAGATGTGATGTGTGTATAGTAACATACTCCTACATGTTCACTTGCATCTCCAACAAATGTGTAGGTGGTGTCTGCACTTTGGGGTATTAGCATCCAACATGCAACAGACATATGGGTGCAAGTCCAGGAGGGATATGAGTGCCATGGTTGATGGTGAGACTGACAATTTCCTTTATTCAAAACAGTGTGAGCACTTTGAGCAGTGTTCAGCTGATGATGCCAGGGCTTGCCCTGTGATGTGCTGTACTCACTTTTTTTCCTAATTCTATCCAGATACATCCACGGCCACAGGAGGGGACAGCTCCACGGACCAGGAGGAGCCACAGAGCCAGACTGGGACAGAAAGCGAGGAGTTGGAGGGACCCAGTGGCACGGAGGGCAAGTGTAGCCACCCCGAGGAGTCCTCCGCACCATCCACCCCAGCTGAGGGCCACAGCAGCTCGGAGGATGACTCCCTTGTGAAGGCGGGTGTCAGCAGCCAACAAACCCCAGCTAGTGAGGCTGTCCCCACCACCACCATCACCACCCTCCCATCGGCTCCCATCCCAGAGGTCCGTGGAGGCTCCCGTGTTCAGGAGCATGTCTCCTTTGTGCCAGGCACCGCACCCCCTGCCCCTGTGTCCCCTGATGCCCTGAGTGTGGAGTCTGTGGACGTGCTTCAACAGATCCATGTACAGCAGACATCAATGCTAAGTGTCCTCCATGCACACACCAGTCTGTTGAAACAACTGGTGTTGTTCATGGAGGGCATTTCATCGAGCATGTCTGCCTTACAGAAGACCAATCAGTCCATGGCCTCCTCCCTGACGGCAGCAGTGTCCCTCCTCCAACAGTCCCTCGCTCCTCCTACCCCTGCCCAATCCACGATTCCTAGCACCCTACCTGTCCCTAGCACACACACACCAGCACATTCACCCAAACCCACAGACATGGACAGCACTCAATCACCAAAACTAAGGTCTAGACGTGCACACAAGCAACCTCTGGGGACTGTACCACACTCACAGGGGATGGTTTGCAAACACACACACAGGCATCCACCACAACCACTCTGCAGTCCTCCGATACCTCTCCCTCCAAGACCCCTTCCCTTGCCTCACCTGCAACCCCATCTCCCAAGAGGCTCTTCCTCTGTGACTTTCCCCACTGATCCAGCAGATCCAGCTTACAAGGGGAAGATGAAGTCCCCACACACAGAGTGCCCATCACACCCAGACACCCTCCCCCAGGTGCAGTCAGACTGAGGCCCCCACCCGCAAGTCCCACTGGAGCCAGAAGAGCAAGATCCCACCCCCACCCCAGAGCTCCACGACACAGTCTCCGTCCTCCTTCCCCCAGGCCATCCCTCCACAGGTTCCCCTACCAAACCCTTCCCCAGGTTCCCCCACCCACAGATACACCATCCCTAAAATGCTCAGGCCCTGCCCCCCACCACTTGCTCTTCCACCCCCACCACCACGGTGAAACTGTTTGTGCCACTGGTGTGGGGACCGTGGCCCCCCCTCTGTCCTGCCGACCTCACCTGAACCCCATTCCGCTCCCATGGAGTTGGGCAAATCAGTGGAGTCCACTCAGTCCGTGGCGTATTCCCTGACGGCAGCTGTGTCCTCCTCCAACAGTCCCGCACCCCTCCTACCCCTGCCCCACCCACGATTCCTAGCACCCTACCTGTCCCAAGCACACACACACCTGCACATTCTCACAAACCCATAGACATGGGTAGCACACAAACACCCAAACCAAGGGCTAGACGTGCACACAAGCAAGCACAGGGGACTGATACCACACTCACAGGGGATGGTTTGCAGACACGCACACAGTCATCAACAACCACTCTGCAGTCCTCCAAAACCTCTCCCTCCCAGCCCCCTTCCCTTGCCTCACCTGCAACCCCATCTCCCCAGAAGCTCTTCCTCTGTGACCTTGGCCTCTTCCCCACCGACCCAGCAGATCCAGCTTACAAGGGGAAGAGGAAGTCCCCACACACAGAGGGAGTGCCCCTCACACCAGGACACCCTCCCCTAGGCACAGTCAGACTGAGACCCCCACCCGCAAGTGCCCCCGGAGCCAGAAGAGCAAGACCCCACTGCTGCCCGCAGCTCCACGACAAAGTCTCCGTCCTCCATCCCCCAGGCCACCACTCCAGAGGTTCCCCCGCCACACCCTGCCCCAGGTTCCCCCACCCACAGATACACCATCCCCAAAATGCTGAGGCACTCACCCCCTACCACTTGCTCTTCCACCCAAGTCAGACAGTTTGTGCCACTGATGTGGGGACCGTATCCCCCCCTGTCCTGCCGACCTCACCTGAACCCCATTCCGCTCCCATTGAGTTAGGCACTGCAGTGGAGTCCACGACCACCTCGTCTGACTTGGGCACTGCAGTGGGGATCCAGTCCACTCCATCTGACCTGCCCACTGCAGTTGTGCCGGCACCCTCCCCATCTGACTTGTGCCCCACAGTTGTGACTGCGTCCACTATGTCAGACACCTCCACTGCAGTTGCCAGTGACTCTCCTGCATCCACCTCCCCTTCACTGCCTCCTTCTGCTGAGCCCTGATCCTGTCCCTGCGGTGACTGGCCTGCCCCATGTATGCCCCTCCGAGTGGATGTCCCCTGTCCTTACCAGTGCAGGCAAGCAACGTGTGACTGTTGTCACTCAAATCACAATGTTGACATTTGGATATGGACTGGCCATTGGCCTTTGTTTTGAAAGGACTTTGCAATTGCATTTCAAATTTACTGAATAAAGCATTTGTATTTATCCTTGTGAATTTGATTTAGATGTACATTATGTTGATGATGTTTACCATGACCTTGCAGTTATAATGCTGGATTTCCAATGTTGAATACTGAGGTGATGATGTGATGTACTCCATGTGGTCCATGAGATATGTATCTTATTCTGGTCAGTATCCATGTCATCCTTCGCAGCTAACTGGGTGTGTCATGATTACCAATTTGTGAACATCTCTGTAAACATTTCATTTGCATTGTCACATCTGTGGATTGCACACATGCACATATGATGTGCTTCCCATTGTCCAATTTGTCTATTTCCCTGACTGTAGGCGCATCTCCACTGGACCTGCAGGTGTGGGCATCATTGGTGTAGGAGCAACTGGGTCCTCTGTGCAACTTGCTGGACATATGTATCGAGTATGTGCAGATAACTTAATGGACACTCCCGTACCCAGGCTGTTGTGACCAGAGCCTTCATTGGGTGGTAACTGATGGCTGACTGACCAAGTGTTCTGCCGACATGACTGAGACCTGCTGGGACTATGTTTGGCACAGCTGAGCTTCCACAGGAGTTGAGTCCCCTCAAGTAAGTGTGTTGTTCTGTGACATTGCCTGGGCCCATGGTGTGTGTTGTGTGAGCATGTGTGTGTGTGTCCACATCCCTTTTTATACACAGGCAGTGTTCCCTTGATATGTTCCTGATGTGTGGGTGCATGACACACTACTGTTAATTGGTGTTTCATCATTGGGATTTGTCAGTTCTGAGTGGTGATGATGTGGTCAGACGCAGACGGGACACAGACAGGGGTCCCCAAGGCACTTGTTTGTTCGCAATATCATGTAGTTGTCCCTAGGTGGTACCTTTCGGTGATTGAGACATGTGTATGTGTGTATGACTGCTCCCACTTGTCAGCTTCAGGGCTGCAATGTTGGCAGGTGTCAGCATATGTGCCTTGTGGTTCTCATTGGCGTCTGCATTGTCCCGGGACTGTGGCATGGATTCCGAAGGTTACGGGAGCTTTGATGTCATGGCCATTTACCACATACTGTGGAGTATGTCTGTCATTCACCGGGGTTGTAGACTGTCCTTGTGTGATGAGTCTGTGCACCTTAGTTCCTCCCAACATTTCTGTGTTTGTCATGGGTGCATGTGCAATGTCACATGTCCATGTGGGCTTCACAGATGTACATTGGTGCAGTTCAGGGTTTGTGGTGTTGAGGGTGGACAGATGTGAATGTTTGCGTGGATCGGCCCCTACCTCCCATTTGTCCATGGATGACGGGCCATGCTGAGTGATTTGTGTTTGTGTAGGTGTGATGTACATTTGTGGCACAGGACACATGTCTGGGTTTCACAGTTTGTACGACATCTACCTTTGTCATCACAGTGGACGTATCATGCATGCTTGTGTCACCCCTATGTATGGTCCCGGGAGGTAGTGCTGTTGTGTGTCAGTCACTTGCTGGTTTAGTTGCTGTTCATTCCGGCTTGTATCACATGTGTCTGCTGGGCTTCCTCTCATCTCACAATACCTGATTGCCCACTAAGGGGGGCCCAATGATGGGTTACTTTTGTATGGCCCTGTGTCCAAATCTGTCTCACTGTGGTTCAGCCCCCCTCATGTGTTGTGTAGTTGCCTGTGGATACTGAGACACACACACACATCTTGTGTCAGATGTGCAGTGTGAGGATGCCTGTTTGTGTTTGTGCATCTGCACCAGTGCATTGGTATTGCTGTTGTGGGCCATTGTCTGGATGTTGTTTGGGTGATTTTCCCTGCTGTCCCTGTGAGTCATATCACATAATTCTGCACATTCATCCTGGTTGTTATGTCCCATTGCTGGCATGGAATGGGAGTTTGTGACCTGACACCTACAGTCTACACAGGATGTATTGATTTGTGTGTCTATTTTCAAGATGTGTGTATGCATTATGATGGTCACTTTTGCTTATGTGTCATTGTACACTGTACGCAATGTCAGCCCCCGTGGGTGGTGCTTGTCTGCACATGGCCGAGAGTATGTTAGATTTTCACAGCACTGTTAGCCTCACCACATCTCTGTGGGTATGGGTCACAACCACTACTTTGCCACAAAAGTGTTTCATGTGTTAGGACCAGGAATCATACATGCTGTTTGGTATTTGCAGCTTTGACCATGATGACACTTACCTTTTTGTCACTGTGATGAGGGGGGTTTTAGACCCCATCACCACAATGCTCAACATTTGCTGCAGTTTGGAACCCCACACGTAACTTGTGCTCTACACAGTGAGGGGGTGTTAGTGCACAATGACACAGTGCTATTGTGATGCTTGCCTTATGTAGACCACACTCAGTTGTTTGTCACACATGTGATGGTAGTTACATTGTATGTTCGAAGTCATATTCACTGTTGTGGGCATTTGTCACAGACTACACACTGTTGTCATGATGTTAGGGGGGATGTATTTTGCTGACATATCTAATGTTGTTGTATGATGGATGTGTGTCGCATCACCCATCCTATGTGTGGGGGTGTTGATATTGATAGTCACACAGCACCCTATGGGTGGGGGTGGCAGTATTGATGGGCAACAAGTCCCCTATGAGTGGGGGTGGCAGTAGTGATAGGCAACATACCCCCTATGAGTGGGGGTGGCAGTAGTGATAGGCAACAAGTCCCCTAGTGATAGGCAACATACCCCCTATGAGTGGGGGTGGCAGTAGTGATAGGCAACAAGTCCCCTATGAGTGGGGGTGGCAGTAGTGCTAGTCAACAAGTCCACTATGAGTGGGGGTGGCAGTAGTGATGGGCAACAGGTCCCCTATGAGTGGGGGTGGCAGTAGTGATGGGCAACAGGTCCCCTATGAGTGGGGGTGGCAGTAGTCATAGGCAACATACCTCCTATGAGTGGGGGTGGCAGGAATGAAGGGCAACATAGTCCCTATGGGTGGGGGTGGCAGTAGTGATGGGCAACAAGTCACCTATGAGTGGTGGTGGCAGTAGTGATGGGCAACAGGTCTCCTATGGTTGGGGTGGCAGTAGTGATAGGCAAGAAGTCCCCGATGAGTGGGGGTGGCAGTAGTGATAGGCAAGAAGTCCCCGATGAGTGGGGGTGGCAGTAGTGATAGGCAACAAGTCCCCTATGAGTGGGGCTGGCAGTAGAGATGGGCAACAGGTCCCCTATGAGTGGGGGTGGCAGTAGTGCTGGGCAACAGGTCCCCTATGAGTGGGGGTGGCAGAAGTGATAGGCAACATACCCCCTATGAGTGGGGGTGGCAGTAGTGATAGGCAACAAGTCCCCTATTAGTGGGGCTGGTAGAGGGGATGGCCATGCAACCCCTATGGTGGCCTGTTGCTAGTGGACAGGATATGGATCCCCTGGGTGTGTGTGACATTTGTCGGGTACGTTTTGTTTGTTTGTGTGGCGGGTGTCTGACTTACCGTCTGCGCCGTCCGCGTCTGTTCCTGATCTGGTCATAGATGTACAGTACTGGTATGACCTGCGCGATGGGATTCGTGATGTGTTCGTCTCGTAAACGCTGCCTGTTGCTCCATCTCGTACCCGTTGCTAGCTGATCCGTCTCGTAGCCGTGGATTGTGTTCTGGCGCGAATCGTACCTGATATGCTGCTTTCCCGGATGCTGTGACGTGCTGTACGTGGTGACCCGTCCGGCGCGTATGATTTGTGCATCATACTTGTCTGGCCGGAAACTGCTGTGGTAACTGCTTCCGGGCGACTCGGTTCGGCGATCGGAGGTACGGGTCGTACAGACAATGAAGCTTGAATCGCAGCCTACGTGTCGGTCAGATTTGTGTCAGTTATGCGCATCGTACTTCATTGCACGGACGGACCGGCTCCCGGAATGTGTCGGTCACAAGGTAAGGATATGAACAGCTCTTGGAGAGCTGTCCGACCCGGATCGGAATCGACCCCTTAGTAGGCTGTGACAAAATTTAAATTACACAGGTGAACACTACGTGAAATTTGGAAAATTTCTTTCACATTCAGATTATGCAATTTTGCATAATTTTTGCGCATGCAGAAAGCTGGTTCCCACAGAAAAAGGTCTTGTAGGGGAAAATGATCTTCTCAAACCTGTCTTCTGACCGTGTTTCATATGACATTTTGCACAAGGTATGACCTCATTTGAAAAAGTTAAGTGTGATACTTTTGCTTTAAAAGTCTAATTTCGCATCAGTTCTGGAATTTCATAAAAGGATTTGGAAAAAATATGCAATTTCGCCTCCTCTAGTACTGACAACCATTCTCTTGGTCCTTTCCAACCCTGGAAAACGGTTGGAAAATTACTACAAAGGAGAAAAAGCTCAACATTTCTGGAGTGCAGAGGAGAAAGAATGAAAACAATTACAGTTGCACCATGTACAGCAGCGCATAGTGAAATGGCTCACCCTTGCATTAATTACCAAGTTACTAACTGGTAACTTTCATTTCTCCAAGACCAATTCTTTCTCATCCCGGTTCCTAGGACTTGAGGTTGCCATGCCAAGATCCTAGCTAGCAGAAGATACTATAAAAAATTTCTTCAAACAGATACCTCCCCTTTTATTCCGGGTAGGCCACACACATTGTTGCCTTAGAAAGGAAGCGCGCACCTGCCTTACTTTCTATTTTCTGTTTCAGTGGCCACAGGTATGCAATTCCTTCGATAAATGTAAGTCAGCTTTTCTTTTGAATATATTTGTTCAGGATCTGCCTTAGCAGTCATGTTTGTTTATTAATTCCTTATCCGTTGATTGCCACGCGTCTGGTCTTCACAAAGTGCACGTGTGGTTCAAGTCAGGGGTTACTTGTGACTTGATGGTTGAGTCTAGTCTCTTATTTTTCACGGATTTAAGGAATGATAGTGTGGCACAAGAGAGGGCCTTGCTGGATGTCAAGAGTGACATAACTTCATTCAAAGAGGCTCACAAGTTCTCAAGTTTAGCAAAACGGGGCAAAGGGGTGGGCTGTCTGAGAGAGAGAGGCAGTAGGCAACTCATGAGGCCTGATGCTAAAATTGTATTTGTAGAAAATGACCATAATTTGGATGACACCACCCCACCAACACTCCCACTCTCCCAGATTTTTGCATTATCATCTTTGCTGGCTTTAGAACTCCTTTATGCACGTTACCCCTGCTAACCAGGATTAAAGTGCATGTGCCAACCCTTTGGTGCAATTCATTTTTTTTTGTTAGGCCAACAGTATATAGTGAGGAAATACACCCACAGCATAGAAAGTTAAATGTCACCTTTGGACTGCAGCACTCATTATGCCATCCACTAGTGCAATTAAGAAAGAAAGCATGGTTTTGGGCCCAACTGCTGCATTGTAAAACCTGCAGTGCGCTTTGGTAAAAAAACCATTTTGACAGGTAAAGTCCTCCCTTTTATATATTGGTAAGTCACCCCTTTTCTATGCCTTGTAGCCCACAAGGTTCTGTGCATGGAATTTAACCGTGGAACATGTAAAACATGAATATTACCATGTCCATAAATGACAAGGCCCAAAAAGCTATTTTTACTGTGGCAGGCCTATGTATCATATGTAGAAAATTGGATGACAGATTAAAATACCAATTCTGCTAACTCAGGAAAGAAAACAAATTCACTTTAAAATAAAATTAAATATTTAATTTAAAGGTGAAGTCAGATTTGGAATAAGTATTAAGGAAAAGTAACTTTCATAAAGTAATCCTTTAACTTCCTGAGCGTTCACAAGGTTGATTACCATTAGCCTCTGTCAACTATTAGCCTGTGTTCATCCTTGAATAAGGTGTGAACAAGGTGTGAAATCTATCCCAAGTGCTACACAATAGGTTGACCTGAATGGACAGGGATGACTCCTCAGAGCTCTGCTAAATCTTCATGATGGGGGCTGTAGACATCTGTTTTGGCATCATAGTGTCAAATCCTGCCTGGCAGGTCTGTTTGATCCACATGTAACACTTTGATTAGCTTGAAAGGGAGAGAAAATAATACCAGGTCAATTCTTGCATATTCCCTATCTGGGTGCAGGACGATCCTGTGTTTTTCCCACCAGACTTCTGTCTCCTAGTTTGCTGTGAGTACAGGGCCTGCTTCAAGCTGGATTTTACTATTAGATGTGAGAGAACAGTGTTGATTACTAGTATGCACTCCCCTACACACCCACAACTGTCAGAGCCCAAGTTTAGTGAGGCTGAAGACGTTTGCCTTCTTGAAAATGCTGTGACGCATGGTATTTTGGGCATGTTTGCAGTAAGGCAAACAGAAACCATTGAGAAAGTGGGTAGGTTTGCCCCAGATAACCTTTATCTAATTCATTATGGCATGCCCAAGGGTCACTCCCACCCACTAGCTAGTGCCAGGCGTAAATGTAGAACCCCAAGGCACCACAGGACACTTTTTGGACCTGCGGAAGAACAGAAGAGGACTGGACCGGCTGTCTGTGACAGGTGAGAGATCTGGAGGATTTGACATGCTCTCCCTTGTAACTAGGGCAGAGAAATCAACTCCAGGGGTCAGTTCAGTTAGCTACCCTCCTGTGTGACTACAGCACACAAAAAGCTGCAAGAGGACTTCTTCCTACACTTCCCAGTTAACCCGTGGCAACTGAAATTTTGACTGTGCTTTGCCTGAGCCCTCCGCCTGTTTACCCTGAGCTTCTTTAGTTTCACCTTCTGCTCCCCCTCCACCCCGAGAGCAAGGTCCTGGGAGACTTAGAAGTGCACTCCTGTGATTGCTTGAGTGCCAGAAAAATGTTTGCAAACTTTTGAAGAACATTTTCTCTAGAGTTTCAGAGCCAGGGGTACCTACAGTGGAAAGTTACTGACTGGTAGTTCTGCGGCATGAGATCACATTTCAGATTTGTTCCCCTGAAAGGCTCCAGCATCTTTGAAAAAAGGACAAAGTCTCTTTCTATTTTGAAACTTCTAAACATTTTCAAACAAAAACCTGAAAGGCTCCAGAGTCTTAGTGGAATCAACCTGTGGCAGGTATGTGATCAGCAGTTCTATAGCGGCTAGAAATTTCAGCTTTGGCCCCACAGGGAGACAGCTTTTCTAAAAAAAAATGACAAAGTCCCATTTTGGATTAGGATTTTGAAACCTTTCCAAACTTTTTGACTTCCAGACTTTCAGCCTGACTAATTCACTTGTTGTATCCGACCAGGGCTCCATCGAGGCAGGCCTCAAGTAGCATCTAGGTCCAAGTCTACCACAACAATTGACTATCATTGGCGTTTTGCACGTTTTGGCGCTATTTTACTCAAATCTTTAAAAATTCACATCTATGTTTCGTCTTTTTGTGTGTCATTTTGGTGTCATTTTGTGAATTACATATGTCTCTATTTTTCTCATTCAGTTAGGATTTTTTGTTGATTGGCATTTTGACCTAATGCTTAAACGCTTTAAATATTACCATAAGTTAAGCTTGTTTGCTCTGTGCTATGCCTATACCCTAAGTTAAGCTTGTTTGCTCTGTGCTATGCCCACCATGGAGTTGAGCGCAGGTAATTTAGTCACTTTGAGGGTTCTTCCTGACAAGAGGTGTGAATATTACTTGAGGTGAGCAGACACACCCACCTCAAATAATAATTACATTTCTTAATGTATTGTTTGATTTATATTTGCTATTGTCTCTCTGCTTTCCCTTTCTCACCTTTAGGCTTCTAAGGAGTGGTCATGTTCTATGAAAGTGGTATTTTTTCTTGTTGTGGTTTCATATTTTTATAACTACAGTTTTGAAAATATTGGCATGCTGACTTTTCTTTTCTTGATTTTGCCCGTGATTAATATCATGTGACCGGCATACTGCATTTTTATGAGATATAATAAAAAGATTGAAACTTAAAGTTGGAAATATGGGACCTGATTTCTACAAATTTTGGTGTACCTCTGTTCAGCATATGTGAGCAAAGCGAAGGTGGAATAGTAAAGTAAATTTCCTAAGCCATATATTTAAGCATGGCATACATCTACACTTTCAAATGGAAATTGCTAATTTGGAATCTCTGTTGATGAGGCAGATTCTCTGCATTCGCTTATCCATAGTTAGGGAAGTGACTGTGACCATTTATAGCTGGGTGAACCTGGAAAAGCAGATGACCATCTTAAAATCATGTGTCAGTGAGCATTCACCCACAACTTGTAACAATGTACAAGTTGTGGGTGAATGCTAACAGACGTATGACTTTGAGATGTCCATAAAAATACTGACGTTTTCCTAGTCGAAGTAGGAATGGAACACCTCCATAACTGTTGGAATTTTAAAGCAAGATGTTTATCACCAGGGACACATATTTTCCTATTGACAAGCAAAAAAATTAATCTGCATTGCATTTCCAGATGTGGGATTGTTCATCCAATCACAAATATTGACTCAGAGATACTTAATGCATTTCAGTTAGCATACAAATCTGTGACTGTCAGGGTTTCAAAGCTACACCTGTTTTTTTCCAAAACAGATGAAAATGTACTTCAGATAAAAAGCTAAAATTTAGGGAGCAAATTTCTTACTTCTTCAGACATTTTTGTCAATTTGGCCTATAAAGTATTGGTCCGGAGAGACAGCAGTGGTCCATTTATATTTTTTAAGGTATTGGCTAAAAAGATGATCTGATCTGTATTTTATGATTGTCTTTCATGGGTGCAGCCACTGCAAGACTGGACTTCTGAATAACTGTTGCTTAATGTCACAAAGTTATTTGCTTCTGTGTGATATCAGCCATTGTGTTCTTGATAGAAATGAGATTCCTGGCTGGCTGAGGTATGCACCCACTCCAGGCAAGAACCATCACCCTAGTCAGGGTAAGCTAAGTACATGGTAAAAGATAACCTGTGCACACCCTATGACAGCTTGGCACTAAGCAGTCAGGCTTATCCAAAGAGGCAATGTGTGAAGTATTTGTGCAACACACACACAGTAACACAATTAATACACAACAAAAAGACTCCACACTGGTTTATAAAGATAGATTGTTATATTATAAACAAAACAAAACCAACATCACAATCATCCAATGTATAGAATCTGGGATATTGAATTTTAAAAGAATAAATGTAGTAGATTGCTTAAAACGAAGTAGCGCTAAAAAGGTTACTTTACGTCACGATGGACCGGGGTCAAGTCCTGGCTACAGGATCCACCAGGCCATAGTAAGCAAATTACCTTTCCTGGTTGAAAACAACACAGTGAAAGCAAACCGTCTGTCCCGAAGACGGGTGCTGGAAGCGAGAGGCATTAAGTGATGCGCTGGATTCTGCCATGCAGTGGAGGGGATGCATTGATCTCACCAAGTTGCTGTGATGGTGATATGCAGTCCAATGCATCAAACTCTGCAGGCAAAGTACTGGTTCCGATGCAATGCGCCGACTTTACTCCCGCAAATGGGTCGATGCGCCGGTTCTGTTACACACACGCAACAGATTCATCGACATTTGTGTTGCAAGTATCTGGGCCACATCCAGTGAGCCATGCACAGGAGCAGGGGGGTAATGAGTCCTTTGTGTGGGAACAGGACACAGTCTATTGAAGTGAAGTGTTATCCCTCCCTTCCATCCTGCACAGGCAAGGCCATCAGAATGCAGATGTATGTAGTTGGGTACTCAGACACACCCATCCTTCCTGTGTTGTGACTGTCTAGAGGGAATGCACAAAGTGAAGATGTCACCCATCCTCCAGATGTGTTTTGGAGACAGGCTGTCAAGCACACAGGGGCATAAGTGCAGCGAAATGTCCACTTTCTAAAAGTGGCATTTCTAAAACAGTAATGTTAAATCCAACTTCACCAGTGAGGACAATTTATCATTACCATTCCAAAGATATGAAACATGAAAAAGCTACTATTCTCTGATATGGAATTACAGCTTAAAAGTTTATTATGGAATTCTCAATGCTAGCCTATGAGAGGGATCGGCCTAAGCGAAATCACTGAGACATCGATTGTAAAATATTGAAGATAATGGACTCTCCAAGGTGTTGCACTCACACATTGTTGCTCTCCGATATTAGTACTGTGCGGTTCCTCGCCTCCGCAGAGGTGGACTAACTAAGGAACTGCTGGTTGAGAGGTGTGAGGCACGATTGATGAAGACCTAATAACAGGATTATGGATGATGCAACAACCGGAACACTTCCAGGTGACACGTGTTAAATTTGTCCATTGGTAACCTGTAGATATCTGTCTCACGGCTTCCTATGTCGGAGCCTCTTTGATGCATCTGTCGATATTGCTATGTTATGCAGTGTACTAATGATGACGGAAGTTGTAATCTTGTGGAAACCAATAAAGTTTGTTTAAATCAAAAAAAAAAAAAAGGAAAATGAGAGGGATCGGCCTCACAGTAGTAAAAAATGAAATAAGTTGTCTGTTACTACCACAGCATGCAAAACATAAAGGTACATGTCCTACCTATTACATACATAGCACCCTGCCCTTAGGTTGACTTAGGGCCTAACTTAGGGATGACTTATGTGTAATAAAAGGTGAGTTTACGGCTTGGCATGTAGTTTTAAATACCAAGTTGAAGTGGCAGTAAACTGCACACACAGGCACTGCAGTGGAAGGTCTGAGACAGGTTTGAAAGGCTACTTATGCACTTTAGCAGTGGTTAGCAATGACAAAGTGCGCAGAGTCCTAAGGCCAACAAAAAGAATCAGCAAAAACAGGAAGTAAAAGGCAAAATGTCTGGGGAAAGACCACCCTAAGGATGACAAGCTTAACAGTCCATAAGCATTTTGGTTGAACTCAACCTGAATTTGGAAGGGATTCCATACCTCTTTGCCCAAGACAAGCAGTGCATCACTTAGAAGGATGCTGATGGGGTATTTAACTAAACCCCCTTTCATTCATCCTTGGAATTGCAGTCTCCCTCCAAATACCACTGTATATAGTAGCTCCTAGAGCTGCCATTCCCAGATTGTGTGAGTGACCTACAGTTGTGTGGCCTGATAGCAATGGACAATGTGAAGAGCAGATTGGCCAAGTCCTAGCATATTCTCTGCAGCATATATACATTTTGTGGGATCCTCAGCTCCCCTTCCAAATAGTGACAGTGAGATTAGTGTGTGATGCATTGAATCTTTGCTGTTGATGAATCCTTCGAAAAGCAAGACAAGGGCCTGTGTCCACAGCGGAAAGTTCTACATACTGGTATGTAGAGCAACTGAAGCAGTTGGCTGTCTGCTAGGGCTGATCTAGAAAAAGCTTGTTCTCTGTTTCTGAGCCACAGTCACCTGATACTGGCACTTCACTGTCACATCTGAATGTTACAATGAAACTGCTATATACGATGGATAGGGTAAAGGTTAAAAATTAGTATGGTTTACCACCTTCCCCACAAGAAATGTGCAATCCCTGGAAAGTGTCTATACTTGTTAGGGTCACTAAGAAGCAACTGCTTTCTTGGTTTCGATACCCCTAGAACCTCTGCATGACCCATTTTTGTCTAATTTAATTGCATAATAAAATAAATGAAGGCATCTTACTGGTACTATATTACAGTACGATATATCCATGAATTGTACATCTGCTCAGAGTGCTGTGCACATAAGGAGAGGCCATAGCATCCAGTCAAGATCGACAGTCTTCAGGCCATTACCACAATTAGGCCAATGATGAATATTAATAGTACCTACCACTGAAGCAACAACAACTAATGCTGCTTCTGGTGTGCATGGTATTCTTTATATCAAGGGCTCGATTCCGATCCGGGTCGGACAGCTCTCCGAGAGCCGGTACGTCCTGTTGATGAAGTATAAAGCGCATAACTGCCAAAAACCTGACCGACACGTAGGCTGTGAGGCAAGCTTCATTCTCCGTCCGAGCCGTAACTCCTAACGCCGAACCGAGTCGCCCGGAAGCAGTATCCATAGCAGTTTCCACCCGGACCAGTATGATGCTTTCTTCCTACGCGCCGGACGGGTCGCCACGTACGGCACGTCACAGCATCCGGAAAAGAAGCATATCAGCTACGATTCGCGCCACAACTCAATCCACGGCTACGAGACTGACCAGCTTGCAACAGGTATGAGAGGGAGCAACAAGCAGCGTGTACGAGATGAACACATCATGAATCCCATCGCGCAGGTCATACCAGTACTCTACATCTATGACCGGACCAGGAACAGACGCGGACGGTGCAGATGGTAAGTCAGACACCTACCACACAAACAAACGACATGTACCCGCAAAATGGCACACACACACAGGGGATCCATATCCTGGCCACTAACAACAGGCCACAATAGGGGTTGTATGGCCAGCACCACTACCACCCCCACCCATAGGGCTCATGTTGACCATCACTACTGCCACCCCCACCCATAGGGCTTATGTTGCCCATCACTACTGCCACCCCCACCCATAGGGGAACTGTTGCCCAGCACTCCTGTAACCCCCAACCATAGGGGACCTGTTGCCCATCACTACTGCCACCCCCACCCATCGGGCTCATGTTGCCCATCACTCCGGCCACCCCCACTCATAGGGGACCTGTTGCCCAGCACTCCTGCCAACCCCATCCATAGGGGACCTGTTGCCCAACACTCCTGCCACCCCCACCAATAGGGGACCTGTTGCCCATCACTACTGCCACCCCC
Organism: Triturus cristatus; assembly: GCF_964204655.1. NCBI lineage: Eukaryota > Metazoa > Chordata > Amphibia > Caudata > Salamandridae > Triturus > Triturus cristatus. The sequence goes on from NC_140592.1 coordinate 959,839,170, forward strand.
ACTCATAGGGCTTATGTTGCCCAGCACTCCTGCCACCGCCACCCATAGGGGACCTGTTGCCCAGCCCTCCTGCCACACCCATCCATAGGGGACCTGTTGCCCATCACTACTGCCACCCCCACTCATAGGGGACCTGTTGCCCATCACTCCTGCCACCCCCACCCATAGGGGACCTGTTGCCCAGCACTCCCGCCACCCCTTCCCATAGAGGACCTGTTGCCCATCACTCCTGCCACCCCCACTCATAGGGCTTATGTTGCCCAGCACTCCTGCCACCCCCACCCATAGGAGACCTGTTGCCCATCACTCCTGCCACCCCCACCCATAGGGGACCTGTTGCCCAGCACTCCTGCCACCCCCACTCATAGGGCTTATGTTGCCCAGCACTCCTGCCACCCCCACCCATAGGGAACCTGTTGCCCATCACTACTGCCACCCCCACCCATAGGGCTCATGTTGCCCATCACTCCTGCCACCCCCACTCATAGGGCTTATGTTGCCTAGCACTCCTGCCACCCCCAACCATAGGGGACCTGTTGCCCAGCACTCCTGCGACCCCCACTCATCGGGCTTATGTTGCCCAGCACTCCTGCCACCCCCACCCATAGGGGACCTGTTGCCCAGCACTCCTGCCACCCCCACCCATAGGGGACCTGTTGCCCAGCCCTCCTGCCACCCCTATTCATAGGGGACCTGTTGCCCATCACTACTGCCACCCCCACTTATAGGGGACCTGTTGCCTATCACTCCTGCCACCCCCACCCATAGGGGACCTGTTGCCCAGCACTCCTGCCACCCCTACCCATAGAGGACCTGTTGCCCATCACTCCTGCCACCCCCACTCATAGGGCTTATGTTGCCCAGCACTCCTGCCACCCCCACCCATAGGGGACCTGTTGCCCATCACTCCTGCCACCCCCACTCATAGGGCTTATGTTGCCCAGCACTCCTGCCACCCCCACCCATAGGGAACCTGTTGCCCATCACTACTGCCACCCCCACCCATAGGGCTCATGTTGCCCATCACTCCTGCCACCCCCACTCATAGGGCTTATGTTGCCCAGCACTCATGCCACCCCCACCCGTAGGGGACCTGTTGTCCAGCACTAATGCCACCCCCACTCATAGGACTTATGTTGCCCAGCACTCCTGCCACCCCCTCCCATAGGGGACCTGTTGCCCATCACTACTGCCACCCCCACCCATAGGGCTCATTATGCCCATCACTCCTGCCACCCCCACTCATAGGGCTTATGTTGCCTAGCACTCCTGCCACCCCCATCCATAGGGGACCTGTTGCCCAGCACTCCTGCCACCCCCACTCATCGGGCTTATGTTGCACAGCACTCCTGCCACCCCCACCCATAGGGGACCTGTTGCCCAGCACTCCTGCCACCCCCACCCATAGGGGACCTGTTGCCCAGCCCTCCTGCCACCCCCATCCATAGGGGACCTGTTGCCCATCACTACTGCCACCCCCACTCATAGGGGACCTGTTGCCCATCACTCCTGCCACCCCCAACCATAGGGGACCTGTTGCCCAGCACTCCTGCCACCCCCATCCATAGGGGACCTGTTGCCCATCACTACTGCCACCCCCACTCATAGGGGACCTGTTGCCCATCACTCCTGCCACCCCCACCCATAGGGGACCTGTTGCCCAGCACTCCTGCCACCCCTACCCATAGAGGACCTGTTGCCCATCACTCCTGCCACCCCCACTCATAGGACTTATGTTGCCCAGCACTCCTGCCACCCCCTCCCATAGGGGACCTGTTGCCCATCACTACTGCCACCCCCACCCATAGGGCTCATGTTGCCCATCACTCCTGCCACCCCCACTCATAGGGCTTATGTTGCCCAGCACTCCTGCCACCCCCACCCATAGGGGACCTGTTGTCCAGCACTAATGCCACCCCCACTCATAGGACTTATGTTGCCCAGCACTCCTGCCACCCCCACCCATAGGGGACCTGTTGCCCATCACTCTTGCCACCCCCACTCATAGGGCTTATGTTGCCCAGCATTCCTGCCACCCCCACCCATAGGGGACCTGTTGCCCAGCACTCCTGCCACCCCCACTCATAGGGCTTATGTTGCCCAGCACTCCTGCCACCCCCACCCATAGGGAACCTGTTGCCCATCACTACTGCCACCCCCACCCATAGGGCTCATGTTGCCCATCACTCCTGCCACCCCCACTCATAGGGCTGTTGTTGCCTAGCACTCCTGCCACCCCCACCTATAGGGGACCTGTTGCCCATCACTACTGCCACCCCCACCCATAGGGCTCATGTTGCCCTTCACTCCTGCCACCCCCACTCATAGAGCTTATGTTGCCCAGCACTCCTGCCACCCCCACCCATAGGGTACCTGTTGCCCAGCACTAATGCCACCCCCCTCAAAGGATGTGTGATGCGCCACACATCCATCATACACCAACATTATATAAGTCAGCAAAATACATTCCCCCTAACATCATGACAACAGTGTGTAGTCTGTGACAAATGCCCACAACAGTGATCATGACTTCGAACACACAATGTAACTACCATCACATGTGTGACCAAAAACTGAGTGTGGCCTACACAAGGCAAGCATCACTAGCACTGTGGCAATGTAAAAATAACACCCCCTCACTTTGTAGAACAAAAGTTAAGTGTGTGCTTCCAAAGTGCAGCAGATGTTTAGCCTTGTGGTGATGGAGTACAAAACCCCCCTCATCACAGTGACCAAAAGGTAAGTGTCATCATGGACAAAGCTGCAAATGCCAAACAGCATGTATGATTTCTGGTCCCAACACATGAAACATTTTTGGAGCAAAGTAGTGGTTGTGTCCCATACCCACAGAGATGTGGTGAGGCTAACAGTGCTGTGATAACCTAACATACTCTCGGCCATGTGCAGACAAGCACCACCCATGGGGGCTGACAATGCATACAGTGTACAATGACACAAAAGCAGAAGTGACCATCACAAAGCATACACACATCTCAAAAATATACACACTAATCAAAACAACCTGTGTAGACTGTAGGTGTCAGGTCACAAACTCCCATTCCATGCCAGCAATGACACCTAGCAACCAGGATGAATGTGCAGAATGATGTGATGTAACTCACAGGGACAGCAGGGAAAATCACAAAAACAACATCCAGACAATGGACCACAACAGCAATACCAATGCACTGGTGCAGATGCACAAACACAAACAGGCAACCTCACACTGCACATCTGACACAACATGTGTGTGTGTGTGTTTCAGTATCCCCAGGCAACTACACAACACATGCGGGGGGATGAACCACAGTGACACAGATGTGGACACAGTGCCATAAAAAAGTAACCCATCATTGGGCCCCCGTTAGTGGGCAATCAGGCATTGTGAGATGAGAGGGAGCACAACAGACACATGTGACACAAGCTGGAATGAACACCAACTAACACAGCAAGAGACTGCCACACAACAGCACTACCCCCGGGACCAGACATTGTGGTGACACAAGCATGCATGACACCTCCAATGTGCTGACAAAGGTTGATGTCGTACAAACTGTGAAACCCAGACAAGTGTCCTGTGCCACAAACGTACATCACACCTACACAAACACAAATCACTCAGCATGGCCTGTCATCCATGGACAAACTGGAGCTAGGGATCCATCCATGCAAACATTTACATCATTCCACCCTCAACACCACATGCCCTGAACTGCACCAATGTGCATCTGTGAAGGCCACATGGACAGGTGACATTGCACATGCACCCATGACAAACAATGTAATGTTGGGAGGAACTAAGGTGTACAGACTCATCACACAAGGACAGTTTACAACCCTGGTGAAAGACAGACATACTGCACAGTACGCGGTACATGGCCATGACGTCAAAGCTCACGTAACCTGCGGAATACCTGCCACAGTCCCAGGACAATGCAGAAGCCAAGGAGAAACACAAGGCACACATGCTGACACCTGCAAACATTGCAGCCCTGAACCGGACAAGTGGGAGCAGCCACACACACATACACATGTCTCAATCACTGAAAGGTACCACCTAGGGACAACTACATGATATTGCGAACAAACAAGTGCCTTGGGTACCCCTGACTGTGTCCCATCTGCGTCTGACAACATCATCACCACTCAGAACTGACAAATCCCAATGATGAAAGACCAATTAACAGTAGTGTGTCATGCACCCACACATCTGGTAGCCCAGGACAAAGATGTGGGATGAACACAGTATAACTCAGCAAGCATCAACAACAGGAACATATCAAGGGAACACTGCCTGTGTATGAAAAGTGATGTGGACACACACACACACGCTCACACACCATGGGCCAGGCAATGTCACAGAACAACACACTTACTTGAGGGGACTCAACTCCTGTGGAAGCTCAGCTGTGCCAAACATAGTCCCAGCAGGTCTCAGTCATGTCAGCAGAACACTTGGTCAGTCAGCCCTCAGTACTCACACAATGAAGGCTCTGGTCACAACAGCCTGGGTACAGTAGTGTCCCTTCAGCCATCTGCACATACTCAACACATATGTCCAGCAAGTTGCACAGAGGACCCAGTTGCTCCTACACCAATGATGCCCACATCTGCAGGTCCAGTGGAGATGCGCCCACATTCAGGGAAATAGACAAATTGGACAATGGAAGCACATCATATGTGCATCTGTGCAAGCCACAGATGTGACCATGCTAATGAAATGTTTACAAAGATGTTCACAATTTGTTTATCATGACACACCCAGTTAGCTGCAAAGGATGACATGGATACCGACCAGAATAGGATACATATCTCATGGACCACATGGAGTACCTCACATCAACACCGCAGTATTCAACATTTGAAATCCAGCATTAGAACTGCAAGGTCATGGTAAACATCATCAACATAATGTACAGCTAAATCAAATTCACAAGGATAAAGATAAAACCTTTATTCAGCAGATGAAATTTAAACGTCCGTCCAAAACAAAGGCCAATGGCTAGTCCATTATCAAATGACAAGGAGTGAACTTGAGTGACAACTGTCACACGTTGCTTGCCTGCACTGCTAAGGACAGGGGACTTCCCCTCGGAGGGGCATACATGGGGCAGGCCAGGCACCGCAAGGACAGGATCAGGGCGCAGCAGAAGGAGGCAGTGAAGGGGTGGTGAATGCAGGAGAGTCACTGGCAACTGCAGTGGAGCTGACTGAAGTGGTGGGTGCAGTCACAACTGTGGGGCACAAGTCAGATGGGGTGGGTGCCGGCACAACTGCAGTGGGCAGGTCAGATGGAGTGGATTGGGTCCCCACTGCAGTGCCCAAGTCAGACGGGGTGGTCGTGGACTCCACTGCAGTGCCTAACTCCATGGGAGCGGAATGGGGTACAGGTGAGGTCGGCAGGACAGAGGGGGGGACACGGTCCCCACATCAGTGGCACTAATCGTCTGACCGGGGGTGGAAGAGCAAGTGGCAGGGGGGGAGGGCCTCAGCATTTTGGGGATGGTGTATCTGTGGGTGGGGGAACCCGAGGCAGGGTGTGGCGGGGGAACCTTTGGAGTGGTGGCCTGGGGGATGGAGGACGGAGACTTTGTCGTGGAGCTGCTGGGTGGGGTCTTGCTCTTCCGGCTCCAGGGGGACTTGCGGGTGGGGGCCTCAGTCTGACTGCACCTGGGGGAGAGTGTCCGGGTGTGAGGGGCACTCCCCTCTGTGTGTGGGGACTTCCTCTTCCCCTTGTAATCTGGATCTGCTGGGTCGGTGGGGAAGAGGCCAAGGTCACAGAGGAAGAGCTTCTGTGGAGATGGGGTTGCAGGTGAGGCAAGGGAAGGGGGCTGGGAGGGAGAGGTATCGGAGGACTGCGGAGTGGTTGTGGATGAATGTGTGTGTGTCTGCAAACCATCCCCTGTGAGTGTGGTATCAGTCCACTGCGCTTGCTTGTGTGCATGTCTAGACCTTGGTCTGTGTGTTTGTGTGCTGCCCATGTCTGTGGCTTTGTGAGAATGTGCAGGTGTGTGTGTGCTTGGGACAGGTAGGGTGCTAGGAATCGTGGGTGGTGCAGGGGTAGGAGGGGTGCGAGACTGTTGGAAGAGGGACACTGCTGCCGTCAGGGAGGAGGCCACGGACTGATTGGTCCTCTGTAGGGCAGACATGCCCGATGAAATGCCCTCCATGAACGACACCAGTTGCGTCAACAGACTGGTGTGTGCATGGAGGACACTCAGCATTGATGTCTGCCCTACATGGATCTGTCTAAGTCCACAAACTCCTCACTCAGGGCAGTAGGGGACACAGGGGCAGGGGCAGGAGGTGTGGTGCCTGGCACAAAGGAGACATGGTCCCGAACATGGGAGTCTCCACGGACCTCTGGGATGGGAGCCGGTGGGAGGGTGGTGATGGTGGTATTGGGTGCGGTGGCGGGGACAGCCTCACTAGCTTGTGTTTGGAGGCTGCTGACACCCACCTCCATAAGGGAGTCATCCTCCGAGCTGCTGTGGCCCTCAGCTGGGGTGGATGGTGCTGAGGACTCCTCGGTGTGGCTCCACTCGCCCTCCGTGCCACTGGGTCCCCCGGACTCCTCTCCTTCTGTCCCAGTCAGGCTCTGTAGCTCCTCCTGGTCCTTGGAGCTGTCCCCTCCTGTGGCCGTGGATGTATCTGTATAGAAATAGGAAGAAAGATAACAACATCAGTCACCTGCACTGACTGCACACACCACAGTGAGTACATCACATCACAGGGCAAGGCCTCGCATCATCAGCTGAACACTGCTCAAAGTGCCAACACTGTTTAGAATAAGCCAATTGTCAGTCTCACCATCAACCATGGCACACATATCCCTCCTGGACTTGCACCCATATGGCTGTTGCATGTTGGATGCTAATATCCCAATGTGCCGACATGCACCACCCACATATTTTTTGGACATACAAGTGAACATGTAGGAGTATGTCACTATACACACAGCACATCTCTTGCCACTGACTCAGTACAGGTGTCCGGATGAAGGGATGGGCAGAGACTCATTTCACATGCTTGTGATGCATGCCAGCAACACACATTATGATGTTCTCATGTCCTGATAGTCAATGACACACTGGGGTGCATGGAGCACACTTGAACACAATGCAGGATCACTCATAGCAAGTTAAATGCCATGGCACTAGCATGCCTGGAAAGTCAGTCAACACTGTCTCCTGTCACAGGGGCAGGGTATCCAGACAACAACAGTTTGCACTGTGTCACAATCATATCTCAGGGGTAAAGCAAACTCTGCAGCTGACAGGTGCACTTGCCCATCCCCTGCAAACAACATATCCAGGACCCAGAAGACCCCACAGCATGCAAATCAGACATATGAGTCTCTGCAAACACAACTTCCTGTACATTAGCACAACACAGTCTGCTGTGCATGTAACACAGCTGCCTGAAGTGCTCAGTTGCATACACCATTGTGCGCTATCAAATGATCACACACCTATATGTCACACAGGTCTTGTCTCTCACAGTCACATCTCAGATGTCCTGCTGACCCTCAAACTCATGAACACCCCAGTTGTACGTAACAGGAAGCCACACCATAATGACAAAGAGGCAGACATCTGAAGGCACACGTCACTAAGCACAACCTGTAAGTTGATACACAGGAGTGGGATTACAGAGTGTTTGGGGGATGAAAGTACTCAGTGAGAGTGCTTGCCACTGGTGTACACACTGCTAGTACTGCTAGTCAGACAACATGCACAATTAGGAAGGCATTGGACTGCACACTCACCTGCTCCCTTGGTTTCCCATACAGCTTGCTGCACTGTGGAAGGAGCCCATCCAGCAGGGCCTGGTTCTCCTCCTCAGTGAAGGCTGGGGCCCTCTCCAGAGTGCGTGCCATACCAGGACCCAGAGGATGCAGAGACAGCAGCAGTGGTAGCAGGGATGTGGTCCAGTAGCATGTAGTGCAGGCAAGTGAGCTCCCTGGGGTCCATCCAGCCTTATATCTGTGCTGCAGAGGCAGACTCTGTGTCATGTGTCCCAAGTGATAGGTCCAACACAGTTGCATTCTATGAATCTGGACAATCCATGGAAATGCACGACTCGTACACGTCTTCTGCATCGTTCAAATCGTCACCTTCATAAAACCCTAGGAATTGCAACATTGTTGTAGGCATCCAACTGAATTTTCAGCGCACCACTCGTACAAGTTTTGAATCCGCATCCGACTCCATGACAGTCCAGAGCCAATGGGTGCGCCCGGCTCGGTCAACTGACTGTGCAACGCATATTTTGAAAATACACATGCACCCGTCTCCATATGATTCAATGGCCAAGGCGTAGGCCTGTCTCGGAACATGCCTGCCTGACGCGCATGCATGATAGTCACCCGCGTCGGAGCTCATTGCAGTCAATGGCAAAGCGTACGCACGGCTTGGTCATGAACCGTGCAATGTGTACGCATTGTCACCCGCGTCGGACATCATTGCAGTCAATGGCAATGCGTACGCATGGCTCGGTCATGAACCGTGCAATGCGTACACCTTGTCACCTGCGTCGGAGCTCATTGCAGTCAATGGCAAAGCGTACTCACGGCTCGGTCATAAACCGTGCAATGCGTACGCATTGTCACCCGCGTCGGAGCTCATTGGAGTGACTATTTGACGGCTTCAACACACAACTACTTGCCAGGGACACATGTGCACACCTACCACACTACAGCATTGGCCACACAGTGTCCCATGCCTTGTAAGGCTGCATTCCCTGTGTGTTGGGGGGGGCAACATTTGGTTTGTTGTGTGGCACTTTTGTTCAGCCACTCCCAGGCTGTGCACGTGTTCATGGGGGCAGAATCCTTTGTGTGTTGTGCACATTACCACTGTGATGTGCAACTGTACAGTAATGGGCATGAGGCATGGTCACAGTTGCAGGTTGGATATGTTTAGGACATGTCACATACACCCTGAGACCTGGGGGTGATGGCATGTACGTCACAGTGAGACCTGTAGCCACAATTCTGATGTGCACCCACAGTCTGTGTGCATGTTGTGTCTCATATGTGGATGATCAAATGTGCCCAATGGGAGACAGTCTCCACATCCATGTGATATGTGCAGCAACCTTGATGGTGTGTGTGTGTCTAAGAGACGTACATGTAGGGCCTCTAGAGACAACAGTGGCCACTACCTGTGGGACTCACGCTTGCCTTGTGGCGTGTACGTGATACGCCATGTCATGCCAGTGTCGATGTGGCAATACAGGGACCCTGGGTATCTGCATAGCAAAGATCTGTGATGCCTGGGAGACATCAGGCCTCACTTGTCACTGTGGTGTGTGTTTGTAACGTCACAGCAGTACATAGGTAGGGTGACACAGCCCATTGATTGGCCATTGCACTACATGTGACTTATGTGGACATGTGGAATTGAGATGTGAGGTGATGGTCATGTAGGTGACATATGTGTCCATGCCCAACAGCACACACCTCAGTACATTGTATAATGTCATGATGTATCATGTGATATTGAGCCTGGTCATGGCCACATGGGGGGATGAACCGACAATCTTCCTTTGTGCATCTCTGTTCTGCAGGGCACCAGCTGTCCATCAACCGTTCCCAGACCTTGAAACCATGCAGGAACGTGACTGCATCCGACGGTACCGCTTCACCAGGCCACTGATTGAGGAGTTGGCGGAGCAGTTGGCGCCACATCTGCTACCTGGCCGGACATACCATACAGCACTGACCCCAGAGGGGAAGGTGATGGCAGCCCTGCACTTCTTTGCTACTGGTACCTTCCAGTACACTGTGGCTACAGCAGGTGGGATGTCGCAAACTATGTTTAGTCATGTGCTACGTGATGTCTTGGAGGGGATGTTGCATTTCCTTGACCTGTACATCAAGTTCCCAAGCCCAGCTGAACTCCCTGAAATAAAGGATGCCTTTTATACACTGGGGAGGATGCCGAACGTCATCAGATCAATTGATGGTACACATGTGGCCCTGATACCACCACAGGACCATGAGCAGGCATACCGGAACACGAAACATTTCCACTCGATCAATGCTCTGGTGGTATGTCTTGCAGACATGTGTATCACACATGTGTGTGCACGGTTCCCCGGTTCTGCGCACAATGCCTACATAATGAGGAGTAGTCACATTGCAACGCTGATGTCATAGATGCCAGATCAGCGTGCCTGGCTTGTCGGTGTGTACTGACTGTTTACCATTGTGTGTGTTTGGCAATGTTGTATTCCGCACTCCTACAAAACTCAGTTAATTGTTCAATTTTTTGTGTGTAGGTCACTCCGGATACCCCAACATGCCGTGGTTGCTGACACCCCTCAGGAACCCTGTGACACCAGCCGAGATGCGCTACAATGAGGCACATGGTTGGAGCAGGAGGGTGATTGAGCGGACATTTGGCCTCCAGAAAAGCCGCTTTCGCTGCCTGGACAAGACCGGAGGGGCCCTCCCATATGAGCCTGCAAAGGTGTGCAAAATGATCCTTGTATGCTGCATGCTACAAAACATGGCAGTGTGGAAGAAGGTGCCTCTCATCCAGGATGACGATGATCAACCTCCACCACCTGTGGAGGATCCCGGCCTGGGCCACGATGCCAGTGATGATGAAGATGAGGGTGACGTCCGCACACAGCTCATTAACAACTTCTTCACCTGAATGTGAGTTTACAGGGTTGTTATGACAATCTATGGAGTTAGCCTGAAATGTGTTGTGGCTGCTCGGTTGCTTTCTGAGTGTGTCTGTGTGCCACTTGACTGGATGCTTGCAGTGATGTGTCCATTCAGGTGGTCTGTACTCAACAATAGTGTAGTACTGCTAACTTGTTTCTGTGTAGGTTTCTTGTGACATGTTTTGTGCATGTGTATTGCATTTTTCTCCTGTTCTGCTGTGCTTTTGACTGTGTCTTGTGTATGTCCTTCCCAGGGTACTTTGCCTGTTGTTTGGTCAACACTGACCCCCAACACCCAGAATCCAACCCCAGTGTGGGAGTAGTCAATTGCCATCAAGTGATGTGCCACACACCCCTGGACTTCATTACTCAGACACTCTGTGACCGTGTGTCCACCGTAACGTACAATTGCCTTACAACTATTTTAGAATAAACATGTTGCTGATGTGTAATGAACCTGTGCTATGCTTTGTTAGGTGCATTGTCTGTCTTCCCACATCTGAGTGACATTTGCTTACCTCACCTGTGGACTTGTTACCACTGACTGTGGATAGGTGTTGTGTCTGTGCATACCTATGTGTTTCAGGTCAACATCATTGTGTGGGATGAGTAACATGGCCATGGTGAGTATGTGCTGTGTTGCCATAGTGGTGTGTCTCCCTCACATGTGTCACATCACCATGACTCACCTAACGGTGGTCACATTGTTATAGTATTTGGCATGCACTGTGTTGTTTAGCAGATCGACATCTCCATGACACATGACAAGTTGGAATCACAACAGAGGCAAGTATGGTGTACTGGTGAGTTTATTTTGGAACATGTGTGAGGAAAGTGCACAGGATGGTCAGTGCTGTACATTGGGTTTAGAATCCAAAGTTCACATTAGAGTTGGAAGTGTTGGTAGATGAAATGTCATGTGGGCGAGTTGTGTGCGATTGGACAAGGTGAACGGGTTGCGCACAAAGAACATTGTTCAGAACAGGTTTAAAGGCCCTGGGGGATGTGCTAGGACATCTGCCTTTCACATGTCCTTCTTCGGACGACCCTTCTTCTTCTTGGGGGGGGGATCCTCAGGTGCAGGCCTCTGCGGTGCAGTGAACTCTCCACCAGAGTCCTCCTCCCTCCCTGTGGCACTGGCAGATGGTGTGGCAACAGATGTTGTGGCTACACAGGGAGGTGTGGACATGTTTGTGCTGATCTGGCGGAGGCATTAAAGTATGTCCCGATGCACCGCAGTAAGGGCATCACACTTTGCCTCCATGCGGGCATGGTGGGCAGCCTGCTCCTGTTGTATGTCCTTGAGGATCCCCACTACCTGGCCAAATCCTCCGGTGATATCCTGGTACGCATCTATGATGCGTGCCAGTTGGGGGTCATCATGCAGTACAGACCCCTCTGCAAGGCGCACCCTCTGCCTCCCATCCCTCCCAGCACCCCTATCCATATGGGCAGGACCAGCGGCGGCACGCACAGGTGACACTGGGACCCCTTGGGTGGTGTTGCTGATGGTGTTGGCTGTAGCTTCTGGGGGTCCAGTGTCCGTGCTGTGGGTGTTCTGTGGCCTTGGTCTGTCCATGTTGGCGGGGGTGCCCTATCAGTTTCCAGATGCTGGAGGCATGGGTACAGGGGGTGCAGATGTTGATGCTGCTGGTGCTGCATGATGACTCACACCAGAGGTGCCAGGTTGTTTGTCGTCATCCGAAGACGACAGAGACAGAGTCAAACCAGAAAGCTCAGTGTCCACCAGAGTCTGGGACTTTGAATCCTCTTCATTTGGTGTTGTGTCCCCAGCACCACCTGTGTTTGGAAGAGACACACAATGTAAGTTATGTTTCTACAGGCATCAATGGTTCACAAACATGACATTTTCTACTGTACGAACGGATGCCTGCCTGTACACTGCTTTTTTCCGGCTTGTCATGGACAGAGATTGATATTGTTGTTGCACATTGCCCAGCCATAAAGAAACATTTCAATGTGCATGTCGAAGTGTGTGCATGCCCAGCTCAAGGATAGATTTGTCTGTACATGACCATTACTACTCAAGGGCCACCACGTTGCTGACACTGGTGTGTCATCCCTGTACACATGTGAGATTGAACAAGGTCATACGTGCTATTCCACTGGGGATATGTTGTTCTATTGGGGCATGTGTGGTAGCAGAGTTTGCTAGTCTTTGTGTGCCACATTGGTGTATCGGTACGACATGATCACTGTCCGGTATGCCTGTGATCTCTTTGGAGTGAGTGTTTTCTTCCAGTGTTCCTAGTTCCCATCTCATTTCATGCAAGTAATGATGTCACCATCATTAATGAGTCTGGTGCTGAGTTTTGTACGTGCATATGTGATTTGACTTGTCAATGTTCTCCATGGTGACATGGATTGAGCAAGGTAGCACTCTGGCTTTTCAATGTTCATGACAGTGAGGGCCGGTGGTGTGTGTGTTGCAGTTTGGCTGCTGTGAGTAGCATGTCTCCTCCATTGCTGTCCAGGTTTGACCATGTGTCTACAGTGTCTATGTCAGTGAGTGGTGTGTTGTGTGAACAATGCCTATGTTTCAGAATGATGTAGGACTGGAATGCAGCTCACAACAGCACCGAGTGTGAATGAGACCATGCTATGGTGTCGGCTATATTGGTGTGTCCATTCCATTCACTGTCAGATATCCCCTGTCAATGATGTATATGCACATTCCTGTGTGTTTTGTGCAATGTACCATATATATGGCTCTCCACATGTATCATCTGCAAGACACACCTCCCCTGCCCGGCCAGGGGGCACCCCTGGACACTGCATCCCCAGACAATGATTTTGAACATATGGTTGCAATGGCTGTGTGTGCGACTGGGTTTTGTTTGGTCAGTGCATATGTGTGATTGTCAGCCACATCATTTCTTAGGCCCAGTGTCAGACATCTTGTCAGTTCCTTCCCACTCCCTGTGAGGTGAGCATGGTTCAGTGTGAGCTTGCTGGGCCATGTGGGTGGGTGGGGATTGTCTGTGACTGCAACTCCCATCATGCTCTTGGCTACACCCCCCTTCCCAGCATGCCCATACTTCCTCCCTCTTGACTCTGCTTCCCTGTGAGGGCGTGTGACAGCAATGGCAAGATGGCTGACTGTGAAGTCCTGGTGTTTGTTGTTGCCCAGTTCCCGGCATGGCCTTGTGCTGCCCACAACAGAGCCCAGTGTCAGACATCTTGTCAGTCCCTTCCAACTCCCTGTGAGGCGAGCATGGTTCAGTGTGAGCTTGCTGGGCCATGTGGGTGTGTGGGGATTATCTGTGACTGTAACTCCCATCATACTCTTGGCTACACCCCCCCTTCCCAGCATGCCCATACTTCCTCCCTCTTGACTCTGCTTCCCTGTGAGGGGGTGTGACAGCAATGGCAAGATGGCTGACTTTGAAGTCCTGGTGTTTGTTGTTGCCCAGTTCCCAGCATGGCCTTGTGCTCCCCACAACAGACCCCAGTGTCAGACATCTTGTCAGTCCCTTCCCACTCCCTGTGAGGTGATCATGGTTCAGTGTGAGCTTGCTGGGCCATGTGGGTGGGTGAGGATTGTCTGTGACTGCAACTCCCATCATGCTCTTGGCTACACCCCCCCTTCCCAGCATGCCCATACTTCCTCCCTCTTGACTCTGCTTCCCTGTAAGGGGGTGTGACAGCAATGGCAAGATGGCTGACTGTGAAGTCCTGGTGTTTGTTGTTGCCCAGTTCCCAGCATGGCCTTGTGCTCCCCACAACAGAGCCCAGTGTCAGACATCTTGTCAGTCCCTTCCCACTCCCTGTGAGGCGAGCATGGTTCAGTGTGAGCTTGCTGGGCCATGTGGGTGGGTGGGGATGCTGGTAAGTATGGTCAGAGCTGTCAGTCCTCCTTCCCACCCGGCCAGATATCCCACCATGAAACGTGCTTCCATTGGAGGGCGTGCAAGTTGTCTTTCAGGATGTCAGTCAGTGGTGTCCTGCTTCTGATTTGCACACAACCCCTAGCACGGCCTTGTGCTCCCCACAGCAGGACCCAGTGTCAGCCATCGTGTCAGTCATTTTCCACTCCCTGTGATGTGGGCATGTTTCAAAGAGGTCTTGATGGGCCAATTTTGAGGGGGAGCATTATCTGTGACTACAAACCCCATCATGCTTTTGGACACACTCACTTCACCTGCATCCCCGCTATTCCTTCCTGTCAGTCAGCTGCACTGTGAGGTAGTGTGTTTGTGTTGGCAAACTGTCTGGTAGTGTTTATTTCGCTTTGTGCCACTGCCTTGCGCTATTTGTTTGTAGGTTGGTACATGTCATGACACAGTTCCAAGTCACTATGAGATGGGAGGTATTGTGTTTGTCTGACTAGCATACACATCTTGGGATGATTATCTATTGGTTACTGTGGCTTTGCTTGCAGTGCATGGTTTCACTGTCCCCTTGCCACACATTGTTGAGTATGTGGTTTGTGTACTCACCAGGCTCTGGTATGTCTGTTGGACTATGGACGCTCTGTGGTGGTAGGATGTGCCGCACCTTCTCCTCCCAGGTCCTGAAGTAGACTGGTTTGGCAGGAGGGCCACCGCCGGTGCACTGACTCAAGGTGTGATCTTTCTCGATGAGTTTTTTGACCCTCCTGCGCACGTCATACCACCTGTTCTGGATATCGTCCTTTGTGTGCTTTGTTGGTGCTTGTGCGTTCACCTTGTCGACAATCCTCACCCATATCTTGGTTTTCTTTGATATTGGGGTCCTTTGGACCAATGTACCAAACAAATGTGACTCTACTCTGATGATCTCGTCTACCAGCACTCCTAACTTACTATCTGTGAACATTGGATTCTCTTTAGGGGCATGGTTATGGGTGGTGGTGGTGAGTGATGTGTGTCTGAGGGTGCAAGTGAGGGTGGGTTAGTGTTGGTTTAGCTAGCTGTATGTGTGAGTGCTTTTGGTGAGGTGCTGATGGTGGGTGAGTTGTGTGATGGGTGAGTTATGAGTGTGTCTGTGGTTGCTGTGTGATGGTGTTTGCTGCTGGCTGTGTCTCCTATTTGCAAAGGATCATGGTAGTGATTGATGTCCTTTATATAGGTGCAGTTGTGGGTGTGTCTTTGTCCCAGGTTTTTTGGGGGGATATTTATTGACTTTGTCATTGCTTGTTTGGTCCTTTTCTTGTATTTTTTCCTTTGGGTTTTCTAGGCATGAAGGAGACGGTATTCTGACCGAGACGGATGCTAATGATGGCTCGTGCGGGCTTCTCTGCCTCGTTCACGCTGACTATCTTCTGTGTTTCATACGCATCGGTCGCAGAGATCTCTATTACTTGTGGGCCCAGGTTTCTGTGCGTGTCGGTCATGCGGCTTGGGCTCCGTGCGAGTCGGTCTGGTTTTACACGCATTGCATCGTACTGCGCGTATCGGATATTGCGGGTACGTGTCGGTCGGGTTCATCCCAGGTTCGTGTCGGTCGGTGAAACTCGCGTCGGTTTTCCGGCTGGATCACTATTTTCCTTACGGCTCGGTCGTACGGCTTGTATTCCGTACATGTCGGTTGTAATTCACACATGTTGCATCGTACTGCACAGGTCGTACAGCGCTGGTCCGTGTCGGTCGGTCTCCGGTCTGGGTCTGGGTCCGTGTCGGTCGGTACGTTTTGCAACCGGAATCGGAATCGGTTCCTTAGTGGGTATACTAGAGGGGTTTAAATAGGAAAAACAGCATAGGGATCCAATTTGTCCTGATGAAGGCCGGATAAAGAACCTATAACCGGCTGAAACATGTCGACCTCTATGCAGACGGAGGGGTGGTGAGCACTTAATCTACTCAAACCACCATGACCCGTAGGTATATTTATTATACCATTTTTAGCTCTGACTAGGGAATCAAGGAATAAAAATATTATACTGATATCCCTAAGCCAGTTTTAAATCACCTTTCTTCTGCACTCTCATAGGATCCTGTCTTTTTCCTTTGTTTCTTTATCACTTTTGTATTGTCTACCCCTCCCTATTGCTCCACCTCTAGCGTTGGTCTGAGCAGAGGCGTTAGTAGCAGCCCTGTGATGAAGCATGCCACAACTTGTTGTGGGTGAGGGCAGTTTTTACAAAGTGGGTTTGCTCCCCTGGCCAACCACGTCCAGACAAACAGAATAAGAACGACTGTGATTCGCTCTACCTCTTTGTGTATGTTTGCATCTCGTCTGAGGAGGACGAGGTAGGGTTGCTCCTACTCTCCCTCTCAGTTATATTGTGTGTACTATGTCCAGCACAGCCGCTGAGCCATAGGGGATACGTTGTTGGTGACCGCCGGGACACCAAATAGAGTACTGTGCTCAACAGAATTGCGTGCTTGTGTGCTTGAACAACTCCGTATTTATCATGGCTTTTGAACAGGGACTTGCTTGTGATGAAGAGCTAGTCCAAGGAATTTTAGATGGACCTTCACTTTTGGGAGAGACAACTATTATTTAGGTCTTGACCCAAGGAGAGGGTTGGGGCACATTGATAGAACTTAGAAAAACACATGTTAAAGCGACCTTACATGGGGCTATCCTCACTGAATATTTGAGGGCTAATGCTGTGCCTAGAGGCCTATTAGTAACTAATGAACCCCTCATCTTCCTGGAAGATCCGTCTTTCAGGAAAGATTGGGCATTAATTGCATGGAAATGCACAAGAGATTGGTTAGTTCTTATAATAACCACAGCAAAAAGAATTGTAGACACGCTGCTCATACAGATACAAAATAGTGAGCAGGGACTTAGGGCTAGTGTTGTGTTGGCTACATACAAGAGAAAACTTGAGGAAACTAACAAAGAAATAGGAGATTATAAGGACGATTTAATGCAATCAAAGATCTCAAAATTACAGAAAGATCTGAAGAAATTCTCTAAAGAGAAGATCTATCCATACATTACAGAGGAGCATGCCCAGAAGAAGTTGGAAGAAGCTAAGAAGGGGCCGCAGGGAGGTCGTAGAAGTTCAGACTCCATGAGCTCTAATAGTGATGAGAGTGAATTTGACAATAGACCAAGGAGGAGGGGCAGGGGTAGAGGGAAAGGACAGTATCAAGGTCCGGGATTCAATTTTAACCCTATGTATCAGAACTACCCAAGCCAGGGTTTTGGGTGGCCACAAATGAACCAACCATACCCTCCAATGCAGGGCCCTAACAACATTCAGCACTTCCCACAAACACCTGGTTCCCCTTTTTTAGGCAGGGGCCGGGGAAGGGGCAAACAAAGAGGCACTTTGGGGGTGCAGTGGGAGGACCTCAACCAGAGGGTAACTTGGAGTATGGCATGAGACCCAATGCCGGGGACCAGCATGGAGGGAACCTCGTGATGAACCTCACAAATCACCCACTAACGGAAGCCCAAATAACAGTACTAAACAAAGATTTGGGCTTTATCCCTACCAACATAATGGATAGTTTCAGGGTGCAAAAAGAGTTCTCTGATTTCTTCAGATCAGTGAGATTGAAGGTTTTTTTCCAAGATCGTGAGGATAGAGTGGCAAGCAGGGGAGACACTGACTTTCGTCCTAAATCTACTTTTATCTCCATGAACTCTATACTGCCACAGGAAGTTATAACGTTTGAAAAAGCTGTGGAACACGATATTGAGGAACTGGGAAGAAACCAAAAAAATCCCTTTAGAAATATCACAAGAGAGGAAAGGGAAGCTCTGGAGGAACTGAAAAATAACCAAGATTTGGTTATAAAGCCCGCCGATAAGGGTGGTGCTATAGTTTTCCTCACTAACCTAGTATATGAACAGGAGTGCCAGAGACTGCTGAGTGACTATAGGAATGATAATATCCTCCTACAGACCCTACGCCAGGATTAAGAAGAGAAACCGCTACAGCTGTAGAGGAAGCTCTCAATAATGATTGGATAACGGAACATGAGGCCAGTTTTCTACAAAAGAAAGACCCCATTACACCTGATTTTATATTTTACCTAAAGTGCATAAGGTTGCAAGACCACCCCCTGGTAGATCCATTGTGGCTGCAATTGGCTATATACTCGAGCCATTGAAATATGGATTTCAACCCGGAAGAGGAATATTTGGTGGGGTTAGACATAGAATACCTGTACACCAATATTCCCCAAATTGAAACTCTAAGGGTGATAGAGGAACTCCTGTCTGAATAAGATTGGCAATATCAGACCCCTAGACCATTCATCTTACATCTAGCTGAATTAGCACTGACACATTTGTTTTTTAGTACAAAGGTGTATTTTATTTACAGACCCATGGCACATCAATGGGTAGTGCATTCACACCGAGTCTAGCGGGTCTGTATGTATTCTTTTTTGAGCAGAGATACATTTTTGATGCAGGAAATGATTGGACACAGAACATTCATGTCTGGAAACGTTTTATAGATGATGTCCTCCTCATTTGGAGAGGTGATGAAGCGTCTATTAAGGAGTTTATGCAATGGTTGAATAGACCAAATCAGTTTCTTCACTTTACTACTACCATTACCAAGGACAATCTTCCTTTTTTGGATTTAGTTATCTTTCCATATGAAGGTAAATTGTCTACTAGAGTACATCATAAAGCCACAGATAAAAATGGCCTACTTCACTTTGGGAGCTTTCATCCTAAATCCTTGAGGGAGAACCTTCCTGTGGGGCAGTTTCTGGAGCTTCACAGAAACTGTTCGAAACTTGACAAATTTAGGGAAGAGGCTACCCTATTGACAGGTAAACTGAAGGATAGAGGCTATCCTAATCAAGTGGGGAGGAAGACACGAAAGCGAGCTTGGAATTGTCCGAGAGATGCACTGTTGGAAAAATCAGAAAGACCGGCTAAGAACAATATGATATGTGTAATTACATTTAATACATCTTCCACGGCGATTAAACACATTATTTTGAAACATTGGCGTATATTGAACTCCAGTGGCCTGAGACTTGAGAAACCTCTATTCTCATTCAGACGAGGCCAAAACATCAAGGATCAACTGGTACATTCCCGTACACATAACAACGCTCGAGGGGCTCCTCGTGGGATGGGAAATCTTATACCAGTCACGGGCCACACACGATGTGGGTCATGTGACGTCTCCAAATTAATGAAAAACACTAAAGAGGTGGATGTTGGGCTGCGCCATCCTTGGCAACAAAGAGTGCACACAAATTGTAATTCCTCTCACGTCATCTACATTATCAAGTGTCCTTGCAACTTGATCTATGTGGGAATGACCTTCAGGAAGGTGAAAGTGAAGATAATGGAGCACAGGAGTAACATCCGATGTGCCAGAACTAATACGCGTCTCATGTCACACTATGCTGAAAAAAGACATACGGTGGAGGATATTTTTGGACGGTGCTGGACAAACCCTTTTTCGCAACTTCTACGAGGGAGCCATCACATGCCCTCTTTATACGGGAACAGAAGTGGGTGTACCGCATTAAGAGTCATGAAACAGGGCTCAATGACGATATACCCTGGGCAGCCTTGGGAAATAAATAAATGTCATTCCCTGAGGGTGACAATCAATATGCTCTACACTCCATGTAGATGGTACATAAGCAATGCGTAATACTTGGGGTGGCTTCCAGCATGGGTGACATCTCTCTCTAGCATCTGTGGATTTGCCTTGACATAACCATTTAATTAACAACAACTATTTTTAGCGCAAGCCATTGGGAGATCTCATTGTAGGTGTTTGTAACTAATTAGTCCCTATTGAACACACTGTTTGTACATCATGTGTGTGGGCAGTAGGGCTTAAGCATGTACTACGATAATTATACATGACACCTCACTTGGTGGCTTATGATTAGGATTTACTAGTAATCCACAGGATTCGTGATAATTGATTTATGGGCCCATGATATCTCGCCAGTTTTATAAAGAATTTTGTAAAAAGATTTGTATAAGATTTTTTATTTGTTATGTTATGTTATGTTAGAAAAACGTACTCAGCGCACGGTTACCCTGAGGTGTCCTGGTGCTTGCTGCAGTCCTCCTGACTTAAGGTTACGGACAAAAGATGTTTAAAACAGCCATGTTTTCAACGCCTTCCTGAATGCTAATAAATCCTTAGAATTTCTCAAACAGGAAGGGAGCTCGTTCCAAGCCTTGGCTGCCCCAGCGGAGAAGCTTCTGCCTCCCC
Source organism: Triturus cristatus (assembly GCF_964204655.1). Lineage (NCBI taxonomy): Eukaryota > Metazoa > Chordata > Amphibia > Caudata > Salamandridae > Triturus > Triturus cristatus. The sequence continues at coordinate 959,859,955 of NC_140592.1, forward strand.
ATCTAACTCTTTTTATAGGCGGTACAACTGCTAATTTTGCTCCTGACGAGCGTAAAGATCTTCTGGGCACATACCACTGAAATTGTTGTTTCAGATGGACGGGACCTGTGCCCTGAAGGGCTCGGAAGACTAAACAGAGTGTTTTAAAGAGGACTCGTTTTTTTTACAGGCAGCCAATGAAATTTTTTAATTGCGCTCAAAATTGATGCACTTTTCGAGGTTTCAGTAAGCAGTCTAGCTGCTGAGTTCTGGAGCATCTGAAGTTTTTGTATACTGCGCTCCTGCATGTTTAAATATAGACTATTACAATAGTCTAATCTTGACATTATCAAGGCAGTTACCATTGTGCGCTTACAGACTGCTGGCAGAACAGGCAGAATTTTCCTCGTGGTCCTGAGAATAGACCACGGCATTGACTTGATCGCGCATGTCAAGATGTTCATCTAATACCACCCCCAGGTTTTTAACTTTCCTGGAGGGTATTGGTAGAGTCCCCATAGAATTTGGCCACCAGCTTGGAGTCCAGAAATTAACATTGTTCCCAAAGAGGATTACTTCTGTTTTGCTAGCATTCAGCTTTCAACAGTTTTGCGTCATCCAGCCTCCCACTGCTCCCACACAGTCATGAAGCCTCTCTCCAGTTGCCTTCTCCTGCCCTGGTCGGAGGGATACCACAATTTGAGTATCGTCGGCATATGATGTAAGACAAAAGCCGAATGACTCGATCAAGGGAGCCAAGGAGGATACATAAATGTTAAAAAGCGTAGGGCTCAAGGAAGACCCCTGAGGGACCCCACATGGAAGAGAGAAAGGATTTGAGACAAACTCACCCTATGTGACTATCTGAAGTCTGTCAAGAGGAAGGATTTAAGAAGAGTCCAGGCTTTATCCTTCACTCCGCAGGCTAACAAACGGTCCATCAGTACTCCATGGTGGACCGTATCGAAGGCTGCAGAGAGATCAAGCAGGATCAGTACAACCTTTCCTCCCTGATCCAACGCTCTCCTGATCTCTTCTGTGGATTTAAGAAGGGCTGTTTCAATACTGTGCCCTTCCCTTGTAAACCAGGCGGAGATATTTTGATCTGGAGGGGCTCTGTTTCGGCTCCATTTAGCCTCTGGGTGTTGAGCGAGCGTGTGTGTGATATAATGAGTTAGCGGTCTAGTTCTTTACGCTAACATAGTGCGAGCCACGTCATACGCTTGTACCATGTGATGGGAAGCAAAATGGATGAAATGAGCGGAACAGAGGGGAGCATTGTACTACAAGGCACTGAGAGAGACTGACTATAGTGGCGGCGGACCACTCTTGATGAAGTAAGGAGCAGGGGGGTACCAAGTTTGTTTGCGAAACAGTACTGTGCAAACATAGTAGAACCTACTAGAACTATACGAGAAGCGCCGAGGACTTGTTCTTAGGGGCGCTACATGCTGAGGAGTAGGTAATTGTATCTTTGACGTAGGGATCGCTATGTAGACGGATGTATATTCAGTAGTACCCAGATCTTGGGCACAGCGGTGTAACATTTTGCTTTTACGCTGTTGCTCGTATTGGTGGGGTGCAACTGTTATAGAGACACTGTGGAACAAATTTCCAGTTGGATTATGCATGGTTTGGTAGATCTTGGGATCGTCATACTGCTTTTAATCATACGGAGCAGTAGAGGATGTAATTTACGCATACTGATTTCCTCTACCGTGTGTGACTACAGAGGGTCGCCCTCTTCTCCAGTGCCATTTTTAGCGTTCTACCTAATAAACTCGGTAAGATGGAAAAGTGTAGAACCGAGTGAGATAAAGTAATATCACACTTTAACGCTATACCTAAATCTATGAGTACGATATGGGGCATGGTGCCCCTATATCATTTTAACTTGATTGATTCAATGCGCAGAGTTGTTCACTTTCATTGGCACGTTTAATTTCTTTTCTGCACAGCATGCTATGAGCACCAAATGTGTGATTCACAGAAAGTGTGTGACACATATTAGTAGTAGAGCCACTGTTGCTCTATATTATTTTCAAATGGGTGTGATATTTATGAAGCACCTGAGTCACACCTAATGGGTTGTTTGCGAACGTGGTTGAGCATAAGAGAGCACACTATTAGAACTCTTATATTTATCTGTGTTGAGTTGGTACATCTTTGACTGGTGGTTCTCACTGTTTTAATGTTTCTTACAGTTTCCAATGGAAGAGTAATGTTACCAACGACTCCAGACTCACAGGTGGAGTAAAAACCCAATTTAGTGGGTATACTAGAGGGGTTCAATTAGGTAGAACAGCACAGGGATCCAATTTGTTCTGATGAAGGCCGGATAAAGAACCTATAACCGGCTGAAACATGTCGACTTCCATGCAGACGGAGAGGTGGTGAGCACTAATCTACTCGCACCACCATCATCCGTAGGTGTATTTATTATACCATTTTTAGCTCTGACTAGGGAATCAAGGAATAAAACTATTATACTGATATCCCTAAGCCAGTTTTAAATCACCTTTCTTCTGCACTCTCATAGGATCCTGTCTTTTTCCTTTGTTTCTTTATCACTTTTGTATTGTCTACCCCTCCCTATTGCGCCGCCTCTAGCGTTGGTCTGCGCAGAGGCGTCAGTAGCAGCCCTATAATGAAGCATGCCATTACTTGTTGTGGGTGAGGGCAGTTTTTACAAAGTGGGTGTGCTCCCCTGGCCAACCACGTCCGGACAAACAGAATAAGAATGACTGTGATGCGCTCTACCTCTTTGTGTGTGTTTGTATTCAAGGCACAGCCTTAAAATGGCTGCAGAATTTTTTGTCGGATAGACTACAAACTATTATGCTAGGGCCATACTTCTCAGAGAAAACTTGGTTGGATAAGGGCGTACCCCAGGGCTCCTGCCTAAGCCCGACATTATTTTATGTTTATATGGCCACTATGGCAAAAATTGTAGAACAACTCGGTTTCGAGATAATTTCATATGCTGATGACACTCAGCTTATGTTTACAATTGGTCCTAATCTAGAAACTGAGAAAATCTGGTTCTCGGCAGGTATGCTTGCTATTTCAAACTGGATGACGGAGAACTGCCTTTAGCTGAACCCTAGTAAGACATGAGGTCATGTTAATGGGAAAAGCCTCAACCATCTGGACGGATGATTGGTGGCCGTCTCAGCTGGGAGCAGCCTCCATCCCCAATGTGTAAAAAACCTTGGATTAAAACTCGATCAGACATTATCTATGAAAGATCACATTGCAGCAACAACTAGCTCCTGTTATTACAGCCTACGTTTCCTACATAAGATTCTGCCCTATCTGCCCACTAACCATTGTAGAACCCTGGTCCAGGCCATGGTGATTAGCCGACTTGACTATGGCAATGCATTGATGGCTGAAGTGGGTGAGACCTTGCTTGCTAAACTGCAAGTGATCCAGAACACTGCAGCAAGGATGATTCTAAATCGCTTAGCAGGCTCTCCTTCAGGTCCTTTGCTGAGAGAGCTTCACTGGTTACCTGTGAGGAAGCGATCACACTTTAAAATCTGTTGCCTCACCTATAATGCCTTAAACGGCAAAGGCCCCTACTACCTGCAAAAGAAACTCACTAAATATGTATCCTGTCGAAACCTTAGATCTAATTCACTAGCCCTCCTGCAGGTTCCCCGAATACGTCCTAGTCACACAGGGAGCAAAGCTTTTTCGTACCTTGCTCCACGTTACTGGAACCAACTACCTATTGCCTTGCGAGAATGTGCCTCATATAGTGTCTTTAGGAAACAATTAAAAGTCTTCCTGTTTTAAACTTTGTTGTTATCTTGACTCCGGTTCCACTTTTTAGCCTTTCCTTTCTCTATGCAAGCGCCAAGATGCCCCCGGGTGAGTCGTGCGCTATAGAAGTACTACTAACATCACATAACATAACAAGGCACATTCATTTTTGGTAGGCATGGGGAGATACAGGGCCATATGTAGGAAGCCTAATACCGGTCGGTAACGGCCGATTTTCGGTAAATATACCGTTACCGACCGGTATTTAGGCTTTTGCTATGTAGGGGGATCATTTCATGATTCGGTAATTTACCGAATCGGTAAAATTACCGAATCGGTAATTTTACCGATTCGGTAAATACCGAATCATGAAATGAGATGTAGGGGGAGTGTGTGGGTGTTGTGTGGAGTCGTTATTTACCACCAACTAAAAGTTGGTGGTAAATGACGAATAGGTGTGAAAAAGCATTTTTGTGCACTTTGCAGTGTGCAATGTGGCAGACATACATGCCCTTAGGGCATGTATGTGCGCCACATGTGCACACATGGACGAAACAGGGGTGCAACAGGGTGTCAATGTGACACCCTGCCACCCATGATGATGCCTCCCCCATTACCGAATCGGTATTTACCGATTCGGTAATGGCAACTGGCTTCCAATTCATTCCTATGGGCCTCCAGGCCCATAGGAATGTATAGGAAGCCAGTTGCCATTACCGAATCGGTAAATACCGATTCTAAAATACCGACACTTACCGATTCGGTATTTTTCTACCTACATTACATTTACCGATTCAAAAATACCGAATCGGTAAAATTCGGTATTTAAGAATCGGTAAATGTAATTTACCTACATATGGCCCTAAGTGATTTGTCCAGAATCATAGGATGTTGAGCATGCACGAGACTTGAACCTGGTTCCCCAGCACCCAAAGTCGCCAGCTCTGGCCCTTACGCCACAAAGAATAAAGACATGTATTGAAGAGCTCTGTGTGTGGTGTATTTCATTTGTCTGATCCCGGGCTACTGAGGATGCTACAGTAGGGGTGTACATTTACAATGACGTGGATGGGGCTGCTGTTCTGGGATGGGGAAGCATAGTGGGGGCATCCTGCTGGGTACTTTCACTGATTTTAAGGACATTTTTATATGATTTCAGTGTTTAAACAATACCTGTGTTATTAGATTTTTTTAACCAAACACCCAGCAGAATGCATTCACTTTCAAATCTGGTGCTTTACCAACAAATACAAAGAAACCTCTGGAGACCATAATTTATAGGCGATGCTTACAACACTCCAGAGACTTCAAGTGAGTAGCAATTTTCCTAATATTTCAAGTTCACTATCGATTTCAAATCGTTTTTATTGAATTTTCAAGAAAAGAACAGATAAATAATAAACACAATGGTAAAACGATAAACACAATGGTAACATTTCAGTGAACACAAGAATACTGACAAATACTGACAAATAATAAAAATAAAAATAAAAAGTAGAAAACAAGTGCATTATCGTGGAAGTCGCAGTGAAGCTGGAAAGAAATACAGGTGGTCTATCAAACACAATTTTCACATGTGTCATGAAAAAAAATAAAAATACAGTACAGGTGTACCACAGAGGACATAGCATACTATAAGCACTGCATTATAGAGGATTGAGATCATTTTCACGGTGGGTCATATGTGAAGGAAAAGGCATCAAGGGACCTCCATAATTTCCTATTCAAGTTCAGTATCAACGTGCAAGGTACATTTTAGCACTTTGAGCAGTATGATTGCGAAACATTTAGGGGCATATTTACAAGAACTTAACATCGCTGTAGCGCAATTTATTGATGTTGAGGCAGCTTTTTTTAATTGCCTTATTTACAACTTGCCACTAACTGCAGTTAGCGCCACTTTTCCAATGTAAACGTACATTTTCAAGATCGCCACTTCTTAGTGGTACTTAACGAAAATGAGATGCAAGGTAGGCATTCCCATGAAAAAATTGCAGCTAAACACACTTCGCAACATTTATAAGCAAATCCCAGTACGTCGATAACCCCCTAAAACTGCCGCTAACTTAAACTAGAGGCCATTTTCTTAAGGACAGAAAATAGCTGGTCTTAAAATTGGTGCAAACACTTGGGCCCGCATATAAGTTGTTTGGGTGCTGGACAGCACTGCAAGGCATATTGCTATGCTGCCCTGCACCAAAACAAAAGGGTAGGGATGCTCTCTATCAATATAATAGGGTGCATTCCTGGGCCCCATTTATATAAAGTGTAGCATCACTGCGATAAAACAGTGATTGGACACTTTTCACTGCACCCTCCATGCAAAACCATAGCTGCGCCATATTTACTGTACGGCACCTCATGTCCCAAACAATGAAAGATACATCTGGAATCCTGAGGTATCTGTCAGCCCTAAAGTCACGCATTGCTGCAGATGTGTCGCAAGCATAATGCAATTCCAGCAATGAATGGGGCCAGCCTATCCCTATGGCTCCGCGTCACCCTTACGCCTAAGGTTTTGACACAGTGGCGTCCTAGAATTGTCGCAGTGAAATCTGATAGATTTCACTGCGTCACTACTACAAGGCTTTGTTGTGTGGGAACGCCCACCCTGCATACATCATACCTGATGCAAGTATAATATGGCACAGGGCTTTATAAGGTGACGCATATGCCTAGATGCAACCATTTAAAAATACGGCTCAAAGTGGTGCAAAATTGATGCTGCAAGTACATCCAGAAAATGACGCCCAGGCGACATTAAACTGTCGAAAGGGGCTCATGAAGAAGCCCCCCTGTATTTTTCTACGTTGATCCACAATGGCTGCTATGCACCAACACAAGAAGGGACACTTACCTGCACACAACCTATCAATCCAGGGTATTTCCTCTTTCTCTGTGTGCTGCAGAATGCTGCACTCATAGAAAAAGTGAAAAACGAGGAGAAATGAAAACATTTATTCTTGTAGCTCTTCCAAAATGTCACCTTTGGGGTGGTATTAGATTCTGACGCATTTTTGTGAATTCTTCAGATTCCAATGGTTTGGCATGGAAATGTCCACAGCAACACCCATTGAACCAGTGGTGGCTCCTCCGCGATGCCCCACTGCTTTCAAGCAGTGCTAGAAGTAGAAAGTTATTATAATGTTATGTTTGTGCTGCTTTGGGAGCAGGCGGGCTGCTCTGCTCTCTGAGCCAGGCGGGGGAGGAGTGGTTTGCCCACTCCTAAGTGTGCAATGACTGTTTAATTGGCCCCCTCTGGCCACCAAAACCAGTAATGCACACTTTCCCCGTTCTCCATGCAGGCTGCATTACAGCCTGTGTGGAGAAAAGGCCCAGGCACTCATTCCCTGTTTGAGTGTCAAGTCAGGATGCTCAAAACCAATCACAACGCTGCATTGCAACATTGTGAGTTTACAGTGGGGCCTGGCTTTGCTTCCTGTTCCTTGGGGAGAGCAGGAGCAGAGATGTGGGACCCGGCGGCAATCTAAGTTCTATCAAAAAAAAATTAGAATGCTCATCCTCCCGCAATTGTGACCCACACCCAGAGATCCCCTCGCCCCGCTACGCGTGAGCTATGCTGGCCACCCCTGCATGGAACACGCCTTTCACACTGTTTAATGTGTGAAAGGGGCACATATTTATAAGTCCATGAAAAGCCACATAAAGTGGCTTTCCCTGGCCTTGTAAACATGCTGTGGCACATTGAGCAACCAGAACGTCAAACACATGACTTCACAGCATTGTAAGAGTGCCGCTAGGGACTCATAAATGACAATTCAGCCTTGGCAAGGTCAATGACGCCATGGACCTCATGCCATTGCAGCTAGGAGCACCACGGAGACCACCACCCCTGACATGCATCGCTCAACGGGACAACTGCTCCGTTCCCTTTGGGGGATGACTTGACCTGATCCCTCTAAGTGCTGACCTTGGTACACCGGAACTTCAGCAACAGGAAGCTGGAAGCCAGGGACCGCTTAAAGCCAGAGACTCTCCGGAGCTGTCTGTAACAGTGGAAGAAGGAGAGATGCAAAACCAGTCAACATTAAATTAGGTTATCTGCCGCCTGAGGAGTCAAATCCTGGGGCTGCATGGACTCTGCACCAGATGACCCTGTCTCAGAGGAGTCCACAGCGATTGGGCAGTGTTCAGGAGAAGTGTTGGGATACTCTCTCTGAGTGCAATTGCGCATCTTCGGTGCCGCATGCAGCTCCTTCTGCCTCTCTTGTATAACCTGCTGCTGATTGGAGGTGGCTTGTAGTTGTGGCGAGGACACCTGCTCCTCCTACGCCTCCCAGTACAACTGATCCACGGATAACAGCTTGTTGCACAGACTTTTCACTCCCTCGCCGCAGCACCAAGCAACCAGTAGATTGCTGCCAGGTCCAGCACTGCTCCGCGGCATCAATGATTTGCATGTCAACATCTGTGATCACTCTTAGCCTTTACAGGTAGAGGAGGGAGTATTTGATGCCCAACTCTCGGAGGCATCGCAAAACCACTAGAGATGAGCCCCTCTGCCTCTGCACCCCCATGGTGTAGTCAGGGAAGAAAATAACTGTGGTGTTATCCACTTCCATTTCCCACAGCTTGCCTACTTCCCTCAGCACAGTGTCACAATCCCTGTAGGAGGTGGAAGAGAAATGTAAATGTAAAATGTAAATCCAGTATTTGTAAAGCGCACAGCTATCCTTAGGCATACCGGTGCTGGGGGCCGTCGGGAAGATTAGGCGAGCTATTGCTCAGAGTCACATGGTGCTGGGCTGACCTGCCACCGGTGCCGGGGATCGAACCGTGATCCCCAGCGTCCGGCGTCAGTCACCCTGGCCGCTGCGCCACACCTCTTCCCTGGGGTCTAGGACCTGTCCATGGCAGCATGCGGCTCACCGGCACTCTATGGGCCTGCTCCACAACAATGAATGGGGAGAGTGCACCTGCTGGCAGCAGGTCACACCACCATGTCTCAGTATATGCCACTGCATCAGCCCCTTCTGCTCCCTCAGGCAGACCCAACACCCTCAGGTTGTTACGCTGGGAGAGGCTCTCCGCATTCTCCACTGTTCTTTCCAGTGACTTCACATGTGGATTAGCAGCTACACCTCTAAAGCTGCGCTCAGGGATCTCGGAGGGACTTTGGCCAGTTCTTGCTCAACGTCATGCACCCTGCAAGTCAGCTTGCGATGATCTGAGAGCTCCAGGGTGAAGTCGACTGTGATTTTGTTTATGCGGCCCTCAGAGGAAGTGCCTGTTTGTTTGAGGGAGGTACCCGCTGTGAGTAAAGAGTCTAGTTTGGTGTCTAGGCTGTCCACTGTCACCTGCCCCAGCGGCCAGCGATCCCCAGCTGCTCGGTTCATCGACAGGGAGGAGCGGCTAAATATTGACACCACCCCCATTTGCAGGCATGCCATTGTTGCGCGTGACGCCCAGGAACTATGTATAAAATGTGTTGCAGTGCAGTGTGGCCAGCCAGTCCCTCTCCTCCAATCAGGTGTATACTAGCCAGGAATCTACATTCCGGCCGCATGATGGAAATCCCCCATACACCCAAGAGCTCACTACCATGGTGTAGGAATGGCAGCACCACCCGGTAGGCTCCTTCGATCTGACAGTAGCAACCAGATTCAGTGTTCCCCAGTTCCCCAGTCAATGACAGCAGATCAAGAGGAGCACCCAAGGGCCTGGGCCTGAACCGACCCCTGTGCCCCTGGCACTGAGGAAATTCGATTTTCGAGCACGATCGAACCGACCCGCCATTTTGTATTCCGCCGCCATTTTGTGTTGCCCTCACTCAGGCAGCACGGCGAACAAAGTCTTTTCTGCTTTTCCTGCAGTATCGTGTCGAAATAAGCCTTCTGCCTCTATTTACAAAGCTGGTGTTAGGACTGGCCGAGTACACTAATCCCCGTCTGGTTTTCTTAATCCCTGTCTCAACTATCTATTGGTTCGCACCATTCTTTCCTGACTTTATCTCAACGTCTGGCCTTCGCTATTCTTTGCTCGTATTCTCTCATTTCACAACTGTCCTCCAAAACACACAAATGTATCTCGCCACCTGCGAGTCAGTTAAAAACCTGTTAATGAATTAGTTTGTGGGGTGGGGTGACAAACACAGTTCGAGGAGAGGCTTCTTCGAGTTACATGACACTTCTGTTTTCCAACTTTTCCTATTGGTTCTGTTCTGTTTTCCGACTTTTTCTACTGGCTCTTTCTGTATATTTTAGGTGTGTTCTTGGTTAATGTATATGTCACCTATGTACTATATAAGACTGTGTGCCACAGAGTGAAGTGGCAGTCTCCTGAGAACCTACCTTGTGTACTTCTGGGATAACTGTGCTAGCTGCAGCTAACAAATCTGATCTCTTACGCCTGACAGAGTGTCCTGTGTCTCTGTGTAGCTGAGCAGGAGAACCCCGGAGATTTCAGGCGTACCCTGCGCCGCCAGGCCCATAAGGTTCTGGTTCTTCAACTGGCGCCCAACGTGGGGCGGCTTCAGTGGTAGTGGTTCTGCCTGAAGGTCGTGAGGAACCCCGCAAGAAAATTCTGGAGGAATTGCGAGCCACGTCAAGCGACCCCTGTATGTCGAAGTGGTCCAAAGGTCTTTTGCAGCGTGGTTACTCCTTCCTGACGGCTACTGACAACTGCTGCCCTGACTGCCGCCCTGCCTTGGCCCTTCCTTTGGTGATGTATGGTAAGGCGAGACGATAGACGGGCCTCTATTGGTGTAAGAAGACGTCCTTAGTTAAGTATTTGGTGGGTCGCTCCCACAATTTTGGTTCTTTGTTTTGTTTTTCTTTGGTCCTTAGATTCGACTATTGCAATAGCCGAAGCCGAGGGGTAAGTGCATTTGTACTGTGTAACCTAAGTTTACCCCCTTGAAGTTTGTGAACAGTCAGGTAAAATCACGAGATGCCTGGTCTGACTACGTTTGGCAAACTTTGTTGCTTTGGTTGCAATAGGGATTCCCGACTTGAGGACTCTTGTCCGATTCCTTCGGTTGGAACTCCCAAATATGAGCTCTATTCTAAACATGGTGTTGGCCCCATTGCCTTTAACGAGACATGGACCCGATACACGAGGAAAGATGGTGTTTTAAAATGGCCAGAAAATGGTAGTTTCGAGCCTGAAGTGCTAGACAATTTGGAAGCAGTTTTATTCAAAAGAAAAGCCCGGCCGGCAATGTTTGACTCTTTCCGCCTTTGGCGTAAGGAAGCCAAACAGAGAGAAATTAAGCAAGCTAAACGAGATAGGAAAGCACAGGGTATGACAATTATACAGGCTGCCCAACAATTCAAAGATGATGAAATAAACAAAGCAATGGAAATTTCAGAAAGACAGCATCGAATGGCGATAGATAAATGCTATCCAGCATTGCCTACTTCCCCTCCCGATAATAAGTAAGACTTAGAAGAAGATCCCCTGATGTCCCACCTATTGCGATTGCCTCCGCCCTATGTACAAGGTGCTAATGCACCCCCGTTGTTACAGCCTGTTCAACCGCCAGCAGTACCTCCGCCTGCTCCGGCTCTTCCGCATTTGCCCCTTCCAGTATTACTGCCCCTACCAGCTTTACCTTCAACTTCGACTTCTTTGCCCTCATCTCCTGATTTTCGATTTCCTTTGCCTTCTGCTCCTCTTGCAATTACCGGTTCTCCTTCATTTAGTTCGCCTAATACTTTGTCCCCTGTCCTCATGTCCAATTCTCCATCTGTGCGTAAGCGACTCACGGACACTGTCTCTGGTATTTTATCTCCTTTCTTTGAAGCTTTAAATGTATCTCCGGCTTTTGCTCGAAGACAATCTCATAGTCAGTTCCCAGCTGCCGAAGAACGAGAAAAATTGGACTCTCTCGCACGCAAATGGATCGAGAGGGGTCCACAGTATAGTGTGCCCGATATTATGTCTACCTTTTCACAATGAAATTTGTGATATTCTTGCTAAAGAATGGGAGGATATGAATTCCTTTATTCCGATCCTTTGGTTAAACTGACACTGAAAAATTATCCTATGAGAGAGGTTCCTCCAGTGTGGAAGGAAGCGGTTGCCGCACAAGGTAATAATCCAGCTATTCCTGCTCACTTCCAACGTATATGGGTACATGTCCCCTGGAAGAGATCTGAAGTTTTAGCACTTAAACAGACTCTACCGGATCCTCGTAAAAACCCTGCAGGTTATTACAAAGAATTATCACAGACTGTTGATGCTTGCATCATGAATCTAGCTGATATCGATATGTGAATGGGAAATGTAGTTCCACAAGCACTATGGGCTAAGATTCGTAGAGAGGATCATGCTCAAGCATTAGGTGGTGATTGGGCTGCTATAATTGCCGCAGATGCAGCTCAAGTGGGTGGTGCGAAGCCTGATGCTTTGATTTCAGAACTCCCCAGTAGGATTATTACACTAATGAAAACGATGATGCCTGCCTTGAGAGTTAATTGGGATAAATTAGCGGCATGCAAACAAAAGAAAGATGAGAGTGTCTCTGATTTCTTCACTCGTTTTGAGGAGACATTTATTGATCACAGTGGTCAGGATACGGCTACAGAGGGTGGACAGCGATTATTTGTAGACAAGTTTGTATTTAATTTGCTTCCCGAGCTGTCACATAAATTGAAAGATTCTGAAAGTTCATGGGCCGTTTCTTCTTCTGCCCAGATATTGGCTACTGCGCAATATTATGAAAACAGAGATAAAGAAGAAAAAGAAAAGCAAGAGAAAAAGACGAAAGAATTAAAGACGAAGGTTCTCTTGCAACAAGCTTATCCTCCTCGTTATGCTCAGCCCCAGTTTCAACAGCCTCCGCAGTTTCAGCGGGTGTATCAAAAGCCTGAGCCGTATATTCCGCGACCTTTGTTAGGACCTAATCAATGTGCCTATTGTAGAGAGGAAGGTCATTTTAAGAATAGTTGTCCGGTTTTATTGCAGTGCAATGGAGCACTATCTGCTCCACGAGGTCGTGGTGGCCTCCAGTCAGCAAACAGAGGTAGAGGTCGAGGTGTGTTGACCCAAGAACAGCGTTCCCTTCCTCCTCCAAATTCCGTGAACTACTTTGATCAGCAAAATGTTAGGTCTACACAGTACTACAATGAAGGTCATTATATTGAAGGCGAGAATGAAAGTCTTCATGCTAACTAGGACAGCCATGGACAAAGTAAGGGAGTTGTGTCGATTCCAGTAGATCAGAATGGACCTTATGTTAATGTCACTACAATGGGTGTTTCAGAGCCATTTCTTCTAGATACTGGTGCAATGAGAAGTTCTATCATTCATTCTAAACTCCCTGGGGCACCTTTGTCTGGCTTAACAAATGTATCTGTAGGATTTTCTGGCGCCCCTGTTCGTAATCCAGTTTCTTGCCCTTTGCCTATTTCAATTGGCCCTTATGATTTGGAAGCTCCGCTTCTTTTGACGAATGGTTGCGGTGAGAATCTGTTGGGTTTGGACTTATTGAAGAGAATGCATGCTACAATATATTGTTCTCCTTCTGGTGTACATCTTACTTTAGGACAGAAACTGACTTCTCCAATGTATTTGTCTAAAGATCAATTTCCACCTGAACTGCTTTCTCTTCCTGCAACGCTTTGGGCCACAGGTCCGAACGATGTGGGTTGTCTTGAGATTCCACCGTATGTTGTTACTCTCAAGCCCAATGCTGAGTTGCCACGTATTCCACAATATAGAATCTCTACTGAAGGTGAAAGAGCAATTTTGGAAATCATCCATGATTTGATTCAGAAGGGTGTGGTTGAGGAAACGAGAGGAAACATATGCAATAGTCCTATTCTTCCTGTACTTAAACGCACTGATCCTTCTCAGCCTCCTGTTTATCGTTTTGTGATTGATCTTCGGGAGGTAAACAAAATTGTTGTACCACAGTTTCCTGTTGTCCCAGATATCACTGCTCTATTGACAATGATACCTTCTACAGCATCTTGGTTTTCTGTTATCGATCTAAAGAATGCCTTCTTTAGTATTCCCATTGCAGAAGAAATTAGGGATATTTTTGGCTTCTCTCTTGGAGGCCGAAGTTTCCGATTCAAGCGCGCACCTCAGGGCTATTGTGAAAGTCCCTCTATTTACAGTCAAGCTCTAAAATGTCATCTTGATGCTTTTTCTTTACCATCTGGTGCTACCCTTATCCAGTACATGGACGATTTGTTAATCAGATTCAGAGGATATTTGCAAGAATGTGACTGTTGCAATATTACGTCACTTGTTTGATCTGAATCATAAGGTTTCACCTTCCAAATTACAATATGTCCGTCGGGAGGTTACCTACTTGGGTCATCTCCTATCAAAGGAGGGATGACGATTAACCCCAGATCGAATTCAGGCGATTGCTCAAATGTCTGTGCCATCCACTCAAAGAGAACTGCGTGCCTTTTTGGGCATTACTTCTTATTGTAGGCAGTGGATCCCGAACTTTGCTTTGTTGGCTAAACCTCTGTTGGCACTTAGCCCCTTCCATGGACTGACGAATGTCAGAAGAGTTTTTCTGACTTACGTGCTGCTCTGTGTTCTGCTCCTGTATTGGGTACTCCCGATTACAGTAAGCCCTTCACGCTCTATGTTCATGAAAGAGAGGGTTGTGCATTGTCAGTTTTAACGCAGCGATTTGGAGATAAACAGCGGCCATGTGCCTATTTTTCGGCTACGTTAGATCCGGTAGCCAAAGCATTGCCTAGTTGTCTTAGAGCGACAGCAGCAGCAGCAATTTCTATTCGACAGTCTGCTGGAGTGGTGTTAGATAGCACTCTTATTGCTATGGTGCCACATGCTGTGGATACCTTACTAAACAGAACAAAAACACAACATTTGACGAGTGCTCGTTTGTCTGGATATGAGCTGACGCTCTTGGCTAGTCACGTGCATATCAAACGATGTAACACTTTGAATCCAGCTACTTTGTTGCCTCTTCCAGAAGAGAAAGGTATTCAGGAACTACATGATTGTTTTCTCCGTACTGAGGAAGAAACAAAAGGAAGAATTGACTTGAGAGATACGCCGCTAGAAAATCCGGATGAAATTCTATGGGTGGATGGTTCTTGTTTCAAGCTTCCTAATGGAGATATGGTTTCAGCCTATGCTGTTACTACTTTACATACAGTGGTGGAAACAGCACGCATTAGGCACAATTCAGCTCAAGCAGCAGAACTAATAGCTTTGACGAGAGCATGTGTGTTGTCGAACGGAAAAAGACTGAATGTGTATACTGACAGCCAATATGCATTTGATGTGGTGTTCAATTTCGGGCGACTCTGGAAAGAAAGGGGATTCCTAACTTCACATGGTGCTAAAACACAACATGGTCAATTGGTGACTGACCTTCTTGAGTCACTTGCTTTACCTGCTCAGATAGCGATTGTGAAGTGTAGTGCACACAAAAAGATTACAGATGATGTTGGTCGAGGAAATGCATTTGCAGATGAGGTAGCGAAAAGGACAGCAAGAGATGCTACAAGTCGAATGTACGTTGCGGGTCCTGCGAATTGGGTTAGAGAGAGAGGAATGTATGAGGATACAGTAGAAAGTGTGAGATCGATTCAAGAAGAGGCTACAGAGAAAGAATTGAGCAAGTGAAAAGAAAGTACAGGAATGTTAGATGAGATGGGATGTTGGGTGGAATTGTCTGAGCACCAATGTTGGCTGTTACCAGACGCCTATGTACTACCAGTAGTTATTATGGCGCATGGTCCAGCCCACTTAAGTGCGAAAGGTATATGCAAGGTTTTGGCTCCAGTGTGGCAAAACGAGGGAATTCCGAAGTGTGCAGAAAACGTAGTGAAACATTGTATTGTCTGTCTGATGTACAATCTGGGAAAAGGAACTCCAACTCCAGCAGGTCACTTTGCTCCTCCGACATATCCATTTGAGGTGTTGCAAATTGATTACATCCATATGGAAAGATGCAACAACCTCAAATATGTTCTGGTGGTGGTATGCGCCTTTTCTAGATGGATAGAAGCATACCCTCTGAAAGACAACAGAGCTTTATCCACGGCCAAAGTACTACTAAAAGAATTTTTCCCCAGGTTTGGTTTGCCGCGCATTGTCTGGAGTGACAATGGGAGTGAATTTGTGGGCCAAGTCATGCAGAAAGTTTGTGCGGGTCTTGGTATCAAGCAAAAGTTCCATGCGGCAAACCATCCACAGTCAGCGGGTTTAGTAGAATGTTACAATGGAACCTTAAAGCTAAAACTTGCAAAGGTGCAGGCTAGTACAGGACTAAATTGGCCAGATGCTCTACCATTAGCTCTTCTGTCCACCAGAACAGCAGTACACTCTCGTTTGTGACTTAGCCCTTACGAAGTGGTTTTTGGGCGCCCAGCTAACATATGGGGAGTCCCTCGCCCTAAGAAATATTCAGACTTGCCATATCCAATGTTGATTGATTACTTGCATGGTTCAGAGTGCTTTACCGGAGGCTTCCACAGACCCAGCTCATTCCATCCAGCCAGGTGACTGGGTCTGCATCAAGAATTTCCAAAGAACTAAGAATTTGGAGCCCCGGTGGAAGGAGCCTCGGTTGGTCCTCCTCACTACGAGAACAGCGGTGAAAGTCGAAGGAAAGAAAAATTGGATTCACGGCGTGCATTGTAAGAAAGTGCCTTTGCCTCTACCCTTTGATCAGTGGGTGCGTAAGGGTATCAGAGACTCTGAAAGCGAGAAAGTTCCACGATTTGAACCATTTAGTGATGCACGCCTGAACGGAACATTATCGGAGAAAGAGGACGACGACATTCTCCAGGAAGCAATACCATCACATCGTCGTTTAAATACTACCAATCCACAAACATTGTTCCGAGAACAGACTGTACCGGATAAGGAAAAATATAACCTGAGACCCCGACTAAATAAGAACACTTAAGATTCTCTCTCCTATGTAGTTCTCTATCCCGGTTGCAGGGTCACGGTAGGAGTCTTCGTTGCGACCTGAGTAGTGGCAATAGGCCTGCAGGACTTGCAGTGTCATAGGACGGCAGACAATCGCGACTAAGTGCTTGAGGAAGATTGCCGTGAGCATCCATTTAGAAAGATGGAGACTACATTAGGTGAAAGAGAGAGAAAGAACATAACGAAAGAAAAATTCTATAAATCAATGTACAGCCGTTGTGGTATTGCTTTATGTGTCTTTATATTATTGTGTATTCTTTTGGCATGTATAGGTTGGATTATTCATGTTATGCAGCAAAAAGTTGTCCCTTCTTCTATCTCTTTACCTTCTTCTACTGTTTCTCCGCATCTATTTCACACACTTCCTCAACACGAACTAAACAGAAGAACCGAGTATTATAATAATTCATTCATTCAATTGTTACACCAGCACCAATTAGTGATCAACATGACTGACTGCTGGGTATGTGGACTCATGCCACATACCACAGAAAAAGGGATGTCATATTTAGTTCTTCCGTTTTCTTATGAGGGTTCCGCTTGGGCTTATTTCGTTATCTTTTCTAACGCCTATCAAAGCAAATTCAGACGACCCGTTAGTTCATATATTGGTGGTACGGATTTTAGTCATAGCTCATTGATAAAGGGAATGGTAGCTATGGCTAAAATCATGGAGAATAGTAAGATTTCCATTGACAAAAGAAAAGCATACACTAACTGGAACGTCACCCATTATGTCACTAGCCTTAGTGATAAAGTTAAACAAGGAAAATCTCCACCGATTTGGACTATACCTCATCATGGAAATTTCTGTCTACAAATTAATGGTCAGTTAGCTGACACCGTACCAAGAAACAACTGTTCTCACACATACGTCTACTCCTCTCAAAATTCACCGCCTCTAGTACCATCTCAGGGTACGTATTTTATCTGCCACGATAGGGCTTACACGTGGTTGCCGACTGATTTTTCTGGTACCTGTTATATAGCTTTCCTTCTTCCCCCTACATACACTGCTTCTGCAAATCATCATAAAAATAGATATGGCAGAGGGATTATTGATTCCAAAGACACAGCAGGACAAGAGGGAGGTGATTTCCTCAAAGGATTTCTTCCTTTTTGGGGTCCTATGGCCAACAGCAAAAATATAAGACAACTGGTTCGTGTCGTAGAAACCACCATAGACATCACTGTAGGAGCCTTAAGTAATATCACGGCAGAACTACAGGCGGATCGTCTTATGACTTTACAGAACCGAGTTGCCTTAGACTTTGTTCTTGCGGATCGTGGTGGAGTATGTAAATTGATCGGGTCAAGTTGCTGTATTTTCATACCTGATGACGCTCCGACAGTATACCAAGCCATTTCTAAGTTACATATAATCTCTGAGTCGATTCATCAGGACGAAGGAGATTGGTCAGTATTGGAATGGTTGTGGGGACTACTGTCCAAATGGGGTTGGAAGATATTGACGTTCCTTGGAGTAGTATTAGCCATCATATTCTCTTGTTGCCTTTGTATGCACTGTGGCCCCGCCATTTGCGACCTCTGTGCTACTATATGCATCCCTAAACCCAAGCCACAAAGAACAGAGAATATCAGAATGATGTTACAGCAACAGCTCGATGACCTCATGGCCATCGACATTGACTCAGATTAACGTGAGTCTATGTATCTTGCCTGAGTTCTGGCAAAAGGAGGGTCTGAGGAAATTCGATTTTCGATCACGATCGAACCGACCCGCCATTTTGTACTCCGCCGCCATTTTGTGTTGCCCTCACTCAGGCAGCACGGCGAACGAAGTCTTTTCTGCTTTTCCTGCAGTATCGTGTCGAAATAAGCCTTCTGCCTCTATTTACAAAGCTGGTGTTAGGACTGGCCGAGTACACTAATCCCTGTCTGGTTTCCTTAATCCCTGTCTCAACTATCTATTGGTTCGCACCATTCTTTCCTGACTTTATCTCAACGTCTGGCCTTCGCTATTCTTTGCTCGTATTCTCTCGTTTCACAACTGTTCTCCAAAACACACAAACGTATCTCGCCACCTGCGAGTCGGTTACAAACCTGTTAATGAATTAGTTCGTGGGGTGGGGTGACAAACACAGTTCGAGGAGAGGCTTCTTCGAGTTACATGACACTTCTGTTTTCCAACTTTTCCTATTGGTTCTGTTCTGTTTTCCGACTTTTTCTACTGGCTCTTTCTGTATATTTTAGGTGTGTTCTTGGTTAATGTATATGTCACCTATGTACTATATAAGACTGTGCGCCACGGAGTGAAGTGGCAGTCTCCTGAGAACCTACCTTGTGTACTTCTGGGATAACTGTGCTAGCTGCAGCTAATAAATCTGATCTCTTATGCCTGACAGAGTGTCCCGTGTCTCTGTGTAGCTGAGCAGGAGAACCCCGGAGATTTCAGGCATGCCCTGCGCCGCCAGGCCCATAAGGTTCTGGTTCTTCAGCACCCGCCACCACCAATGGCAGATATAAGCGACTACAGTCAGTTAGTGGAGTCCCCCACCAGTCTTGTGCGGTGCCCTCAGTGATGGTGGTCAGCTGCAGTGCAGGGATTGCTCAGGGCACAGTGTACACCACCCACTGATGCTAGGCCTGGGCCCAACTCGACCCTCAGGGCTCCTCCAATCCATGTCCCACCTTCTCCTCACATGGACATCGACCCCAGGGCTCAATCCGCTCTCTCTGAATCTGTGACTCAGCCAGCAGAAGCCTCAGCCAGGCGGGACTTCACAGGCCTAGGTACAGCAGTCGCCGCCAAATCCACTGGGGAACCTCCCGATGCAGGTGATGCAGCAGGGCCCACTTAGGCATGAAGTTGCAGCGCTCCTGCCATATAAGTTCAGCGCAGCACAGGAGTTCCACCCTCTACAGCGTCCGAGCAGCGACACATCCTCCGGCCCGTGATGCAGAGAGGTGAGGCCCAACATTGGCAATCTCCTCCGTGCACCCTGCCAGATTGGGGGCATGTGTTATGCAATACAGACCTCCCTACATCGGTGGGCAGAATCACCTCTACCGATCACAGCTTCAAGGGTCGCCAGGCCGTCTTCTCACGCAGGTCATCAACGTGTCTCTGTGCGACCTGCCAGACTTCGCCACCAGGTAAGGGCACTTTGGCCGTCATTGAAGTGGTCTACAACATGCTGTGTTTTTAACCTGGTGCAGACTCACAGTTCGGAATAAAAGTGACAAGTTTTTGCGAGTTTATTCCAATTTTAAATAGAGACTTCTTGAGTCTCATTGTTTTCACGGGGTCTTTATCTTTTCCACTTCCTTTTCCACTGGACACATCACTTTTTCTTTGAGAAAGTTATCGATGATGACACAAACGTGGGCAAGCTGGTAAGAACCTACCAGTAGCTCCTCTGGTGGTGCGCACGTGAGATACTCTCTCTTCATCTACACATTTTTTAGCACATACACACTTGAAATCGGGGGTTATGTGTTGAGTGTACTGACTGATCACTTTCCTTTCCTTCTCTTTTTCTATAGCTGTTTTAAAATCAGTCGGCACAGAGGATTTGGCCATATTGTGCTATAAGATAGCTGGCTGAGGATATAGATAAGAATGTATTTCCTCACTTTAATCCTATATATAAAAATTTGAGAAAGCGCTTGCATATGCCAGATCTTTGTTGTATGAATAGTTGCAAGAATGGCACCATGAAAAATGCTGCACCACTGGTTTTCCCCAGCGATGCGCCACTTTTCATAAATGAGGCCCCGATGTTGCATTTCCTCTTCCCCAGGGACTCCGGCTGATCATCCTGGCTGTTGGGGGGCTTGTGGGGGTTGTTGACCTATGCTGAACTTGAACCTGGCCGCTCCATTCTGCATTCCATTGGTTTTTAATTTCATTTTTTCATTAGAGGTGTCTTTATAGGCCATTTTGGCCTCTAGAGGCTGAAAAGTGCCTTTGGGCTGACTAATGTGAATGTTTTTGGTGCTTATTGGCCTCTCATCACTTTTCTCTCGCTAACGTAAACTTTTTTTATCGCCTTGACGCTAGTGTTTGCAGCAGTTTTCCCGGTGGCTAGCTGATACTAACGCCATGTAGCAACAGATTGTAAATATGTTGCTAACAGGGCGATCGTTTTTGGCGATAGACCGCATTAAAAAAATTGCCACTTACTCCCGCAAAAACTGGTTAGCACCAATTCTTGCAAATATACCCCTTAGTTCTAAAAATAGTGAATTAGAATAATATTTTCAAATGTTCCTAGATAGCTTTCCAGGCATCAATGACTACACTTCAAAACCTATTTGGTTTGCTTTGAGCGTTCGAGGTTTTCATAATCTGACAACATGGAGCTAAGCTCTACACAGAGTTTCACAGAGAGCTAGCTCATAAGACTGCAGGCATTTTTGTTTTGATTAGCCTCTTGAGGGAGGCGGGTGACTGATTGTGAAGACACTGTGGAGTGGAGTGAAAGTGCTTCGAGAGTCATGTAATGCTAATAGTTTTTCAAATTTTCTGATCATTTTAGATACTGCTTGAAAAAACAACAGTACATCGTGCCTCTTTAGCACTTTCACAGCAATCCACAATGCCCTCATTCCCAGCCCTCCAGGGGGTAATCAGAACTGTAAAAAGTAGTGCAGCGCCTTTCCTTCAGCTCTGCTGTTTCTGGGAAACGGAGGGGCGGTGGGAATGAAAGTTCAGAAAATTTCATTTTTCTAAAACACTGCTAAAAACCAAGATTTATCATTTGAGTGTTTTATGAGAGCACTTACAGATACCACGAAACCATTCACATTATTCTCCATGCTCCCATTAAGATTTTACATAGTTTAGCCTTTTAAATTAAACATCGTTATACTTCTCTAGACTTTGTTCAATATGCACTTTCTTTGCTCCAGTGGCCAAGCCTTTAAGTTTTTCAAGTTTGCTGCTATGAAAGGAGCCCCCATAGCAGTTGTTGTTCGGGGACAGCCTTTTACTATGATGATTTCTGAATAAAACAAATTAGAGCTCACCGTCACTGCCCATAGGAAAGCCCTGTAGGGCATCTGTCCTGTCATGCCCATTACGGGTTGAAGGGAAGGGACAATCCTGATAGATGAGGGTCCCTAATGGGAGAGGAAGGGCCCTGCTTTAGTTGATCCAATGACTGGACGGCCAGGCACTGTTTATTGTTGAGTCCCCAATCTGCACCAGGGAAAGCACATACTGTATGTATAGGGGAGTTGCCGGTCCTGGACTCACAGTTCCTTTTTAGGCAATAAGTGGACTAGATACTGGGCATGAGACACACATTTAATAAAGTTGTTTCCATTCAACAAACTTCAGCTTACAGCTCATTCGAAGTGGACTGGGGAGGGACAATAGTGTAGGGCTGTAGGCCATTACCACTCACACTTGAATGAGGAGTTGTCCATCAGTGCTTACAGTTCACTGCTCCAGGCTCGGTGTACAAAACATCCTTTGGGGAGTATCCCAAGTCAAACAGGAAGATCATCCTGGAGTCATTCTGAAGACATCCGATGACTTCAGCCAGGCTATTCCTGCAATTATCTGGGGAAGTCATCCCAAGCCATCCTGAAGTCTGCCCACAGAGCAGAATATTTAAATGAGATGACTCTTACTGTAATCACAAAAACTACTCCAGGATGGTGTCCTGATTACTTCAATTGAATATGCGTGATGATCTTTTACTACTCAAGGAACACCAACTGACAACTTCAGGATGAGTGTTCATTACTGCAGGATGATTCCATGACAACTTCACAATGACTGAGGATTATTCTTGGATGCTTTCAGGACAACTTTTAGATGGCTGTGAATTACTCCAGGATGACTACCTGACAACTTTAGACAGAGGATGTATTACTCCAGGATGATTTCATGAAAGCTTTAGAATGAGCGTGAATTACTCCTGGATAATTCCAGGAAACATTTTGATGGCTGCTGGTAACTAATGAATGATTTCTTATTGAGTGAGGGCTTTATTACTCATTGAAGATTCTATGACATGAGAACATTCTATGGCCACATCTTCTCAAATCCAGGGCCCATCAAGTACTTTAGATCAACTAATCTGTTGCTAAACAAGTACTCTGAGGTGCATGACCTATGCAACAGCCTGTAAAATAGGGAATTGCACTAGAATATAATAAATGTACCTTGTTTATACAGTCCAATGAATTGTAAGTAACTAGTAAGGTAAAATATAAATAAAGTAGGAAGTAGCAAGAATACAACACACTTTGAGGGTGATTTACTAAGATTTTGCACTGCGCTTGCGTCACAAAAGTGACGCAATTTTTTTTCCCTAATTAAACTTTCCAGCGCTAAACTTGTTTAGCGCTGGAAAGAACGGAAAAGTAATGCAAAGCAGTGCAGTGATGCTTTGCATTACTTTCGCCATGGGTGCGTACCATGGGTGGTTCATGGGCGTTCCCTCAACCACCCACGGTTTCTCATGCTAAACCCAATTTACTAAACGCAGTAGATTGGGTTTCGCGTGAGAACACTGCACCCATTTAATCTATGTGGAAGGATAGATGAATGCTTTAATTTATCCTTCCTTTACCTACTTTGCAAGCGTGCTGAACTGCGCAGCACATATGCAAAGTAAAAAAAGCTTTGCACCATGCCTAGCATAGTATTTTGTACAGGAAGAATACCCATCCTGTACAAAACCTATGCTATACTCATGCACACACCCTAACGCTATAGCGCTATGGTGTGTTCATGGCGCACTGCAGCTTAAATCATCACCAGCGCAAGGGGAGGAGAGAGCCATATCTTTGAAAATATGGTGCTCTCCTACTCCCTCCCTGTCGCGCAGCGCAGCCTGGAAAAGGGGGTGGGGGGTGGTGAGCTGCATGGAGATTTTCTAAATATACCCCTTTTGTATTCAAAAGAAGGCTTTTAACTTGTGGTACTCCCTCATATTCAGTAGAGATTGCCGTCATTTGTGTACAAGACATTACCTGACTTTTTTCTAATATTGTGATCTATAGGAAATGACTAAACAAAACACAGGTTGAAATAAAATTGATCCAAAATGACTTCTAAATGCATTTTTATTGCGCTTAAACACATACCCGATCCCAAAAGGGCTCAGGCTACCATAAATAGAATAGTAAAAGTAGACAAGAAATGGTAAACAAAAACTGGCACTTCGTTGTTTGCTTCTGGATTTGCTGGCTTCTTCAGTTCTCTTTTGACAAGGCAGACCTTTATGGAAAGTTCTCACTGCATCTTTTTGATGTTCATGGTTTGCCAGCTTTTGGCCTTTTACAGATTTCATAAACTCTGAAAGATAACAAAAAAATAGATTAGGATCTTTTATCAAAGAGAGTGCTGCCTTCAAAATGGAACAAGACCATAAGCCTCCAACACTGCTTATGGTGAGTGGTCACGGGAGCTCAGGTGGTATGTTGGAGGTGGAGAAAGAAAATGTCCATTCCTGAAGTGTGATCGAGAAAGAAGCAATTTCAGAAGATCAATCTCCTAGTTAAGAGGAGCCAAATATAGTCAATCTACATAGCGTACTATTTCACTTTTTGATCGCCTGCTCTTCAAAAAAGGAAAGAACACCTTTCTTGCTGTGCCCTACATGGACCCAATTGTTAGACAGGATATAGTCTTCAGAGACTGTGTTCAATTAGTTAAGTGACTGTTCTGCCAAGAAATATCTGGTCCCCAAAAGGATCCTACACATGTAATGCTGCGAGTGGTGTGTGCCATATCCTGCACATGGCCACACTTAGTATTAACATACACACCATCATACTATTTTAAACATAATGTAAAAATATAAAGTAGTAGTCTGTGGGCAGTAATCTGAAATCTAGGCATAGCTCACCCAACAGTGACACAAATTAGGTTTTTAAATCCATAAAAAGAAAGTAGATATGTATAAAATATATCCACAATACTTTCAGATTGGAACAGATATAATATACCAAAGGAGGAAGAAACAAAGCAACTCACCCTTTGTATTGCAAATGATCAATCCATGGAATATTTTTGATGTTGATATTTTGTAGGATGTTTCACCTGGTCAATGCAGACTGCAGCCGGCAAATGATTGGTCATCTCCTTTCAGCATGTACCACATACCTGAGCTATAAAGAAAACACATAATTTCAAGTGAGCAGATACAGGAAACACAAACAATTTTGGGCACTACAAGTGGAGGGTAGAAAAAAAGTTATGGATTTGGGTGTTGAGATATACATCTCTGAAAGTGAGTTGTCATCCAGCTGGTCAAAACAGAATATCCTTTACCTTTTAGGCAGTCAAGCTCAGGCAGTACACCTCTCTCTTTTGCTCGTAAAAGTATTCACTCCTTTTTCGTACAAGTAGAGATGGAATAATAGGAATAGGTGTTCTCCCTATTAATGATTGACAAATCATACATAACTTCAAGAGGGCGCAAGCACCTTTATCCCAGTGTGAAATTATGCACTTTGAGTAATCAAACAATGATAGACTTCCCTGTCCTGAAAAACAAGAGAAATCAGTGAACTTTAAACCACTTCTGTGCAACTGTTTATAATATATATTTTTTCTTTTGTTCATTCATATTTTAAAACGTTATGTTAAAAGTGCTTTTCAGTCAAGAAAATTAATGAACTACATTTATTCTGTATTACAAGAAAGGATTAAGTCCTAAAAAAGGATGCCTTGGTCATCATGCAAAAGAGAATAGGCGTACAGGCGCATTCTATGCAATTCCGTACAATTATGCACTTATAAATCTCATCTTACATGATGGCGAGTGGGATGGTGCACATCAGTGATAACAGCAGCAGCATAAACTTCACTGTAGGGCAGGTCATTTGATGGGCATAGTCACAAACTGCATTTTGGAATATGTTTTGAAGTACTACAAAATGCTATTCACAAACCTATGTGCAGTGTCTACGACTCTCCTATATTTTTTTGTGCAGAGATCTCTTCCCCTACCCTCCAAAAACACTCCTCGGGCGGCAGACTCTCCGCATGCGCAAGTATACATATTAGTAGTAAATGTGTGAGGGATAGAGGGGAGTGGTTGGAAAATGGGAAATACTAAAGAAGGGTTAAGGAAGGGGTTAGGCAGGGACGTGCAACCCCTAGGTTGACCCTGTAAGCACAGTAGTGGATGTGAACATAGGCATAGGGCACTGAGACACAAGGTTTCTTGTAGGTGTACTTGCTCCTCTACCCATCATCAGGGATTCACTAATGGGCAAGTCCTGGCACTTATGACCTATCAAAATGTCTACTCCTTGGGAGGAAGATGAAAGCTGGCAGTGAATTTAACTTTGAGTGCAATGCCAATATCGATTTAAGTATGGTCAATTCATTGACTGGTATTTCTGGCCTGTCTGTGCAGCACTTTCTGCATGCAGCTTTGTAGAACTAATGAAGCTTTGAGCCATCTATGCTCTATTTAGGAATTTGTCATAAGCCTAAGGTTTGAAAAACAATTAAATATATTTGCATATTACGTTTATAATAAATAAACCACATAACCTATTTCCGACAATGTATAGCATTTAGGCATACATTTTATAATACAGATTTGTAATTTTTATTACTTAAATTGCAACTGGACAGCAGACGCCAAGGTAGCCACTGAACATCAAACCGATCACCTTCTTTCAGAAATGAACAGAGCATCATTTGAACAAAAGTGAGTGGCACACAACTAGAGAGCAACAAGCATTGGCAAAGTCCAATTGGCCTTGCCTGGAAATGCGTTTTAACCACAAATGTGGCAGCTGCTCAGCATGGCTAAAAGTTGGTGGTGTGAGTTATATTGAGGTAGAGTGGAGCAGGATAGACTGGCGTAGAGTGGAGTGCGGGAAGAGATGGGTGGATAGGAGGGGGGGTGGAGTGGGATTGGATTGGTAGACTGGAGTGGAGCTGGGGAGATTGGAGTGGGGTAGGTTGGGTATATTTGAGTAGAGTGTGGTAGATTGGAGTTAAGTGGAGTGTGGTAGATTTTGGTGGAGTGTGGTAGAGTGCTGGAGGTAGTATGGAGTAGATTAGAGTGGGGTAGTAGACTGGGATAGATTAGATTGTGATATATTGGGGTGGACTGGGGAAGAGTGGAGTGCAGTGGGTTGGGGTAGATTGGAGTGGGGTAGAGTGGAGTAGAGTTCATTTGGGTGGAGTGGGGGTTGAGTACATTGCAGAGAAAAAGACTGGATTGGAGTGAATAGGGCAGACTGAGGTGGAGTGGATCGGGGCAGATTTGAGTAAAGTTTGGAACAATGGAATGGAGTTGGGTAGAGTGGACTGGGGTAGTGTGGTATACTGGGGTGGAGTAGATTGGTGTGGTTTGGGTTAGATTGCAGTGGAGTTTGGAGTGAAAAATTGAACTGGGTTAGATTGGAGTAGACTGGAGCAGAGCGTGGTAATCTTCAATGGAGTGTGGTAGACTGAAGTGGAATAGGGTGGGGTTGATTGGGTTAGATAGAGTGAAGTGGGGTAGATTAGAGTAAATTGCAGTGGAGTAGAGTAGACTGGATCGAAGTGAGTGGAGTGTGACCCATATAATGGAGTGGTCAAGAGGGGGAAGACACTCATGGAGGTGGATGTTAAATTGAGAGCGGGATGCATATTGCGCAGGTATTGTAGTGGTTGAAGTATGATGTGACCCTGGGTGATTTGACACAGGTGAGATGGGAGAATCGGAAGAATGGAGAGGTGTAGTTGAGGAGTCTGAGAAGGGAGCGTAACGAGGTAGAGTGGTTGAGTATACTGGGGTAAAGTGTGATTGTAAGGTGAGTTTGGAGAGTCTGGAGGAACATGTGGTTTCATTTTGTGAGTTTTGCAAGAGGAGTAGGGTGTGTGCGAGTAGCCGGGGATCCTGGATGAATAATTCATTATGGGATAGGCACTGGGGGTGTATAGAGATTTGTTTGACATTGAGGGGAGCTATTTCTGAGGGCCGGTGGTTTAGAATTAAATAATACAGAGAGGGAAGGGGTTAGTTAGTAAGCACGTTAATTGGGGTTTAAACCAGGGTAGCACAGATTTTGTCATATGTTTCATGAAAAACAACAGCAGTAATGGTGGTTTGCAAATTTAAACTTGGAGTTACCCCTGAAGTAGGGCTACATTAAGCCCGAAATGCATTGGGTTGGAACGAGGAATACTATTCACGATGCATTATGCGTTTGTCATGCTGCATTGAAAGAGGTCTGGATGGGCACGTCATGGGCATTTGAAGCTTTTTGAAAAAGCATGTAACCGTATATATGGATTTAAACAGATGAAGCATCTAAAGATTGGAATAAAGAATCATGTAAACTGAGTAAAATGGAAAATTTTCTTGAATTGGAGTATTATGGAACATTCATGATTTCGCTGTGCCACTGGTTTGGGGCGTACCACGCTCCAGTATTATGGTACTTAGCAGGACTGTCACATAAATGCTCGTCAGAGAAAGAAAAATAAAACACCAAGCTCCCTGAAAGAAAAAGCCTGACATTCGACCTCAGTCTTAGAATGCACAGCAAATGTAATAAGATAGTAACAAAATGTAAACGTCTGTTTGCAGACAGCGAATTCGTAAGAATACAGTAAACCAGGCTTTGGCAACAGGAGGGGCAAACTCAAGCTGGACAGCCTAAAGCAAATAAAGTCAGCTAA
Source organism: Triturus cristatus (assembly GCF_964204655.1). Classification (NCBI taxonomy): domain Eukaryota; kingdom Metazoa; phylum Chordata; class Amphibia; order Caudata; family Salamandridae; genus Triturus; species Triturus cristatus. The sequence continues at coordinate 959,888,213 of NC_140592.1, forward strand.
TAGAAAGCCAGAAAATGTAAGTTACACTCCACAGAGCCAATGGTAAGCAATGGGTGAATGCATTCCTAGGTCAGTAATCTGAATCTCCCCAAGATATCTTCAGCAAACCAGACAGCTGGGCTGTCTGCCAGGCTTCAACCTAAAAAGGAGCTTAGTTACGTAGATTAAAATATATAGACAAAGGAAGAGAATGAAACATGGTAGGAATAACAAAATTGTGATGAAAAGATGGTGAAACAAATCGAGAGGAAAGAGTGACTAAAAGTACAAGATGCAGAGGATAAAGGGCAGAGAGAGGGAAGAAAATGGTGACAGAATGAGTTTCAATCATAATTCCTAGGTGTTTTTTTTTTTAACGTCTGGTGATTTCACTAAAATAATTTATGCAATAGACTTAAATTGCAAGGACGTTCAGTAAGGTCTCTTCTTCCACTGGCCTGTTGTGCCACTTTTCATTTTTGTCCCACCCAGTGCAGCACACAACATGGGCAGCGGATCAGTCAGCTCAATTCAGCTGAATGACTAACTTCACTGTGACATCATTCTTCCTTCATAAGGAACACATTGCGAGACAACGTAGTTCCTTTCAGGAACTGCAAAAGCAAGTGTGCTATCTGAGAACAAAAAAAAATCGTAGCTTTTTTTTTTTTGACCAACAAGAACCCTGCAGCTACTGCTAACAATATAGCTTTGCAAAAGAAAGATATAAAACTAGCACTGACAACGCCAGAAGGCTGGCAGGCAACGTCCGACCTATTTGCTTTGCTAGATCCAGTTTCTCACCGTATTCTGTACCTATAGTGCCAGTTTTATATTCTGAGAAATAGGACTACAAAGCACAGAGTACAAAAAAAAAAATTGCGTGCGCAACTCAAATGGATTTTAGAAACTCAGGAGGTCTGCTTGGTTCAGAAACAATCATGTAGAAGGCCAAGATATTTTAACACTACTTTTTACCTACTTCGACGTCTACATATGTTTTTACTGAGCATATGATGGCAGACATTGGCATTTGAAATACTTGATAGAGTTGGGGAGATCCAAACAGCAGGCACCTTATAACTGACACCACTGTGCCCCTTACCACAGGCAAGACTGAAAATCAATGTCTCCAAGGCAAAGGGCACGAGTAAGGAGCACAGTTATTGTCGCAATGTGTGATTTAGTAAAACATAAGTGTAAAAACGTGCCATTCACAGCATTTCAAGAATCAAGGTACCAGTGGTAGGTGGGATGATTGGAAAGACTGACACTATTATACTGATGGCTACCTAATGTTGAAAATGTCTCGCCCCAGCTGACCGACCCAACCGTGACTGAAAAATAGCTGTGCAAACAGCATAGCCTATGTGAGGTGAAAAAAAGCTGTGTTATTGAAAGACAGCCTCAAATCGTGGTAGATAGTGATACCCTAAAAAAAGCCAGAGGACTGACTTCATTGTGAATACCATACCGCCAAAGATTGCCAAATACGCAGTCTATACCTAATAAATTGGTAGCACAGACAAGCATGCATCATACCTGCACGAACTACCAGATACTACCTCGAAAAGATCTGGAATTATGGCCAGAGCTACTGTCTTCGGAACCGAGGAACCAGGTGTCCGGCGTCTGCTTGACATCCTGTGATGCTCTGCAAATAACGTAAGCTTCCCGTGCCTAAAAGAAAACACATATGTGACCATGTGTAATATAATGGATGCCATTGTAAAAGCGCTCACATACTTTCGGGTCGAGTTCTGCGCACCCATTTCATATTAGAGAATAAAAACATACCCCCCTATTTTTTTTAAACTAGCAGTCTCTAATCGGAGGAAAGTATGTTGTTTTCAGTTTTATGGAGCAGATCTAGACCCGAAGCGATTTGGGCTCAATTAATACACAGACCAGAAAGCCCAAAAAGTGAAATATACACAAGGCATTTATTAAGACTCAGAAAAAAAAACTACAAGTCAGCTGTACGTTGCAGATGAGGAGCACGGAAACGGAACGCATACATTTTAAATGTCCAAACACGCAGATGCCTAGTATTTGGAAAAATACAACCCAACTGTGCTTATCTCAAAATGAATGCTCAGAGTCAGATCACAATTAAACCAGTAAGAAGATAGCTGCAGAATTAAATAATACTTTAGAAGCGATGCAATGCCACAATAAAAAAAAATTACAAGTGCCCTCAATTGTGCTCTGGTGCCCGCCATTTCTGACTACAATCCGCTGCCACTATTTTCCTGACCATGCATTTACCTCAAAGCAATTCGGGAACAGGGTATAAATACGACATCCTAAAGCTGTTGGTTGCTGAAAAACGCATCTGAGAAGGGCAAACATTAGCAATCATTCTATTTCACGTACCTGTTCGATTTTCCGGCCGTATCCCTCGCTTGTTCCAAAAAATGTCGGCACAGGCAGGAGTGGAGACGTTACTTCCTGGATGACGTCTCTTCCGGCGCCACCGGATGTCCGCCCCGAAGTGCTTTAGAAACGTGCTTGAAACGCATGTGTTATTTAGGCCACTTAAACATTAATGGTCCAGCTGTTGCGGGTGGAGGTAACACTGCGTAGTGCAGCTGCATGAAATCGAGTTTCAGAAAACCATTAGGTTTGAATTCCAGCGCTCCGATTTAGTTTGTAGAATTCCGATTTTTTTTCAGGAAAACTATAACCTTATTTTTATTATCTTTACACTAAATGCCATTTATGGAAGTTGATTGGAGAAGGTATTTCTCTAGATGTTTTCGATCTGTGCAAGAGTTGTGTTGTCACGTGTAGATGGGAATGTGCAGGAACGAGGGAATGAGTGCAAAACAAGAAATGTAAAATTTTTCCAAGATGAATGCAACGGTAATTGTACGTGCGCACCAAGGGATGATATTATGCATACATTTTTAGAAAAAGAAAGTGAGAATTTTAGAAAAAATGTCTATTTAAGCAAAGGCAATTTGAGGTGAGACACTCTCTCTCTGTCTCCCTCTGTCTCTCTCCCTCAGTCTCACTCCCTCTGTCTGTCTCTCTCTCTGTCTCCCTCTCTTTGTCGCCCTGCCACTCTCTCTCTGTCACCCTCCCTCTCTCTTCCTGTCTCCCTCTCTCTCTCCCTCTGTCTCCTGCTGTCTGTCTACCTCTGTCTGTCTCCCTCCCTCAGTCTCTCTCTGTCTGTCTCCCTCTATCTCCCTCTGTCTCCCTCCGTCTTCCTCTCTGTCTCTGCCTCTCTCTGTCTGTCCCTGTCTCTGCCTCTATCTGTGTCTGTCTGTCCCTGTCTCCCTCTGTCTGTCTCTGCCTCTCTCTGTCTGTCCCTGTTTCTGCCTCTATCTGTGTCTGTCTGTCCCTGTCTCCCTCTCTGTCTCTGCCTCTATCTGTCTGCCCCTGTCTCTGCCTCTATCTGTCTCTATCTCTGTCTGTCTCTGCCTCTATCTGTCTCTCTCTGTCTCAATCTGCTGTCTGTCTCTACCTCTATCTGTCTCAGCCTCTATCTGTCAGTCTGTCCCTGTCTCTATCTGTCTCTATCTCTATTTGTCTGTTTCTGTGCCACGGGCAGCGCACACTTACAGTGTCTACACGTCCTCGTTACCAGCCCAGAGACAGCCCCCCCTCACTCCCACCTCTCCCTGTGTAATGTAAAAGCCAGCTCGTTTTCTCGCTGAATTTGCTGCTTCGCGTGGTTTGTGTCCCCACCACTGGGCCTGGGGTCACATCTGTTGCTGGCTTTAATTCTGACTCTCACCCCGAGCTGTCAAATCGAAGCCCCCCTTTTGCGCCAGTCACCTGTCCGTGTAGGTATGCATGCATCGATTATATATAGCGCCACACACACCCCCTCGGAAAGCCCAGCAAACGACAAGACTGTCAATACATTTTAAACGTCCCACGAGATAAGACACTGTCACGCCCCCACCAGCACACTTACATACTCATTCGGCCGCTCCCCCCTGTCATCATTACAATACCCCTCAACTCACCAGCTGCTGGTTCATCTCAGCTGATATGTGATCCGTCAGTTTCACCGCCCCAACTACCAGGAAGAAGACCCCCAGCAGCACCCTGATTACAGTGTAGAAAATGATGTAATTTAAAAAAGACTCTAAAATATTTACCTGTGAATGTTATTACATATCTAATGTATGCTAATTTACATTTAAAGAAAACTCATTTAATACCTAAATAGTGTTCACTGAGTGTAATCAGCAAATAATTCTAAAATCACACAGCAGGTTGGACCTTTCTGACAAAAAATTAAACCAAAATAGTGGGTGCATTCTTGGGGTAATCAGCAAATCATTCTCAAAACATCAGGATGAATTTCAATATGTTAAAAAGAAATTATGCTTGTTGAGTTTTGGATATTTATTTTCAAATCATCCTCAAATCATCAACAACCATTGGACCTTATGAAGTAATCAGATACTCATTCTTAAATCCTCCTGAAGTCATCGCGAATAGTCACACCTTTTGAAGTCATCAGATACTCATCCTTAAATCTTTCTGAAGTCATCAGGAATAGTCACACCTTGTGAAGTCATCAGCTGCTCATTCTTAAATCCTCCTGACGTCATCATGAATAGTCACACCTTGTGAAGTCATCAGCTGCTCATTCTTAAATCCTCCTGAAGTCATTGCGAATAGTCACACCTTGTGAAGTCATCAGATACTCATTTTCAAGTCATCCTGCAATCATCAGGCTCAAGTTTCTAAGCTCTGCTGATGACTTCAAGAGCTTGATGATGTCTGATGACATGAAAACGACTTCTACAGTAGTTGGATGATCATCCAATGACTCTGGGATGGCTTCTAAAGTAATCCTGTTTGACCTGGGTATACCACCAGCGTGAGAGAGTTGATGTGCCTCTACCCAAGAGTGAGCGGTGGGAGGGATGTTACCTCTCCATTGCATCTGAGTCACCAGGGCAATAGGAGTAAGGAGCGGTATAGTTGTGTACATGTACCCTGAGTCTATGGTTTGTTTTACCCAGATTTCTGCAAAGCCATTGTTGTGTTTTAAGTACGCTTTGTCCTGCTGTACCAATGGCTATAAATGAACCTTCTAATGAAACGCCCAGCCAGCTCGTGTGTATTTCATTTGGAGATAAACATTGGGGGAAACTGGGCTGCACCTGTGAAATCTCGCTGACCTCAAATTACCACAGTGGCTTGTTGTAGGGTGTTGGGGTCTTGCCCCTCCAATATGCACAACGTTAAAATCTATTACGCTGGTCTTACAAGCAATGCAAACAGTCCCTGACTCCCTGATACTCATTCTTAGTACGAAGGTGAAGCCATGCTCAGAAAGTTAGCCTACTGTGCATATACGGGCTTAACTTTCCCAGCCCTTAGTTATTGCAGAGGGGCTGCAGCAGAGACGAGACTGGCTCAAGGGAATTTCGGTCTCAGAGGGCGGTGGGTATGGAAGCCGCGCCTGATGCCATCCTCCCTCTCACCCTTGCTAGAGATAAACCTCCTTTCTCCATCAGTTCATCATCGATGCTTATTTGAAGGCAGGCTGCCCGCCAAGTGACTTCCATTGATTGTGTTCTTGTTGAGCTGATGAGTAATGCTGAGGGTGCGTCATAACGCTTTACATGAAAGGCTTACATTTATGTAATGCAGTCAGTAATCAAGTAAGTCATAAATGCATAACTTTATTTAATGCAGGGAGAGAATGTGATGTTAAGGTCAGAACTGACGACTTTGAAGCTGGGGAGCCAGGCCCTAGTCTTGTCTTGGCTCAACATCCTGCGATTCTGGGCAAATCACTTGTACGGCTTGTGCCTAAAAAAATGACTGTCTCCTTGTGTAATACTGCCTTTACATTCTGTTATCCTGGAATGAACCTAACACATTATCTTCCCTATGCAGCAGCAGACACAGCACACACTCTCTAATGGTATTGGTGCCCTTAAAGGCTCCACAGACAGCCTCCTCGTGGCATCGCTCTGCACTCTCTTTAGTCTCTTGGGTCAAGGACCACTTAAGGATTTTGGGAGCCCTGAGCCAAATGTATTTTGGGGGCCCATATTCATGCCAATTTGAATTTATGATCCAATTGAGCTTTTTCATGCCCTCTTCGGCCATGTCACTGATAGTGCACAGCCAGACTGGTCCACATTCGAAATCTTTTTACATCTAATATTCAGGGATAGCAACATGTTTTTTCAATATTGGAACACAGCAGCACACTAACATTATTGCAATTAATTTCTGTGACCCCCTCCCGTTTCTCAAATGCGAGCTCCTTTTTTGATCCAAATGAAACTTTTTTAATGGATGCTGCATAAAACGTAAACACCATTGTATGCGAAATGGCTGCAATAGACTCCCATACATCACCAACATTAAAAATAAATTCAGGGAAAGCGCTATTTAAAACAACGTTATTAAAAACTATTCATGGTGATAATGGAAAGACTTTCTTCAGAACAGAACTGGCTCTATCAGGGGTTCTCCTGAAAGGCTAGGGCACTGGGTGAACGCACACGTTGACCATGCCTTGAAACGTTTCTGTCCCGGTGCCCGCACTGGTTGCTTTGTTGGCCAGATCAGATAAGAAGCATTCTGTGAAACTGTGTTTCTTGTCTCTAATTTCACCCAGGCTCAAGGGTCTGGCATCTCTGAGCCTCAAACTGTCAAAGTCCTCAGTTCTGGCTTCTCTGAACTTTTAGTCAGTGGGATGGATGGATAAACTGTACATATGTACAGTGTTTTATAGCGCAAACGAGGTCCCATTGTGCCCTAACAAAAACACAGTGACCATGGCTTCGTGCAAAAGGCATTTATTAGGACACAGTTGCAAAACCTATTGAACTTTAATCAACATATAACGTTTAACATGGAATTATGAACCTCCCTATACACCCCATGCCCACTCATACGTCATGCCAGCTTTCAATCCCCCAAGCCGTCATACCTTGTTTCATACTTCACAATTCCACTCCTTGGGCTCTTGCCACCTATCCACACTCTCCTTGCATTTTCACCCAAACACCTTTGGAACTCTTTACTCGCTCGACAACACACCGAACACTGTCTTCTGTCACCTGTATTCCATTCTTTTCCCCTCCCTCGGGGTGTGGATATGCCGGCATTTGACTCTCCACCCCCAAAATACCGCCACCTAGAAAAATCCTGGAGGGTGTTTTTCTGCCGCTCCAGGATTTTTCTCCATACCACTTACCATCCATATCAACGGGATCTCACCTGCACCAGATGCTCTCCTGCCACAATCGGCTAACCTCATCCCGCAATTCCATCATATAATAGGCATTCCCCATTTGTGAAAGGTGTACCCCATCAACTCGAAAAAGACCAGCTTCTTTTTCAGTAATGCCCTTATGCAAGATCACCGCAATGCACCTGTTTTTGCAAAAAAAAAAAACCCTCATAGCTCTGTTAAGCTTACTTCTTGCCTTAGTAATTGCTCAAGGTCTCATGGCCCCCTCCAGGCACAACGTGGCAACAACTCTCCACACAATGCGAGTCAGAGCAAAGTTCATTTTGAAAGCCTCCATATCCCTTTGCATAAGCCGTAACAAAGTTTGTCTAGACAATTGCACCAAATCGTTTTCTCCCAGGTGAATCAAAAGCATGTCAGGATGGCCCTTCTGTGGAACCAATTTCATCAACCAAGGCATAAACAAGCCCAGGGCATCCCCCTTTTACCCCCCCATAGCACATAGTGTTGGCTGATGTGTAGTCCCAGGTTCTGTCTGTATATCGGTTGGTCAGCATATTCTGCAGCCCAATGCACAAAAGAATGTTCATTGATCCAGATCACCATCTTGGATCCTGGCCCGTTCACACATCCAGCATTAGAAAAAAACAGTGTTAAGGTCGCCCTCCTGCATCAAAACGTAGAAACCCCCCAAGGACCCAAGATCCTCCTCATTTCCTCACATATAGTGCACAGCACCATGACCTCCACCTACCAATTTGTTGAAACTGACCCCAACCCCAACCCCACCCCAAACTGCTTTGGGATTGCTGCCCCAATCCCAAAGGAGTGTGTCCCAAAAGCAGTCAGGTCCTTCACCAAATGGCGCAAACCCATGTGCAACACTGTCAAAAGCAGAAAAGCCGAAACATTACGGCCCAAAAATTGCGCCCTAGTGCCTCCCTGGCAGCTCCTGAAACTGACGCCATCCGCGCACCGGGCACAACGCACTTCTGCCACCCTCACACAACCCACTTCCCTATACCTTGCTGATCAGTCTTTGACTGGCGCACCCAAATGCCCCTACAACCTGGGTCCAAACGCACTTTCGCATGCAGCACTCCCATCTCCCCAAACATTTCTTACCCCCAAAAATTAAAAAATCATCCAAATCATGCAGAGACGAAAAACAGCACTTTGAAAACATCTTAACAACATACCAGCAAATCTACCCAAAAATCTGTCAACAGCTCGAATGTTATAGCCTCCTTCAAAACTGTCCCCCCACCCCTTCAGAACCTGGCCCAGGATCTAATCACTAGAAGGGTCAAAACCCCAGTACAGTTTACCATAGAATGATATCCCGGCCAACTTGCCCTCAATAGCTGTGGGTGATAAAGCGTTATAATACCGAATAAAACACTCTCCTTTTCGCTGTCACTTGTTCTGATTCCCAATGCTGCTGTGGACAATCTCAAAGTCACTGAACTCAGTCCAGGCCAATCTGTAACATTTCCTCATAGATTCAGCTAACAATCCCTCGACCAGGCCCACAATCCTCAGTCGCCCATTTCCCAGATGTCCGTTGACACTGATATCTTGACTTCGTATGCTCCCGGTGCCAATCTGTGAATCCGTTACCACTGTGAATGAGATAAAGAATCTGCAATGTCATTCTGTACCCCAGGTAACCATTTTGCCCTGAAGACAATATTCAAATACAAGCTGATCAACATGAACTTCCTCAACAGACACAATACCCTTAAGTCTCTGGGCCTCTGCCAATTGACCAATTGAAACAAAGTCATGTTGCCTGCATTGAACAATCCTGTCCTGTTTGTCAGCTCTCCCCCCCCACTCCTCCATGGCCACCAACAATGAGAAGAACTCCAAAAAAGCTATACTTTACCCCTGACTCACCCAGTGCGCTTGCCAGGGCTCTGCACACCATCTCCCGCCCCAAAACATTTTAAGACCTTGAGCTCCAGTCGCATCAGAACAATCTGCATTTGCCAGATGATATTCTCATCCAGAAAACCCATATGAACTCCATTGAACTCTTCCAAAAACATACGCCACACCCCCAAATCTCCCCTGACTGATATACGTACTCGCTGATGCGAACTTAAACACCTGGTTGACCAACTCGCTCGATGCTATACTCCCTAAGAAAAGACTACTCACCAGGGGTAAGAGAGTGGGCTCAGCTCCCTGGTACACGCCGGAGCTCAGAGCTTTGAGGAAGGGTTGCAAGAGGCAGGAGCGGATCTGGAGGAGGGTCTGGGGCGAAGTGAGCCGGAGAGAATACCGGGCAGCACTTAACATCTACAAATCCGCCATCCGGGCAGCGAAATCCAAGTTCTTTGAGGAGAGAGTAGGACTCTCTTCTAATTCCTCGAAAGAGTCGTTTAAGGTCATCAGAGAACTTCTGCAAACCCCCGAACCTCCGGTCACTTATGACAACCCGCGTGAAAAATGCTCAGAACTAGCCATGTTCTTTAAATCTAAGATAGGAAACATCTTGGCATCCCTCCCTCGGTTAGTGCAGGAGCAATCCTCCGAATGCAACCCTGGGTTTCAGCCTGGGGTGAGGACAGCAGAGCTGGACTCCTTTGGTCCAGTCACTGTGGACGAGGCTCTTGGGGTCTTGGTGACCCTGAAGAGTGGGTCTCCGAGAGATCCGGTACCGATGAAATACCTGAAGCAGGTAGCTTCTACCATCGGCGGCCCAGTGACGGACCTTTTGAACCTATCCTTCACCCAAGGAGTTGTGCCTCCCAGCTGGAAAGGAGCGGTAGTTAAGGCCCTCCTGAAGAAGCCCAGCCTGGACCCCGCTGACCTTGCTAATTTTAGGCCTATCTCCCTGCTCCCCGGCCTTAGCAAGGTGGCGGAGAAACTTGTGAATAGGCGCCTTTCGGGTTTTCTGGAATCCAACTCTCTCTTGGGTGACTCCCAAACGGGATTTCGCCCTGGCCAGGGGACGGACACTGCCCTGCTGGCAGTCGTGGAGAATGCCAGGAGCATTTTGGATTCAGGGGGATCGGTGGCAGTGATCCTCCTGGACCTTAGTGCGGCATTTGACACCGTAGACCATCAGGTGTTACTCCAGCGGCTGTCGGGGGTGGGGGTCTCCGGGTTGGCCCTGAAATGGCTCGCGTCCTTCTTAGAAGATCAGACGTTTGAGGTCTGGGAAGGCCACGAGAAGTCAACATCGGTTCCCCTCCAGTGTGGTGTGCCACAGGGCTCATCGCTGAGCCCCACACTATTTAATATCTATATGGCCCCACTGGAGAGTGTGGTACTGCCACTGGGTATCAAGATCATCAGCTATGCGGATGATACCCAGTTGGTGGTTGGGCTTCCCCAGCCGGCGAACCAACCTGACCTGCTGCACACATGTTTAGCCAGGGTCTTCACCTGGATGTGCAACTCAGCACTTAAACTTAACGGTTCAAAAACCGAACTGATGATGCTGGGGAACTCCCCTCCCTCCTTGTCCCCTAGTAGCTGGCCTAGCTGTCTGGGAGCGCCACCTACCCCAAAACAGGAGATTAAGAGCTTGGGGGTGTGGCTGGGGCAGGACCTATCCTTCAAGACACACGCAAAAAAGACCGCAGGCGTGTGTTTCTGCCTGCTCCGGTCAGCCCAGAAGATCCTACCCCTCCTCCCGATGGCCACTAGGAGGTTACTAATCCAGGGTCTCATCATTTCACGGCTGGACTACAGCAATGCGCTGTTTCTGGGGGCTCCAGAATCAACTCTAAACAAACTGCAACAAGTGCAAAATGCTGCCGCCAGGCTTTTGACGGACCTTCCCAGGCGGCAGTCAGCCCGACCTGCGCTGAAGGCGCTCCACTGGCTCCCTGTGAGAGAACGGTGAAGTTTAAAGCACTCTGCATGGCTCATAAAATCTTGCAGGGAAAAGGGCCCCCTATCCTGCGGAGTATGGTCCAACCTTATAAGGCCTCTCGCGCCCTCCGCTCAGACCACCAACATCTCTTGCAAGTCGCGAAAGTAAAAAAAGCCAGGACTGGCGGTAGAAGATTTTCCGTCAACGTGGCAGCATTATGGAACTCCCTTCCGCATGCCCTTCGCCCCGAAACTGGCACCTTGCGATTTCGCAAACTTTTAAAGACTCATCTGTTCCCTGCTTAGTGCCCTGCTGGTTTGGTGTGTACTCTGGACGAGCGCTGGGATGCCCAAGGGTAACCACGCGCTATACAAGACTCAATAATAATAATAATAATAATAATGTTGCTGCAACACTTCATCTGACATAGCTATACCTAAGCACATACAGAACGTCTAACCTAACCACTCGATGCGCTAAGTTTAAAAAACCCAATAGTTTCTGTACACGCCACAATTCAGTCCTCCACTTCCCTATCACCTCCAGCAGAAAACCTTGGACCTCCACCACCTTGGTATGTGACAACCTCGCCACCATCTGGAGGGTGTCCAACTCAATGCAATGGAATTTTAAAACTTCCAGTGGACCCTCTGTTTTCTACAGTGGCACCCCAAAACTATTTTCCAGGTCTTGAAATTGCTGCAACACCCTGCCGCAGTTCCCAGAGTTCCTACTGCCAACCTACAAATGGTCATCAAGATAGTGGGACACCTCTCTATCACCGGTGGACTTCGTGAACACTTGCTGCAAGAAAGTGCTGAAGGTTTCGAATAAGGCATAAGAAATGGCACACCCTATCAGAAAGACCTTGTCCACATATATGCCCCCATCCAAACTGCAACCGAAAGGCCGACTTAATGTCACATTTCGCCAGCTCTGCGCTCTGTCCGCACTGTCACACTAGGTGAACAGTTTAATCCACTGACACATACAACATCCTGTAGTCCTTCCAGAAATGTAGTCACCCTTAGGCCAAGACAGATGATGTATCAATCGAAAATCCCCCTCCACTTTCTTCAGCACCACTCCCAAAGGAGAAATAATCAAGTCGGGGATGCTCCCAAAACAGTCCAGCTATTCTCCCTTCAGCCTTTTGCTTCTCATTTTTTTTCACAACCACCGCTGAAACTCATTAGCAGACCAAAAATTGTCTGCTCTCCTCCTGCCCTTCGGCCCCTGGAACCCGATCCTGAAATCTTCATTAAAATCCCCTATCCAGCCTTAAAGCTGCCTCCCAATCAGAATATATAGCCAACCCAGGTCTTAAAGCATCCGCCTTAATGGAAGTAGTTGCCTTTTGTGGCAGGGTGTCCTTTTTGCCCCCTTCCCCGGTATGCCTTCCATTGTTCGGCTGGGTTGGCCAACGTGAAATTTTGGGTGATAGGGTGCCGCCTACTTCGCTTGGAGCGTTCGTGTTTGAATTTGCACCAGTGGCAGGAACAAAAACCTTCTTTAAATTCCAGCATGCCCCAACATTGGGTGCCGCTGGTTTCGGCACAAAACCCGCTCCATGCAGAACGGTCTTCAGCTGAAAAGGCTGGCAAGTAATTGGTAGGCCGCTCGCTGTGTGTGTGGAAGCAAGGCTCTGAGTCCACCTCCCCCAAGGGTTATCCAGATTGATACTGACCAGTGCCCTAAACTCCTCATCGTAACTGAGTCATGCAAACCTCCCAAAGTGCACAGAGTGCAGTGGATCCCCAGATGTGTAGCAGATTGTAAAGTAGATAATAACAACAGCTCTGGTTGTGGTAGTATGATAGAGCAGTTAGGCTTATCAGAGGGCTGGGTTAAGCATTTATTGTACACACTCAGGCAAGAAATAATGTTGCACACTCAAAGACTGAATCCAGAACAATAGTTGTATACAAATTTATACTTTGTATTTATTTTAAGGAACCCAAAGGTCATTTAGAGCAGGTAAGATACTTTCGAAGTATCCATAATGCTTTGCAATTAAAATGCAGTTCTGTTTAAGAATGTCGATAATGCTTTGTAATAAGTTTCTTTTGTAATTGTAAGACAATACAGTTTTAGTATACAATGCAATGTTGGCACATAGACAGTGTAATGCAAAAGAGTTCAATGCAATCCTATAGAGGAAAACAAGTTTAGAGAGTTACAGGTAAATACTCGGTTTTGTGGTCTTGCGTCAAGTTTGTAGCATTGACACAGGCCAAGGGTTAGGTGGGTACAGGGAATGCACCCTCAATGGCACAGGGGTGGCTGGGTGCAGAGGTCAATGGGGAGATGGAGGCCCAATGTAGTGCAATGGAGACAGGCAGTTCGCAAAAGAGCACCGGTAGCAGGTAAGTACCTGGTGGTTCCAGGCCAAGGCCCAGGGGTCAAGGTTGAGCACAAAGGAGGCCACAAAGGAGCACAGACAATGCACCACCAGCAGAACTTGGGCAACAGGGTGCAGTGTGCAAAGTTGCGTCAGGTTCCAAATGGAACTCAATGGAGGATATCGGTTGAAGAAAAAGGTTGAGGCTTGTTCCAGGAAGCTGCAGAAGGTGTCCCATGGCTGGAGAGGTAAGTTTCAAGTTTAAGTTTATTATGTTTTGGCTCTCAAAGAGGGCCACATAAAATAAAGACACAATTATACAACAATACTTACAATAAAATCACAGACAAACAGATGAGAAGGAAATACATCATATTCACTGGTCAGACAATTGACAAATATTTCTCTATATATCATTCAATAAATATTTAAAAAACCTTTAAAAAAGTTAAAAACTTTAAAACAGAACATTTCATTTGGAGGACAATAAAGTGCATGAAAAAAGGTATTTACATTTAAAATTCCTAATTGTAAACAAATAGGTTTCAACCATTTGTAACGCAATAAGCGTAAAGCAGGACAAATAAACAAAACGTGATTACGATCCTGTACAGCATTATGACAAAGATTACATATAGGAGATACACCATACCATTTAGCTAAAAGTGGATTTAGTGGAAGCAAATCTTGTCTTAAAAGGTACCATAACCTACGGACTCTGTGGGGGATATTCCATGTGAGGTATTGTTGTGGCAGCTTTAGTGTATATGTATTTAAAATAAGTTGCCTTTCCGATTTTCCTTGTTGGACAATCATATCCAATTTATAACTGAGCTCCCAAGATGCACTTTTTAATTTAGACTTTAGTTCAGAGGGAGTAAGTAAAAACAAAGTACTTACATCCAACTCTAACAGAGTTACTGCTTCTCTAAAGTTTTTTACTAACAGGGAAAACTCATTGAAATTGCCCAGAAGCTCATTTTTTATGGCTTCCCGTAAGGAATCCTTTTTACCTCTAGCTAAGCAAGCTACCCACCTTACCAGGGCTATCAACCCCTGTACCCAACAACTTCGGAGTCCGAATTCCAATCTACATGAGGATACAGAACAAGCTTTATTAATGGAAGTAATTCTTCTTAATATCTTTCCTTCCATTCTATGTAAAAATCCCCAGTGTTTTAACTCCACTAATTCCAACCCATACAGTAAGGTTGCAGGGATCTTTGCCCTAAATACATCCATAAATAGTGTTAGGTGTCTCTTCCCTGTAGCCTTGTACAAGGAGCATAATCCCATACCATGGGCTAATGCTTTACGCGAGTTATGGTCTGTATGGAAATTCTCACTTAAGTTTGCCGAGATTATTTTACCCAAGAAGGTGTAGGTTTTTACCACCTCTAAATTATGTCCGCCTATGGCCCATCTATAATTTACAGACCTACATTTTTTCTTTCCAAAAATACACATGATTTTACTTTTCGAAGCATTAATCTTCATGAAATTTGCTTCTGCGAATTGATTTAATGCATATAAGCGGTTAGACAAGCCCTTCGGAGTTAAATCTAATATGAGGATATCATCTGCATAAATTAAAATTGATACAGGTGATCCTCCAATTATCGGGGCTATCCCACCGCACACTGAAATGGAAGAAGGAAGGTCTGCCGTATAAAGAGAAAACAACATAGGGGCCAATATGCACCCTTGTTTCAGCCCATTAGGTGAAGGAATAGATTGAGACAAACCTCTTTCTCCACCTTGTAATACCTTACACCACGTGTTCGAGTGAAGGGCTTTTACAAGTTCGAGTAAGTGTAACGGCATCCCTAGAATAGCAAGCTTTCTCCACAGGGTTGGTCGGTCGACCTTATCGAACGCTGTGGAGAAATCAATGAATGCCGCATATATTCCACCACCACGAACACGTACATATTTATCGACAATCACCTGTAATGCTGTTAAATTATCAAGTGTACCATGCTCTTTACGGAATCCAGTTTGTTCCAAAGGTAGGATGTCATTCAATTCCATCCATTCAGAAATTAAAATCAAAAGACATTTTGCAAAGATTTTCCCTATCGAGTCCAAAAGAGCAATTAAACGATAGTTCCCAGGACTATCCCTCTCTCCTTTTTTAAATATCGGGATTAATAATATACTTACCCTCCAAGAATTAGGGACTGATCTTGATGAAAAGCAAGCATGAAATACTGGAAAGAGAATCCTACACCAGGAAGTAACGTCTTGCTTTATTATAGACATAGGCAGCTCATCCGGACCCATAGCTCCGGACGCACTCATACTCTTTATCACCGAAGCGATGGTTTTCTCAGATGGAAGCTCTATATTAGGCTGACTATTTAGGGCTGGATCCCAGCTGTCCCCCTCTACATTATTAGAGGCATACAAACTAGATATAAATGATATCCAGACATTTTCAGCAATAGAGATAGGGATAGGGGAAGTTCTTACCCCACATCCTTTCCCTATTAGGGTCCAGAATTCTCTAGATTTATTAAAGGCCGATGCCTCTCTTAACCTAATCCAGAGAGAATCTTCTTTTTCTCTTTTTAATTTTATTCTAAGTCTAGCTCTCCTTCTTCTTAATAAGGCTATCTTATACTCATTTTCCTTAGTTCTGCTAATGTACTGTTGCCATACGAGTTTATTTATTTCCTTATTTAGGGGTAGTAATAAACTGGGAGGGAGATATAGCTTCTTAGGTTTACTTAATTTCCTAGCTCTCGTGGTATGGTTTTCCTTAAGAATTTCAAAATATAAAAATTCCCTACCCTGCCAATCATCTAGTTCAAGTAAGGTTTGGGCAAGAATATTTTGTACATCTTTCATAGTGGAAGGGTCCCAGAAACACCTTCCAGACTTGCAATGAATAGAAACACCTTTATTAATTATAGACCATGATTCAGTATCTGGGGTTTGAATTGAAACTATTATATTAATCACATTATGATCGCTCAAACAAGATTGAGAGATCACCATGTCCTGAACATAAGAAAATGAATCATAATCCGTAATTACATAGTCCAAGATAGATTCACCCCTAAAAGAATTATGTGTAAACTTAGCCGGAGTGTCAGAAGGCATCCTACCATTTACAATTAACCCCTCTACATAACTAAGTTCTTCAAGTAGTATCTTTCCTCTTTTGTTAGTTTTCATTTTACTAGGAAAGATTGCTTGGGGTATATTGTATGCTTCTTCCTTAAATTTACTTCTAAACATGTCTATACTAGAAGTGGACACTTTACTATTTAGGTCACCCATAAGTAAAATATATGGGGGGGGATCGAGCTCTAGTAATTGTTTTACATAAGAAAACATTCGCTTCAGAACGGTATTAAAGATCTCTTCAGGTGGGATATATGCATTAAGGATTACAAGGGAGGTCCGTCTACCTGTGGACGCTAGGTTATTAATAGTTATTGATTGAAAGAGATTACTAGTGTCCTTATAATGGGAAAATTGCCATTGTAATGAATTTGATAAAAAACAGGCTATTCCTCCTTTCGCGTGCCCTTTTTTTGAGGGTGTGGCAGCGGCCTCAAATACAAAATAATTTTTCCCCCCATAAAGAGAATCTTTGCACCATGTTTCCTGAATACATAGCACATCTGCATTCAGAGAGAATAGATAATCAAACTTCTGAGGACAATTATGTAATCCTGCAGCATTCCAGGATATAATTTTTAATTGTCTGTTAAAGATGTAAAAGCGGTCTTAAGTTATTCGATGTATTACTGGATAAAACTCCTGGGAGCCAATTCCAGTGTTGATTATCTTCTGTCATGGAAGTAAGTAGATTTTCAGGGGGAGAAGATACCTGAGAGACCATACGCTTTCCTCTAGATACCCGTATCTTTAGATCTTTATTATGGATGGTCGGGTCTTCTTGCCCAAAACCCAGCTCAGAAACTCCTTTTCTAAAGGACGTATGTTTTCCATTATTAAGAAAGGGTAGCACATCAATCCCTCTACGTTGAAATGATTCCGCTTGTTGGAGGACAAGATTCGCAATTATTTTTGAACAAAATTTTACCCTTACGCGCGGACCATTTTCAAACCCCATTATTGAAACCAAATCAATGTCACTTGACAAAATAAGTTTTAAACATTCAATGTCTTCGAAGGAATTCAGTAACCATGATCTGTTCATATTAAGGTCTAAGTTGAATAAGGGGAGAAAATCCAGGGACAAAGTATCCACACATGGATTAGAAGTTTTTAGTGGTACAGTAGATGAATTTGTGGTCACATGCGCTAAAGGCCAAAAAGTAGATGCCGATGGATTAAGTACTATTTTTTCAATAGGCATATTACTTGTAACTTCATCCCTTAATACAAAAGGTTCTATCCCACCAACCTCGGAACAAAGGGCTCCTCTATCCAAAGTGCTAACACCAGGGGGGCCTTCAACTAAAGGGTTGGTGAGACCACCAGCAACCTCTATAGATGAAGTCTCCAGTAATAAACTATCTGGAGTTTCTATAACATCAAGTACTTCTGTATTTACATGCTTTTGAAAAATAATTTTCCTCTGTCTTTTCTTCTTATATTTGCGAACAGGTTTCCTATTTTCCCTTTAATCTTTCTGCTTTTTTCTATTACTGTCCCAGTAGTCACCACAATACCTTCAGGTTCTTTTTTATCCTGGATAAAAATAGGAAAAAGTTCGCTTCCAGCGGTTGGATTAACCACTGCCGATTGTTCTTCCTTCAAAATCGGTTCCGATTCTTTCCTCAAAGATAAAGAGATTGGTGGAGAAGAAGTTGAGGGCTCATGAATATCTACTTTTAATAACAACCCCGCTGATACATTTTTTCTTAATGCAATGTTACTATCGATAACATTCTGGACAACAGGTTCGATAGGAAAAATAGACCTGTTCACAGCATTTTTGGCAGTTAATGCTTTCAATATTTCAGTAACTGAATCCATAATACAGTCAGTGCTCCCAACAAATTTATTCAGTAAACCTAATATGGAGGTCAGTAGATGTTCAAGTGCTATCAGGGAATCAGAAATTGTTTTTTCATTTTTTATATATTCGGGTGCAGTAAGAGAGCAAATACCTGATAGGTTAAGTTGAGGAGATTTCAAATCACTCTGCAGTGAAAAAATATCATTAGATGTCATAGAGGGGGTGCTACTATATAACCGTAATCCTGAAGGCGTTGCTCCGTTTAAGGAAATACAAGGATCAGGCTGTTTCAAAACCCTCTCACCCATATAGCAACCACACAATTCTAGATCAATACTAGACGGAATAGAGATTTCTTTTATATCCTCCACCTTATCTTCTGTATCCTTAAGAGTATTATACTGAAAACCTTTCGAATCTGCCTTCAGAAGGACTGAATTATCTCCTTTAGGAAGACATGCTGGGATGTCTACATCTTTAGTCAGGAGTAAGGTGGAAGAAACTTTTTCCGTAGTTAACCTAGAATTAGTGTCGAAGGCTGCCTCTAACTGCGGTTCCGTCGTAGTTATTATCTCATTGTCAGTAGTGACTGGAACTTCCATATATTTATTCTCTGGTTTTTCCCATAATTTAAACAACTGCATCTGTCCCTTCAATTGTAGACTATGTTCAAAATTGTTCCTCAGGGGGTTGGATCTAGTTTTGATACATGACCTCCCCCCTAAGACTCTTCCAGAGCGTAGTTTTTTTGCTGTCATTTTATATCAAATAAAAGAATAAAAACAAAAACTAATACACAAATAAATTAACCAATGATATAATAAGAATCAACAGTCAATGTATAGTTTATATATGCGACCAGTCAATAGTTGTATGGTTGTATCACCCTCACCGTTTTATCGCCTTCAATAGCTGTGAAGAATGTACATACGGTGAACAGCAATATGGAAATAACAGGGCCCTGCCCGGCCGACCTCGGCCACTGAGGACCACAGAGGGCCCGCCCTTTGCCCGGGCTTAGCCCGGCGCCGACCCACGCGCGATCCCGCGACGCGGGGGCTAGCAGTGGATTTTATGCGCCTCTGTGCGCAATAGCGATGACGTTGGCGGGATTCCCCCGCAAGGGTTCTTGGGGGCTGTAGTCTCGGTGCACACAGCGGCCGCGAGGGCTGCAAGTGCGGCGGCGGCAGCGAGATGCTGGAGGCAGCGGACACAAGCGCAAATCCAGACGAACAACCAGGAACACAGCCAACACCAGGTAGGATAAACTGCCCGTTAGTGACAGAGAACACCCTGGAGAGGTAAGTTGGATAGTGTGGGGATGCGAGACATTGTCGGTTGGGCACACCAAGGCCGTGGAGCTGCGGGTGCAGGGGTGTTTTCTGGCATTGGGTTTCTCTCACCGGCTTTGATCGTGGTCAGGGATACCCTTCAAGTTGAGGCTGCAGGTGTCGAGAGGAGATCTTGGAGAAGTCAGGATCTTGACGAGGTCAGGATCACCAGGGAGACTTCAAAGCTGTGTTGGTTCAGTCGGACTTGGCTCGTGGGCGTCGTGTGCAGATTGGGTAGATGTTACCGATCTGTCTGGATCCAGAATCTTGTAGTAGATTTTCTTTGTGGAACATTCCGTGTCCCTCTGTAGAAGGTGACCCAGGCTCTGGGGAGATGCTGGACACAGGACACGCCTGTCTCTTTCGAGCAGGGTCACTGGAGGAGAAGACACGCTGGTAGGGCTGGGGCTGAGTCAGTTGTCGTGTCTTCCTTCCACTGCTTTGTGGCTCTTTGATCCTTCTTTGTAGGTTGTTGTAATCTGAAGAGGTAAGGTTCAGGGGTGCCCCTAAATACTAGATTTAAGGGCGTAACAGGGGTGTGTAGGTCGGGACCAATGGGTCTCCCTCTTTGTGGACCCTGCCCATCCTAGCGGGGAGGGGGCAAGACACCTCCGACCAGGATGCGCTTTGTTTTCAGACTCAGAGAGAAGAGGGCTCGCTATCCAGGAGTCCAGAAACATGTCTGGTGGTGGCAGATGGTGAGTAGCCATTTAGGAACCACACCAGGGCTGGTTGTGTTTCAGGAGGCATCTCTAAGATGCCCTCTGAGGGCATTTTACATGAAATCTGACACTGGCATTTGTGCAGGTTTAAAGTGCTTAGAAGTTTGATACCAAACTTCTCAGTCTTAAGTGAAGCCATCATAGAGCTGTGGGGTTCGTGATGATAAACTCCCAGCCCATGTACTCCAAATGGCTTCACTGCACTTACACTATCTGTGAATGGCATAGGCACTGTGTTCGTGCCACTGTGCCCTCACCTTTGGTATAGTGCACCCTGCTAGAGGGGTTGACTTGCCTATGCCACAGGCAGTGTTTGTTAGACATGACACCCAGGGATGGGTGCCATGTTGACTTTTTAGTTTGGGGTCTCACTCTGACACACAAGCTGCAGTGGCAGGGTGTAAATGTCAGGGAAGGAGTCTCTGAGGGTGGCATAATACATTCTGCAGCCCACAGAAGCTCTCTCTGGTCACAAGGCCCTTGGTACCAGTGGTACCTTTTACAAGGAACTTACATGTGAGTCAGAGGTTGTGACAATTGTGGATATAAAGGTACAGTTTTGGGAAAGAACACAAGTGCTGGGGCCTGGTTGGCAGGGTCAAAGCACACACTTCAGTCAGGTTGGAATCAGTTCTAGGCAAAAAGGTAGGGGGTAACCATGCAAAAAGCGATACTTTCCGATAAGCTGTGATTATTCTCTTTGGTGTGAGGTCCTGTACTGCCACCAAATATTAGTACAAGGCCCACTGGAAACAAATTCTATCAGACCTGGGTTTGATTACCTAGGAATTTACAAATGACCCCCCATTGATGATTTGAACTCTGCTGCTGAGAAGTATATGAGCTAACAATTCAAAAGCAAGCATCCACCTAGAAAGTAGGTGCCTAAGCCACAAACCCTAGAGCCATTGGACAATTTCCATTTGCACCTTTTCGTATTCAGCGCTTGGTCAAGTTCAAAACATTTCAAGGCACATCCTAGGTTACTTCATTTTATGCATTGGTCATTTTGTGTGAAGCTATTTTGTGGGAGTCCATGTAATCCCCATGCTAATCTGCACACCTCTATAGTATTGTACATTCTGAATTTTATGGCAAGATAGGAGGCAAGCAATATGCATAAACCTTTATTCCACTCCTTCTGGGCAGCAACCTTTAAATGTTACAAGAATCAAAATGAAAAACTACATCACAATAAATAAAACTCTCAAGTACACATAAATCTCCCTGACATCCATGTTCTTTCTCTTTTGTTTTCTGCTTCTAAGCAGATAAGTATTACACATTAAGGTTTTAATTTTTTTTTTTTATATTGTGTTATTTATGGAATATAGAGATTATATGTATTGCAAATATTGTATGTGTTTATATAAACCCAATTTGTGGGTTTCAGAGTTTGTTGGAGCAGATTTAATAATATTTATTTGATTACAGTGATTAGGATAAATTTAAGTTTTACGATTTCCTATAATAGACATTATTAGAGGAAGGACTAGTATTGGCTGGTAATACATTGCCTAAAAATGTCTAATTTTTTTAAAGCAATATCCTTTTAAAAACAAAAAAAAATACTTGGCAGTTGAGGAAGCATGCGCTGTGGCTCGCCTGAGGAGATAATCGTTTGCAGGGACGATGTTGCGGATCTGAACTCTGGGTTGGAATGGCACTCGCGATGCAGCGAGGATCTTAGGTGTGGGCGGTGCATCGCTTGTTTATATGGGAAGCTGTACGCGCATCACTCGGGAATGGGCATTGCATGGTGTTACAGGTGCTAGAGTATGTGTGCTCTTTTAAAGTCAACGCGCTGAAGCTGAGTTCAAGCTTCAGGTGCTGATTTCTGTTACAAGGCAACGCGCTCGGTGCAGACAATTTATAACTGTATGGAGATGGGGCGACAGTGTTTACACAGGAAAACTAAGAGTATTTATATAAGGGAGTTATTATTGCCAAATATTAAGTTAAAAGAGCTTGTACGTTGGTTTTAGGCTCAGGAAATTTGCCAATATGACAGCACAAATATCGCAGGAGGAGTTAATGAGAAAGATTGTAACACAAGAACTGCATTTAGCAGTTATGGAGACAGTGAAAGAGGTTTTAAAGAAGAAAAGGTCAGGTAGAGATCAGGATGGTGAAGAATATTTTCCTATTTCTGAGAGAGAAAGTGATTTCCACAGGTTTCCAGGTGGAAAGTGTATTGAAAAGAGGAAGCATCAGATGAGTGCAAATGAGAAGAAAGGAGTCCTTAGCAGCTCAAAAAGAGTAGAGATTTGAAGCAACATATTAGATGGACAGTCTCGTGAGGGCAGAATGCTATTGTCATGTAATAGAGGAGAAGGTAACAATGACCCCCAAGATTAATCCAGAAATAATCACACACCTTTTCAAAATGGGCAGAGACCCAAGGAAAGGGTTAGAATAGTTTTTCGAGGAATGCTGGGACAAGGTTTTAGACATCCTTGTACCTGTGGCAAGAATTTCCAGGTTGGTAGAGAAGGCACATTTAAAAGGTTCTGATGTGAATATTCATCTTTGAGGATGGTTTCAAAGAGCAATATGCTTTTAGGTAACACAAATGCTGGTCTATTGGTCTAGAGGCGCAAGACGATTCTAATGCAAATCAACCCAAAATTCGAAGATGTAAGGGTCAAAGAGTCCAGTGAGGAAGCCAAAAGGTTTTTTTTGGTAGTGTGAAGAACATAGCAACCTCTCAGTAGCGGTTATTATGCGTACCACTATACAGGGAACCAAGGAAGTGGCTACCAAGGAGGTGGATATTATAGCCAAACATCAGGCTTTTATCTCCAACAAGGGAGAGGTGGTAGATATTGAGCCGCAAGAGGTATAAATCAAGGATAAAATACAAACACATGTCAAGGTGAGTATGAAGTTAAACTCTGCTTCTACCCAAGAATGGGCAGACGTAACACTAAGATTGCTTGTAGATCAATGAAAGAAAATAATGAAAGACCCGTGGGTTATGTTCGTAATAAAAGGTTACCAAGTAGAGTTCAATTTGGAACCATACCAGAGGAAGGAACTGAGGGAGATGAGCTTTCAAAAAGACGGGGAGGATATTGTGACAGAAGAAGTGATGCAGATGTTAGCAAAAAATGCTATAGTAAGAATAGAAGAGAACAAAGTAGGCTGGGTCAGTGCACTCCTTCAAGTGGAAAAAAAGACAAAGGGTAGAGACCAATTGTAGGAAGGTGGAATCTGACTATATGGTTGCCCCCACTTTTTTCCTGGTGTTTGAATGGTTTTTGACTAGTCTGGCTGGGATCCTGCTATCCAGGACCCCAGCCTATCTGCTTACTCCCTTAAATGATTGGTGTGCATATTAGATGCACTAGTGATTGGATACTGTGGTGCCTTATGAGCCCATAGTATATGGTACTTTAGGTACCTAGGGCATTGGTACTTCACAGGCCTACCAGGGGCTGCAGCATGTATTATGCCACCCCTGGGAAGCATTCACAATCTGACACCACGGGCCTGCTACTGCAGCCTGTGTGAGGTAGTGTTAGCACTCCTCACTGATGGTATATCTCACCATACACACACATATAAACCTATCAGTCACCCCTCTAGCAGGCCCTATCAATCCCAAGGGCAGGGTGCTTGGTTTACTATGTGAGGGGGTGCTTCTGCCTGAGCAGGACCCCTCTGCAGCTGGCAGAGTCTATTCTCTGCTGCTGTTTGTGGATGCGGTTAAACCATATACTCTTAAGTGCATTATAACCTTGCGGTAAATGCTAACTTTGGAATGACTGCATCAAAACATGTCGTGTTTGGTGTCAAACAACTTGGAATCCTACCCCCACACCAGTAACTGGTGTGGGAGTAGGATCCCACCCTTCTAGAGGGGACGACATGTACCCACTGTACTACACGGTAGAAATCTTTCAGAGCCCTGGCATCACAAAATGGATGCCACCAGCACAGACACCGGGCTGCCCTCCTGCTGCTGACCGAAACTCGCAGTGGAGGGAGCCCAACAAAGGGTTTCCTGTCACAGCGAGGTGTCACCACCTCCCAGACAGGATTTAGTGTATTGGAGCTGGGTGGGTGCACTCTTAGAGTGCTTTGAAGTCTTGCACTGGGGCAGCAGTAGGCTCCTCTGTGCATATGCCAGCTCAAACCGGTTCAGGGGCTACCTGCCCCTGCTCTGGCGCGAAACTGGACAAAGGGAAGTGGGTGTAACCACCCACTACCCTGACCCTCCTAGAGGAGTGGTCATAGAGCTAGTCCCTCCCATCTTTTCACTATAAGATACCACACATTGCCAATGCAATTTAGATTACACCTGGACAACGCTCTACGAAGAAGAATCCTGGCCCTTCAACTTTCTACTATCTCTAGAAGACCGAAGGATCTCCCTTGGAGTCAAGGAGTGACTCCCCTGCTTGGCAGGCACCAAAACTACTGAACTACGGTTGCAAACTTTACCGCTCCCGCCGGAGCCCGAAGTCCCTGCGTCCCCTGAAGTGGATTTCCTGACCTCTCGATGGCCATTTTGAGTCCCCAGCGAAGCTGTGGCATCTGAACCCCACGAGTGATGAGGAATGGCAATACCAGGGAACCGTGCACTGATTTCAAGTGCAAGCCCTAAACTACGTCCAACGAAGTTGTGCTTTGGACCACTTGTTGTCCAAGTCCCGAGCAGGTCTAGTACCGAAGATCAGCGGCCTACCTTGTCCCGAGTGACCGTGGGCTGTTGGTGAACTTTTCCTGCAAAGGCGTCTTTGCGGTTGCTTGCCCGTTAGCTAGTGACTCTCCAGAAGACTTCCACATCACCTTCAAGGGCTTGCCTGGTTGCTCCGGGCCTGCCCTCACTTACCCTTGCTGGGTAAGTCCATCAGACCTTGCTGGTCTGCTCCATCGACAATCTTCCATCCACACAAGACTTGCAGTTGTCAAGGCTTGTTGGCTCCAAACCAAGTGCCGACACCGTCAACAGCTGCAGACGTTGTGGGACCCTCCGAATCCAGCTGCTGGTCTTCCTCGATCCCTCCTGGTCCTCGTGAGCGAAGAGACAAAACGACATCAGCGACCTGAAGAGACGCAACAGCTGTGGTCATCCATCTTGCTGGCCACCGGTCACTGGCAAGTGACTTTGAACTCTGTCCCCTCAATTTCTAGGTCTCCTGCAACTCCAATCCATCTTCGGATTCCAGCGGACACTTCTCTCGACGACACAAGCAGCAAGTCTTCTGCGATCTCCATTGAAAACAGCATCGCGACCCGACACCAAAGGACACGTATGCACCCGGCTTCCCTGGGTGAGGTAACTCTTGCATTACGGTGCCCAAGTGTGCATTGGCTCTCGAAGTACTTACCCTGTAAGTTGTTTGCTTGTTGTCCACTCCGAAGTGCCCTAGAACTGTAAAATACAAACCGCGACATTTGCCATTGAAACGCATTGAAACCCGCGTGTGTGTTTAGACACTGCACGCGTCTCCTGTGGGCTGTGTTTAGACACTGCACGCGTCTCCTGTGGGCTGGTTACTTACCTGCTAACACTGCAGAAGTGAAGCCCCAGCGATTCCAATGGCCCTAGGCCTCTTCATATTGCAAGTCAAGTTTGTTAAACCACTATTTTAGTATATGGTCTGGTACGCCCCTAGGGCTACATCCATATTTGTGCTTAATTTATTGAGAACTGTTGATCTTTTGAATGTTTACCTGGCTCTAATCTCATAAAGAGATTAGTAGAGTATATTTAGAAATAAATACATATATATTTGATATATATACCTGTGTGGTGTCTTTTCATTTGGTAATTCAAGAGATTATAAGGTAAAACAAGCTGCTTTACATTCCTCAGAGACTTAGCCTGAAGGCTGCTCTCCACAGCTACCACTAGGATAGCTTTCTTTAAAAGGTTGTCTTTAAACCTATCTACCAAGAGTCGAATTGGACTGGTGCAAGGTGGCCACTATAACTAGTGACCAGCATATGCCAGGCCAACTTCTCACACCAATTATAAACTTAAGGGAGTTAAACATACATTTCAATATGGAGGCTATCCATCTTCTAAGGCAGTGCTTTCCAAACGTTTCATGTTGGTGACACACTTTTTAGACATGTAATATTTTGCGACACAGTAATTGATTTCTACTAGCAAAATATATGATTTGTAAAATAACATACATACATTTCCAAGACTGCTCTCATTTAGGAGTAACAATATGTAAATATGTGCAAAAATTAAAACAATTTGAATATGACCAGTAACACTTACTATTTTAATGAGACGTATGAGGTTGATAGCGAGCATGTGGAGCTGCAGGAGCCACGTCACTGGCAATGCTGCTGTCACCTCCCTCCTTTGTAAACTTGAATAGGTCTGCAGGTAGCAGCAGCAGCGAGCACTGCAGGAGCCACGAGCATGTGGAGTTGAGTCACTGGCGATGCTGCTGTCGCCCTCAAACCTGCGTAAACTTTAAAGGGTCTGCAGGGGGCAGGAGTCTGTGTGGGGTGCAGCAGCGAGAGCTGCTGCATTCCTTACTCGCCGCCAGAGGTTCCACGGGTCTGCGGGAGGGCAGCAGCAGTAAGGGCCATAGGGCCGCTGGCAATGGTGCTGCCAGCCTCCCCCTGCCCTAGATTGAAGGGGACTGTGGGGGGTGGCTCAGAGCACTGCACTGCAGGAGCCACTGGAAGTCTACTCACCACAGCTTCTAGTGAGGAAGATAAAAAAAATAAGAGAAGAGATAAAAAAAAGTGATGAGAAAAGATGATATAAATCTGAGGGTTTTAGCACATGTGATTGGGCTGCTATCATCTTCAATATTAAGCAGTATTTCCATGGCCTTTGCATTACAGATCTTTACAGAGACTGAAGAGAACTGCATTAGCTGGAGGTTTATTGTATGGGGACAGAAAAGCAGTGAACTGAGAAACAAAGGAAGAGTCACCCGGTCATACACTACAAAAACGACCACGTAGTATCGAATATATAGTTAGAAATCTCATCAAGTTATACCTTAGCTAGCATGTCGTACTTCTCCCTTATTCATTATATAGAAACCGTCAGAAGGGAGGGAGGGGGGAGAGTTTGAAATTCCAGAGTGTTGTATAGTGTTTTAGATATATTGTAAACCTACCACTGTAACAGCAGGATCAACTGCAACTCACTGCAGAGGTGGTGTGCGAGAAAACGCAATACTGATTGATTCAGAACCAAACAGGTCACTATAGATATCTTGTAAGGTGATACGAAAATTTGGTCTCATATGAAGACATGTTTATATATTCCTGAAGAACTATTGATCCATTGACTTAAATGCAGAAAAATGATTAAAGTTTGTTTAAAAAAAAAAAATAGAAGCAAATGAAGAGTTAAGAAGGTGGAGGGAGAATGTGGAAATGCGGAATGGTTGGGCTATATTTAGAACAAGTCCAGATTGTATTCTGGAAACAGATGCCAGTTTCAGGTGGAAGTTGGAATATGTTGGTGAGAAAGTAACATATCAATTGTCTGGAGATGAAAGCAGGATTGTTTGCCCTTCGCAGTTTCAAATATCTGCAAGGAGCATCAGTGTTGTTAAAAATGGACAATGTGACAGCAGTGACATATATCAACAAGTTAAGGTGGAGCAGATCGGAGAGATTGGTAGACTTCGCAAAAGAAATGTGGAATTTCTGTTTAGGGCACAAAATTGTATTGAAAGAAGAATATTTGCCTGGGGTACACAATGTGATAGCATGCTGTAACTTGAGACATGAAACAGATTTCAGTGATAGTAAACTAGAGAACAGTTATTTAGGGAAAATTCAGAGTTTATTCAGTAGATCTTTTTTCTTCCAGTTTGGTCTTTCAGTTAAAAAACTAGGTCAGCTTGAGACCAGATCCAGGCACAATTGTAATAGATGCATCCATGCAGGATTTGACAGCGATGTAGGGGTATGCATTACCACTTTTGTCCATGATTAATAGAGTGTTGTTACAATGCAGGAGCCAGAATTGTCTGATAGTGTTACAAACACCGTTTTGGAAAACTCAAGCCTGGTTTCCAATGGCTCTGGAAAGGGCTATGGAGAATTATTGATCAGGTCCAGGAGAAGTCTGTTAAAAGGAGCAGAAGAAAAAAATCATCCTTTAATACAGTCGGGTTTGCTCAACCTTTTAGTCTGGAGAATTTGAGGGACAAGATTAAAAAAATGTTCGGAATCAGCTTCAGGATTGCTCAATGAGTCATGGGCCTCTGGAACTAAGAAAATATATAAGAGTGCATGGGGAGTATGACTACGTTGGTGCATGAGAAGGAATTTGCATCCTTTGGAGGCTGATGAAATAGAAGTAGCCAATATTTTAGCAGTGTCATTCGATAAGGGACATTTTACAGAACAGTTAATTGTTATAGATCACCTGGGGCGGCAGGTCATTCATTTAAAAACTCTGGGAATTTTTATTGGAGTTGGAAGGAGTACATTCATTTGTAAGATGGTGAAAGGAATAATATTGGAAAGATATCTGAAATCAAAGTATAAGTCTCTTTAGGATGTAGAAGCGGTTTCAGGACTGGTCTAGTAATAAATACTTAGGAGTAAGGAATTTGTCCTGGAAATTAGTGTCTTTGTTGTGTTTGATCTCTTATAGAAGTGTTTCAGCATTTGAGGCATCAAATAGATTTTCTCACCCAACAGGAGTGTTGTTCAGGATTTGGAAAAGAACAAAGACAATGTCAACTTCAAAATTTTATCAAAATTTTGATAAATCGCCACAAATAAGTGAGGTTAAATGTATAAAATAATATGAGTGTAGAATGATGGAAAAAAGAAGTGCTAGAGTGGATCAGTTATTAATATTACGTGTGAAACTTTTTTTAAGCTGTTACAAATACAACCATTGCAAAATGGGTTAGGTCTGCAATGAAACAGGCAGGAATTGATTTGACATGGTGTTCGACACATTCAGTGAGGGATGCTGGCATGGCAGGTAAAACATTTATGCCGGGGTGGGGGGGGGGGGGGGGGTGATGAAATTATGAAGCAGCAGATTGATCAAATATTGATACATTTAGAAAATTGTATTTTAGACCAGTAGAGCATGTTTCACGCAGCGCTTTGAGAAACTTTGACCATGCATAATGCAGCTCCTGTCTTGCCATAAAATGACAATGCTTGAAGGTTAACTGTATAAGCAATTGCAATTTTATCAAAGACAAGGAGGATAGCATTATCCCACCAAACCCTCAGAGGTTATTTGGAGGAAGTGGTTGGTTTATAAAATGATGTACATGCAGGATGAAGATATGATTTGATGTAAAAAATATAATTAAAGTAGCATAAATTAAGGCTGGTAAGAAGGATACCTTTTGTGTTTATATTTTCCAGACCAGTAAATGTTTATAATACGAGAACAAGGAAGAGAAAGAGAATACGAAGTAGAGAAACAAAAGAGGAAGAACACTGAGGAAAGGGAGATTTATGTGGACTTGAGAGTTCTATTTATTATGAGAGTGTAGCAGTTAGACTAAAGAATCATCCACTTAGATAGAAAGAAAGCTGAAAGTTAGTACAGACATAGTTATTTGTAATAGTAATCATATAAGAGCAAGACCCCAAGTGGATCATAACTATGATGTCATATAGTCTAACCAAAATCCAAGATGGCAGATGAATACCCCAAAGATTTTTTAAATCTTCTGATTTGCGTCAAATTTGGCTCAAGAGTTCATTTGTACACGTCAGTGCATGTCATGTGCATGCCCACATTGGATCTAGACTGTGACATCATAAATATAAAAACGAAATGGCCGCCAATAAGGACGCCAGGAATAAGTAACACGCACTGTAGTGCAAGTAAAATTATAATTTGCATAATTTGCATCCTTACAATAAATACTATAAACATGTGCATAATGTTTCCATTGTAATTAAACAATACAAGACTATATTAAACCCTGATAACATTTCTATAATGTGAAACAATAATTATTTGCGCTTATATATTGTCTTATTCTTGATAACAGTTTCCATTGCAAAAGTAAAGGCAAGTGCATGGGAGGCTCTCCTTTAGGCATTTGCATTGATTTCGACATGCTTTATTGCATCCACAACAAATAAGTTGTTTGCATGCCTTAGATGCCTCTGGAATGGTTGTCCATTGTGGTACCATTTCTCCATGAAGCTGCTTCCAGCCCCAATCATTTAAATTTGGCAATCATTTAATGGGCAATAACGTCTGACACCAAACATGGCCTCTTTGGTACGCAGATTATTTAGAATATTGAAGAAGAGCGTCTTATGTAGGTGGGGCATTTTTAAAAGTGCTGTTGTCACTTGCAAATATGAGTTTGCGAGCACCATTTATTTCATGCAATGTACAAGTGCGGCTATACATTAGTACAATGAATCCCTCAACATTTACGAAGTGAACAGGGTCAACAGAACTTGGTCGATCTGACAAAAATGTAAATGAGGGAGTAACAGAAGATAGTGACATCCAGATATCATAAACTGTCTTCTTCCCTGTCCCATGAAAAGGCAACATGGTGTTGCTACCTGTAAAAGCATGGAAAAAGGGCAGAGATTCAAATATATCAATGCCTACGCTTGCTGCAATACTGTGAGCTGGTATGTAGCTAAACCTTTTTCCTTAGACAAATGTTAACCACAATTCTTGACATCCAATGTTTTTAGAATTAGCAAATGACTACATTGGTATCTATTGTATGAATCGTTAATTTGGAATGACCTTCAGTTGCTGCATTAAAAGAATAAAGCATAACTCCCGTGTCCACTTCCTCATGATTGAAAGCTAATTTAATTTTGAAATTTGAAATTGGGGTGGAACTTGCAACTTTATCCTGACAGGTGACAATTACTTGCTTCCCTTTGATCTTATTAAGTTGCACATGCCTACTCAAGTAAAGTGGGTGCCAAACTGGAGCTCTATATGGAAGCTCCTGGGTTTGGTATCTTTTATCGTTAAATGTCTCTGTTTATGTCCTGCCATCCATTCCTTTACCAGTCATCATCGCAACAAGTATACTATTGGAACACATCTGCTCGAGACGAATTCTACTTACGTGATGGATTCCACTAATGTGCAGGATCCAAAGATTCTTGAAGGCATTTTCCTTTCCATCTGTTAAACCCCTGGGGATTGGAACTGCAGATACTCCCAGTGGACCGACCAGTTTGCCCCACATTCAAATCAAAGATTACGAGTCCTCGTGCTGCCTTCCCTCCTTGCCTATTTAGGGAGCCATGAGTCGCTGCATCGCTGATATATGTGGGAGATGCCCAGTGCCCACAAATGATCCTCCGATGAAGGTTTGGGCTAGGAGCTGTCCCGCTCGCGTCTCCCCTCCTGCTATAAGTCTCTCTGGCTGCCCCGATGTGTCAATGGCTTGATTTGGTGTTATGTGAGTCCCCCCGTCCTGTGTCTTGTTTTGGGTGACTGAAACTCTTGGCTGCTCTTGCCAGCAAACCCACCTGGCCTCCCTTGACTTGCACGTCAATATCACTGTTTCTCCCTTCCCTCGTGATAACGGCATTCTACTGGTTTGTGCCCTAGTTGAGGGCTGACACCCTTCCTTGGATACACTACAGGCCTCTCTTTATTAGTGGCTGTGCCCTACATTTTAGGGGCACTCTCTCCCCTCACCTACATGCTGGCCGCATCATAAGATGGTTTTCGCCTCCGGTAATTGAACTGGAGAACTGGACACAGAACTTCTATGGTATATAGAAATTCAAGAAAGACCTTATAAATTTGTAAATTTGATACTTGTATAGCGCACTACTACCCGCAAGGGTCTCAAGGCGCTTGTACAAATACCACTGTGGAACCCATCCTGGCTTTCCCTGTGTGGCGTCCACTCCTGGGCACCCCCAAGGTGGAGGCCAGGCATCCTTAGCATTGTGGGGGCCGTTGTGGAGATTAAGCAAGCTATTGCCCAGAGTTGCAGAGTGGGACTCAATGATTGGAATAGGCACCGAGGCGAGAATGATCAGGTCCGTGGAATTTTTGAGCCCAAGACCCGCCGAGGCGGGGAATTGAACCCTGGTCCCGGGCTAGACCTCTGCATCAGGGTCTGCCGCTCTAATCATTGAGCCACACTTCTCCACCTTGAGGAACTTTCAACTCCTGAAGTTGATATGGACATGGGACTTGCCTTAGCAGGTGCACAGAAAGGAAAGAAGGACTCCAGGCACACCTCCAAAGTAATTCCTGAGCCTTAAAGGAGTGCCTATGTTTTAATGGTATTTTGGGCTGTTTCCTTACATTAAATTTGAATGTACTGCTCCATGTATGTTCAGTCCTTTTAAAATCTGCAAACATTACTAGCTGAATGTTTTCTCCTTCCCCCACCTTAGTGTTTTGGGCTGTTTATCAGTTTTACGATGATAGTCAGAGTTGGTTCCTTGCCATTGTCCATGCTTTTGTTTAAACCTTGTCAGCCTTTATGCATTTCTCTGGACGTCAGAGCTGTAAATCTTACGAGTTCATAACTGCCTAACGCCTCCTACAGCAAAACATGGACTGCTTAGCCTCTCTGCCCAGGAACATTCTAGACTGCCAAGGAATGTGACTTCTGTTACTCAATGGGAGTGCATTAAGAAGATCCAAGAGGCAGTTTTGCATCAGTATGTGCACTGGACACTTGTTTACAGCCTGAAGCACTGAACAGCAGATTATTATTATCCTTAAATTGTTGTACCAGTTGCCACTATGGATTTAAATACCTTAAGTCTGAATGATAGCTTGATGTTAGAGGTAGGCCACAATGCGCTCAAGATTAAATACCCCCTCTCCTATCTAAACTGCAGCCAAAAACTTCAAACGACACGCTGGAATGCTTATTTTTGATGTCTACTTCTGTACCAATAAAGGAACCGTGTCACTGATTTAATCTTCTTCATCAACAAATGAGCACAGCGGAGGAGAGTCATTGCCTCAACGCTCAGGATTAACACTTCTAGGAAAACACCACATGGCCTACGAATCTCCATTACACCCTCACCGATCTTCATGACCAAAGTTACCATCTCCCTTTACAACAATTGAAGAGCTTTTTGAAAAAATATTCATGAGGATCAAAAAAACGATGGCGAGAGATGTCCCCTTCTCCTCCAAACGTCTACAGTTCCCCTCCTTCTCCTTGATATTAACAGTGCAACAGTATTTTTATGAGCATGACATGTACGTGTTGAAAGTGGGAAACCTTCAATATAGTTCCAGATTTTCCTTTGGCAGTTATGTCAGCTCGTACTAACATAGCGGTCCATCCACTGTTCGAACGCCAGTCTGCAAGAACTTTAAAGAAAGTTATTTCGATATGAAGTCCCTCCCTCATCACAAATTATTTATCTTCACCATATAGATGTGGCACATCCCATTAAATTTGTTTTGCTAGGGCGAAGGGAAGTTGGTCCATTGAAATAATAGGTGTTTGTCCTGGATTGAGATAATGACCAGACTCTTTACTGACTTTCATGCAATGCAAAACCATGGATTTAGAATGAGCAGTTTCTATTAACAGCGGCAATAAAGCAGTAGTTGATGGTGGTCTTTTGATAGGTGGTAGCAATGATGCATGATATGCTGCCCAACATGTGCTTTCATAAGAAGAAATATTTCCACTCTCAACATTGCATATCACTCTTTCAATCCATTTATTAGTAATGGAACATGATAATCTGTATTGTTTATTGAAGCTGCTTCGATATTTGTTTACAGAACAGGGCGATTTGAAATCGATTTTGAATTCCCCATATTAGGATTAATCACCACAATACCACCATCAATTCAGTTATCATTCTGGGTGTTGTGTCAGAGTTATTGCTATTCCATGAAAGGAATCTTTACCTGACATGGAAATTAGGTTGTGATATGTGTTATCAATATTCCCACTGGTACTTGCAACTTCAGTTTTGTTGGATACACAACTTGTTCACTTTCATATAGTGCACAAATGTTACTCCCTAGATCAGCAGATATCTGCAAAAATCCATCATAATAATTACAAATACCTAGTTCATAGAACGTGTCTATATGTTCTCAATTTCTCATTTGGCTGTGGATAGAAAGAGCAATGTACATGGATAGAGGAGTTTCTTTGTTGATGCTATTTCTAGTTTTGAAAATGGCCCTTTCTGCAGGGTCACCCCAAACTTGTTGCCTTCCTTCTCCCCTTTTTGCTGAATTCGTTTTTGTTGTCATTAGGATTCTGGGCACTTTACCACTACTAACCAGTGTTCAAGTGCACATGATTTGTTCCCAAAACATGGTAACATTGGCTTATCCACAATTGGCATATTTAATTTACTTATAAGTCCCTCGTAAAGTGTACTATATATGCATAGGGCCTGTAAAATAAATGCTAATCGTGGGCCTGCTGCACTGATTGTGTCACCCACTGTAGTCACCCTGTAAACATGCCTCAGGCCTGCCACTGCCTGTGCGTGCAGTTTCAAACTGCCCTTTTGAACTGGCAAATTAACCTACTTGCTAGGCCCAAACCTTCCCTTTTATTAAATACAAGCTACCCCTAAGGTAGACCCTAGGCAGCCCTATGGGCAGGGTGCAATATATTTTAAAGGTAGGACATGAACTTTTGAGTTTTATATATCCAGGTAGTGAAAAACTTCTAAATTCATTTTTCACTATTGCAAGGCCTATCTCCCATAGGTTAACACTGGAACTGCCTAAAAACATATTTTAAGTTTAATTTCCAGGTGGGAAGAAATAGAGATTTGGAGTTTGTTGTCTCTGGATTAACAGTTACAAATCACAATTTATAGTGAATTCAGATTTCAAATTGTAAGTCTGAAAATTATCCTGGAGGAATTTTTATGAATACTTATCAATTCATTGGCCTATCTATTAAAACTGTAATAATGATCAAAAACACAATATTCAACATGCAACCAAATGATACTATCAATAGTAATAAATCAAACTGAGAAATACTAATAAGAGAATTTTTTTTTTGGGCTAGATCAGTACACCTGAAGTTTGATTTATTACTATTGATAGTATCATTGGGTTACATGTTGAATATTGTGTTTTTGATAAATATTACGGCATTGGATAGATTGCCCAACTAATTGATAAGTATTCTTGAAAATAATTCCTCCAGGAACATTGTTTCTATATACTGATTGCCCAGTTCCCGGGGGGATATTGGGTTGCCTTAGTGTGGTAATAGACTTTTAGAAAGTTGGAATTTTCTTACTTTAACAAATCTTTGACTCTGCTTGTCTCTGAATACACGTCTAGGTTGGGTGGCAGCTGGGCTTTATGCATTCTCTCTCAATAGTCACACACAAAGGAACCTGGGATGTGACATTTGCATCCTGATGGTCTATTGCTAGACTGATGGGCCTTACTTAGGAAGATTGGGAGGGAGGATCTGACCATTGCACCTGAATAGGGCTGTGCCGGTCCCCACGCCAAGAACTGCATACCTCCCTGTAGTGAGTCTGGAGCCAGGGCAGGAAAGGCAGGGACCTTGTTATCTTCAAAGGTCTCTTTGAAGTCTCCCCTACCTCAAAAGAGAATTTGGGTATAGGCACTGCACCCCTCACACCACCAAATCAGAACATTGCAAGAATCAAGGACATTCTGCCAGGAAGAAGAGCTGCTGTGCTGCAGGGAAGACTATCACTTTGCTAACTCCTTTGCTGTGTTGGCCTTCTGCTTCTTGCCTAGAAGTAAGAAGGACTGGACCTGCTCTCTACATCCTCGAACCCAAGTTTCTCCAAGGGCTTGCTGGCTTTACCCCTGTTCTTGAAGTCTCAGGGCCATCAAAGCCTTCCTTCAACACTGCTTCAGCTGCTAGACTCTATGAGTCCTCCTTTGCCTGATGTGCCGCTCCAGGCCTGTGCCTCACACGTGGGTTCTGCAGCTGTTTCACTCCAAAATCGATGCATCATCACCTCTGTGCTGATCAGAACTGACACAGTGTCCTTCGAAGCTGATGCAGTGTCGATCTGAGGACATGCCTGTGCTGCTTGACTACGACGACGGGACTCAGCTGCGAGGCTGAACGAAGACGCAATTCCGATCCAAAGACAGCACTACGAGGTTCAATGATGATGCAGCACCTGCATCAGAAGGGGTTCGAAGACGCGATACCCAACTACGGGACTCGACCTCGATGCCACAGCCCACCTGAGTGAATTGGAACCAACATATCGAGTCTTTGACACCAACACTTGTTCCATCCCAGGTACATTTTCAGCTGGACTTATGTGCGTCCTATAGAAGGCCTGCCCTCCATCACAGTTGGCTTGAAACTTTGAATCTGCCCTGGTATAGTGGGTCCTCAAGAATCCCTTAAGCGCTACTGACTTGTAAGCACTATATTGATGTTTATTCTTTGAAAAGTCATATCTCAAGGTCTACTAATTGGATTTTTGTCGTTTTGGTCTTGTTTTACTCAGATAAATATTCTCTATTTTTCTAAACTGTTGTGGAGTCATTTTGTGTTATTTTCACTGTGTTACTGTAATTAAGTCAGTGTTGCACAAATTATTTACACATTGCCTGTTAAGTTACTCCTAGCTACTCTGTGCAAAGCTATCACACAGTGAGCAAAAGTTAATTCAGGCTTTGTATCTGACTTGCCCTGAGTCATATTGTGGTCCCTATTTGGATAGGGTGCAAGCCTCTTCCAATTACAGACCCAATTTCTAACATTGGTGACCAGCGTTGAGGATAAAGCTTGTGCTTATGCAGAACCTTACAGTAATTTGATATACGCTACTTCCCACATCTAGACCAATTCAAATCAATTGTCTCTGATCCGCATTTGTATTTTTTCCCTACTCTCTTCATTTGAAATTTTTTGTTCTTCTGTACCCCCTGATTGGCATGTTTGCCTTTTTCCTAAAATCATGTCTCTGATTGGAGGTTCTGTATCTGCATCTGCAAGAATTGAGTTTGAGCTGGACAAACTTGAGGGTTACACTGTGGCCCAGCTCAAGGATTTCTGCAAGGACCTTGGGCTTCCTGTAAAGAGCACCACCAGGAAGGTGGAGCTGCAATAGACACTGGTAGCCTGGTCCGAAGCCCATGCTGCATTGAATGAGAACTGAGAGGAGGATGAGGATGAGGAGGATAATTTGGGCCAGGGGCTAAAAGGAGGCCTTTGGCTGCTGTCTGCGGAGAAGGAGGAAAATGTACTTCCAGGAGTGGTGATTTCTCTCAGGGCAGGGAGCAGTATATCACTGAAAGGCCTGTCCAGAGAGGAGCTGGAGGACAGGAGGGAGGAGAGGAAATTGAAATTGGAGCTGGATAAGCTCAAATCTGATAAAGAGAGTGCCTTAGAGGAGAGACGGCTGGCTATAGCGTGGAGAAGAGGAAATAGAAAGAGATTAGCCATGGAGGAGAAGTAAACGATGTTAGCTCAGGAGTTGAGCCTGAGAGAGCTCAACATCACAGCCAGACAGGTGGAGTCGAGCAGTGATGGTGGTAGCAACTCTTCTGTGCCCTCTGACAGGAAGGTCCACATACCTAAGGGTCTGGTGCCTTATTTTGTGGTGTGAGACGACATAGACAGATGGTTGGAGGCCTACAGATATGCACTCCAGATGCACAAGGTCCCTGAGGCAGAGTGGGGGGTGTTCAGTCTACGGAGGTAGTCCCTACTAAGGGGAGGAACAGTCTACTGGTCCTCGAGGGAAGTGACAGAATGAGGTATCCCCCATGAAGGATGTCCAAAACAGGAAGCTTGGTTTGGCCCAGAAAAATATAGAAAAAAGTCCTGTAACATGCAGAAACGATCCCAACAGTCCTGAGTGGATTAGGGAGATTGCTTTACAAGGCACTGGATGGTTGGGTGAAGGGCAGTGAGGTTAAAGATTACCAGGGGCTGTATAATTTATTTGCAAAAAATCACATGTTTAGTCTTTGTTTTCCAGATCTGTGCTAACACCTTTTTGACAGTGGGCTCCCTGACCCCAGGGAGCTTGTTAAGAAGGCAAACCTCTGGATCAGCACCACAATCCAAAGGAAAATACCTGTGAGTGATCTCAAGAAAGGGGGTTCAGGCTCCCCACAGCAGAGTGAGGGGGAGGTCAAGGGAAACTTAGATAGGTCCCAGGGTAATGGGGGAGGAAATTACATTTAAGTCACCCCAAGGTAGACATAAGGCAGCCTTATTGGCATTGTGCAGTGTATTTGAAAGGGAAGACATGTAAGTTTAAGTTTTACATGTCCTGGTAATGAAAATGTGCTACTTTTATTTTTCACTACTTCAAGTCCTATCTCTCCCATAGGTTAATGTTGGACTAGGTCCGTTTTGGCTAAAATTCCTCAAACTTTTGCCTTCCTCCTCGACCTTTTTCTGAAATTATGTTGCTGACTTAGATTCTATGGGTACTTTGCCACTGCTGATCAGTGTCAAAGTGCAAGTGCTCCCTGTATAAAGTGTTATGGTAATTGGTTGTTCATAATTGGTCTTACTAGTAAAGTCCCTAGTAAAGTGCACAATGTGTGCCAGGGTTTGTAATGCAAATGCTACGAGTGGGCCTGCAGCACTAATTGTGCCACCCACACAAGTATACCTAAAAAGAGATCTCAGGCCTGCCACTGCAGTGCTTGTGCGCAGTTTGTTAACTGCCTTTTTGTCCTGACAAGTGTACCCACTTGCCAGGCCTCACCTCCCCTTTTTATGCGCACCAGACACCCCTATAGTAGGCCCAAGATACCCCCCTGGGCAGGGTGCAGTGTATGTGAAAGATAGGACATGTACTGAGGTGTGTACCATGTCCTGCCAGTGAAATACAGCCAAATTCGTTTTTCACTGTTCAAAGGCCATCTTGCACATAGGACAGAATGGGGAATGCTGTGTCACATGTTTCCAGCATATCTTACCATAGGCATAAGATGGAGAGAGGGAGTTTAGTGGGCCTGAACTCAGAATTTATTAACACATCTTTTTGTGAAGATGGTTTTTAAATTGTGTGCTTAGAAACCTTGTTTTTAAAAGTGGCTGGTTTCTTGTCTTAAACCATCCTGTGTGCCTCTGCCTGTTTGTATATTGACCTTCTGGGTTTGGATGTGACAGGGTCTGGGAAGTAACCTGACCCCAGGGAGGAGAAGGTGAGACAGC
Organism: Triturus cristatus; assembly: GCF_964204655.1. Taxonomy (NCBI): domain Eukaryota; kingdom Metazoa; phylum Chordata; class Amphibia; order Caudata; family Salamandridae; genus Triturus; species Triturus cristatus. The sequence goes on from NC_140592.1 coordinate 959,927,607, forward strand.
AACAGGCTGGCCTGCATTTGATGTGGGGGAGGAGTAGCCCCCTGGATGTGAAGAGGGCTGTGTTGCTGCCACAAAAGTATGGCTCCACCTCATGCTGAGGTGGGGCCCCAAACCCTGACTATCAAAGGAAGAGGGTGTGCACTGGCAGGAAGACACCCAGGCCTGGTTTGGACTGGGCTCAGAGCACCCTGAACACAAAGACTTCAAAGGCATTTTAGGGGTGTAAATGTGAGAGCTGAAACCCCTGAACTTAAGACTGAAATCCAGACTGAAAAAGGATTGAACCTACTTTGTGATCAAGAGGAACCTCTGCCAAAGAAGAACAGCTGAAGAGACTGAAGAGAAGGACTGCCCTTGCTGTGTGTTCTGGGGCTGGCCTGCAGTTTGCTGATTTGACTAAGGAGAGGGCAAGGGACTTTGCTGTGTGCTGTGTCCCCTTGCTTGTGAGGACTTAGCTGTGTGCCGTGTCCTGAAGTAGCGTGCCTCCAAGGGCCTGAGGAGAGCTGGTCCCCTGTTGTGGAAACTCAGGAACATAAACGTTTCCAACCGTGTCTCAGCGTCGCTTGGTGAGTGGTGCTTTTTCACCCCTTAGACTGCTGTGTGGCCCGTGGTACTGCTTACGAGGTGCCCCGTGATCGTATTGCCTCCACATTGTGAAACATTGTCCACGCTGCTGTGTTGCTGTTTGTGGCACGAGCCATCATCGTAACTGAGGCTGTGAGTGAGAATCACCACCGCCGGCCCGAGCCGCAATGTGCTACAGGATTTCTGGAAGTCTGCCCTGTGGTCTGTGGTACTGTTTACGAGGTGCCCCGTGATCGCATTGCCCCCGCAGCGTGAAACATCGTTCATGCTGCTGTATTGCTGTTTGTGGCCCGAACCATCATCGTAACTGAGGCTGTGAGTAACGCTCACCACCGCCGGCCCAAGCCGCAAGGTGCTAAAGGATTTCTTGAAGCTAAGAAAGCTGCAAGGTGAAAGCGATCTTGATCGTTGTTCACGGAGAGGAATCTGACCAAGATCGTCAACGAAGGAGAAGGCAGCGCCGTAACCCGTCCGGCTACAGCGGCGCCTAACCACGGAGCTGCAACATCATCGGGGCCCAGCAGAACATCTGACGAGCGGGGAGAGAGAGAGAGCGAGGCAGCACACCGCCCCAGGTAAGGTTTGGACTCCGGTCGGGAGCCACAAGCGCGTGTGGCCTGGGGAGGCATGCAGGAGGAGTACAGTAGTGCTCCGAGCTCTCTCCCGCTGCACCGCATTAGACACAATGAGTCCCCGAGCGGCCCGTACCTGCCCAGCAGTACCAGGGCCACCTCTTTAAGCTTATGACCATTGTCTCTGGTGTTGGGGCCCCAAGTTGACTGCGCAGATTGGTGTACTGCATTATTCTTACATTACGAACTGCCTGATTCTTGCATTAAGAATCGCATTATTCCTTGGATTACGAACTGCCTGATTCTTGCATTACGAATCGCATTATTCTTACATTACGAACTGCCTGACTCTTGCATTACGAATTGAATTATTCTTGAATGAAGAATCGCATTATTCCTGCATTACGAACTGCATTTGTACGTGCATTAAGGACTGTGTTATTACTACATTACGAACTGCATAGTATTGCATTAGGACTTCATTAGATCATTGTGAACTTCTCATTAATACCGCAAGAACCTTTAAGTGATTGCTGGCTTATAACCGGCAAAGTGAAAGATTACGAATACGCATATGTTGGATTTCTATCGTTTGGTCTCATCGTATTCCTTTTGATGAAGATACCACTATTTTTATAAAAACCAGTGTGGTGTCCATTTGTGGTGTTATCACTGTGTTACTGGGAGTGTGGTTGCAAATACTTTACACATTGCCTTGGAGATAAGCCTGGCTACTCGTGCCAAGCTACCAGGGGGTGAGCAGGGGTTATCTAAGAGTGTGTCCCTCCTTACCCTGACGAGAAGCAAGGTTCCTTATTTGGACTAAGGTACCTACCTCAGCCAACTACAGACCCCCAGTTCTAACAGTTAACATTTGGATTGCCTTAAAAAATCTTTTACGTGCAATTATCAAGTGGGCAAAGATAGAGATTTGGAGTCTCGTGTCTCCAGACTCGAAATTTTAAATCACACCTTCTGGTATAGTCTGATTTTAAATTGTAAGGGTCCTGAGTGTGACATGGCAACCTGATGTCCCATAACCAGGCTGATGGGCCTTCCTTAGGTAGATTGGGAGGGAGGAGCTGACACTTGCACCTGAATAGGGATGTGCCCGTCCCCACACCCAGAGCTGCATACCCCCCTGTAGTGCCTCTGGAGCCGGGGCAGGAAAGCAGTGACCTTGAGATTAAGCCTGGGTGGAGTTTGTGGAGTTCTGCTACGCGGACCTCCGTGCAGTGCAAAAAAAACCTCTGCTGCGCTACATGGAGCTCTGCGAGCAGCGGAGTGAGTTAGATAAATGCCATTCGCAGTGATATTCAGTGCCAGGTGCTTGACTGCACTGTGCAGTCATCACAAACAGCACCATGCAGAGCGCAAGCGGGCACTGCTTCCTTTCTGCCGCACTAGTAGACTTTTACTCAAGCAGCAGCTTTCTCAACACAAATGGACGGTTTCTCAACGTGAGTAGACATGAGCATACGCGACCATTCGCAGTGAGAAATCTGACCGCCCGCGTTGAGAAATCTTGCTGGGAGGTTGATTTTCCATGCTTGTGCTCGCCAACTTAATGTTGACAATCACAAACGAGGAAAAATCTAGCCTGGAGGTGGATTTTCTTCGCTTGCCCTCGCCAACGTGGCGTTGACGAATGCGAGCAAGGAAAAAAACTCTACTCCGCAACGCGAAGCAGAGTTTTTCGGATTTCCGCAAATCTCCGCGCAACGTAGAGTGTGGATACCACCCAGACTTACTTGTTATCTTCAAAGGCCTCTTTGAAGTCTCTCCCACTTCAAAGGGACATTTGGGCAAAATACTGGACCCCTGACACCATAAACTCAAAACTTTGCTGGCATGGCCTACTGCCTGGTGATTGCTGTGCTGTAGGAGGGACTTCCTCTTTGCAACCTAATTTGCTGTGTTGGCCTGCTGCCTGCTGCTTCTTGTCTGGGAGTGAAAAGGACGGTTCGATGAAGATGTGGGACCCGACTGCGAGGCTTGAGTTTGACGCATCAGCCTGAGTGTGTGGATTGGGACTGACACATTGAGTCTTTGACACCGATGCTTACTGCATTTCAAGGTCCTTTTTCAATGAACCCTGCTTAAGTTTTGTAGCTGGCCTGCCCTTCATCACAGTCGGCCTGAAACGTTTGGTTTTGCCCCGGTTTGGCATGCTCTCAAATAACCCCTAAGCACTATTGACTTGCAAGCAGTATATTGAAGTTTATTCTTTAATAATTAATATCTCAAGTTCTACTTATTGGATTTTTGTTCTTTTTGTCTTGTTTTACTCAGATATATATTTTCTATTTGTCAAACCTGGGAGTCTGTTTGTGGTGTTTTCAGTGTGTTTCTTAAACCAAAGTGTTGCACAAATACTTTATACATTTGCCTCTTAAGTTAAGCCTGATTACTCTGTGCCAAGCTACAAGATGGTGCACCCCGGTTAATTTAGGTTGTGTATCTGACTTGCCCTGACTAGGATTGTGGTCCCTACGTGTTCAGGGTGCAAATCTCTGCCAACTAGTGACCCAATTTCTAACATCTAGGAACTGTAGAAGAGTCTTGAATTATTTACACTGTTAAACATCAGTGATTCGAAAATAGAAAACGCTACATTGGTAGTGGCTGTTTCACAGGAATACTGATCTCTTATGTTGGATCCATTAACCCCTTCTGTGCTCAGGACGGCTCCTGGCCGTCATGAGTCACGGTAGTCGTGTGCTCATGACGGCCGGGAGCCGTCCGACCGTTGCCGCTCCGCCCACGTGCGGCAAATTCCCCACCTGTACGGGCGAATTAACCAGTGGGCAGAGTTCGGATGGCTCCCGGCCGTCATGAGCACACGCCCACTGTGATTCATGACGGCCGGGAGCCATCCTGAGTTCCTGGGCGCCACGCCCAGCCCCGCCCCCCTCGCATTGCGGCAGAATTTGCCGCGCGTGGAAGGGGTTAAGTATCATTTTAATAAGAGCAAGAAGCGATTCCGGAACTGATCAATTTCTACAATCATCCTCAAATGTTCCATTGAATTTTTCAGATTTCTGCATCATGTCCCTTCTAACAAAGTTTTCTGCATTAGCAATATTTACGGTATAAGAATGTTACTTGTCGCAGGCTATATTACTGTCAATCCTGCGTCATCTTCAAAAGCTATCAGGACATCTCTTCTATCATTGTATGCCTTTAAACCTCTTGTACATCTGAGAATTCTCTGTTTTAGTCTTGTTGAGTTAACCTTACCTACAGTGGAATCGAGCTGCTTTACTCTGCTTGTGTAAATGTTCACTAAGTCACAGAGTATGAAAATAGTTTTAACATCTCCCACTAGCTAATCTTTCAAATAAGATACAAACTCAGCTAGATCTATTCCTTCTACTGAGGTCTCACTAGGTGATTAATTTGTATTCTTTCGTACACTGCGTGCTCTGTTATAGAGTTCATATTTGTGTGTATATATATATTGTGTGTGTTGTGCATGTGGAACTGACTGCCCCCAATCCACTTCACAAAAATAGGTCACCATGAGCCTAGATAATTTTCTGTGCATTACAAAGAGAGACCTCAGTGCGCAGCAGAGGGAATTGTCTGTGAAGGTTAGAAAGAGGAGTATGTGGCAGGTAAATAAAGCTGGCTAGGACCTGCTGGAACGTTTCTTAATTATTATGCTGATGATACTCAGCTTATGTATACCATCGGACCAAACCCAGAGCTCGACAAATTTCGTTTTGCCTCCGGAATGCTTACCATCTACGACTTGATGACAAGAAACTGCCTCCAGCTCAACCCAGAAAAAACAGAGGTTATGTTGATGGGAAAAGCCATAAATAGCTGGTCTGACGACTGGTGGCCTTTCCAATTGGGTCAGGCCCCCACCCCTAAATAGTCAGTAAAAAATCTCAGCATAAAACTGGACCAGGCCTTGACCATGAAAGGTCATGTGGCGGTGACGGCAAGCTCATGCTATTATAGTTTAAGGCTTCTCAGGAAAATCTTTCCCTATCTGCCTACCTCCCAGCGCAGAACCCTAGTCCAGGCGATGGTTATTAGCCGTCTGGACTATGGTAATGCCTTGCTGGCTGAAGTGGGTCAAACTCAACTGGCGAAACTGCAAGTGATTCAGAACACGGCAGCATGACTGATTTTGAATTGCCCGGCAGGGTCAGCTTCAACCCCCCTCCTGAAGGAGTTGCACTGGCTAACAATAAAGAACAGATCCTTTTTCAAGATCTGTTGCATTACATACAACGCACTGAAGGAAAGTGGTCCTCTTTACCTTCGAAAAAAACTGGTTAAGTACTCCCCAGGTAGGAAACTTAGATCCAGCCCTTTAGACCTTCTCCAAGTCCCCAGAATTCGTCTTACCCGCACTGGAGGGAGAGCTTTTTCATATTTAGCTCCGAGCTACTGGAAAAAGCTCCCTATAGCTGTTTGAAAAATCCCTTCACTAATCACCTTTAGGAAACATCTAAAAGCGTTCTTGTTCCAAACTGAACTCCCCTTTGAGATGCAGTTTCTTCCTCCCTCAGTATAGTCTCCCAGTTAGCGCCTAGATGCCGCAGGGTGAGTTGTGCGCTTTATAAAACTACCTAACATAACATAACAAAAGACAAATCATGTATTTGTGCAGTTCAGGGGAGATGTCTGTGAAGACCTTATATATGTGGCTACGAAGCAGTGGCGGCTCCTTCGCTAAGGCAAAGGAGCGTCGCCCTACTGCTTGGCAGCCATGTAATAAAGGAAAAATAAAATGATAACAACTTGATGTTATTATCATTTTATTTTGACCTGCTGTGGCAGCTTTGCGGGGCAAGGTGGGGCTGCTCTGCTCTCAGAGCATGGGAAGGAGTGGTGGGCACACTCTGTAGTGCGCATGAATGTTTGGCCGGCTGAATCAGGTCAACCAAACAATCATGCGCACTTTACATGTTCTCCGCCCAGGCTCTATTGCAGCCTGGGTGGAGAACATGCCCAGGTTCCCACTGCCTGCTTGAGCACCGAACCACGGTGCTCAGACCAGTGATTGGCTTAGGGTAGCCTGGGTGTTTCCTGTTCCGGCCGGAGCAAGGTACTATGGAGGACAGACACGGCGAGGAAGTGGGGAGAAGGAACGTTTTTTCTTTCTTTCTTTTTTTACATTCCCCCCCCCCCCCGGTTCACCACCCCCGATCCATGCTGGCCGCTACTGCTATGGAGGGCAGAGAAAGCTGTCTCAACCACTCAGAACTCAGAGAGGGACATCTGTGTACCCCAGACACTCTGTTGACCTTGCATGGCAGGGAGGCATCTCCCTTCCTATCGTGACATGTATGTCCACCGCAGATAGCTGTGTCTCTGTGGCAGAGAAAGGATCCCGAGCTGATGAGGATGTGCACACTTAGTAAGATCATTTTGCTATCCAAGTGCCGTTCCTCACTGCTGCATGCTGTACCTCTAGTACTGAGTAGAGAGGTGGGTGGAATATAAAGCTGGGACTGAGAACTGTGAATCTTAAAGGTGTCTTGCTTAGGTACTGATCTTCCTTTTAGGAGGCTCCTGTGATTTCTGCCTCATGAAGGGGTAGTAATGTTAACCCTGCAACTGAAAATTGCTTGTTTTCACTTACCCAGTGAGGAGGCAGTGTTTTTATTGACATGGTGAGTGAGGAGACGGTGATGTCGACCACTCAATGGTCAGTTGGGATGCCTGCCTTGGGATGGGCGACGAACTCATGCCATCAGCCCTATGTGAGGCCATTAGTGCCTGCTCCGTGACAGGGGATCAAGACGGCAGCCTGTCCTGTAACTGACGTGCAGTGGTGCCCTGTGTGAAGGCAGTTGGGCAGCAATCCTGAAAAGACACGGTGGTACTACATGACATGTAAATAGATTGTTGTGTAAGAGCCCTGTATGGATCTGATGGAGCAGGTAAAACAACATTTTGTATACCTTCTCTATTTTTGCATGAAAAATACTAATGGCGTAATCAATTTATATATTAATATTAACTGAGTGCTGTGATTTACTAATCAACGAATTGCATTTTTTTTTGATAAACACAAATTACACACGGGACTAAATTGCTATCTGCATGACAGAATAACTTAATGACTAAATGTGGTACGCATATTAACAATAGGAGGTGTGGTAAAAGAAAAATTGCACGATTTATGTTGCTTTGGTGACGTTTGCGTTCCTGTTAGGACCGAATTGTGAGTATTATTGCTTTAAATGTCACTATACGCTAGGAAAATACTAATCTATAAAGAGATTAGTGTGGGTTTAACATTAGAATCTTCATTTCCACATATTAATTATTCTTTTGTGTTTGTTTTGCTTAAGTTGGCATTCGGGCCTACCAGGCCATGACATTCAAAATGGAGTTCGGAAGAGGCCACCGTCTTGTGAGCGTGATGTCTACTGCGCAGACTCGGATGGCTCCGAAGATCTCCAGGCATCCTCAAACTCAGAGCACAGTGTTCCTGGTCAAGGATAGGAACATGGAGGACTGCCAGATTTCAGTCAGTGTAAATTACTTGAAGAAAACAATAGACACCTATACTAAAGAATCAACATTGTTGCATGAATGACATAAACTGCGGACATGATCATGCAAGTTCTCTGAGAACCCAAGTCAGTGTGAAAACTAGATCATATAACAATTTTTTCCAAATGGACCAATCACCGTAATGCTCAGTTCAATAAATGTTTCCTGTTACCCAGAATTTTATTATAAAAAAGGGTAGTAGAATAGGGAGGGGTTGCCACACTCTGCGAGAGCTAGTGCGTCCCGAGGGGAGAGTGCGTTCCAGAGGGGTGTCCTTTTGCGTGATTGACTTGCTTGCACGATTGCCTGGTCCTTTGGATATCTTTGGGACTGTGCCGTGCTGAGCAAAATAACTTTTCGGACATTTAAATCTTGACCTGCATTTGTTTGGGACGATTTATCAAAAGAGATTTGAATTACGCTGAGCTAACCGAATTAGAGAAACGACCCCGATAGCAAGAATAGGTAAATATAAATGTCATGCAATTTTGTTGATTGATTAAATTTGAACTTTGGTTGACCGAAATGCTAAATTATACAACTAAAATCAATTAATTAGATAAACTAAACATTGATCAACAGAGAATGAGTTTGTGGTTCTTTAAAATAGAGCATTGAATAAGAATTCCGAAGCTTTCATGTGTTTTAGCTGGTTCTAAATCACCATCAACCAGTCCAACTAATTGGTCCATTGACCAAGTGGTGGAGTGCCTTGATGTTAAGTTTAGGATTCTATGGGTATTGATGTATATATGTAAGATATTGTAACATATTTCCTTCCCTATAGGTAATAAGGTACCCCCCCCCCCCCCCCATGTCCAGCGGATACATCGTCCTCCTGTGTGCAGATTCGGAGTGGTTAGTGTGAGTGTTGGTGTTATGGGCCCCACCAATGAATGCGTGTGTGTATGAATAAGTATGGTAACGGATCTGTGATGCAAGGAGGATCTGTAAAAATGTCGCCCCCCCTTTCCGCTGGATCAGAGCAATGGCACCCTAGTGCCTTCCCTTTAAAGGCCCTAGTGTCCTGTTACTGGAGTGCAAGAATTCTTGCTCTATGATGAAGCAGTTGGTCTGCACGCCTTGCGAGGAGGTAGCATTTCTTTAGTGCTTAATCTGTAAAAGAAAGAGTGTTGATGCCTAAATCTCTGCTCAAATGTCTGCAGTTGCTGAAATTCAAGGTCAACACGCCAAACACCAAGGCTGGTAGTCTTAGATCCACCTTGTGCTTCTTTAATCCACTACTGGACCCCCTTTTCCCCTTATCTCACTTCTGCACTCAGGGCCAGGCTGGGAACCCAAAGCAGCCCTGGCAATTTTATAGGACCAGCCCCCCCCAGGGTGGGCAGGGAGGCGGTTATTGAAAGTGTGAAGCACTGCTTCTTTTTGCACTAGGGAAGATATTGCAGCACCGCTGCAAAACCGTCCCACAGTAACAAAAAACTGGCGCCCATGCTGAAAAACCGGCCCCCACCTATCCAGCTGTCCAGGAACATGCCTGATGCCCACTATGGCCAGTCCTGCCCTGCATGCAGATCCCTGCATTCTCCCTTTGTGACGGTTTTCCATCTTTCTCTTCCTCTGTCTTTCCGATTTGTTTGTTTTTAGCTCTTTTGCTCTCAGTAAATATCTGATGGGAAAAATTAAGCACTGTGTGTCATGTTGATGTAAGGAGGTGGTTCTGCTGCTTAACATGCAAGGAGGCAGTCTTTCAGTGTGGCTTGTGAGGAGAAAGAAAGTCGAGAGAAAAAGAAGGTCGAAAGAAAATAGGGAGAAAGGATGAGAGTGAGATCAGAAGTAAGAGAGGATTACCAGTGTAGGTTGGGAGGGAAGAAAGTGAGTGGGGAAAAGAAATAGGACTGGGGCGAGATAGAATGGAAGTGGAAAGAAAAAAAATTGGAAGTAAGAAGAACGAGGCAGGAAGAAGTAGAGAGTAATGGTAAGAAGGAGAGAGGAGAAAAAGAAGAGGAGAAAGAGGAAGTCTAATAGATGTTATTGTTCGAGAAAAGAGAATTCGGGAGAGGAAGAAATGTAGATAGAGTTAATTATGAAAAATATGATCTACAATGCATCATTTTCTACATTGTTCAAAACATTCTCGGGGAAGAACCCCTGCAGACACTCATGTTGGTGACCGGGCTCGCTCGCTTTGCCTGCTCGCTACACATGGTATGGGGGGGCTGGTATGGCAAAACTGACCTGGACAGGTTTTGGATCCTAGTTCAACCCTGTCGCCAGGGTCTATATTAGGAAAAAGGAGACCACTGGTGTCTGCTGGTGTGCATTTTATGCGCTTGTCAACCAGAAAACTTTATTTTCCAGCTCATCACCATGCTCTTCTTATTGAGACACTAACCAAAGCCACAGGTAAAAGGGGAAGCAATTTGTGTGCATACGGTGAACACAACCAGATATTAATAGGTTGTTTGAAATAGTTCGCCGCATGAATTCCTGCCACAGCTGAAAACTGAGGCGCGCAGAAGGGAACCCGCAGCGACGGCTGATGGCAATTTTTGAGATGCTTAATGACTAGCTGTCAAAGCAGCCTGTGCAGACAGACAGTCGCTTTCACTTGCTAAAGGGCTCATTTGTATAGGAAAATGGGCTGGAGAGAGAGCGCAGTGTGTGTAAAGATGAACAGATTGCAAAGAAAAAAACTCTTTTGCAAAAAGGCTGTAGTCTTCTTTTGAATATTCACAAGCCCTGTGCACAGAAATAGATACATCTTTTAAATGCTCTTATATTTATTTCTGTGTGAGAAAGATTTGCACTCATTTTTCAAGTTCGACGAATATTAATACTTGTGAAATTATCTGAGAATTTAAAATATCTCAACTGCTACTGACAAAATAAATGGTAAGTGGTTTCCTAACTTTTCAGAACAGGTGTCTTCTGGGAGAGTGTGGTGGATGAGGGTGTGAATTTCTCTCCTGCTGAGTCATAAATCATTTATCATGATTAGGTGGAGGTAGGTTGGGGGGTACGATGCAGGAAAAAACACTACCGTGATCCTTATTTTACACATCTCAGTTTTCACTTTCCACTCAATCCATCTCATTCTGTTTCATTTCACTTCCCTAGCATATGCATGGCCCTGTTGTTGGCCATTATCTTTTTTTTTTTTTACTTCAAACAACGAGTCCCATTCTCATTAGATCGGGGGAGACTTTCACATTTTGTATCATCCCACTTTTGAATTTTATCATTGCACTTGACAGTCATTGGGAATTGGACCTGTTAGTCATAATGTATTGAGTTTTGCCTCTTTGCTATAGGAATGCACAAGGCAAAGGAGTCCTTGGGCCTTATCTACAATTTAGTGGACTTGATACTGTACCACAAATGTGGAGGACGTCTTGTCTGCTAAATTAGAAGTCCTTTATAGCCTACGGCACTTGTAATACTGGGGACAGTATAATCGTCATGTTTTGACACAGGATCCTGTTCTCTTGGGGCCTAATTTACTATTGTTTTTGCTGTCACAAACGGGAGATCGGCCCATTTGAACCACAAAAAGGGTCCTGTCATGTACACTGACTCGCAAAATAGCTTTTGCGACCCTCGCTATTAGGAAGGGGCGTCCCTTCCTATTAGCAAGAGACAATGCAATGTACTATTGTTTTGCGACCGCATTTGCTGCCGCAAAACACTCGCAGTTTACCACCTACTTCAAGTAGGTGGTAAACTACTCGCAAATGGGAAGGGGTCCCCAGGGGACTATTTACCCTTTGTGAGTGTGTGTGAAAATATTTTTTAAGAGCATGCGGTGGTCCCAGGGACCACTGCCTGCCCTTAAAAAATTAAACTGAAAAGTTTTCTTTTTCTTTTTTAGATGCATCCTGTTCCCCTTTAAGGAAAATGGGCTGCATTTTAAAAAAAGGAAAAACTGCTTTATTTAAAAAGCAGTCCCAGACATGGTGGTCTGCTGACCCCAGCAGGCCACCATCCCTGGGAGTGCTAGCCATTCCCAGTGGGGTCGCAAATTGTGACTGCCTCATGAAGATTAATGAGGCATGCAATTTGCAACCCCATTAGGAATCGAAAAGTGTCTGAGACACTGTTTTACATTAAATTCTGCAAGTCGCAAATTGTGAGTCGCAATTCAACACAATTTGCGACTCTCTAAATTGAATGGTCATACATCTGGCCCTTTGTCTGGAATTGTAGGTGATGGGATGGATGATTATAGCATGGCCAAAGCAGGCTCAGCTGCCATCTCCCACCTGGTCTCAGACCAACCACTGAGACTTGGTTGTTTACCCAATGCCTAATGTGTAAACTGTTACTGAATGCGGCAGCCATCTCTGAATTGCATTGTTTTCAGTGTATCTCATCATCCTTAGTGTAATGATTGTGAAAGAATGAGATTTACATCTCACCCTTCATGAAAAGTTTAAAACAATGTCATTATATTAAAGGTAATGAAATGCATTGGGGACATAACCTTTTCTAGTTGGCTCCTGTATTTACAATCAGTCTCAGGTTTTCACACTTGCTATATGACACCCACCAAAGTTTCAGTAGGTGTGGCACTGCATGCTGTGCCTGGCTGTTATGTCATATCCATGGCAGCAGTGGTTGGGAGAGGTTCCTTTCACTCACGTGACTGCAGTGCTGCAAGGCACCTATTGTGTACACTATCTGCAAATCACAGTGTCGTGTACCAGCTGCAGTCAATGTAAGGCTACCTGTACATCTACACCTATATATACCCAGATCCAAACATGATTAACTTGGCAACTCTGAACATGTACTAACGATTACTGAGTGCTGGGGCACATATGAGCATGCATCAAAGATCACTGAACGATGGGGAATCGAACATGCACTATGTAGGAATGATTATTGGTGAAGGAAGTGGCCCGAATAGGGTCACACAGGTCCCTCACGACCACCTCTCAGACTTCCATACCAAATGAAGAGTCAGTCAGACAATGGAGAATACAAACCAATATCTGTTTATTCCGGTACACTCAGAGTGGAGCCCGGTCTGTCCAGTAACTTAGGAGTGCTGCAGAGGGACTGACATCAGTAAGAAAAGAGATACATTATGTACATTTCAGAATCAATGAAGGCACACCCATAATGGAATTTTCCACGCAGATGCAGGAAAATAGTGAAATGCAAAAAAAAATACGTTTTGATTCTGCAGCCATGCACACACTATCTAGCAGTACAGGTAATTCTGCCTGTGCCCGCCACTAGACAAGTGGGAGAAGGCTTCTAACTAAAGGGAAAGGTATGCGTTAAAAAGAACAGTGTATTCATTAGCGAAGCCAAACCTAACCTTGGAGAAACAAAACCTAATTGGGGCCTTGTCTCGGAAATGGTGGAGTATAAGTTTTGATTGTAACCCAAAATGGCGCAGACATAAAAAATGGCCCAGGTCCAGGGAAGACATGACTTGGCAGTTCGGGCTGGACTGTTCCCATGAGGCACAGTGTCAGACTGATTTGCATATGGCCATGTCTGAACTGGGGTGGCGGAGTGAGCTAAAGATTGATGATTGATTAAACCCAGATCAGTTGACTGGGGGTGAGTGTTTGCATTTTTCAACACTCCGTCCATCATTCCCTTTGGTTTTGCTTGTTTCACCCTAAGTTGGCAGGGTATGCCAAGACGTGGGTCCCTTGCTCACTTTGCCACTGGATTCAAGCTAGCCTGGCTGAAGACGGCGGAAATGCCAGAAACCGGTCCTAGGAAGCTTGTTTCCGGTTCAGGGAAGACATGACTTGGCAGTTTGGGCTAGACTGTTCCCATGAGGCACAGGGTCAGACTAATTTGCATATGGCCATGTCTGAACTGGGGTGGCGGAGTGAGCTAAAGAATGATGATGGATTAAAGCCAGATCAGTTGACTGGGGGTGAGTGCTTGCAATGTTCAACACTCCGTCCATCATTCCTTTTGGTTTTGCTTTGTTCGCCCTAAGTTGGCAGGGTATGCCCAGACGTTGGTCCCTTGCTCAATTTGCCACTGGACTCAAGCTAGCCTGGCTGATGACGGCTGATTAGCCAGAAATCGATCCCAGGATGCTTGTTTCCGGTCCAGGGAAGACATGACTTGGAAGTTTGGGCTTGACTGTTCCCATGAGGCACAGCGTCAGACAGATTTGCATATGGCCATGTCTGAACTGGGGTGGCGGAGTGAGCTAAAGAATGATGATGGATTAAACCCAGATCAGTTAACTGGGGGTGAGTGCTTGCATTGTTCAACACTCCGTCCATCATTCCCTTTGGTTCTGCTTGTTTTGCCCTATGTTGGCAGGGTATGCCAAGACGTGGGTCCCTTGCTCAATTTGCCACTGGATTCAAGCTAGCCTGGCTGATGATGGCTGATTAGCCAGAAAAGAGTCCCAGGATGCTTGTTTCCGGTCCAGGGAAGACATGACTTGGAAGTTTGGGCTTGACTGTTCCCATGAGGCACAGCGTCAGACAGATTTGCATATGGCCATGTCTGAACTGGGGTGGCGGAGTGAGCTAAAGAATGATGATGGATTAAACCCAGATCAGTTAACTGCGGGTGAGTGCTTGCATCGTTCAACACTCCGTCCATCATTCCTTTTGGTTTTGCTTTGTTCGCCCTAAGTTGGCAGGGTATGCCCAGACGTAGGTCCCTTGCTCAATTTGCCACTGGACTCAAGCTAGCCTGGCTGATGATGGCTGATTAGCCAGAAATCGATCCCAGGATGCTTGTTTCCGGTCCAGAGAAGACATGGTTTAGCAGTCCGGGCTGGACTGTTCCCATGAGGCACAGGGTCAGACTGATTTGCATATGTCCATGTCTGAACTGGGGTGGCAGAGTGAGCTAAAGAATGATTATTGATTAAACCCAGATCAGTTGACTGGGGGTGAGTGCTTGCATTGTTCAACACTCCGTCCATCATTCCCTTTGGTTCTGCTTGTTTTGCCCTATGTTGGCAGGGTATGCCAAGACGTGGGTCCCTTGCTCAATTTGCCACTGGATTCAAGCTAGCCTGGCTGATGATGGCTGATTAGCCAGAAAAGAGTCCCAGGATGCTTGTTTCCGGTCCAGGGAAGACATGACTTGGAAGTTTGGGCTTGACTGTTCCCATGAGGCACAGCGTCAGACAGATTTGCATATGGCCATGTCTGAACTGGGGTGGCGGAGTGAGCTAAAGAATGATGATGGATTAAACCCAGATCAGTTAACTGGGGGTGAGTGTTTGCATTGTTCAACACTCCGTCCATCATTCCCTTTGGTTTTGCTTGTTTCACCCTAAGTTGGCAGGGTATGCCAAGACGTGGGTCCCTTGCTCACTTTGCCACTGGATTCAAGCTAGCCTGGCTGATGGGGATGATTAGCCAGAAACCGGTCCCAGGATGATTGTTTCTGGTCCAGGGAAGACATGACTTGGCAGTTTGGGCTAGACTGTTCCTACGAGGCACAGGGTCAGACTAATTTGCATATGGCCATGTCTGAACTGGGGTGGCGGAGTGAGCTAAAGAATGATGATGGATTAAACCCAGATCAGTTGACTGGGGGTGAGTGCTTGCATCGTTCAACACTCCGTCCATCATTCCTTTTGGTTTTGCTTTGTTCGCCCTAAGTTGGCAGGGTATGCCCAGACGTTCGTCCCTTGCTAACTTACCGCTGGATTCAAGCTAGCCTGGCTGATGACGGTTGATTAGCCAGAAACTGGTCCCAGGACGCTTGTTTCCGGTCCAGGGAAGACATGACTTGGCAGTTCGGGCTGGACTGTTCCCATGAGGCACAGCGTCAGACTGATTTGCATATGGCCATGTCTGAAGTGGGGTGGCGGAGTGAGCTAAAGAATGATGATTGATTAAACCCAGATCAGTTGACTGGGGGTGAGTGCTTGCATTGTTCAACACTCCGTCCATCATTCCCTTTGGTTCTGCTTGTTTTGCCCTATGTTGGCAGGGTATGCCAAGACGTGGGTCCCTTGCTCAATTTCCCACTGGATTCAAGCTAGCCTGGCTGATGATGGCTGATTAGCCAGAAAAGAGTCCCAGGATGCTTGTTTCCGGTCCAGGGAAGATATGACTTGGAAGTTTGAGCTTGACTGTTCCCATGAGGCACAGCGTCAGACAGATTTGCATATGGCCATGTCTGAACTGGGGTGGCGGAGTGAGCTAAAGAATGATGATGGATTAAACCCAGATCAGTTAACTGGGGGTGAGTGCTTGCATCGTTCAACACTCCGTCCATCATTCCTTTTGGTTTTGCTTTCGCCCTAAATTGGCAGGGTATGCCCAGACGTTGGTCCCTTGCTCACTTTGCCACTGGATTCAAGCAAGCCTGGCTGATGACGGCTGATTAGCCAGAAACTGGTCCCAGGATGCTTGTTTCCGGTCCAGGGAAGACATGACTTGGCAGTTCGGGCTGGACTGTTCCCATGAGGCACAGGGTCAGACTGATTTGCATAACCATGTATGAACTGGGGTGGCAGAGTGAGCTAAAGAATGATGATGGATTAAACTCAGATCAGTTGACTGGGGGTGAGTGCTTGCATTGTTCAACACTCCGTCCATCATTCCCTTTCGTATTCCTTTGTCCGCCCTAAATTGGCAGGGTATGCCCAGACGTGGGTCCCTTGCTCACTTTGCCACTGGATTCCAGCTAGCCTGGCTGATGATGGCTGATTAGCCAGAAAGCGGTCCCAGGATGCTTGTTTCCGGTCCAGAGAAGACATGACTTGGCAGCTCGGGCTGGACTGTTCCCATGAGGCACAGGGTCAGACTGATTTGCATATGGCCATGTCTGAACTAGGGTGGCGGAGAGAGCTAAAGAATGATGATGGATTAAACCCAGATTAGTTGACTGGGAGTGAGTGCTTGCATCGTTCAACACTCCGTCCATCATTCTTTTTGGTTTTGCTTTGTTCGCCCTAAGTTGGCAGGGTATTCCCAGACGTTGGTCCCTTTCTCTCTTTGCCACTGGATTCAAGCTAGCCTGGCTGATGACGGTTGATTAGCCAGAAACTGGTCCCAGGATGCTTGTTTCCGGTCCAGGGAAGACATGACTTGGCAGTTCGGGGTGGACTGTTTCCATGAGGCAACGGGTCAGACTGATTTGCATATGGCCATGTATGAACTGGGGTGGCGGAGTGAGCTAAAGAATGATGATGGATTAAACCCAGATCAGTTGACTGGGGGTGAGTGCTTGCATTGTTCAAAACTCCGTCCATCATTCCCTTTGGTTTTGCGTGTTTCGCCCTAAGTTGGGAGGGTATGCCCAGACGTGGGTCCCTTGCTCACTTTGCCACTGGATTCAAGCTAGCCTGGCTGATGATGGCAGATTAGCCAGAAACCGGTCCCAGGATGCTTGTTTATGGTCCAGGGAAGACATGACTTGGAAGTTCGGGCTGGACTGTTCCCATGAGGCACAGGGTCAGACTGATTTGCACATGGCCATGTGTAAATTGGGGTGGCGGAGTGAGCTAAAGAATCATGATGGATTAAACCCAGATCAGTTGACTGGGGGTGAGTGCTTGCATTGTTCAACACTCCGTCCATCATTCCCTTTGGTTTTGCTTTGTTCGCCCTAAGTTGGCAGAGTATGCCCAGACATGGGTCCCTTGCTCACTTTGCCACTGGATTCCAGCTAGCCTGGCTGATGACGGCTGATTAGCCAGAAAGCGGTCCCAGGATGCTTGTTTCCGGTCCAGAGAAGACATGACTTGGCAGTTTGGGCTGGACTGTTCCCATGAGGCACAGGGTCAGACAGATTTGCATATGGCCATGTCTGAACTGGGGTGGCAGAGTGAGCTAAAGAATGATGATTGATTAAACCCAGATCAGTTGACTGGGGGTGAGTGCTTGCATTGTTCAACACTCCGTCCATCATTCCCTTTGGTTTTGCTTTGTTCGCCCTAAGTTGGCAGGGTATGCCAAGACGTGGGTCCCTTGCTCACTTTGCCACTGGATTTAAGCTAGCCTGGCTGATGACGGCTGATTAGCCAGAAAGCGGTCCCAGGATGCTTGTTTCCGGTCCAGGGAAGACATGACTTGGCAGTTTGGGCTAGACTGTTCCCATGAGGCACAGGGTCAGACTGATTTGCATATGGCCATGTCTGAACTGGGGTGGCGGAGTGAGCTAAAGAATGATGATGGATTAAACCCAGATCAGTTGACTGGGGGTGAGTGCTTGCATTGTTTAATACTCCATCCATCATTCCCTTTGGTTTTGCCAAAACGATGTCCCGGAGGGGAGCAGGCCCAGTGATGCTGGCCCCAGGAAGGTCCCCGGAGCAACCCAGAAGCCGACCGGCAAGAGGCTCGGGGAGGTGGGGTCCTTCTCCATTCGTGTCCTCCTCCCCGGTGAAGTAACTCACAGCTGCTGGAGCCGCGCCACAGGGGCACTAGCGCAGGCTCGCCTGGCATGGAGAAGAGCTCCAGACGTGCGTTGTGCAGGCCTTCACACCAACTCGCTCCCCACAACCTGCCACGCTCCAAGAGGGCATCTCCCTGTCAAGTTACCAATCACTTTTACCTGCAAGATGTCTCGTCTTACCTGTAAGGTGCTTGGCGCGGTTTCGCAGAGACGCTATAAGCCAACCTCCAAAGGACCCTAGTTTATAACCAAAGATTTTGTACTACTGTGGCTACAAAATAGAAACTAGGGAGGAGGGCTGGATTCGGACACTGTTGGATTCCTGTTGTCGACCTGCGAGGCAACAAGAAATTCCGTAAGGGATTTTGTCCTGCTAGTTATATGCTCCCTAACTTTACATTCAGGTGTGGTTTCTTTTTTTAAAAGAAGATAACTGCCCTACCTGCAATACCACAGGGATGTTCCTAGCGTCCTGGATGATGTAGATGGATGAAGTCGTCACTACGTAGTCTCTTCAGTGAAGTCTTGTGGGTAGTGTCCTTCGAATGTAGTTGTTTTAGTCTTCTGAATGAGAAAAAAGATTTGTATATATTCCTCTTTCAATTCTTATATTCATAAGACACTCAGCACTTAACCTATGATTATCATTAACATTTGACTTACACACCTTTATCCCACTTCGCTGTTCTTCTACTCCATCTCTCTAATAACCTATAAGTTACATACAAGGTAAATATACACACAAAAACCTTCTTGGATTTAACAATGCTTGTTTTCTTTTCAGAGTTCTCAACTGTGCTTTAAAATGTCTTTTCGTATCACAATAAGAATTGCCCAAAAATTAGTCCTTCTTGCGCGCAATTTCTACTGTTGCTGTCTTGCGATGGGCGCCTTATGCATAGAAGAATTTAAAAGGTCACTTAGCTTTCTCTTTCTTTTTCAGGTACCGGCGAAGATGCATGAAGAAGATTGCTGAAGCGAAGAACAGGAATCTGGAACTCAGGTAAGTGGAATTGCTGTGAGCGCGACTGCAGACGGAAGGCTAAGCGCCTATAAAAGCCACACCCGAACCGCACCCCAATGACTGCCACATTGTACGCATATAGCGCGAAGCAACGTGCAGTCAAATCGATGCATTTCTTGATGCGCTTGGTGGCGCGCGAGTCTTTTCCTAATGTGTGTAAGCTTGATGTGCTTGACAGTGTGCGAGTCTATTCTAATGTGTGCAATCCTGCAATACAAATACAGAGCATAATATTCCCGCAAGAACATATATCTAAAACAATATATAAATACCTTATTCTGGACAGTACACCAGACAGTGTTGGACAAAAATACAAATTTTAACACATCATATGAATATCATAGCTTTAATACATTATTCTGCACAATACTCTAGGCAGTGCTTGAAGCACGGGACAGGGGAGGGTTTTTACGTGGGTAAAGGTAATTAGTACCTGCGCAGACATATGTCTGCGGAAGAACAAAGTGCATCTAAGGTCTTCTTAATAAATCAGACCGAGAAGCATGACACTCCCCGGGACTGGGCGCGGTCCCGGTGCAGCAGAGAACTGGCAGCTGCAGTTCATGACAGAGATGAGCCCATAAACATCTGGACGCACAACTGTGCGGAGGTGGCAGGAACAGCACAGGAGGCACTGCAGACGTGGCACAGGCAAACTGCAGGGGCAGATGCCCTGAGAAACACCTGAGACAGTCTCTCACACGAACTCACACCAGCGGTGACTGGCAAGACAGTACGTGCACAGCCCAGAGCAAGAGTGCAGCGTGCATCCCCGGAGAACTCCGGTGGCACAGGCGTATTTACACCCTGAGTCCCTTGGTTCAGAGGGACACCAAGGACATGGGCAGCATGTAAAAAGCGCAACAAAGCTTGAATCCACAAGGTGAGGGTGCTGCAACAGGTTGGGTGCCCTTCAGGAGGTGATAACTGACTACTTCTGCAATAATAAGGGCTCAGTGGATTCCCCATCGACCCTGTGGGAATCCTTCAAAACTGTCATCAGAGGGGAGTGCATAGCGAAGCAGGCTGGGGTGCTCAAGTCCCTGAGATGTGACCTGCAGTGGTTAGAACAAGAGATAGGAGCTGTAGAGAGAGAGTTCTTCTCTAGCAAAAATACAAACACGCTAAACAATATACGCAACAAAATGACTGAGTTCCAGGAAGCCCCGCAGAGTGAGATCCTATTCCTGGACAGGGAGGCTGAGGCACGGCGATATGGTGAGGGAGACCGTGCAGGCAAAATCCTAGCAGGATTGCTCAGGAAACCATGGGCTAGTGATTATATCTCCGAACTGTGCTCGGTGATTAATGCGGTCGTGATAGGTCAAAAAGCCGTCCAAGAGGAAATGGTCTCCTTTTGTATCTCACTTTTCCTGTCCACAGTTGCAGCCTGATACAGCCGGGGTAGAGGAATAGCTCAATACCCTGCAGCTACTATGGCTCGAGGCTGGACACCGAGCATACCTAGATGAACCTTTCTCGGAAGAGGAGGTTGTCGGTGCCATCCGTGCCCTCCCGGCCAGGAGGACGCCGGGCCTTGATTGCTGATAGATACGTATCAAGACTCTGTGGAGTGTGTGTCGCTTCCTCCATCGCTCCAGGTGGCTCTCATTATTACAATCTTAAAGCCCAACAAGGACCTATTACAATGTGATTCGAACCGCCCACTCTCCATGATAAACGTGGACAATAAGATATTGGTGAAATTGTTTGTGGCACGCCTTCTCCCCCTGCTGCCTTTGGTACTCCGTCCGGACCAATGTGGGTTTGTCCCGGGCAGGTCCACTGCACACAATCTTTGCACCCTGTTTGCCACAATGCAGGAGATAGATCTGCAACTCCAGGTAGCTGCTATCCTCCTGGATGCCACAAAGGCATTCGACTCTCTCAAATGGCCCTACCTCTTTACCCTACTTAAACGCATAGCACTCAGCCGGAAATACCTCCACTTAATATCGCTGCTCTACTCTCTCCCCACGGTGCACATTAGGGTCAATGGAGTGTTCACCGCTTCCCTTCCCGATCTCCCTGGGCACACGACAGGGGTGCCCCTTGTCACCTCTACTGTTCGTAGTCACTATGGAGCCATGGCGGCCAGGTTGAGGCAGCACCACGCCCGAAGAGGTCTGGCGTTCACCCCTTGAGGGGTGCTGGTGTCCCTATATGCGGACGATGTGACACTCTATGTCAAGAACCCTAAAGATAATCTGGACCCGCTGATTCGGGAATTCCTACGCTTCGGTGGCCCTGCTGGGATAGTAATTAACTAGGCCATATCAGTGATATCCCCCCTTATGGAGGTCACGACACAGACACAGACGGAGTATCCACTACAATGGACTCGAGACCCAGTGAAATATCTGGGTATATGGCTCAGCCGTGATCCGTATGAACATTGGTGCTCTAACTACGGGAAATTTATAGACTGGCTGGAACAGCACATAAAGAGGTGGATCACACTCCCCCTTTCTCTGTCCGGGAGGGTGGCCATCACTAAGATGGTGGTGCTGGCCAAACTCCTGTATCGCTTTACTAACATCCCACTCCCTCTCACAACTTGCTCAAACGGCAGCTGCACTCCAACATGGTTACATTGGCATGGGCAGGCAGGCAATCCAGAGTGTCATGGGAGGTGCTCACTCTCCCATTTGAGCAGGGAGGACTCGGGGTTCCGGACCGAGAGCTCTACCATTGGTGCGTTCAGGCACAATTTGCCTTCCACTGGATCTATCCCACACAGTTCATGGCCCACACAGCGCAGGAATACGATCATGAGGATCCGGTCCCCCTTGAGATGACCCTGTACCAACCACGGCCCAGACCCAAGAAAGAGATAAACACTGTGGGATGTACAGTCAGGGCCTGGCAGAGCCTGCAAAGGAGGGCCCGTATTGACATCATGCACCCCACTCTAGTCCCCCTGATAAAACACCTGAGCTGGTCCTTTCTGGCAGAGCCCGGCCCCTGTGGTTGCCTGAGAACGATGAAACTCACAAAAATGGGAGACGTCGGTTGGTGGTGGGGCGGGGGGCCCTGGGGAAACCTGACAGGCCGACAGCGAGAGTAAGTTGCTTGCTGGGTGGGCGGCAGGGATTACCGGGGTTGCTCTTGCTCTGGGGCCAGCTTCCGCAATACGGCGCAAATATGGCAACGGGTAGAGGTCCGAAGACAAATGCACAGACCAAGCTGGCCAAATATGCCTGGAGCAAGTCTGGGGAGGAACGTGAGGCACAGCCCTCGGAGGCGCCGGGGACGCAGCAGGATCCCAAGCAGGGGCCGGAGCCCACACTCCATGACGTCATGGAAGCTATAAGCGGTGTCCGCACATCCCTTGACTCAGTCACTGTCGAAGTGTCCCTCATAAGGGCGGATTTTTGTAAAATGAATGAAAGGGTGAAGGAACTTAAAATTGTCACCACATCGCTCCAAACTGACACGTCCCAACTTCAGGCTCAGGTGACTGAGTTACAGAACAGGCAAGAGAGGATGGCGCAATGACTGGACGAGTACGAAGGACGGGCCGGACGCAATAACGTACGGATTCTGGGAGTTCCGGAACGGGCGGAGGGGCCAGCGGCTGATCTCTATGTTGAGGACTTAATAACAAAGCGCTTGCAACCCAAGACTTTGTCGCGATACTTTTTGATAGAAAGAGCGCATCGGGTGCCAGGGGGCAGACCAAAGCCCGGGGCCCCCCCGAGGCCCATCATAGCCCGGATCTTTAATTATAGAGACAGGGACATCATACTGCAGACAGCAAGAGCTAGTCCTCCAATTAAGGTTGAAAATAGTGACGTCACTTTCTTCCCAGACGTCCTGGCCAAAGTCCAAGCTCAACGGCGGAGTTTTCAGGCGGTTAAAAAAGAACTTCGAGACTGTGAATTGAAGTATGCCATGCTCTTTCCGGCGAGGCTTAGAGTGGAGTCGGAGGGCAAGGCGTGGTTCTGTGCGTCGCCGGAGGAGGTGTGGGACTGGTTGGAGGGATGGCGTAGGGTGGGGAGCCAGCATCGTCACAACGGCGGTAGAACCCGCCCACGCAGAGAAAATATCGGGACTCTGCCTGCCGAGGATCGTGCTGCCTTGCTGGGGAAAGAGGCCTCGCACAAGTAGTGCATGAACCAGAGATCAAAAGACGTGCTGTGTGAAGAGGATGCAAGTGCTGCCGCGATGGTGAGATGGTTCCTGGGGACTGCTTTACACTGTGGGATGGCCGAATCTTGCTTGTCTTAATGACGGACATGAAGAATCTTGATTGGGAGGTGTTCATCCTAGTCACTTTATTAGTCAATTGGCCTGGGAAGGGTAAAATGTTTGGGATAGACAAGACGTACAATGCAGTTAGCAGGGATGGGGAAGTGCCTTTGTGGGAGGGAGAGAGGCACTCTGCCTAGTTGGGGAGTTGGTAGTTCTAAATCCACGGGCGGGAGGGCAGGGAGGGGGGCGGGAGCGGGGGGGTAGGGATGGGGGTTCGTTTTTGCAAAGTATGGTTGACTTTTGCAGTGTTAATAGAGTGTTGTCATGTACCAACATTGTTGCTGAATTACAGTATGGGGGAAATATGCAAAACAGTACAGCGTTCAGACAGCTCGTATCAAGTGTGGCTTACACACCGCTACTGATCTGTCAGGTCATGCCTCTTCGTGAGTCAGATGATGGGGGGTGAAAGGGATGTGTCGCTCTCGATCCTTACTTGGAATGTGAATGGGATAGGAGATAAAATCAAGCGGGGGATTGTTCAGCAGTACTTGAAACGTCAGTCTCCGGACGTGGTGCTGCTACCGGAGACGCATCTAGTGGGAAACAAGAGTAAAGCCCTCACGCGGTGGGGATATAGACTCCTAGTACATGCAGACTACACCACAGGCTCGCGAGGAACAGGTATATTAGTTAAAAAAAAACTTGGCCCTGACTGCGCACCGTACATGGTCAGATCCTGGGGGACGCTTTGCTGTCTTGGAGGCCCAGTGGGAAGGGAGAGCGCTTATCATAATTTCACTATTCCTGCCACCGGCATCGGTAAAGACGACCTAACGGACCTTGGTAAAATACTTACTGACCTTCCCGTGGGCACACTCATCATGGGGGGTGACTATAACCTAACCATAGACTACACAATCGATAGACACACCCAACGACTAGGGGCAAGACCAAACGTGCTTATGGCGGAATTTATAAGGGCTATGGGCCTGATAGATGTAGGACGCGCACTTCATCCAAACACGCCGCAATTCACATATTTCTCTAACGTGCATAAGAGTTCATCCCATATTGATTATTTCCTGACACACACAACATCAATAGGTAATTTTAGGCACCTCCGGGTTCTGCCGAGAGGGATCTCGGATCCCTCCCCGGTTCATATCGAATTCACACGCTGGGAGCACCAGCCACGTACCACTATTGTGTTAAACCCATGGTTGCTAAAAATCCCTGATATCAAAGAGGAACTATGCACACAAACTGGGAACTACTTTGAGGACAATCTGGGGTCGGTTAGTTCGGCGCTTACTATCTGGGAAGCATTTAAAGTGGTTTTGAAGGGGCAGGCTCTGTCTCTAAAAACAGGCTACATACAGAACAAACAACGCATACTACTCCAGCTGGAAGACAAGCTCCAGCAACTTGAATTAGATCACACAAATGGGCCAACGGACGACACGCAACACCGTCTCCTACTTAAGCAGGAAGAATATAAACTCAAAGCTAGGGAACATATGATGACCAAGCATCTCCATACTCAACATAGACTATATGAATTAGGTGATAGGGCTGGGAAAACATTGGCATGGTTAGAGAGAAGGGACCAAGGAGACCGCTGGGTGCCGATGCTCACATTACCTGATGGCGTGACAATTACACGTCCCAGAGATATAGTGGAGGCATTCGCAGATCACTTCGAGGAAATCTATTCTCCCTCCACCACCTACACTACAGAAGACTCCCGCCAACTTCTCACTGACAGTGTCCTACCTACACTCTCCGAATCGGAGAGAGATATTCTTGATGGTGAATTCACGGATGATGAAATTCAGAAAGCTATTGCTCAAATTCGGTCCGGGAAAGCGATGGGGCCTAATGGCACTCCCATTGAGTTCTTGAAGGTAGTGACCTCCCAGGTGGCCCCACATCTGCGAGCTATGTATAACGAGAGTTTTGAGACAGGAAAATTGCCAAATGACCAGCGTCTTGCTACCATAGTAGTTATCCGTAAGCCAGGGAAGCCCGCGGATAGATGTGGTTCATATAGACCGATCTCATTGATTAACGTGGAGGCTAAGATATTGGCGAAGGTGCTTGCCACAAGATTAGTCGCAGTCATCTCCTCCTTAGTGCACCCGGATCAATCGGGCTTTATGCCCGGTAGAAATACGGCACTTAACATCCGGCGTCTCCATAACGTGCTTGCACATAGAGACTATATCGAGGAGGATGCTGTGGTCCTTTCGTTGGATACACCCATGGCATTTGACTCTATTGAATGGCCATACATGTTCGCGGTCCTGGAGAGGTTAGGATTTGGTCCGAAATTTCTAGGCTGGGTGCGGTTGCTTTATACCGATATACAGGGTCAAGTATGAGTCAATAACTACACATCCCGTGCCTTTACGTTGCGAAGGGGCACCCGACAGGGTTGTCCACTGTCGCCACTGATATTTTCCCTCGTGCTGGAGCCGCTCGTGGCGTGGATACAACGGGACGCAATGATAAGAGGGCTTAAATGGACAATGGACCACGAAGACAGAATATCGTTATACGCCAATGATATACTGCTATATCTTGCCTCCCCCTATACATCCATCCATGCTGTCCTGAACATATTTACAAACTTTGGGAAATACTCCGGCTATGCCTTTAACTGGAGCAAATCTGTACTGCTTATGCTTCGGGGACAGGCTCCCCGTCTTCCGGCGAACTGCACGATAGAGGTGTCTAGAGATGGGTTCCGATACCTAGGGATCTATGTCACGACGGATCCGGCCTTGTTTCACAGTCATAACCTGGCCCCTCCGTTGGCACGGTTGCGAGCGGATGTAAAGCACTGGAGGTCCTTGCCGCTGTCACTAGTGGGACGTGCAGCTCTCTTTAAGATGTTGGCTCTCCCGCGGTTCTTATATATTCTTCAGAACTGCCCAAACCGTGTTCCAGATGCATATTTCGCAGCGGTGGAGAGTGAGGTCCATACACTGCTGTGGGATGGCAGAACCCCACATGTGTCACTGAAAAAGTTAACCAGGGGGTGGTATGATGGTGGCATAGCCCTTCCAGACCTTAAACTATACTACTGGGCTTCGCAACTGGTGGTGGTGAATCACTGGAAATACCACTCTCCCAATGACCCGGCATATGGGCTGGACAGCTACCAAACTGGACGCGCCGGCTACCTGAGTGCACTGTACTCCAAAGTCAAGAAGCAGAGGTTTATTTGGCTCACTTCTCACACGATAGATATCTGGCACCAGGCGAACTCCCGTCTGGGTTGGGCAAATACACTTACAAAAGCGACACCATTGTGGCAAGCCCAGAGACTGGGTACCCTGTGTCACCAGCCGGTGTTCGACAAGTGGGACACCATCGGAATCTCAGTAGTGGGGGATTTGATCAAAAAGGGTTTCATCCTTAGCTTCGAGCAACTTAAGGGGAGCTACCACGTGGCACAAGGGGAACTGTTCCGCTATTTGCAGATCAGACACGCCCTCCTGACGGCTTTCACAAACCTCAAAGACATACTAGAAGCGTCACCCTTAGAGGACCGGTTGTTAGATGGGCCACTGCACTCGAAGGCCATATCCCTAACATATAAAAAACTATGTAATAACTTGCCCGACAATTTCGAGAAACTTAGAGAGAAGTGGCAAAGCGACTTTGGGCCCATTGAGGAGGAAGAATGGCAGGAGGCATTGATGTCCCCTAGAGAGGCGGCTATCACCCTCCGCTTCCGACTGATTCAACTCAGGATCCTACATAGGTCCTATATGACGGAGGTCGTCCTGGCCAAAATAGGCGCTAGGGCAGACGCGCTCTGTCTTAGGGGGTGCAAACAAAAGGCCACCTTTTTCCACATGATCTGGGAATGCCCTGCTATGAAGCCACTATGGGAGGGAGCCACAACCAAAATTCAGACTGCACTGGGGAAAAAGTTACTCCTCACACCTCAGCTGGGTTTACTTAATATGTGGGCGGCTACAGACCTCACGGAAATTGAGCAACAGATAACGACACGAGGATATACCCTGGTTAAGCGTGAGATAGCACGAAATTGGGGGGCTGCAGACATACCATCTGTTCGAACATGGGTGAGGGAACTTGATAGGTGTATGGTGGCGGAAAAGGAAGTATTCATAACACGTGGCTGCCCCAAAAAGTGGGATAAGAAATGGAAGGCATGGAATAGCTATCGGGGAAATATATGCATATCACCAGTTGTGGAATTAAAAATGCGAAGAAACGAGCTCAGGGATGTGCTGCAATTGTAACTGTAACCCATTGTCCCCTACCTATATGTATTATGGTCAGCAACTGTATTGGCAAGGTATGATGTACATGACTGTTACCAAGTTCAATAAAAGAATATATATATATTTTTTTTTAAATGGGAGACGTGTACCCGGGTGGCACCTTTATAGCCATGAATCAGACCGGGAGAGGCAGGAGATTTCAGTGTTAGAGCAAATTACATACTTCCAGCTACGAGCAGCGCTGTGCGCTTACCACTCATCCTTCCCCGAGGAGCCGGACACCTTCCAGACTCTGTAGCGGTTCCTAAAAAATCCATCCCCTCATAAGCTGATCACTCGTCTCTAAACAGACATGCAGAACACTGCCCCGGCATGCGTATCCCGAGCCCGCCAGGAATGGGAAACTGCGCTAGGCACTCCTATCACACAGGAACAATGGACTTACTACTGCGTACTCTCTCCAAACTATCGGCCGTGCCTGATACATTTCAATTTCCTGCACCACACATACAGAACCCCCGCATAGCTTATGCGACTTGGACTGAAAACAGAAGCACGCTGCCAGAGATGCAGGACCCCTGACGCAACTTTCCTGCACCTAGCATGAGATTGCCCCCAGATCCACACATATTGGGGGACAGTATTTGACGCTATAGACGAGATGACGGACACACCCATAGACAGATCCCCACTAACAGCGCTATTGGGGTAAGTGAAGGACATTCGAACAGTGAACAGACGGCTTTGAGCAATGCTACTGCTGCTCGCCAAAAGGTGCATCGCCATGACATGGGGCAGGAACCAGGCCCCCAAGAAAACAATGTGGCTCAGAGATGCAGCGTTCTGTCGGGAACAGTTAGCAGCATTCTGGGACTTGATGCCCACTCAATCCAGACCCAGGGACATCTGGGGCCCCCTACAACAATAGGTAAGTGCACACATGACTAACACGGATGACCCCTCAACGCCCCAATGATAGATGTGTAGCTCTGATCACTGCCTTCCGCCCCACGCATAGCTACCGAGAACCCCCACTAGGCCGCACAGCCTGATTGCGCGTCTGGGACCCTTCCTTCCCCTAATCTCCCCCTCGGACTTCCCCTCCCTCCCCCCTGGTTGCATAGTTAATATTACGCTCTCCGGGGCGGAATGAGCGAGACTTACTGGAAATCAACAGTATTATGTGGGGACCTTCAAGCAAACACTGTGTGCTAAATGTGAATCCTAAGTGTGATTTGCCACAAACAAACTCCGCCAAAAACGTTACGCTAGAACAACGGACACCACACAGTGAACTGTAATTGTTGAATCGTAATACATGTACGCTTGAATGTAATTCCCGCCGTAACTGTATTCACAAATCTCGAATAAAAAGAATGTTAAAAAAAAAAAACTATGAGCAGGGACCTTATAAAATATTTTTTATATGCCCTGGTGAGGAAAAACTGCCCATTTCATTTTCCCCATTGTAGATACTTAGCTCCGTAGGCTAACAATGCAATATTTTGTTTAGCTATAAATATTGCTTGGAAAGGAGTAAAAAATATCATTCAAGCACCTAAAATTGGCATTGAGAAAATCAACAACTTGCCACTGTTAAATTTATCATGACTAGTATAGAAGAGAAGTAATATAACTTTCCCTTCTGTAAGCCAAAATATAGCCTTCTAGTGGTCTCCTATGATCAGTCAGCCTTAACAGGCTTATCCAGACTGCTTTGATTAGGTGATAATAGGTTATCGGATGGAGAGAGCTCTGTAGTTGGGGAGGATGGGTGCTGCAGTGGGGGCTGGGTAAATCAAACTGAGCTGAAAGAGAGAGCAGATTATTAATGAATGCTATGCGTACCTACTCCCGCATCTTGAGCCCCAGTCAGATGGCAGGCTTAGGACAGGAATTTGCAGATGTCAGGTGGAGAAGAGCTAATGGAAATAAACCACGGTGTGGGTTGGGTTAGATAGATCTTACTCCCCTGGAGAGAAATCATCCATGCTGGATTTTGGAAGTGCAGTGCTTTGTGTGAAAAAAAGATGTCACACTTTGGAGGAAGTTGTCATGTTTTTGGGAGGCACCCACCATCTCATTGGACAGAGGGACCTCTGCTTGTTGCCCCAGAACACTGAATAATTATCTGAGAGCTGCATAGTCTCTCACATCTGCTGCCGAAACTACAAGGAAAGGAAGGACTGCCCTGCTGGAATCTGGATTTGCACCCAAAGGTCTGCAGTATGATGGACTGCTCCTGCTGCACAATCTGTTACTATAGCCCTAGGGACTGTACGTGCTTTAAGAAGTATTAAGGACTGGACTCCATGCAAGCTACAGGTTAGCAGAGTCCACTTGCATCACCTCCATCAGGAGTCCTTATCCCGGAAGGCGCCCACTGGAGTCTTCAGGATTTGGCCAGGTGCGTTGTGGGAATTGTAGTCCAGGCATCCCAGAGACCATCTAGGAGATTCCAGACATTTGGATTAGTGATTTGGACACTTGAAGCCTACAAGGATTCCTTCAGGAGCACCTGCTGAAGGTTGTACAACTTGTAGGAAAAAGCTCCATAAGGTGACCGACCCGACTGCGAGAGTCAAGCCGGCTACCTTCAACTGCAGCCTGGCCAGGATTTCATATTTCTGCCCCTGAAAGCTCCAGACTTCCAGGATTTGATTGGGCTCTTGCGGAAAGTCATGCCGGTGAACCCTCTCTGAATCCGGCCTGCTGTGGAGGGTCAAGTGCCGTTGGAAGAAAAAGCTCCAAAAAAAATTCTAATTGTGAAGGTAACATTTTGATCAGGTCCTCCAGCTTAGGCATCCAACCGGAGCTCCATCGCGATCAGCCTCAGACTTTAGCTTTGTCCTGTTCAAGCGCGACCAGATGTCCCAGAGTGGCGCTACATGTTTTAAGCACCATAAAGTGGTTAATCTTTAAAAATCCATTTCTCAGGTTCCCTACATTGGACTTTTGTTGTTTTGGTGTCTATTTGTTCATAAATATATTTCCTATTTTTATCAATTGGTTTAGGATTGTTTTTCTGTGTTGTGTCTTACTTATTTAATGTACTGGTGTTTTTAAATGCTTTACACTTCTGTTTCCTAAGTTAGGCCCCACTACTCATTGTCAGCTACTAAGGGTTGAGCAAGGGGCTAACTTACTGAGACCTTTACTGGACACAAAAACTGTGTTACTGATCTTATTGCTAGTGGTAGGTGCATACTTACCCCTACCAATAACCCAATTTCCAACGGAACACAATGGCAAAAAATGGGGCATGGATTCAATTTTTCAGCATTCACTGATTATTACTGATGTTGCAAATCTAAACATCTACCCAGTGTTACGTGCAAATAAGCAAACATGTCCATGCAGCCAAGAATAATTCCTGAGTGCACATCTGTACTTGCATTAAAGATATGAGTATTGGTACACATTTGAACATGCAATAAGGATAACCAAGAAATGGGGTAGATGTTCCAAGGATTACTGATTTATTGGATAATTCTGATTATGCATAATGGTGGTAACTAGGCATATTTTCAGCCTTCTTGTCATGATGGTTCTCACTCTTATGTAATACATTTATTGTCATTGTGATGGTATATAAGGGATAAAGTACCCCCTGCCGTGTATTGTAAGGATATTGCAAGTATATGGAGAGTTCCATATAGAGGAAGAAGGCCTAAGGCCAAGTCCCTTTACCAGGTTATGGAACTCTGAGGTGACTTGCAATATTCTTTCCTACAAACCACTTAAACCTTGGTGCCCAGCTCGGGGATGTAACCGAGGCTCCTGCAGCCCCTGCGGTGTGTGGGGCCCCTCATTTCATTCACCTCAAAGGGGGCCCCCTTTGGCTGACCAGCTGCAAATAAATAAACCACTCAGAAGCAGCAAGGCAGTTAGGGAAACGGTGATGGGGTCCCCTCACCTTACCTTGCAGAGGGGCCCTCTGAGGTTTTGTTACTTCACTGACATCAAAAACCTGTGAGATATTGTTAGAATGTGGGCCTCTAGTTGGCAGTGGTTTGCACCTTTGTCCAAGTAGGGACCCTTCTTTCTAGTCAGGGAAAGGGAAAAACACTTCTAAAATAACCCCTGCTCACCTCCTTGGTAGCTTGGCACGAGCAGACAGACTTATCTCAGAGGCATTTTTTAAAGAATTTGTGCATGCATAAAGTAACACAGTGAAAACACTACAAATGAAGACCACACCAGTTTAGAAAAATAAGCAATTCTTGATCTAAACCAGTGATACTCAAAGTACGGCCCGGGGGCCGCATGCAACCCTCCTTACCTTTACCTGCGGCCCCTTGAATAACAGCAGCACTGGGCTGCTCCTCACTCGATTCTGGAATAACATTAAAAAGATGTTAAATATACAGGCAAGCCTTTATTTAAAGGTTAATTGAAGTTCAAGAAAGGAAGTGACCAGGTTTTCCAGCACCACTTAACTTTAAGAATGCTTTTACTTTCAAATCCATCTTGCACCTTCGCTCCAATCGTCACACTGCTGGCATTGTTGCGGCCCTCGCTCACATAACAGACCAAACTTTGTGGCCCTTGGGCAAATGTTTGTGAGTATGTCCCAATCTGACCATTTAGCTGAACATGTGTATTGTTTTTCCAAAGATGAAAAGATGTTAGAACTTGCACCCCATTTGAAAAGTCGTTTTTTCGGTGGAAGGGGACTCATTTACGGCAAATTCACACATTAAAATGCCTGTACTCTCAGGATATACAATGGTATATAATAACGAGACCAGCGACCCTGATGGAAAGATCCTGTGCAAATGAAACAGAACAGAGACAGTAATCACAGTAACAAGTTGGTAAACAAATTGTAATCCGAATTTCCGTAGACAACCAATCAGATCTACTCTGCATCTACAGTTTCTGAGAGGTGCGTACATTCAGAATACTACTTTGTACATATACTTACAATCCTGGGGTTGTTTTACACCACCAAAAGATGGGCAAACAAAGTCAGATTTATCATAAATTGAAATTATAATCCCTGTTGAAGACTGAGCAATATTATATATCTTTATATTCAGGACCAGGCAACATTAGGGCTTGAAGAATGCCCATCTACATAAAGAAATGTATCTTCAAATGTAAAGCATGATCTTGGTTGTCTAATGTGAGATATATATGAGCTACAACAATGGTAAACTGCAGCTCTGCTGGAAAACATCACATTTATTAGGTATGTGTAAGGAACTGCTTCTTTTTGCATGATCACTTCCATAGTTTTGACTGATGCTGCTGGTTTTTTGACTGAAGGTGCACTGAGACATATAATTTAACAACTGGGGCAGATTCCTGTAGACATGCAACAAATGCTCCCTCAAGATGTACCTGCAGGCCGCAAAAGGAACACTGTATTTAAATTTCATAGACAGAAAAATTGCGAGGTGCGTAAAGAAAAATATATTCTTAATAAACTTATTGTCTATTTATTAGCTGATACAATGATTGTGGAATGGTACCATGCCGCTTACTCTTCTCGTTATACTAGAACTGACTTTAATTTGAAATTTGAGTACATCACTGCTATTAGAGAAACCATTGAAAATACGAATTGTGTGGTTTACTTGACTACTGGAACCTTCAGGAAGTGATTTATATTGTTAAAAACGTGTTGGTCGATTTGGGCACTGAGGGCCCGATTCACAGAATTAACTTAAGACAAAATCCTAAACTTACTACTTTTGGTATTCACAGAATGCACTAGACTACTTTTGGTATTCACAGAATGGATTAATGACTACTAACTTTACGTACGCACTCGGGGTATCAAAGGAATTTTTGCATTAATCCAGACTTGATGCTTAGGATGAAATTATTGTAACTTTTAAGGAAATGGCAACTTTATAAAGTTGTCGCTCTGTTGCTCAAAGTTACCAATGACCATTTATGGTTGTTGGCCTAAAAGACAACCTTCTGCCCTCCTAGTGAGCAACTCTCGGGAAAGGATAACCTAGGGCCCGATTCACAGAACTAACTTAAGACAAAATCCTAAACTTACTACCATTTTGGTATTCACAGAAGGCTCTTACTCATTTTGGTATTCGCAGAAGGTACTTACTCATTTCGATATTCACAGAAGTTAGGAGTCCTAACTTTAGGACTCCTAAATGCCTTCTGTGAATACCGAAAATCTTAAAATTAGGATTTTTCCCAGTTTAGTAGTAGTATAGTTAGGACTCTTAACTTTAGGACTCCTAAATGCCTTCTGTGAATACCGAAAGTCTTAAAATTAGGATTTTTCTCAATTTAGTAGTAGTAAAGTTAGGACTACTAACTTTAGGACTCCTAAATGTCTTCTGTGAATACCGAAAGTCTTAAAATTAGGATTTTTCTCAGTTTAGTAGTAGTATAGTTAGGACTCCTAACTTAAGGACTCCTAAATGCCTTCTGCGAATACCGAAAGTCTTAAAATTAGGATTTGTCTCAATTTAGTAGTAGTAAAGTTAGGACTCCTAACTTTAGGACTCCTAAATGCCTTCTGCGACTACCGAAAGCCTTAAAATTAGGATTTTTCTCAGTTTAGTAGTAGTAAAGTTAGGAGTCCTAACTTTAGGACTCCTAAACTGAGAAAAATCCTAATTTTAAGACTTTCGGTATTCACAGAAGGCATTTAGGAGTCCTAAAGTTAGGACTCCTAACTTCTGTGAATACCGAAGTGAGTAAGTGTCTTCTGTGAATACCAAAAGGAGTAAGTGCCTTCTGTGAATACGAAAATGGTAGTAAGTTTAGGATTTTGTCTTAAGTTAGTTCTGTGAATCGGGCCCAAAGTGCCTGCAATTAAAAGAGGTGATTCCTGTCCCTGGCAGGAAGGCTAAACAGGGTGTGAGCTCAGAAGTTGAGCTTCAAAGGGGAAGCTTTCTTTGAAGTGCAAATGGTGGACACACTAAAGAGGGGCTTCTAAGTTGTTCTGGTAGACAGATTGGTCAAGCCACCATGACGAGTTGGTACCCAAGATTGCCTAACTGCCGTTGACACCAAAGCGCAGCTTGGAAGATCAAGGGGCATATGTATCAAGCGATTTTGGATTCGCAAACGCTGCGATTCGCAAGAAAACAACGTTTGCGAATACAAAATCGCAAAACGCGATGAATGAGCCTTTTTCGCATCGCACTAATAAGGAATCGCTAATTTTGCGATTCCTTAATTTTGCGTAAGCATTTAAGGAATCGCAAATAGCGATTCCTTAAATGCTATGTAACAAGTACCCAAGTTGTGCGATTTCTCCTTAAGAAATCGCAAATTACCACCAACTTCAAGTTGGTGGTATTTTGCGAATTCTTTCAAAAATGCACTTTTTGGCATTTTTCTAGGTGCCATGTGGCGCACATTCATGCCCTTATGGCATGTATGTGCACCATATGCGCACACATGCTCATTTCAGGGGTGCATCAGGGTGTCATCATGACACCCTTGCACCTTTGACATTATTCTCAATTTGCGATTAGCAAATTGCGAATAGCAATTTGAGTATGACTTCCCATTCATTCCTACGGGCCTCCTGGCCCATAGGAATGAATGTAAAGGTATTCCTTAATTGCGATTTCGCAATTTGCTAATCGCAATTAAGGAATATTAAGAATTCGCAAAATATGTGCGAATTTTTGAATACATCCCATTTTGCAATTCTCAAATAGCGATTCTCAAAAAATTGCTATTTGAGAATCGCAAATACCGTTTTTGATACATATGCCCCTAAGTCTCAAAGCTCAAAAGTTGCACCCATGTCTGCTGGGCCTGAGAGAGTTGTCGGATGGTCACTGCCTCAGTTAAAAGTAACTGCTGGTTACTGTAGATGGTAGACCAGTGGCAACTGGTTTTTGGCTGGACTTCAACTAGACTTAGATTCTACACAAACTTACAAAATGTTAGTAGAATTGTTTTAATTCTCTTACTTTTCTGCCTAACATCTACCCCTGTGCAAAGTTGCCCCATCATAGCCATTGACCAAGGTGTTGCCCTGCTAAGAGCCCCGGTCACCTTATAATCAAACCTCACCATCCTTCAGCATCATCAGCATTCCTAAACACTTGCACAGGACCACTCCATTGAAGTCTATGGCGGTTTGCCCATAGAACCTGGAACTGAACTGGATACTGCTTTGACTGCAAGGTAACTGACTTACCAAGCCTATTGGCACCTGTGACGCGCTCCCTGCTGGAGTTTTGTTCACCCAGACCAGGATGGAGTAGCCGTACTCAACTTTACGAAAGTTTTTAAAGTAACCGCTAACCACAGTAGTTGCCAATCATTGTCTGCGATTTGAATGAAAGGCAGTGATTTATTATTTGCTTAGTAATTTATAACTCCAGAATCTTTGGAACTATTTTGTTCATTTTTTGGTGTCTATAAATTCATAAAAATATAGACTATTTTTATAAATTGGTGTCCAAGTTCCTATTTGTCATATTTCTTTCTAATTTTCTAATTCAACTACTTTGTGGCTTCTAAATGCACTTGTTCCATTGTTAAAGCCTGACTGCTGGCAGCCACAGCTACCCGGAGTTGAGCTAAGGTTTTACAGATGAGCCTGACTGGACCCATGATGAATTTGTGAGTTCATTAAATGGTGAGGTTACACAACAACATCATATTAATAAACCACCTCCTTTTCGGTCTGGGTGGACTTGCAGAGCAAAATTGATAAACGTGTTTGTACACTGGTTTGTGAAAATGACAGCAATTCCTGCTAGCTAAGGAGAACATGATATTGTCTCATGCCCAGTGCTGCCGAGTTTACTAAACATACATATGAAGAGTGTCGGACTGGGGAACAAAAAGCATCCCTGGCAAGAAAGATCAAATCAGCCCCACTCCCTTCGTTTCCTCACACACTTTCTCACTTTGTTTGCAGCCATACATTCGCTTTCTCGCATTCTCTCCTTTCCCTCTATGATCGCTTTCACACTACCTTTAAACCTCTCTTCCTCTCTTTCTCTGGGGAATATTATCAAGAAAAGGCGTTAAAATTATCGCCGCTTTAGCGGCAGAAAACTGCTGCTAAAGCGGTGATAATGGGCTTGATAATATGCACTTGAGAATTCCCATAGAAGCTCATGTTCTGGTGTCAACATGAGCTTCTATTGGAATTCTCTGCGGCATATTATCAAGCCCATTATCGCCGCTCTAGCGGCAGATATTTTAACGCCATGCTTGATAATATGCCCCCTTATCTCTTGAAGCGTCTCTGTACCTGCTGCCACTAACCCCTCTAGCTGGGAAAGTGACAGGACCGACAATGGCCTATCAAAACTGGCCTCCCAGGGCTCCAGCCCACAAGAGAAATGCCCGGTGGAATTAAAGGCCAGAACAGCCTTGCTTATCAAGCATAACTTTTAGTACCTTTTGCGTACGTGGGTGAAACACAGGTATACTCACTTGAGTAACGAAACTTGAGGGGGCACCCTGCAAGGTACATGGAGGGCCCCCTGCTCCGGATTTAATCGGGAGCTCTCAGGCCAGAGTTTTGTGCTGTGGGAGCCGGATGTATGACGTTACAACGCGTGCTGTTACAACGCATGCTGTTACAACGAAACTGTTACAACGCAAGTGGATTTACAACGCATGCCATTACAACGCAAGTCTTTACATCGACTTGCGCTAGATGGCGTGCTAACATTAGAAAAGTGTAATTTACTATTCCAACTCCAGTCCACTTAACAGTAGGGAAGGTGTTGGGATAGTAAACTACACTATTTGTAATGTTAGCACGCTATCTAGCGCAAGTCGATGTAAAGACTTGCGTTGTAATGGCATGCGTTGTAAATCCACTTGCGTTGTAACAGTTTCGTTGTAATGGTAGTGCGTTGTAAAAGTTGCGTTGTAAAGGTTGTTCCCCATGGGAGCCCCCTGCAGCTAGCCCCCCATGCACCACGGGGCTGCGGGGGCCTGTGTTAAGCCACTCGGTGAACTTCAAGTATAAACTGTGCCTGCAAATCTCAGATCTTCCTGATTCACAGGATTAGGCCCTCCAGATGTATTTTACAGTTGCAGAAGACGCCCAAGACTTCGAAAATCAGCATGATTGGCTTGATTTCTATATTATAACTGTGCTTATGACCAGAGGTGGGTGAGACAACAGATTACCAGGGAGAGAGGAGTTTACAGCCCTGAATATTTCCTACATAAATCATTCAACAAACAACATGTCAGATATGATAAAGTCTCAAAAAATTGAATTTCTTTACATGGGGAAGCTTTGGCATTAATAGGTCAGATTAAAGCAGTGCACTGAGAAGTACTGATTAAAAGTGATAGTTTTGTACAACTGGTAGTCTGAACTAACATATTAGAAAGTGCTTTCACATGCAAAAATGAAGAAAAAAAGAGTTCTAGTGAAATAAAATATTTGCCTAAGATCACACAATTTCAGCGGGGAAGCAATTATTTCTCCAGGCTTTCTGGTTTCACTGTGCAAATCAGCCAGTAAATTGATATCCCTTCCTTTATGTTACGGTCTGCAGTTTTTGAAATATAGCGCAAACCCAATCCAAAGGTATTGGAGTGCTTAACATGAGCACCAGTTACATCACACAAGGTCGCATGCATTCTATATAGGCCTGGGAAAGTTAATTGTTTTCTCCATTATCACAAGATGTTGATCTAATGTGAGAATCGATCCAAGGGCCTTATGTACGAACACATTTTACCATAGACACATGGGCCAGATGTACAACTGTTTTTTGGTGTCGCAGAGAGGTTTCAGACCCCTCTGTGACTGCAAAAAACGAATTGGCCATGTACTATTTCCATTTTGCGAGTCGCAAATTATTTGCGACTCGCAAAATAGAATAGCGAGTCGCTATTAGGAAGGGGCGTTCCGAGGGCGTCCCATCCTAATAGCGAGTCCTCCAGGTATGTATGACTCTTTTGGGACCGCGGTTGCAAAACAGTCGCAGTTTACCACCCTTCTCAGAAGGGTGGTAAAGCACTCACAAATGGGTCCCTTTGGTAATGCAGGGGAAAATATTTATTAAGGGCAGGAAGTGGTCTCAGGGACCACTACCTGCCCTTAATAAATGAAACAAAAACATTTTATTTTTTCTTTTTTAAATGCATCCCGGCTGCATTTTAAAAAAAAACTGCTTTATTGAAAAGCAGTCACAGACATGGTGGTCTGCTGACCCCAGCAGGCCACCATCCCTCTGAGGCTGGCCATTCCCAACGGGGTCGCAAATTGCGAGTAGCTCATGAATATTGATGAGCCTCGCATTTTGCGACCCCATTGGGAATTGCTAACAGTGTCTCTGGCCCAGAATGGGTAAAGTCCTTTTATACATCACTAGTACCCTAGTTCCACAGTCTGCAGTTCTGGTTCTAATGCCACATCCTGGTTGGAGGAAGGTTGACAGGCAGAAGATACATGAAAGATTGTCTCGTTATGAGTTTGAGGATTCAATAGAACCGTGAGCTGCTCCAGAGCCAGGCTCTAGGCTTGAGCCTGGCTTCCTGGCTCTAACTTTCAGTTGCTAGCCCATCTCTACTTATGACTGAGAGCAGGAGTAGCCCCTGACATCCTTCGAGCATACATTGTAATGGCCACGCACATAACAGATTTTGAACTTTGTGGGTATTTGTACGCGGAGCCTTTGTCAGTTTGGAAATCCACAAAAAATGAGAGATGCTATGCAAATCATAAGGATAAGCGTAAGGTTTTGTAGTTTTACATTTTTTTTGTGAATAAGCCCTGAAGAGTTATCTGTTTGGTTACATATTCTTTTTAAATTATTTAGTTTCAGGTGTTTTTCCACTAAAGGATCATTCTCTGGTCTTAAGTGATCCATTACCACTGATTTACTCTCAGTGGAAAAATTATTTGCATATCTACTACATGTCAAAGAAAACTCGCTTGAGTTGTCAGTGCCAGGCTGAGTTTAGCCTCATTTTGCAAATATAGAACACAAAAGTCTCCCTTGAGACCTTATTAAAATGTGAGTCTTGAGAACATGCAGATTTATTCAGAATAAAACATTTGTTTAAAGGCTATTCGTAAAGATAGATCTGAGCACAACACCAAATGTAAGCAGTTCAATAACTAACACGGAAGGGGTAGGAATAGGGGGCTACACTTATTCATTTTGACCATCCATGCTTTTAGAAGTTATAGCATCTGAATATCCATCAGTGACAAAGCATTCAAAATAGTAAGGGGCTTTATTACGAGTCTGGCGGTCCATGGACCGCCAAACTTGTGGGGGCACAGTGGTGGCGGTCATCCAATTGCCGCATTATGACTAAGACGAGCGGGCTGTCCTGGGATCACCGCAGCTGCCAGGGATCAGAGATTCCAGGCAGTGGCGCAGCAGTATTGAGGCCGCAATATGCTTGGCGGGACTGCTGCATCACCGCCAAGCATATTACAAGTTTTCACGTGAGGTAACAAAGGGGGCCCCACAGAGCGCTCTTGTGCCTCACGCCATGTTAATGCACACAGGAGGCACAACATGTCCATGCTGTGCAGGTACTGCGTTCACATTCCCATTGCTGTGCCTATTTCATAGGCACTGCGCTGGGAACATCAAATAACTGCCTGCCAAATGGAATAAACTCCTGATCTGGCGGGCAGTCCCTTCATGGGTTTGGTGGCAGAGGAGCGGGGAGGTCCCTCTCCCGCACTACCAAACTCCTAATAAGCAAAAACAACAGTAATACATTCACCCCAGTACAGAGAGCTGGACCTAAATCCATCGTTTTTTTGCTCACCATGCCATTTCAGTTTGAACACAGCGATATGCAAATCAGTCTTGACCCTGTGCCTCATGGGAATAGTCCAGCCCGAACTGCCAAGCCAGGTCCTACCTGTACTGGAAACAAGCATCCTAGGACCGGTTTTGGAGGTACACCCCTCTTCAGCCAGGATAGCTTAATTCCAGTGGCATGGAGAGCATGGGACCCACGTCTGGGCATACCCGTCCCACTCGGAGTGACAAATGCAAAAACTACAGTTGCTGGACAGAATGCAGAACAATGTCATACATTCACCCCAGTACAGAGATCTGGGCCTAAATCCATCGTTTTTTTGCTCACCATGCCATTCCAATTTGAACCCAGCCATGGGTCCCTTGCTCACTTTGCCACTGGATTCAAGCTTGCCTGGCTGATGACGGCTGATTAGCCAGAAAGCGGTCCCAGGATGCTTGTTTACGGTCCAGGGAAGACATGACTTGGCAGTTCGGGCTGGACTGTTCCCATGAGGCACAGGGTCAGATTGATTTGCATATGGCCATGTCTGAACTGGGGTGGCAGAGTGAGCTAATGAATGATGATGGATTAAACCCAGATCAGTTGACTGGGGGTGAGTGCTTGCAATGTTCAACACTCCGTCCATCATCCCCTTTGGTTTTGCTTTATTCGCCCTAAGTTGGCAGGGTAAGCCCAGACATGGGTCCCTTGCTCACTGTGTCACTGGATTCAAGCTAGCCTGGCTGATGTCGGCTGATTAGCCAGAAACCGATCCCAGGATGCTTGTTGCCGGTCCAGGGAAGACATGGCTTGGCAGTTCGGGCTGGACTGTTCCCATGAGGCACAGGGTCAGACTGATTAGGTCTAAGTGGTGGCTAAATGGTGTTCCAGTGGATGATTGATGAATACAAATATTTAAGGCTTCATTTTAGATGTCACCTACATTTTAAACCCCATATAGATCTCCAGGAAGTCCGTTCCAAGGATAATGTAGGTGCTTTACATATGTTGGACCTTGCTCTGGGCCACAAGTCCATCAAAGTTTTAAGAGAGACCTGTAATACTAAAATTGTAAATCTTTTATTGTACAGCTGTGAGGCCATGCCAGCAAAATATCTTAAAGAGC
This sequence comes from Triturus cristatus, assembly GCF_964204655.1. Lineage (NCBI taxonomy): Eukaryota > Metazoa > Chordata > Amphibia > Caudata > Salamandridae > Triturus > Triturus cristatus. The sequence goes on from NC_140592.1 coordinate 959,968,902, forward strand.
AGTAAAATTGCCAATACTTATCACCATGCTGTCACACATTCACAACAAGATCACACAAACCAATTGCTATGATTAACAAAGTGAATTATTTTATTTTAAAATTTTAGTTCTGTGAAAAAAGTTTTTTAAAATGTTTTTGAAGATTTGGTACGTATAAGTGTGTTCTTATTATTTGATATACACAGGAATCACAAGTTTTTTTTTTTTAAATGACAACAATGAAACAAGCGTAAAAATCACATAACATAATACATGTACAACATAAGATCGAAACAATATTTAAAATGATTTTCGGATCAGGTTCTGTACAGTTCCAACTTCGATATTGTCATGGTACCCCTGACTACTGCCTCACTCGGAAAAATGTATAGGTATTAACAGAGATAGTGGCCAAATAGGGACCCTACTGGGCCCACGCTAAAACACATTTTTAAGTACTTAATTTTGAGCCACAGTGGTAACGCATGTAGTTGAATACTTATTTCACCAAGAAAGAAGCTGTTGACGCAGTTCGATCCCTGACGCATTTCTTTGAGGGTTCTCCTCAGTACACAGAACATTACAAGAGCTGGAAATAAAAAAATATATATGTAATTTAACAAAGCTATAATTAACCCACAGTGTTCATCAACACTTTCCCTTTTACATCTCACATCACAACACAGCCCAATTTCTTTACCTCCATCTCCTAGATTCACTTAATGTAACTCTCTTCATCAATTGACGTCCCTGGACGCCTATAGACTGCCACAATTGACACTAATCTATGGGAAAAAAAACACCAAGACTCGATAATAATTCAATTTCTCTGACAAACCTGAAAAGGCTGAGCTAGTGCCTCACAACTTTGCAACACTTACTTTGATTTTTTTTTTTTTAAATTTCTTTATTGAATAGAGATCACGGGTACAAACAAAAAAAAAGAAACATAACACACGATTCAATTTGTTATGCAATGCAGGATCAATTCACAAGATTTAAATTGCTATAATATTCAGCAGATTTCAGGCTGTATAGCAGCCGGTATAGCTAATACAGAAGGAAAAAAATAATTCCATTATATCATTCAGTACAAAGATAATAAATAAAAAAAATAAGACCAGGTAATTAATAGGTACACCAAATAACTCAAGACCATCCTACTTATCCATATATGCACGGACAGCACCCCATATCATCTGCCCCAATGCCATTTTCCGCCTCCCCTTAACAGTATATAGGTTATATTCCATATTATACGTGAACAAAAAACGAGTTCTCCACATCTCAAATGGGGGGGCATCAATTTGTAGCCACACTGAGGCAGTACACATCCTAAGCACTGCTGCTGCCATAAATATCAAATACCTAACTTCCTTACTAGAGTCCGTGCGTGGCCCACCTACATCTATACCCAATAGAATCTCACTAATTGACACTTGTATAGAAAAACCAAGAATCTCAGACAAAAACCTATTTATATGTCCGAGCAATTCTGATAATTTAGCACAGGTGGCAAAGATATGTGCTACATCAGCGTGTAAAGTATTACATCTGAAACACTTTCCATCTGGATCTCCCCCCCACTTTGCAATTTTATCAGGCGTGCGATAAAGATAGAACATAGTCTTGTAATGCTGTGCCTTAAGATTGGCTGACTGTAATATGTGGTAGTAAATTGCTTATGTATAGAGGGGTATAAGTGTTATTTAAGGTTGGGTGCTTTAAGGAATGTAGAGTGTAGAATTATTACTAGGTCATGAGAGAATGTTGGGATTGAATAGCATAACAGACTGGAGTACTGGAAGGAGAAGGTCGTGGGTCTTTTCATCAATAAACCTCAAACTTCCTTCAAAGAAATAATCCACTTGATTTATTGGATGAGTGTTTACTACAATTAATGGCGACGATCGTAGACTTAGACCCACCGACTGTGAAGATCTAAACCTCGTCAAAAGGGCTGATTTCTGAAAACGACGATTTTAAAGGTGCCAGTTGTTCGTGGATGTGTTTCGGGCACCTGCGTGTCGCATTGGTGACACTGAGCACTTCATCGTGTAGTTGTGTTAGCTGAGAAGCAGAATACGAGTCTGATTCGTTCATGATGTACACCGCTAAGAGACGCCAGGAAATTCGTATTTGTGTGACGACGGCAATTTGAGGCGTGCACTATTTGGTTGGCAAGATGCTTCGAGTCTGTAGTGACTCTGTGTGAGATTTCACTTACGTTTTACTCCGAGGTGTTATGGTGAGGGGTTGAAGGCCTCCAACGGTTGCACTATCAACGAGGGGAGCAGCATTGTTCGAAGCGGGTGCAGCGTTCCAGGCAGCCACACGCTCTTCGTTCTTCGGTAGCTGTATGACGATTGCAATCTCGCTCTGGGCACAGCGTGATGCGTCATCACGCTAATTGACTCTGCGTGCCTACATCTTGGATGTCTTGTTACCAGTTGCCTAGCAACAGGCAAAGCGTGTGATACACGGAGATCGTTCACGCAAGGTGACTGTTTTTTAAATTATTTTTTCATCGCGCATGCTGCTGAAACGTTAGGAAATATATAAAGTTAGCGGGAGAATTGAAATTTCATATTGTGGTTCAAGAAACATTTAAATATGGCCAATAATAGTAATTCAAATGTTATGCAACCACCTCCTTTTTTGGAACTTTCTGGTAAACCTATTAAACCATGGCATAAATGGCTTAGAATTTTTGAGAATTATCTGGAAGCCATAGATGGTTTAAAATATTCTCCAGCTCGCAAAAAAGCCATTCTTTTCAATCTTTTGGGTAACGCTGGACAAGAAGTCTATGATAATTTACCTGTGGTTCCAGCACCTGCGCGAGATGACTCTTGGGATGTTTACAAGGAAGCGCTGGCACGTATGGGAAGGCAGTACGTGGATGAACCTTCAGTAATGGTGGAAAGACACACAAGGCTTTTGGGGAGTACGACATAATCATGAGAGGATATTTTGAAGATAGTGTCTTGTTTAAGGGAAGGAACATTTTTACTAAAATTTATGTAGCTGTTAACGGACGGGATATTCTAGGTTGGCAGGATCAAGCTAAGTTGGGTATTATGCTACGACCAGGTCATGAGGAGCCAGTTACTTTAGGTGAGATGCCCATTTTAGCTATCCAGGAAACAAACATATGTGACAATTTCACTAGGATGCTACAAAATAAATTTCCCCAAGTATTTTCTGGCAAGATAGGAGTTATTAAAAACTTTGAACATGATATTGTACTCATGAGTAATGCGGTTCCAGTAATTCAAAAAGTAAGACCTGTTCCTTTGTCGGCCAGAAATGATCTTAAGAAATTACTTAATGATATGTGCACTCAAGGCATTATTGAACGTGTAGAATCATCAGAATGGGTTTCTGCGGCAGTTGTCGCACGAAAAGGTAACGGGGATATACGCCTGTGTGCTGATCTAAGAGTTCTAAATAGAAATATCCTTGTTGATTGTCATCCTCTCCCACGTATTCATGAAAGGCTCGCCAGATTAGGTGGTAGTAAATATTTTTCTACGATTGATTTACGTTTGTCGTACCATCAGATCCCATTGGCCAAAAATTCACAACATTTGACTACGTTTGTGACACCTTTTGGTGTATATATGTACAGGCGCATGCCATTTGGCTTGGCATCTGCTGCCAGCGTTTTTCAACGATTGATGGATCAAATTTTTGGAGATCTTGGGGGTGTACAAACTTTTCAAGATGATATTTTGGTTCACACGGAAAGCCTAGATGAACACATTGTACTTTTGGAAGAGGTCTTAGGTAAATTGGGTGAATGGGGTATGACAGTAAATTTTGAGAAATGTAAATTTTTAGCACAACAGGTTAATTATTTAGGACACAACATTTCTGGTGATGGTATCAGACCCAAAGAATCATTGCTAAAAGGTATACATGAGGCGGCAGTTCCTGGTGATAAAGATTCTCTTAGGGCGTTTTTAGGCCTGAGTGAATACTACGCACGTTTTGTGCAAGGTTATGCAGTAATTGTGCAGCCTCTAAGGAATCTCTTAAAAAAAAATGAGAAGTTCATATGGTCCAAGGATTGTCAGGAGGCGTTTGAGGCTGTAAAAAAATTAATCACTTCTGCTTCTGCTATTAAGCCATTTATGTATGGAGCGAAGTGCATAATTACAGTTGATGCCAGTGGGAAAGGTTTAGGGGCAGTCCTCAGTCAAATGATTGATGGTCAGGAATGTACCATAGCATTTGCCTCACGTACTTTTAATGTGGCTGAGAAAAACTATAGTACGATCGAAAGGGAAGCATTAGCGTGCTCTTGGGCCTCTGAAAAATTTAGAATGTATATTTGGGGGAACAAATTTGAATTACATACGGATCATAAACCCTTAATATACATGTTAGGAGATAGTTGTTCGAATAAAGCTTCATCTAGGCTGATTAGATTGTTGGCTAGGTTACAAGAATTCAACTTTGACATAAAATATATTCCCGGTGGGAAAAATGTTAGAGCGGACTGTTTATCACGCCTACCTGTTGAATGTGATGATGTTGGGGATGTCAAGGACGAAAAATGGGAAGGTTTGGAGTATGTGTTTACTATTGGAGATATAAATGAACAATTTCGGATTTCTGAGAAAGAATGGATTGAGAATTGTGACAAAGATGAGTGTATGACTAAGGTGAAGAAGTTTTTAATTGATGGTTGGCCCAATAAAAGATCTTTGTCAATGGAGTTGAGATGTTTTCATCAGGTTGCTTCAGAAATGTCGATTGTTAATGGTATCTTGGTTCGACAAGATCTGTTTGTTCCTCCTAGTTTTTTACGTCCAAAAATTATTGCCTTGGCACATGAAGGACATTTAGGTATTTCAGCGACGTCAAAGAAAATTAAACAAATCTATTGGTGGCCAGGTATTGATGGGCAGGTTAGGAGTTTTGTTGATTCTTGCACGGAATGCCTGTGTTCAGACAAGCATTGGAAGACCTCTACGGTTCCTTTATGTCCGGTTACTTGGCCCAACAATGCTTGGGAAAAAATGGGGTTAGATTTTTCGGGCCCTATTAACATGGTGGGTTGTGATAAAAGGTTTTTGATTGTGGCTATTGATTATTATTCAAAATGGTTGTACTTTTCTTTCGTTAAGTCTGCTGATTCTGCGTCTGTCATAACATTTTTGAAACATCTGTTTTATATAGAAGGGAGAGTTAAGGAGATTGTGACGGATAATGGCTCCCATTTTACTTCTGAGTTGTTCACCAGTTTTTTGGATAGAAATGATGTAAGACACATAAGGGTACCTTTGTATAGTCCCTCTTCCAACGGCTTAGTTGAAAGGGCAAATAGATTAATTAAGGAAGGTGTTCAAACGGCGATTGCTAATAACCTTGATGTCAAAGATTACTTACAGTTCAAGGTGTGGAATTATAATATTACACCACAGAGTACAACAGATGTAGCTCCTTTTATTTTGTTAAGAGGAAGGAAACCCATTACTGCCATTAGTCCAAATTGGTTGTTGGATAAAATGGAACGTTATCATAACGTGGACTTACAGAGTCTCAGAGAACATGTCCGTGAAAAACAAGAGTGTTATAAGAAGAACTATGATTCCAGGATGCATGTTAAGGAGGGAACGTTGAGTGTGGGAGATTGGGTTCTTATCAGAAAACCGTATAGGGTTAGTAAGGGGCAGTCAAAATTCTCTGAACCTGTTAAAGTTGTAAGTATGAACAGGACAGCAGTTCTATTGCAGGATAGAGGGTGGTGGAATTGCAATGCTTTAGTCAAAATTACTCCTGAGCAAGCGGGCATCATTTATGAAAGGGTGAAGGCATATGGTAGCAAGATAAGACAGGATTGGTTTGACTTAGATGTCCATACTTGTGCAGGCCGCAGTAGCCATGTACGTGATAACTTGGATCAAGGAAATGGTATGGGGAGTGGTGGTGACAATATAGTTGTTCCTTCACTGCCATCTAGTTTCCAGTCTACAGGTGCTGGAGATGCTTTTGTCAGGAGTAGTTCTAGAATTAGATCTGCTCCTATTCATTCAAGGGACTTTGTATATTATTAATGATTTGTAAACATGTATATTTCCTCTGTTTGATTTTACATCATCAAATTTTAGAGTCAATGTATTTAGTATGCATTTTTATGGTATATGTATATATATATATATTTTTGTTTTGTGTAATTGCTTCAACTGCTCATTTGTTTTGTGGAAAGGGGGATGTGTAATATGTGGTAGTAAATTGCTTATGTATAGAGGGGTATAAGTGTTATTTAAGGTTGGGTGCTTTAAGGAATGTAGAGTGTAGAATTATTACTAGGTCATGAGAGAATGTTGGGATTGAATAGCATAACAGACTGGAGTACTGGAAGGAGAAGGTCGTGGGTCTTTTCATCAATAAACCTCAAACTTCCTTCAAAGAAATAATCCACTTGATTTATTGGATGAGTGTTTACTACACTGACATAAATAAACGGTTAGCCCATTCCATCGAGAGCTCCAACGATATTTCAGAGCATCCCAATCTTTCTTTCCATCTCGTTCGATGAGTTTCCAGATCGTTGGACATTGTCTCAAGAATTATATTGTACAATACTCCTATACGGGAGCCCTTTTTATTTGCCTCAATAAGAGGGTTAGATTTATTCACAATATTTATTTTAACAAAATACTCACGCAACTGAAGATACTTAAAAAAATGCGAAGTGGGTAACAGATATTGTTTCTTCAGTTGGGAGAAAGATTTTAACCCGTCTGGTGTATATAAATCTCCCACTGTTATTAAACCTCTTAAACGCCAATTGGCTACTATGTAATCCCAGCATATATTGGGGTGCAATACCGGTGCAATTAAAGGAGTATAGGTAGACACATTTCGAATATTATATTGTTTCCTTATTACCTTCCAGACCTTATATGCAGCGGCTATCACCTTAAATCTAGTACGCTTGTAATAGTTCCAATCTATGTCAATAAAGAGGCGGTTCCTGGCATCAGTCCCTAAAAGCAGAGAATATATAGAAGGTTGTAGTGCTGGCTCCAGAGGTCCCTGACCAGTTAATAAAACATTCATACGCTGCAACATACATACATAATAGTACAAAAGGAAATCAGGGACTGCCCAACCACCCACTGCCCTAGGCAGCATCATACTTACTTTGATTAATGCACAATCTTTAAGTACCATCTCCTCATGACTCAAGATTGTCTTCTTTTCTGTAAATTTAAAAAAAAAAGATTTTATTGTGTTATGTCTATTTGTAGTGTGTGTGCTCAAGTGAAAAGCATGACAAATTTGCTTCAATAAATATAACATGCAGGCGTGAAATTTTTAAATCAAGTCATTTCAGTCGTGCTTCTGTTCCTTATGCAAAGTCTGCATACACAAGAGTTTTTGGCCACGTATTTCTTTAGGGACACCCTGTGTCCCAATTTGTTTATTTAAACCAAATCCGTAATGATAGTGAAAGGATTTACTTAGATTGTCGGTGTCAAGCGTTTTTTGTTGACACTGCCTAAATTGAGTTTTTCCCTCGACAATGACCGTGTTGTGGGCCCAAAAGGACCATGAAAATGTAGCGGGCATTAGTAAAAAACTACGCGACCTTCATCGATCTCTAAACACCGATATTGGCGGGAGCGTTACCGTCTCCAGTTTCAATTCTGACTTATTATTATTATTGGGATTTGTAAAGCGCATGGCTGCCCTAGGGCTTCCCAGCGCTGCGCAGTCAGGTACTGAGTATGGGCAGATCATGCCTTAGAGATATTGCATAAACAGCCAGGTCTTGATCTTTTTGCGGAACTGTAGTTCTCTATCTATCAGTCTGTATTCCAGTGGTAGGGAGTTCCAGAGTTTGGGACCTAGGTGGGAGAAAGATCTTCCTCCCCATTTTTCCCTCCTGACCTTTGTCTGTTTTAGACGTTCCTCTGTGCTAGATCGCAACTTTCTCTTTGGTATATAAGGGGAGACTAGCCTACTGACTTTTTTTGCGGCCCGAGATTAAAAAAAGAGATGGTAGAACAGTCAGCGGAGCTTGGCTCTCAAAACTTACCAAACAAACTTGCCGTAGTGGTCTTTTCATCTCTCGCAGGCAGTCATAGTTGTCGTGTTTCCTGTGGGATACAATTTCAATTGGAACTTCAGTTTTTTCTAATCCTCGCTTGTTCCATTTCCGGGTTAAGAAGACGGGCAAACGTGTTATGCTTTTGTTAGTGTTAACATAACAACTATTTGGAAAAATATAGATGATGGTGCCTCTGCTGCCCTTTCCTAAGAAAAAACAAGTCTATAACAAATTCTGGGGTTATCGGCAAAAAATACTTAGTAAAGCCCCGTAGGAGGACTTTTGGGAGCTGTAGTCTAATTGTTGCAATGGAACGTAATTGTATATGTCGGGATGATCTTTTGTTCGTCCAATGTTATAAATATGTTGTACATTTCGAGATTAGGAAAACATTAAATCATATACTGGTTTTCTTTTTGGTGTAAGCAAAAACTTGATTTCAATTTAGGGATAGTGGTGCCTGACATGACCTTTCTAGAAGGGAAGTATAAATTATTTTTATTGGGATTTCATATGTTTTGTATATTGCATAGTAAAACTGACTTTGGAGGCTTCAAGATGATCTAATCTGACAGTACATCATTTATTAGGACAATCTTCAGTGTATCCAGTTTATTATTGCAGTCCAGTTGACAGCAAATTAATTTCAGATCTGGTCATCGACACAAATGTGTCAGAAATCCATGGTCGAAAGGTACTTTGAAACTCAGGCAAATGTAACACGTAACTGAGGCAAATTTCAGTCCTTAGATTAAGTCCTTCAATTTATTCATGATGTTGTTTTCATTGTTTTTGAGAAAATCCAGGTGAATTTGCTGAATACAATTCCGGTTTGAGCAGTTGGTTGTACTGCTGAAAATTCAGATATTCACAAGTCTGGAGCTCTATTAGTTCATTCAAGCCATTAATTGCAGTGTTAATCTTTATAATTAGGAAAGCTTCTCGCTGGCTTAAACGTCGTTTAATGTCTCCACCTCTACTGTCTTGTTCTACAGATGAAATCATTGTCCATTTCAATTCTGCTTCTGTCTGTTTTTCCTCTACCCAGAGGTTCACCAGAGAGGCTGCTAAAACTTTTTTTCGAATTCTCGATTTATGTTGGGTAATGCGTAGTCGTATTTCTTGATTTGTTTTTCCAATGTACAACATGTTACATGGACAAATTATGCCGTGAACTACATTTTTGGTTTTTCAGTTAGTAAACATATTATGTTTCCAGAACATGGTCTTGTAGTAAAACAAGCTCCCCTCAATTGTTTGGTTACAACACAAACAGGTCCCACATTTGTGGTGTCCCTGAATGGGAGGTAAATTGAGATGATGACGCATGGTCATTTTTGTTGAGGGCATAGGAAGAGCTGCCCGGACAATTTGATTGCCAACACTTTTCTCCTTTTTAAATACGAATAGTGGTTTTTTAGAAGAGTCATCCCAGCTTGTGATCAAATGCCAATTTTAATTGATGGTCTTCTTCAGCTGGTTGGATTTTGTGCAGAATGTTGACACAAAGACTAGTTGTTCCAATTTTGTTTTCTCATTTTTGGTTAATAATTCTTCACGTGGTGTCCACCACGCTCTTTTCAATGACCGTTTAAGCAATTTCTTTGGGTATCCACAATCCTTTAATTTGTGTACCAAGTTGTTTGCATGGAACTGGTAGTCTGTTTTTCTGTACAATTTCTTCTTATCCTCAAAAAATTGTCCGTAGAGGAGGTTATCTCTTAAATTGCAAGGGTGATGACTGGCAGAGTGCTAGGCTTTATTTCTATCTGTAGGTTTGGTGTGGAGTGTAGTTTTTAATATGCCATCAGATGCATAAACTTCAACATCTAAAAATGTGATAATACGAGTTGCATTGTGAGGTGCGCTGAATTTGATGTCTGATGATCTATCATTAAGCCAGCAGTGGAATTTCTCAAGCGCCTCTTCTTCTCCAGTCCATATGAAAAATATGTTGTCAGTAAACCTTACCCAGTTGGAAATATGATGTACAAATTGATTGTTGTTAAAGACATATTTTTCTTCAAGTTTGGCCATATATAATTCAGCAAATTCTGGCACAAATGGGCAACCCATGGCTGTCCCTTTGACTTGGTAGTAAAAGTCTTCTCCTAATTTAAAGTAATTTTTCTTTGAAGAGAACCTTGCCAAACTCATGATGAATTCTGTTGGAGCTTGTTCCGGCTTTATCCTAGTACTAAGGAATGATTCCATTGCCCCTAATCCATCTTACTGTGGTAGTTGGGTATACAAAGATACTATATTAAATGTTACAAGTCTCCGTGTTCTTTCTGAGAAATTAATCTGCTCAATTCTGTTGATAAAATGCATTGTATCCCTCAAATATGAGGGGGACTTTTTCTAGAAATAGTTTTAAGAAAAAAATCAACATATTTTGAAATTGGTTCTAAAACTGATTCGCAACCTGACTCTATCGGGCAACCTGGCAGATGTTTTTTATTTTTATGCACTTTTGGTAACAAGTACAAAATAGGAATACGAGGATGTTTCTTTATCAGGGAATCAAATTCCTTCGGTCCCACATACCCTAAGTCAATGCCTTGTTTTACTAGTGTGACTATTTCTCTTTGAATTTCTCTAGTTTGATCACTCTGAAGTCTCTTATATTGTTCAGTGTTTTGGATTTGTCTTAATGCTTCTTTTTGATACTCTGCAATGGACCAAATGACGATGACTCCACTTTGTCCGCAGGCTTGATTGTTATTGAGCAGTCATTTTTCAAACTCTTTAAAGCAATCCTTTGTGCTTTAGACATGTTGTGTTTCGCAAAGTTATTTTTCCTTTCCATGTCACTGATGGCTGAAAGGACCCTGTATTTGAATAAAAGAATTTCTCTGGGTATTTTATTAAGTGGGGGACAGAAATTTGATTTCTTCTGTAGTCCTGTAACTTCATTATTTGTTGGACATTCGTTTTGTGAGAAGAAAGCCTTGAGCTTTAATTTCCGACAAAATTAAATTGTTTCCGCTGTCATTCTGACAAATTTGTACTTTTTGTTGGCACATAAGAAAGTCCTCTCTCTAAAACATTTACTAAAACATTTACTTCTACCATAGACAGTTGTCTGCTGGATAAGTTAAAGATACGGGAAACCCCTACGTTTTGTTGATTGATGCATCTGGTCCTGCCTCTGGATCTCTGTTGGCCTCTTCCTAAAAAAGGTTGTTGTTACTGTTGTTGGTTTCTACCTTGCCTATTCTGATTCCCACTAGTTTCACCAGTATCTGATTTCCCAGCTGAGAAAGAAGAGGTTTCTGAAAAGGAAATGAAATTACGTCTAGATCTAGCATTGTAGTCTGGAAGTATTTTTTGGAGTCAGGATGTGAATAAAAGTCTGGCTGCAAATAAGGGTATGTGCTGTTCAACGGGAAATTATTTTTGTCTTTTTCAAATTTACAGCTCTTTTGGTTAATTGTAAAGTCCTTGAATTCCAGTATCTCTTTTTTGATCTTGGCTAATAGCGCCTTTGCATCCGATATAGATTGATTGTTCTTTATTTCTTGCTCTAACGCTGAAATTTCTTAAAATTGTTGTTGTGATAGCCGTTGTGCAGTTTCTATAGTAAGCGCCATTAGGTCACTTCTACCTTTCATGCCGATGCAGCTGTAGCCTTTTTTGTAAATTGAATCCTCAGTAAAAATTACTGGTATATTGCGTACTTGTAATCCCACAGGAATTGTACCTGCCTTTAGATGTTCTAAGAGAAAATGACCATGCAATTCAGTCCTAATTAGTTTGTCAGATTCGTTTTGTTGTCTTGCAGTCTTGCTCAAGTAAGCAGAGGAAAAGAGAGTTGGAGTATTTATACATTTTTGGATATGATCCTGAGTGTATGAAAATGTGTCTTGTTCCAACATATTTTGAAATGTTCATTTAAGTATATAGGGACTAAGCCGGACGCCTTCCCTCCTAACAAGCCTGCCATCACAATACAGTCTTAACACAAATCATCTTGCGAGTGTGTACCCGCTCTCAATCTCTTAACACAAAAGGGTTTGGCCCTCAATCAGCAAGGCTGGGCTGTGAATACTAAACAACAGGAAAATATCTTAAGAAGTGGCAAACTACTGAAATGAACACCTGTAAAAAATTGCTTAGCTTGCCCTAAGATTAGAACTTGCTGATCATTATAAACAGTTGATCCTTAACTATTTGTCTTCTCTCCCTAAGGCGGAAGAGGGCTCCTTAAGGCAAATAATAAAAGTAGAAGTTTGCTACCTATTTTAGAATGTTACAGGTTTTCGTCTCTGTGACCTATTGACTGTAATTTTAAATGTTAATAATATAATATTGTGCTATGTGTAAGGATATTTTTGTCTGAAGTTGAACGGTTAGCTGAACAGAGTAGTCTATTGTACTAGATGTACATTAATGCAACCTTGAGGTCAGATCACCAATGCATTTTCTATGGTTCCTATGAAACTGGCTTAAACGAGTAATATTCTAGCTTGAATCAGGGACAGGATGGTCCCTCTCCATATTTACCCTCATTATTTTTGGCTTATACCATTTGAAAATGAGAAATTAAGTTTGCTTTCTCTTCTGTTATAATTGCATTTGGCCCAAATATAATTGTTATTTTGCACATGTATTACTTTTGTCGCCTTCTTTTCCACGAAATGAATTGCATTTTGCACAAAGATAATAGTACTTTCCATAAATATTACAGTTATATCAGTGGCATAACAAAAGCCCCCACATCTCCCCCTGCAGTGCAGGGGGGGGGTCTCCAACTCCAGGGGACCCCTCCGTAATGGGCAGGTCCACGGCCTGAAAGATCAGGACTGGATCTGGAGCGAGGGGGGCCTCCTGCATGTACTAGGCAGGGGGGGCACCCTCAAGTATCGTTATGCCACTTGTAGATGTATTCTACATAAAAGAACTGTATTTTGCAAAAAGTTAGGTTTCTACATAAGTAATTTGCAAGTTTGGTTCCTTGGAGTAATTGCCCTAATCATCCGGGTATTGTATTCTGTTGTATTTCTCCTATCTAATCATATCTACCCATTATCTTGTAAAAAGACTGAGAGATCCACTTTTTGCTCTGCTAATATATGTATTTATAGACTAATACCAGTACTTTACAGAAGTTACTAAGGGAAGGACGAGTTGCATATTTTGCAAATGATCAATGATATTTTCGCAGTAAAAAAGAATGAATCTCTATACTAAAAACAGCACTTTGCAGAAGTTACTAAGGGAAGGGGGAGTTACATATTTCATATTGCATATGATCAATTGTATTTTTGTATAAAAAGAAGGAAGTCAGTCATACTGCATGCAAATCCTAGCTCTAGGATTTTAGGATATTTTCATTTTACGACGAGTGGGTGGTGTTGGTTGTAACTGTATTTTGGGGCAAAAAAAGTATATACAATGAATGGAGGTTTTATGAAGTGTGCTGTATTTTAATTATTGATCTGTATGTAAATAAAATGTTTGTATTGCGGTATTGGCATGATATCAAACTGTTAATAAATTTGAAACACATCAAATATCAGCTCCAAAAATATACGAGGAAATAAGATTTGTTTGACCCTAAGTTTACGAAAATATGCACATGTTGTTGTCACAATAAAGCTATTTATTTTGAATAAAGAAATGTAATCCTCCAAATAAAAGTCCTTTATGTTCATGGAACTCACTATTTTGTCCTATAGTACTACCTTTCCATTTTAGTATCCTAAAGGCAAAGTGCAATTTTCGTTGTTTAACACAAAATGGGGCTGTTCCCAGAACAGTTACCTAGGTGCAAAAAGGGTTAAATTGTGTGTTGGCATCTCACAAAAAGTGAAGGACTGGTCTCACGCACCACCTGGTGTCATGCTTCATCATTGGCAAGTCCTCGCCCTCTAGAAACTCGGTTTGGTAGAGGGCGGGCATACACCTGATGACAGGGATGCACTTCTAAACTAAGTGGGGGCCCGTGAAGAGTGAGTAAGATTTAAAAACCATTATAGTTACCAAATTAATTTATAAATGTGGCAGGCAGCTATATGGTATTAAAACAAATAAACGGTGCAATGGGGAGACATTTTTTCAACTATTGGTAATGGAGTTTTAATTGTTTGGTACTTCTTGTTCTCTGCTTATTACCCCTCTAGAGTCTGACTACAGGGGTCTTCCTTCTGCCCTCCTCCCATGGGGCATTTAGGTTCTTGTTCTAGGGTAAGACAGTGAGATATTCTCTCACGTACTATGTTTTAAACTCCAGTGTGTGCACAGATGAGTGTCACATGTCACACATATAGTAGTTCTGCTCATTGTACTTTTGTATTCTTGTTGTTTTACAGGCTTAAAAGTGAGTCCCTCTACAGTGAAATGTAACACAGGTCACCCCACCAGGTGGCACCTTATCACCACAAAGTTGGTAAGAACGGAGCACCCTCTTTTCTTTAGGTCCTGATGAATGCCATGGACCCAACAGGGCCAAAAGGCAGAAACATGTAGATCGCACCCACAACGATGAGGGGACAGTAACCTTCCCTTAGCACAGCTTATTTGTTTTTAATACCATATAGCTGCCTGCCACATTATTACATTAATTTGGTAACTATAATGGTTTTTAAATCACATTCACTCTTCACAGGCCCCCACTTAGTTTAGAAGTGCATCCCTGCCGTCAGGTGTATGCCCACCCTCTACCAAACCGAGTTTCTAGAGGGCAAGGCATGGCCAAAGATGAAGCATGACACCAGGTGGTGTGTGAGACCAGTCCTTCACTTTTTGTGAGATATCCACACTCATAATTTCACCCTTTTTGCACCTAGATCACTATTCTTGGAGCGGCCCCCTTTTGTGTTAAACATTTTATGTTGGAGGCTGGCCGGCTCCTAGCGCCTCGCGCCTCTAGTTCCCTCCCCCAGGTCCCCCGGGGATAGTGTGGTTACACAATGTGCAATTTTCGCCAACTGCTCATATCTCACACATTTAAAGACTCTGTCTTGGGTGATCTTGTATCACCTTCGGTGGAAAAGACACACACAATATGGCTGGGTCATTAAATCCCACCAATGCTTTTGGCTTCTCTTCATTGTAGTCCACCTCATCCAGGTTCACTCAATGTGTGAGGCTCTGTGTCACTTGTACAGTGTGAGTAACAGTGCAGGGCCTGTGTTTACACAGCTTGCTTTGAACTATACTGTTAGTATGATGCAGGGACATACATTAGCTTTGAGGAGATGTCATCCAACAGTCTGCTTGAGAGCTAGGGGATGAGTTTTCAGCACTCGCCTCTCTAAAAGAGTGTTGGTATCAGTGTCGCTATTCCTCAGAAACTGCATGTCTGGGTGGTCGAACATAATCTTCTGGTAAAACAAATAAACTGAGGGGCATCTTTATCAGAAAGTCATCTTGCTGCACTGCATTGCGTCACTGTCAGCCCTGGAGTTTTGAGGCAGAGCCAATGTTGCCCACATCAGACCGCTCTTAATGATGGAGGTAAAAGAGGCGAGTCATCGCTTTAACATTCTATTGGGGAAGCTGCTCCTTTAAGGGACTATGACAGGGTGAGGTGACGGGTCTGCAGCAAACCATAAGTTAAGGAATAATGCAGAGGATAAGCAACAAGGCGTTGTGCAATCAACCATTAAAAGAATGCTTCAATACTTCATAATGAAGTGAGGACAGTGCCTATATCTTTACCCAAACAAATAAAATACAGCGTATTCACCTCGGGCATCTTCTAACAAAATACAAGGGATCCTTGATTATTTGATCATAATTATGGACCAATGGGAATTCCTCCTCTGCTTTTTTCTTTCCAAGGGGGTTATAAATTGGTTGGAATTTCTCCACTGGCAAAGATGTGGTAACAAATCGATTCAATACTGCTATGTGCCCTCTGTGTATTAGTGTCAAAAGAGTTTCACATGATTTTGAATCATTTATAACATGAGCTGGTGGTGGGGAAAATGATGTGATGCTGTATTATGCAACCAGCGCACAGTCCTGTTCTACAGGGATATGGGCTTAGACAGACAAGTCTAGTGCATGGACAAACCAGCGAGCTCCCACCTGTGCTGGTGAGAGTGGTGCAGATTGGGGTGTACAAATTCTCCCTACTTCCACGGATAGAGTAAATTCACAGATACACGCACATACACTCATCATACGCTTGGGCCCATTTCACTAACATACACTCAGATTACTCTATCAACACTGAACCTGTGGAAAGAAAACCCTTCTAAACACCCTGCATCTACACTTATGGTCGATAAGACCTAATTGACACTGTCTTGAGTCATGATTTAACCAATAATAATCAACAATAATCAAAATAGAGTACTCAATAATTGACAAGAAATAATAACCAACACTGTGTTTAAAATTATAATTCTTTATCTAAAATTAGTTCAAATGGAAAGGCAATCAAAATAAAATCATTATTCTCATAGTTACCTATTCTAGCTAAATGTCATAAATGGATCATCAGGACAGCTCTCTCAATAGAAGTCTCTTAGGTCACCGTCCTCACAGCATCAATCCTCACCAACGCAAGTTCGGAAAGAAGTGGCCTCAGAATCCAAAATGCAACGACCACAGACCCTCTCTAGTCTAGTATATTTATAATAAATTTAACAAAAGAAGGCAACATAAAATGTTTTAGATATCCGCTGAACCGCTGAGCAAAGCGAGCAGGAAAGGATGTAGCATCGCTACATTTGGAAAATCTCCGCTCAGAAAAATCACAAAAATAAAAAGACGGAAGACGGAACTAAATCTTGAAAATGTTTCTTTTTCATGTTCATATTTCCTCGGAACCAACATGGTGATCACAATGTTCATTGAGGCTCCTTTGTCTTCCAATGACATTTGGATGTCCGCCCAGAGCTGCTGTCCTCACGGAAAACTTTTAACCAGGCGAAGACTGTGGTCAGATGACTCTCGACCATGTTCAGCAAGGCCTTCTCATCAAAATCTCAGCACTCAAATTTAGGCTTTAAACGGTAGCCATTTTTCACTAGGCCAAAACGTATCATCTTAATTAAAAGAGACAAAAAACAACGTTACCACAGCATAGTGATTGAACAGTGTTAACCCCACTAATACCCTTATGTGTATGTAATTATCTAGCCTTTGCAACACAAGAAAAGCATTAGTACATGACATTTAAAAAGCGTTTTTTGTGCTTTAAAATAAAACAGCACTCAGCAACATTTATTAATAAAACATGCACATTATTAGTAAACAACACAAATGCTTCCCCATGTATAGTTTTCTCTTGTTATTTCGTATTGGTTAATTAGAACATTTACACAAAACAAACAATTAGTAATTATAAATTAATAATTTTAATTTCTTTCAACAATAGACAAACCAGAGCTTAAAAAACCCAATAGATTTTCAACAGAAAACTCTGCTCCAGCAATCCCCCCTTTGGTGATATTATCACCAAATAAACAACCCCAAAAAAAAAAAATAGTAACATTTAATCCCAATTTTTAGGAGAAACTGGAAATGTCTTTTTCTTTTTCACAACACTAGATACCAGACTCCCTTTCATTATCCCTCTTTGTCTCCAAATAAACACTCTCCCTCAATTCTTCTAATTCTATTTCTTGTGGATCTCTTTTTCTTTTATTTCTCCTTTCAATATTTCTTTTAATTAATTTCTTTTTCCCTCCCCTGTTTTTACAACACAAACACACCAATCTTAGTATCAATAAAGCAACAATTATACAAGTCAAAGGAAACAATATCTTACCTATAATAGTACTACCTATTTTTGCAATAAAACTCTTAACAGCAACTATTTTATTAGCTATTTTAGTCCAAATACTCTCAGCTTCCAGTGGTACTAATTCTTCATGCAAATCAGTAATATTTTTGATATAGACCTTCAGGTCTTTGCTTTCGTCTGGAATGTAAGTGCAACAATGTTGAACTTTCAATATTCCACAGACCCCACCCTCCTTAGCTAATAGAATATCAAGGGCAAGTCGATTTTGCATAGACATGGCACGTACGGCAATCAATTCCGTATTCACCAAAACAAACCCTCCAGCGGTATTTGTCGATAAGCGATCCACCACTGTTGACAGTTTCCGAATTCCATATGCATTCAAAGAAATTCCCACTGCTGGAATTAAAGCTCCAAAAATGTCACCCACTATTTCTGACCAAGTTTCTCTCTTAAAACATTTTAATAAATTAATATGTTCTACATCTTCTATTCTATCTATATGAAAAATCTTTGAAAAGACCAGGCCCACATAACACGTGCCATACCAATGATCAGGCAACTTGTAATAAGCCTTGTTCCCACAAACATAATACACTCCTGGGAAAACTGGATCCTCTCCTCCTCTAAAACCCCATCCTGTCGCAATGAAGTATGTATCATGACACTCACTAGTCCCAACAAAGTATGTATCATATTGGGATTTCCTTCTTGTAATGCACAGCTTACCCTTCTGTGGTGCATCTAAAGCTAAAGTTGGACTATCTCCATTTCTCAATTCTTTTCCCATCTCAATGTCCCAAATTGTCTCACTCACTTTGTATTTCCCTGCCTTTTCATGCATGCTCAATCTCCTTTCCTCCACCATGTTTAGGAAAGCTTTCTCCTCTTCTTTCAAACTGCAAGTTAAATTATTCTTAAAAATGTAATCTAATGTTAATTCTTCTTTTTCAATAAAAATCTCACCAAAAATGTTAGCTTCTTTAGCTGGATTCAGCTTTTCATTCATAGGCAATTGCCCAAAAATACTATCCTTGTTAGACATCTCATAATCTATTTTCCCTAGCAAATAAAAAACACTACCTAACACACTACAAGAAATTCCATACGTAGCTGGTAAATGGTGATAAGTAACACCCTCTGAAACGGATGCAGGTAATTGCATACAAACATAGCAATCCCTCACTTCCATTGTCTTCACATATTCATACAACAATTTCGAAAAAACATTGCTAGAAAAATCATTAATTGACCTATCTTTATGCATGTAAGTATTACTAATTCTAGTTGGAACTACTTTTTGTGAACTTTTCTCTACATTAGTCTCATTCTCAGTATGTATTTCAAATGTACCTATTGTAACTCTAAATGTAACTAATAAAGCTAAAACACCCCATAGTAGCATTAATAATCCAGTACAGCAACAGCACATTCTACACCATCTTTTCAAGAAGGCACATCTACTTTGATTATTCTCTATGTTAGCCATTTTACTACTTTGACCGTGTCTTTTGACTTAGCCTCTACTACTCCACTACTATATCACTCTTTATTTCTGGATTACTTCAGACAGCTGAATTTCAGACTTTCTCCTTTTCACTTTTCTCCAAGTGATTTCTTCAGTTCACTCAATTTGGATATTCATCACTTTTCACTCCTTCTTCTTCAGCAACATCAAATTGTATCAGATCATCAACAACATCCTGTGCATCCGACTCTTCTCCAATGTCAGTCAGGATAACTTTTAAGATTCCAACAGATTTTTCCTTTTCCTCAACCACTTTTCTCAAGATCCCCTCCGGATTGTCTCGATTCACTGTTTCTTCTTCTTCTCCTCCTTCAGACAGTGCCACATAAGACCATTCCGGTGATCTGTACTTTTGGTTGGGTCTTCTAATTCTCTTTATTTCCTCAGGTTCTCTTGACTCCTTTTGCTCCTTTCTTTTTACTTCGTTTTGACTTGACACCTCATTCACTTGTTCAGCTTTCGATGTATTTGCTCTTATCAGTCTGTATCTCAGCCTCTTTACTCTGTTGTTAGGCCAAAAATCTCCTCTTACAACCTTTTTCGGTCTTGTTTCTGTATTATTTCTTTCTCCAATCCAAGTTCTCTTTCTCAGAACTCGACCTTCTGATTTTTCATTCTCACTTTCATCCGATTCTGTCTCAAATGCCTCTTTTTCTTCAGCAGTTTTCTTTCACTCCACAGTCTTTTTTACCACTGTTTGAGACTTCCCTACTTCTTTCCCTCCTCGAGTCTCCGACACGCAATCTTCTTGCTGTCTACTTGTCCCTTCACCTAGCTTATCAGGAATGTTCCCTACACCTCCTCGGGGGTCTTCCGCAATCTGTCCCTCTCTATCTTCTTCTGACCCTACTTCTTCAGGTATAATCTCAAGTGGTTCTTCAATCTCCTCTTCTGATTCAGGAGTCTCTGTGGAATTACTCTTTTCTCTTCTTTTTCCTCTACTGCTTTTTGGAACTTCAGGCTCTCTTACAGAATCTGATCTCCCTTCTGAGACTCTCAATGGTTCTCTTGAAGTCTTTTCTGCTTCTTTTCCTGAACTTTGATTTTTTTCTCACTGGTTCTGGGTCTTCAACATCACTGGAATCTGATTCTTCAAAATACTCCTTGCCAGTCCCATCCTTTGGGTTTGGAACTCTCAGAGTATGACTCGCATGTACCCAGTTTTTCACACCAGCACACTTCACTGCAGTTGTCGTAGTCAAAATAACTTGTCTTGGCCTTCCCCACCTTGGAACCAAGCAATTTCTTCTTCTGTGTATTTTAATCCTCACCCAGTCCCCTGGACTCAGATCATGAGCTTGCTTCTTCTCAAGTGTGGTAGCTTCTTCTCCAACCTGGTGAAACACAGAATGAACTGCGTCAGCCAGGCCTTTACAGTAATCCAAAATCATGTCATCAGTTATTGTCATCAACTTATTGACAGGTACAAATGCATGACGCATTGCACGTCCCATCAAAATTTCGTGCGGACTCAACCCAGTAGTTCTATCTGGAGTAGATCTAATAGTCATTAGCACTAGAGGCAAGACATCAGGCCATTTCATTCCAGTGGCTAAACACATCTTACCAATCCTGTTCTTGATTGTGCCATTTATCTGCTCAACCACACCAGAAGCCTCTGGCCTGTATGCACAATGTAGCTTTTGCTGTATGCCCAATGCTTCACAAATCAAACTCATGAGCTCATTATAGAAGTGTCCACCTCTATCAGACTCAATCGTTACTGGAAACCCGTACCTAGGAATCAACTCTCTTAACAGTAACTTTGCCACTGTTATTCCATCATTTCTCCTAGTCGAATAGGCCTCCACCCATCTTGAGAACAAACAGACTACCACTAGAACATACCTCAGTCTGTTCACTTGGGGCATTTCAATGAAATCTACCTGCATTCTCGTGAAAGGACCACCTTCTCTACCTATCGTTCCCAGACTCACCACTGTCTTTTTCCCAGTGTTAAGTTGCTGGCAAATCAAACATCTCTGACAGATGCTCTCTGCAATTGTCCTGAACTTTGCATTGTACCAAGTCTGTTTAAAAGACCTGATCATCGCATCCCTTCCCAAATGTCCCTGGCCATGATACATCCTTGCCATTGTCGACAGCATTGAGTTTGGCATGACTGGTCTGCCATCTCTATAGACCCAAACATGGTCTGTTTCTCTTGGGGCACAACCTGCCTTGATCCAGTCTTTCTTTTCTTCCTTTCCTGCCTCATCCTGCAACTGTTTCACTTCATCCCACGTTTCTAGGACATTAGTAAACATCACAGAACAAAAAGACATTTCCCCTTCTCGTTCCCTATTAATCGAGTGATTGTTCTTAGCACAATATTGTGCAATGTCGTTGGCAAATCTATTTCCAACTGTCACAAAATCATCTCCTTGTCCATGAGCAGCACATTTTACAACTGCTAATTCTTTAGGCAGCTGTATCGCCTCAAGCAATTTCCCAATCACTTCAGCATTCTTTATTGGAGTCCCACTCGACGTCAAGAAACCTCTCTGTAGCCAAAGTTGGCCAAAATCATGCACAACTCCAAATCCATACTGACTATCAGTCATCACAGTCACTCTCAGATCTTTCCCAATTTCACAAGCTTTCGTCAATGCCACCAATTCTGCAACTTGTGCAGATTTCACTCCTTTCAATGATGACGCTTCCATCACTTCTGAAACCTTGCACACTGCATATGCTGCACTCAGCACACCCTCATCATTCCTCAGGCATGATCCATCTACAAACAGCACATGATCACTCTCAAGTAAGGGAAGATCCCTTATGTCTGGTCTCGGTCCTGTCATCAGTCACTTTTCTTAGACCTTTTTCAATATTGTGTCCAAGATAATGCACCTCTTTCTTGCAAAATTGTAATTTAGCTGGAGATACCTTTAACCCTCCATCTGCCAGATGATTCAGTAAAGCTATGGTATCTACTTCACAAGCTTCACGTGTCTTTGATGCCACTAGCAAATCATCAATATATTGCACTAGTACTGAATTTTCAGGCATAATCAAGCTCTCCAATGATTTTTTCAATAACTGATTGAATATCGAAGGACTCTCCGTATACCCCTGTGGGATACGACACCATGCTAAAATACGCTGGCCAAACCTAAATGCAAAAATCGGCTGGCTGTCATGATGCAATGGAATTGAAAAGAAAGCATGACACAAATCAATCACTGTGTACCACTCAGCATCATGTGGAATCTGATACAAAATCACTGACGGATTTGGCACAATAGGACAACATGCCACCTCAATTTGATTAACTTTTCTCAAATCCTGTACAATCCTGAACTTCCCATTAGGTTTCTTTAGCCCCATTATCGGTGAGTTACACGGGCTACTCAATAGTTCTCTTAAAACTCCTTGCTGAATCATTTTCTCAATAATAGGAGTTATTCCCTCAATTATTTCTGGTGTCATTTTGTACTGAGGAATGTTAGGATAAGTAATTCCTTCTTTCACTGCAATTTTCACAGGATCTACATTATTCATCAATCCCACATCCTCTCCAGTAAAATCCCAAACTGTCCTTTTCACTGTGTCTCTCAGCTCTTGAGGCAAATCCTCCGGATCAAACACAGCATATGCACCAATTAACTCACTCTCTCTATTTTCTAGAGTCATTCGGTACAAAACATCCTCATCTGGTGTTTCAAAAGCTATTCCATCCGGTGTACAAAAAATTGTACAGTTCATCTTACAAAGCAGATCCCTGCCTAACAAGTTCACTGGACTAGTGTCACAGACAATAAATCTGTGCATGTCTGAAAATTTCCCTATTTGTACTCTTACTGGTTCAGTAAGACGTGTCTTGATTTGTGTATTGGCTACACCAACTACTTGGATTGCTTCATCCGAGAGAGGAAGATTTCTAATATCTGTTGACCTGACAGTTGATCTTGTCGCACCTGTGTCTACTAAAAAAGTAACACTTTCTTCATTTATTTTCCCATCCACAAATGGTCCTGCCTGGTCTATTTCTAGAGTTGCACCAAGTATGCACTCTTCCTCCTCTCTTCGGCACCGTCAATAATCACCTTTAGACTCACTCCCTTCATTCTTTAACAAGTACTGCTGTACCTGGTTAGAACGCCTTGGTTTGTTTACCTGCTCATCATTGTAGAATCCCGAATCCTGATTATACTTTTGTGATCCTCTATTCTGCGGCAAGGGCGGTTTTGGCTCTTGACTCTGCTGTTTCACAACAGTGCAGGGGGGGGTCTCCAACTCCAGGGGACCCCTCCGTAATGGGCAGGTCCACGGCCTGAAAGATCAGGACTGGATCTGGAGCGAGGGGGGCCTCCTGCATGTACTAGGCAGGGGGGGCACCCTCAAGTATCGTTATGCCACTTGTAGATGTATTCTACATAAAAGAACTGTATTTTGCAAAAAGTTAGGTTTCTACATAAGTAATTTGCAAGTTTGGTTCCTTGGAGTAATTGCCCTAATCATCCGGGTATTGTATTCTGTTGTATTTCTCCTATCTAATCATATCTACCCATTATCTTGTAAAAAGACTGAGAGATCCACTTTTTGCTCTGCTAATATATGTATTTATAGACTAATACCAGTACTTTACAGAAGTTACTAAGGGAAGGACGAGTTGCATATTTTGCAAATGATCAATGATATTTTCGCAGTAAAAAAGAATGAATCTCTATACTAAAAACAGCACTTTGCAGAAGTTACTAAGGGAAGGGGGAGTTACATATTTCATATTGCATATGATCAATTGTATTTTTGTATAAAAAGAAGGAAGTCAGTCATACTGCATGCAA
This sequence comes from Triturus cristatus, assembly GCF_964204655.1. Lineage (NCBI taxonomy): Eukaryota > Metazoa > Chordata > Amphibia > Caudata > Salamandridae > Triturus > Triturus cristatus. The sequence continues at coordinate 959,992,970 of NC_140592.1, forward strand.
ATCCTAGCTCTAGGATTTTAGGATATTTTCATTTTACGACGAGTGGGTGGTGTTGGTTGTAACTGTATTTTGGGGCAAAAAAAGTATATACAATGAATGGAGGTTTTATGAAGTGTGCTGTATTTTAATTATTGATCTGTATGTAAATAAAATGTTTGTATTGCGGTATTGGCATGATATCAAACTGTTAATAAATTCGAAACACATCAAATATCAGCTCCAAAAATATACGAGGAAATAAGATTTGTTTGACCCTAAGTTTACGAAAATATGCACATGTTGTTGTCACAATAAAGCTATTTATTTTGAATAAAGAAATGTAATCCTCCAAATAAAAGTCCTTTATGTTCATGGAACTCACTATTTTGTCCTATAGTACTACCTTTCCATTTTAGTATCCTAAAGGCAAAGTGCAATTTTCGTTGTTTAACACAAAATGGGGCTGTTCCCAGAACAGTTACCTAGGTGCAAAAAGGGTTAAATTGTGTGTTGGCATCTCACAAAAAGTGAAGGACTGGTCTCACGCACCACCTGGTGTCATGCTTCATCATTGGCAAGTCCTCGCCCTCTAGAAACTCGGTTTGGTAGAGGGCGGGCATACACCTGATGACAGGGATGCACTTCTAAACTAAGTGGGGGCCCGTGAAGAGTGAGTAAGATTTAAAAACCATTATAGTTACCAAATTAATTTATAAATGTGGCAGGCAGCTATATGGTATTAAAACAAATAAACGGTGCAATGGGGAGACATTTTTTCAACTATTGGTAATGGAGTTTTAATTGTTTGGTACTTCTTGTTCTCTGCTTATTACCCCTTTAGAGTCTGACTACAGGGGTCTTCCTTCTGCCCTCCTCCCATGGGGCATTTAGGTTCTTGTTCTAGGGTAAGACAGTGAGATATTCTCTCACGTACTATGTTTTAAACTCCAGTGTGTGCACAGATGAGTGTCACATGTCACACATATAGTAGTTCTGCTCATTGTACTTTTGTATTCTTGTTGTTTTACAGGCTTAAAAGTGAGTCCCTCTACAGTGAAATGTAACACAGGTCACCCCACCAGGTGGCACCTTATCACCACAAAGTTGGTAAGAACGGAGCACCCTCTTTTCTTTAGGTCCTGATGAATGCCATGGACCCAACAGGGCCAAAAGGCAGAAACATGTAGATCGCACCCACAACGATGAGGGGACAGTAACCTTCCCTTAGCACAGCTTATTTGTTTTTAATACCATATAGCTGCCTGCCACATTATTACATTAATTTGGTAACTATAATGGTTTTTAAATCACATTCACTCTTCACAGGCCCCCACTTAGTTTAAAAGTGCATCCCTGCCGTCAGGTGTATGCCCACCCTCTACCAAACCGAGTTTCTAGAGGGCAAGGCATGGCCAAAGATGAAGCATGACACCAGGTGGTGTGTGAGACCAGTCCTTCACTTTTTGTGAGATATCCACACTCATAATTTCACCCTTTTTGCACCTAGATCACTATTCTTGGAGCGGCCCCCTTTTGTGTTAAACATTTTATGTTGGAGGCTGGCCGGCTCCTAGCGCCTCGCGCCTCTAGTTCCCTCCCCCAGGTCCCCCGGGGATAGTGTGGTTACACAATGTGCAATTTTCGCCAACTGCTCATATCTCACACATTTAAAGACTCTGTCTTGGGTGATCTTGTATCACCTTCGGTGGAAAAGACACACACAATATGGCTGGGTCATTAAATCCCACCAATGCTTCTGGCTTCTCTTCATTGTAGTCCACCTCATCCAGGTTCACTCAATGTGTGAGGCTCTGTGTCACTTGTACAGTGTGAGTAACAGTGCAGGGCCTGTGTTTACACAGCTTGCTTTGAACTATACTGTTAGTATGATGCAGGGACATACATTAGCTTTGAGGAGATGTCATCCAACAGTCTGCTTGAGAGCTAGGGGATGAGTTTTCAGCACTCGCCTCTCTAAAAGAGTGTTGGTATCAGTGTCGCTATTCCTCAGAAACTGCATGTCTGGGTGGTCGAACATAATCTTCTGGTAAAACAAATAAACTGAGGGGCATCTTTATCAGAAAGTCATCTTGCTGCACTGCATTGCGTCACTGTCAGCCCTGGAGTTTTGAGGCAGAGCCAATGTTGCCCACATCAGACCGCTCTGAATGATGGAGGTAAAAGAGGCGAGTCATCGCTTTAACATTCTATTGGGGAAGCTGCTCCTTTAAGGGACTATGACAGGGTGAGGTGACGGGTCTGCAGCAAACCATAAGTTAAGGAATAATGCAGAGGATAAGCAACAAGGCGTTGTGCAATCAACCATTAAAAGAATGCTTCAATACTTCATAATGAAGTGAGGACAGTGCCTATATCTTTACCCAAACAAATAAAATACAGCGTATTCACCTCGGGCATCTTCTAACAAAATACAAGGGATCCTTGATTATTTGATCATAATTATGGACCAATGGGAATTCCTCCTCTGCTTTTTTCTTTCCAAGGGGGTTATAAATTGGTTGGAATTTCTCCACTGGCAAAGATGTGGTAACAAATCGATTCAATACTGCTATGTGCCCTCTGTGTATTAGTGTCAAAAGAGTTTCACATGATTTTGAATCATTTATAACATGAGCTGGTGGTGGGGAAAATGATGTGATGCTGTATTATGCAACCAGCGCACAGTCCTGTTCTACAGGGATATGGGCTTAGACAGACAAGTCTAGTGCATGGACAAACCAGCGAGCTCCCACCTGTGCTGGTGAGAGTGGTGCAGATTGGGGTGTACAAATTCTCCCTACTTCCACGGATAGAGTAAATTCACAGATACACGCACATACACTCATCATACGCTTGGGCCCATTTCACTAACATACACTCAGATTACTCTATCAACACTGAACCTGTGGAAAGAAAACCCTTCTAAACACCCTGCATCTACACTTATGGTCGATAAGACCTAATTGACACTGTCTTGAGTCATGATTTAACCAATAATAATCAACAATAATCAAAATAGAGTACTCAATAATTGACAAGAAATAATACCCAACACTGTGTTTAAAATTATAATTCTTTATCTAAAATTAGTTCAAATGGAAAGGCAATCAAAATAAAATCATTATTCTCATAGTTACCTATTCTAGCTAAATGTCATAAATGGATCATCAGGACAGCTCTCTCAATAGAAGTCTCTTAGGTCACCGTCCTCACAGCATCAATCCTCACCAACGCAAGTTCGGAAAGAAGTGGCCTCAGAATCCAAAATGCAACGACCACAGACCCTCTCTAGTCTAGTATATTTATAATAAATTTAACAAAAGAAGGCAACATAAAATGTTTTAGATATCCGCTGAACCGCTGAGCAAAGCGAGCAGGAAAGGATGTAGCATCGCTACATTTGGAAAATCTCCGCTCAGAAAAATCACAAAAATAAAAAGACGGAAGACGGAACTAAATCTTGAAAATGTTTCTTTTTCATGTTCATATTTCCTCGGAACCAACATGGTGATCACAATGTTCATTGAGGCTCCTTTGTCTTCCAATGACATTTGGATGTCCGCCCAGAGCTGCTGTCCTCACGGAAAACTTTTAACCAGGCGAAGACTGTGGTCAGATGACTCTCGACCATGTTCAGCAAGGCCTTCTCATCAAAATCTCAGCACTCAAATTTAGGCTTTAAACGGTAGCCATTTTTCACTAGGCCAAAACGTATCATCTTAATTAAAAGAGACAAAAAACAACGTTACCACAGCATAGTGATTGAACAGTGCTAACCCCACTAATACCCTTATGTGTATGTAATTATCTAGCCTTTGCAACACAAGAAAAGCATTAGTACATGACATTTAAAAAGCGTTTTTTGTGCTTTAAAATAAAACAGCACTCAGCAACATTTATTAATAAAACATGCACATTATTAGTAAACAACACAAATGCTTCCCCACGTATAGTTTTCTCTTGTTATTTCGTATTGGTTAATTAGAACATTTACACAAAACAAACAATTAGTAATTATAAATTAATAATTTTAATTTCTTTCGACAATAGACAAACCAGAGCTTAAAAAACCCAATAGATTTTCAACAGAAAACTCTGCTCCAGCAATCCCCCCTTTGGTGATATTATCACCAAATAAACAACCCAAAAAAAAAAAAATAGTAACATTTAATCCCAATTTTTAGGAGAAACTGGAAATGTCTTTTTCTTTTTCACAACACTAGATACCAGACTCCCTTTCATTATCCCTCTTTGTCTCCAAATAAACACTCTCCCTCAATTCTTCTAATTCTATTTCTTGTGGATCTCTTTTTCTTTTATTTCTCCTTTCAATATTTCTTTTAATTAATTTATTTTTCCCTCCCCTGTTTTTACAACACAAACACACCAATCTTAGTATCAATAAAGCAACAATTATACAAGTCAAAGGAAACAATATCTTACCTATAATAGTACTACCTATTTTTGCAATAAAACTCTTAACAGCAACTATTTTATTAGCTATTTTAGTCCAAATACTCTCAGCTTCCAGTGGTACTAATTCTTCATGCAAATCAGTAATATTTTTGATATAGACCTTCAGGTCTTTGCTTTCGTCTGGAATGTAAGTGCAACAATGTTGAACTTTCAATATTCCACAGACCCCACCCTCCTTAGCTAATAGAATATCAAGGGCAAGTCGATTTTGCATAGACATGGCACGTACGGCAATCAATTCCGTATTCACCAAAACAAACCCTCCAGCGGTATTTGTCGATAAGCGATCCACCACTGTTGACAGTTTCCGAATTCCATATGCATTCAAAGAAATTCCCACTGCTGGAATTAAAGCTCCAAAAATGTCACCCACTATTTCTGACCAAGTTTCTCTCTTAAAACGTGTCAATAAATGAATATGTTCTACATCTTCTATTCTATCTATATGAAAAATCTTTGGAAAGACCAGGCCCACATAACACGTGCCATACCAATGATCAGGCAACTTGTAATAAGCCTTGTTCCCACAAACATAATACACTCCTGGGAAAACTGGATCCTCTCCTCCTCTAAAACCCCATCCTGTCGCAATGAAGTATGTATCATGACACTCACTAGTCCCAACAAAGTATGTATCATATCGGGATTTCCTTCTTGTAATGCACAGCTTACCCTTCTGTGGTGCATCTAAAGCTAAAGTTGGACTATCTCCATTTCTCAATTCTTTTCCCATCTCAATGTCCCAAATTGTCTCACTCACTTTGTATTTCCCTGCCTTTTCATGCATGCTCAATCTCCTTTCCTCCACCATGTTTAGGAAAGCTTTCTCCTCTTCTTTCAAACTGCAAGTTAAATTATTCTTAAAAATGTAATCTAATGTTAATTCTTCTTTTTCAATAAAAATCTCACCAAAAATGTTAGCTTCTTTAGCTGGATTCAGCTTTTCATTCATAGGCAATTGCCCAAAAATACTATCCTTGTTAGACATCTCATAATCTATTTTCCCTAGCAAATAAAAAACACTACCTAACACACTACAAGAAATTCCATACGTAGCTGGTAAATGGTGATAAGTAACACCCTCTGAAACGGATGCAGGTAATTGCATACAAACATAGCAATCCCTCACTTCCATTGTCTTCACATATTCATACAACAATTTCAAAAAAACATTGCTAGAAAAATCATTAATTGACCTATCTTTATGCATGTAAGTATTACTAATTCTAGTTGGAACTACTTTTTGTGAACTTTTCTCTACATTAGTCTCATTCTCAGTATGTATTTCAAATGTACCTATTGTAACTCTAAATGTAACTAATAAAGCTAAAACACCCCATAGTAGCATTAATAATCCAGTACAGCAACAGCACATTCTACACCATCTTTTCAAGAAGGCACATCTACTTTGATTATTCTCTATGTTAGCCATTTTACTACTTTGACCGTGTCTTTTGACTTAGCCTCTACTACTCCACTACTATATCACTCTTTATTTCTGGATTACTTCAGACAGCTGAATTTCAGACTTTCTCCTTTTCACTTTTCTCCAAGTGATTTCTTCAGTTCACTCAATTTGGATATTCATCACTTTTCACTCCTTCTTCTTCAGCAACATCAAATTGTATCAGATCATCAACAACATCCTGTGCATCCGACTCTTCTCCAATGTCAGTCAGGATAACTTTTAAGATTCCAACAGATTTTTCCTTTTCCTCAACCACTTTTCTCAAGATCCCCTCCGGATTGTCTCGATTCACTGTTTCTTCTTCTTCTCCTCCTTCAGACAGTGCCACATAAGACCATTCCGGTGATCTGTACTTTTGGTTGGGTCTTCTAATTCTCTTTATTTCCTCAGGTTCTCTTGACTCCTTTTGCTCCTTTCTTTTTACTTCGTTTTGACTCGACACCTCATTCACTTGTTCAGCTTTCGATGTATTTGCTCTTATCAGTCTGTATCTCAGCCTCTTTACTCTGTTGTTAGGCCAAAAATCTCCTCTTACAACCTTTTTCGGTCTTGTTTCTGTATTATTTCTTTCTCCAATCCAAGTTCTCTTTCTCAGAACTCGACCTTCTGATTTTTCATTCTCACTTTCATCCGATTCTGTCTCAAATGCCTCTTTTTCTTCAGCAGTTTTCTTTCACTCCACAGTCTTTTTTACCACTGTTTGAGACTTCCCTACTTCTTTCCCTCCTCGAGTCTCCGACACGCAATCTTCTTGCTGTCTACTTGTCCCTTCACCTAGCTTATCAGGAATGTTCCCTACACCTCCTCGGGGGTCTTCCGCAATCTGTCCCTCTCTATCTTCTTCTGACCCTACTTCTTCAGGTATAATCTCAAGTGGTTCTTCAATCTCCTCTTCTGATTCAGGAGTCTCTGTGGAATTACTCTTTTCTCTTCTTTTTCCTCCACTGCTTTTTGGAACTTCAGGCTCTCTTACAGAATCTGATCTCCCTTCTGAGACTCTCAATGGTTCTCTTGAAGTCTTTTCTGCTTCTTTTCCTGAACTTTGATTTTTTTCTCACTGGTTCTGGGTCTTCATCATCACTGGAATCTGATTCTTCAAAATACTCCTTGCCAGTCCCATCCTTTGGGTTTGGAACTCTCAGAGTATGACTCGCATGTACCCAGTTTTTCACACCAGCACACTTCACTGCAGTTGTCGTAGTCAAAATAACTTGTCTTGGCCTTCCCCACCTTGGAACCAAGCAATTTCTTCTTCTGTGTACTTTAATCCTCACCCAGTCCCCTGGACTCAGATCATGAGCTTGCTTCTTCTCAAGTGTGGTAGCTTCTTCTCCAACCTGGTGAAACACAGAATGAACTGCGTCAGCCAGGCCTTTACAGTAATCCAAAATCATGTCATCAGTTATTGTCATCAACTTATTGACAGGTACAAATGCATGACGCATTGCACGTCCCATCAAAATTTCGTGAGGACTCAACCCAGTAGTTCTATCTGGAGTAGATCAAATAGTCATTAGCACTAGAGGCAAGACATCAGGCCATTTCATTCCAGTGGCTAAACACATCTTACCAATCCTGTTCTTGATTGTGCCATTTATCTGCTCAACCACACCAGAAGCCTCTGGCCTGTATGCACAATGTAGCTTTTGCTGTATGCCCAATGCTTCACAAATCAAACTCATGAGCTCATTATAGAAGTGTCCACCTCTATCAGACTCAATCGTTACTGGAAACCCGTACCTAGGAATCAACTCTCTTAACAGTAACTTTGCCACTGTTATTCCATCATTTCTCCTAGTCGAATAGGCCTCCACCCATCTTGAGAACAAACAGACTACCACTAGAACATACCTCAGTCTGTTCACTTGGGGCATTTCAATGAAATCTACCTGCATTCTCGTGAAAGGACCACCTTCTCTACCTATCGTTCCCAGACTCACCACTGTCTTTTTCCCAGTGTTAAATTGCTGGCAAATCAAACATCTCTGACAGATGCTCTCTGCAATTGTCCTGAACTTTGCATTGTACCAAGTCTGTTTAAAAGACCTGATCATCGCATCCCTTCCCAAATGTCCCTGGCCATGATACATCCTTGCCATTGTCGACAGCATTGAGTTTGGCATGACTGGTCTGCCATCTCTATAGACCCAAACATGGTCTGTTTCTCTTGGGGCACAACCTGCCTTGATCCAGTCTTTCTTTTCTTCCTTTCCTGCCTCATCCTGCAACTGTTTCACTTCATCCCACGTTTCTAGGACATTAGTAAACATCACAGAACAAAAAGACATTTCCCCTTCTCGTTCCCTATTAATCGAGTGATTGTTCTTAGCACAATATTGTGCAATGTCGTTGGCAAATCTATTTCCAACTGTCACAAAATCATCTCCTTGTCCATGAGCAGCACATTTTACAACTGCTAATTCTTTAGGCAGCTGTATCGCCTCAAGCAATTTCCCAATCACTTCAGCATTCTTTATTGGAGTCCCACTCGACGTCAAGAAACCTCTCTGTAGCCAAAGTTGGCCAAAATCATGCACAACTCCAAATCCATACTGACTATCAGTCATCACAGTCACTCTCAGATCTTTCCCAATTTCACAAGCTTTCGTCAATGCCACCAATTCTGCAACTTGTGCAGATTTCACTCCTTTCAATGATGACGCTTCCATCACTTCTGAAACCTTGCACACTGCATATGCTGCACTCAGCACACCCTCATCATTCCTCAGGCATGATCCATCTACAAACAGCACATGATCACTCTCAAGTAAGGGAAGATCCCTTATGTCTGGTCTCGGTCCTGTCATCAGTCACTTTTCTTAGACCTTTTTCAATATTGTGTCCAAGATAATGCACCTCTTTCTTGCAAAATTGTAATTTAGCTGGAGATACCTTTAACCCTCCATCTGCCAGATGATTCAGTAAAGCTATGGTATCTACTTCACAAGCTTCACGTGTCTTTGATGCCACTAGCAAATCATCAATATATTGCACTAGTACTGAATTTTCAGGCATAATCAAGCTCTCCAATGATTTTTGCAATAACTGATTGAATATCGAAGGACTCTCCGTATACCCCTGTGGGATACGACACCATGCTAAAATACGCTGGCCAAACCTAAATGCAAAAATCGGCTGGCTGTCATGATGCAATGGAATTGAAAAGAAAGCATGACACAAATCAATCACTGTGTACCACTCAGCATCATGTGGAATCTGATACAAAATCACTGACGGATTTGGCACAATAGGACAACATGTCACCTCAATTTGATTAACTTTTCTCAAATCCTGTACAATCCTGAACTTCCCATTAGGTTTCTTTAGCCCCATTATCGGTGAGTTACACGGGCTACTCAATAGTTCTCTTAAAACTCCTTGCTGAATCATTTTCTCAATAATAGGAGTTATTCCCTCAATTATTTCTGGTGTCATTTTGTACTGAGGAATGTTAGGATAAGTAATTCCTTCTTTCACTGCAATTTTCACAGGATCTACATTATTCATCAATCCCACATCCTCTCCAGTAAAATCCCAAACTGTCCTTTTCACTGTGTCTCTCAGCTCTTGAGGCAAATCCTCCGGATCAAACACAGCATATGCACCAATTAACTCACTCTCTCTATTTTCTAGAGTCATTCGGTACAAAACATCCTCATCTGGTGTTTCAAAAGCTATTCCATCCGGTGTACAAAAAATTGTACAGTTCATCTTACAAAGCAGATCCCTGCCTAACAAGTTCACTGGACTAGTGTCACAGACAATAAATCTGTGCATGTCTGAAAATTTCCCTATTTGTACTCTTACTGGTTCAGTAAGACGTGTCTTGATTTGTGTATTGGCTACACCAACTACTTGGATTGCTTCATCCGAGAGAGGAAGATTTCTAATATCTGTTGACCTGACAGTTGATCTTGTCGCACCTGTGTCTACTAAAAAAGTAACACTTTCTTCATTTATTTTCCCATCCACAAATGGTCCTGCCTGGTCTATTTCTAGAGTTGCACCAAGTATGCACTCTTCCTCCTCTCTTCGGCACCGTCAATAATCACCTTCAGACTCACTCCCTTCATTCTTTAACAAGTACTGCTGTACCTGGTTAGAACGCCTTGGTTTGTTTACCTGCTCATCATTGTAGAATCCCGAATCCTGATTATACTTTTGTGATCCTCTATTCTGCGGCAAGGGCGGTTCTGGCTCTTGACTCTGCTGTTTCACAACAGTGCAGGGGGGGGTCTCCAACTCCAGGGGACCCCTCCGTAATGGGCAGGTCCATGGCCTGAAAGATCAGGACTGGATCTGGAGCGAGGGGGGCCTCCTGCATGTACTAGGCAGGGGGGGCACCCTCAAGTATCGTTATGCCACTTGTAGATGTATTCTACATAAAAGAACTGTATTTTGCAAAAAGCTAGGTTTCTACAAAATTAATTTGCATGTTTGGTTCCTTGGAGTAATTGCCCTAATCATCCGGGTATTGTATTCTGTTGTATTTCTCCTATCTAATCATATCTACCCATTATCTTGTAAAAAGACTGAGAGATCCACTTTTTGCTCTGCTAATATATGTATTTATAGACTAATACCAGTACTTTACAGAAGTTACTAAGGGAAGGACGAGTTGCATATTTTGCAAATGATCAATGATATTTTCGCAGTAAAAAAGAATAAATCTCTATACTAAAAACAGCACTTTGCAGAAGTTACTAAGGGAAGGGGGAGTTACATATTTCATATTGCATATGATCAATTGTATTTTTGTATAAAAAGAAGGAAGTCAGTCATACTGCATGCAAATCCTAGCTCTAGGATTTTAGGATATTTTCATTTTACGACGAGTGGGTGGTGTTGGTTGTAACTGTATTTTGGGGCAAAAAAAGTATATACAATGAATGAAGGTTTTATGAAGTGTGCTGTATTTTAATTATTGATCTGTATGTAAATAAAATGTTTGTATTGCGGTATTGGCATGATATCAAACTGTTAATAAATTCGAAACACATCAAATATCAGCTCCAAAAATATACGAGGAAATAAGATTTGTTTGACCCTAAGTTTACGAAAATATGCACATGTTGTTGTCACAATAAAGCTATTTATTTTGAATAAAGAAATGTAATCCTCCAAATAAAAGTCCGTTATGTTCATGGAACTCACTATTTTGTCCTATAGTACTACCTTTCCATTTTAGTATCCTAAAGGCAATGTGCAATTTTCGTTGTTTAACACAAAATGGGGCTGTTCCCAGAACAGTTACCTAGGTGCAAAAAGGGTTAAATTGTGTGTTGGCATCTCACAAAAAGTGAAGGACTGGTCTCACGCACCACCTGGTGTCATGCTTCATCATTGGCAAGTCCTCGCCCTCTAGAAACTCGGTTTGGTAGAGGGCGGGCATACACCTGATGACAGGGATGCACTTCTAAACTAAGTGGGGGCCCGTGAAGAGTGAGTAAGATTTAAAAACCATTATAGTTACCAAATTAATTTATAAATGTGGCAGGCAGCTATATGGTATTAAAACAAATAAACGGTGCAATGGGGAGACATTTTTTCAACTATTGGTAATGGAGTTTTAATTGTTTGGTACTTCTTGTTCTCTGCTTATTACCCCTCTAGAGTCTGACTACAGGGGTCTTCCTTCTGCCCTCCTCCCATGGTGCATTTAGGTTCTTGTTCTAGGGTAAGACAGTGAGATATTCTCTCACGTACTATGTTTTAAACTCCAGTGTGTGCACAGATGAGTGTCACATGTCACACATATAGTAGTTCTGCTCATTGTACTTTTGTATTCTTGTTGTTTTACAGGCTTAAAAGTGAGTCCCTCTACAGTGAAATGTAACACAGGTCACCCCACCAGATGGCACCTTATCACCACAAAGTTGGTAAGAACGGAGCACCCTCTTTTCTTTAGGTCCTGATGAATGCCATGGACCCAACAGGGCCAAAAGGCAGAAACATGTAGATCGCACCCACAACGATGAGGGGACAGTAACCTTCCCTTAGCACAGTTTATTTGTTTTTAATACCATATAGCTGCCTGCCACATTATTACATTAATTTGGTAACTATAATGGTTTTTAAATCACATTCACTCTTCACAGGCCCCCACTTAGTTTAAAAGTGCATCCCTGCCGTCAGGTGTATGCCCACCCTCTACCAAACCGAGTTTCTAGAGGGCAAGGCATGGCCAAAGATGAAGCATGACACCAGGTGGTGTGTGAGACCAGTCCTTCACTTTTTGTGAGATATCCACACTCATAATTTCACCCTTTTTGCACCTAGATCACTATTCTTGGAGCGGCCCCCTTTTGTGTTAAACATTTTATGTTGGAGGCTGGCCGGCTCCTAGCGCCTCGCGCCTCTAGTTCCCTCCCCCAGGTCCCCCGGGGATAGTGTGGTTACACAATGTGCAATTTTCGCCAACTGCTCATATCTCACACATTTAAAGACTCTGTCTTGGGTGATCTTGTATCACCTTCGGTGGAAAAGACACACACAATATGGCTGGGTCATTAAATCCCACCAATGCTTCTGGCTTCTCTTCATTGTAGTCCACCTCATCCAGGTTCACTCAATGTGTGAGGCTCTGTGTCACTTGTACAGTGTGAGTAACAGTGCAGGGCCTGTGTTTACACAGCTTGCTTTGAACTATACTGTTAGTATGATGCAGGGACATACATTAGCTTTGAGGAGATGTCATCCAACAGTCTGCTTGAGAGCTAGGGGATGAGTTTTCAGCACTCGCCTCTCTAAAAGAGTGTTGGTATCAGTGTCGCTATTCCTCAGAAACTGCATGTCTGGGTGGTCGAACATAATCTTCTGGTAAAACAAATAAACTGAGGGGCATCTTTATCAGAAAGTCATCTTGCTGCACTGCATTGCGTCACTGTCAGCCCTGGAGTTTTGAGGCAGAGCCAATGTTGCCCACATCAGACCGCTCTGAATGATGGAGGTAAAAGAGGCGAGTCATCGCTTTAACATTCTATTGGGGAAGCTGCTCCTTTAAGGGACTATGACAGGGTGAGGTGACGGGTCTGCAGCAAACCATAAGTTAAGGAATAATGCAGAGGATAAGCAACAAGGCGTTGTGCAATCAACCATTAAAAGAATGCTTCAATACTTCATAATGAAGTGAGGACAGTGCCTATATCTTTACCCAAACAAATAAAATACAGCGTATTCACCTCGGGCATCTTCTAACAAAATACAAGGGATCCTTGATTATTTGATCATAATTATGGACCAATGGGAATTCCTCCTCTGCTTTTTTCTTTCCAAGGGGGTTATAAATTGGTTGGAATTTCTCCACTGGCAAAGATGTGGTAACAAATCGATTCAATACTGCTATGTGCCCTCTGTGTATTAGTGTCAAAAGAGTTTCACATGATTTTGAATCATTTATAACATGAGCTGGTGGTGGGGAAAATGATGTGATGCTGTATTATGCAACCAGCGCACAGTCCTGTTCTACAGGGATATGGGCTTAGACAGACAAGTCTAGTGCATGGACAAACCAGCGAGCTCCCACCTGTGCTGGTGAGAGTGGTGCAGATTGGGGTGTACAAATTCTCCCTACTTCCACGGATAGAGTAAATTCACAGATACACGCACATACACTCATCATACGCTTGGGCCCATTTCACTAACATACACTCAGATTACTCTATCAACACTGAACCTGTGGAAAGAAAACCCTTCTAAACACCCTGCATCTACACTTATGGTCGATAAGACCTAATTGACACTGTCTTGAGTCATGATTTAACCAATAATAATCAACAATAATCAAAATAGAGTACTCAATAATTGACAAGAAATAATACCCAACACTGTGTTTAAAATTATAATTCTTTATCTAAAATTAGTTCAAATGGAAAGGCAATCAAAATAAAATCATTATTCTCATAGTTACCTATTCTAGCTAAATGTCATAAATGGATCATCAGGACAGCTCTCTCAATAGAAGTCTCTTAGGTCACAGTCCTCACAGCATCAATCCTCACCAACGCAAGTTCGGAAAGAAGTGGCCTCAGAATCCAAAATGCAACGACCACAGACCCTCTCTAGTCCAGTATATTTATAATAAATTTAACAAAAGAAGGCAACATAAAATGTTTTAGATATCCGCTGAACCGCTGAGCAAAGCGAGCAGGAAAGGATGTAGCATCGCTACATTTGGAAAATCTCCGCTCAGAAAAATCACAAAAATAAAAAGACGGAAGACGGAACTAAATCTTGAAAATGTTTCTTTTTCATGTTCATATTTCCTCGGAACCAACATGGTGATCACAATGTTCATTGAGGCTCCTTTGTCTTCCAAGGACATTTGGATGTCCGCCCAGAGCTGCTGTCCTCACGGAAATTTTTAACCAGGCGAAGACTGTGGTCAGATGACTCTCGACCATGTTCAGCAAGGCCTTCTCATCAAAATCTCAGCACTCAAATTTAGGCTTTAAACGGTAGCCATTTTTCACTAGGCCAAAACGTATCATCTTAATTAAAAGAGACAAAAAACAACGTTACCACAGCATAGTGATTGAACAGTGTTAACCCCACTAATACCCTTATGTGTATGTAATTATCTAGCCTTTGCAACACAAGAAAAGCATTAGTACATGACATTTAAAAAGCGTTTTTTGTGCTTTAAAATAAAACAGCACTCAGCAACATTTATTAATAAAACATGCACATTATTAGTAAACAACACAAATGCTTCCCCACGTATAGTTTTCTCTTGTTATTTCGTATTGGTTAATTAGAACATTTACACAAAACAAACAATTAGTAATTATAAATTAATAATTTTAATTTCTTTCGACAATAGACAAACCAGAGCTTAAAAAACCCAATAGATTTTCAACAGAAAACTCTGCTCCAGCAATCCCCCCTTTGGTGATATTATCACCAAATAAACAACCCAAAAAAAAAAAAAATAGTAACATTTAATCCCAATTTTTAGGAGAAACTGGAAATGTCTTTTTCTTTTTCACAACACTAGATACCAGACTCCCTTTCATTATCCCTCTTTGTCTCCAAATAAACACTCTCCCTCAATTCTTCTAATTCTATTTCTTGTGGATCTCTTTTTCTTTTATTTCTCCTTTCAATATTTCTTTTAATTAATTTATTTTTCCCTCCCCTGTTTTTACAACACAAACACACCAATCTTAGTATCAATAAAGCAACAATTATACAAGTCAAAGGAAACAATATCTTACCTATAATAGTACTACCTATTTTTGCAATAAAACTCTTAACAGCAACTATTTTATTAGCTATTTTAGTCCAAATACTCTCAGCTTCCAGTGGTACTAATTCTTCATGCAAATCAGTAATATTTTTGATATAGACCTTCAGGTCTTTGCTTTCGTCTGGAATGTAAGTGCAACAATGTTGAACTTTCAATATTCCACAGACCCCACCCTCCTTAGCTAATAGAATATCAAGGGCAAGTCGATTTTGCATAGACATGGCACGTACGGCAATCAATTCCGTATTCACCAAAACAAACCCTCCAGCGGTATTTGTCGATAAGCGATCCACCACTGTTGACAGTTTCCGAATTCCATATGCATTCAAAGAAATTCCCACTGCTGGAATTAAAGCTCCAAAAATGTCACCCACTATTTCTGACCAAGTTTCTCTCTTAAAACGTGTCAATAAATTAATATGTTCTACATCTTCTATTCTATCTATATGAAAAATCTTTGGAAAGACCAGGCCCACATAACACGTGCCATACCAATGATCAGGCAACTTGTAATAAGCCTTGTTCCCACAAACATAATACACTCCTGGGAAAACTGGATCCTCTCCTCCTCTAAAACCCCATCCTGTCGCAATGAAGTATGTATCATGACACTCACTAGTCCCAACAAAGTATGTATCATATCGGGATTTCCTTCTTGTAATGCACAGCTTACCCTTCTGTGGTGCATCTAAAGCTAAAGTTGGACTATCTCCATTTCTCAATTCTTTTCCCATCTCAATGTCCCAAATTGTCTCACTCACTTTGTATTTCCCTGCCTTTTCATGCATGCTCAATCTCCTTTCCTCCACCATGTTTAGGAAAGCTTTCTCCTCTTCTTTCAAACTGCAAGTTAAATTATTCTTAAAAATGTAATCTAATGTTAATTCTTCTTTTTCAATAAAAATCTCACCAAAAATGTTAGCTTCTTTAGCTGGATTCAGCTTTTCATTCATAGGCAATTGCCCAAAAATACTATCCTTGTTAGACATCTCATAATCTATTTTCCCTAGCAAATAAAAAACACTACCTAACACACTACAAGAAATTCCATACGTAGCTGGTAAATGGTGATAAGTAACACCCTCTGAAACGGATGCAGGTAATTGCATACAAACATAGCAATCCCTCACTTCCATTGTCTTCACATATTCATACAACAATTTCAAAAAAACATTGCTAGAAAAATCATTAATTGACCTATCTTTATGCATGTAAGTATTACTAATTCTAGTTGGAACTACTTTTTGTGAACTTTTCTCTACATTAGTCTCATTCTCAGTATGTATTTCAAATGTACCTATTGTAACTCTAAATGTAACTAATAAAGCTAAAACACCCCATAGTAGCATTAATAATCCAGTACAGCAACAGCACATTCTACACCATCTTTTCAAGAAGGCACATCTACTTTGATTATTCTCTATGTTAGCCATTTTACTACTTTGACCGTGTCTTTTGACTTAGCCTCTACTACTCCACTACTATATCACTCTTTATTTCTGGATTACTTCAGACAGCTGAATTTCAGACTTTCTCCTTTTCACTTTTCTCCAAGTGATTTCTTCAGTTCACTCAATTTGGATATTCATCACTTTTCACTCCTTCTTCTTCAGCAACATCAAATTGTATCAGATCATCAACAACATCCTGTGCATCCGACTCTTCTCCAATGTCAGTCAGGATAACTTTTAAGATTCCAACAGATTTTTCCTTTTCCTCAACCACTTTTCTCAAGATCCCCTCCGGATTGTCTCGATTCACTGTTTCTTCTTCTTCTCCTCCTTCAGACAGTGCCACATAAGACCATTCCGGTGATCTGTACTTTTGGTTGGGTCTTCTAATTCTCTTTATTTCCTCAGGTTCTCTTGACTCCTTTTGTTCCTTTCTTTTTACTTCGTTTTGACTCGACACCTCATTCACTTGTTCAGCTTTCGATGTATTTGCTCTTATCAGTCTGTATCTCAGCCTCTTTACTCTGTTGTTAGGCCAAAAATCTCCTCTTACAACCTTTTTCGGTCTTGTTTCTGTATTATTTCTTTCTCCAATCCAAGTTCTCTTTCTCAGAACTCGACCTTCTGATTTTTCATTCTCACTTTCATCCGATTCTGTCTCAAATGCCTCTTTTTCTTCAGCAGTTTTCTTTCACTCCACAGTCTTTTTTACCACTGTTTGAGACTTCCCTACTTCTTTCCCTCCTCGAGTCTCCGACACGCAATCTTCTTGCTGTCTACTTGTCCCTTCACCTAGCTTATCAGGAATGTTCCCTACACCTCCTCGGGGGTCTTCCGCAATCTGTCCCTCTCTATCTTCTTCTGACCCTACTTCTTCAGGTATAATCTCAAGTGGTTCTTCAATCTCCTCTTCTGATTCAGGAGTCTCTGTGGAATTACTCTTTTCTCTTCTTTTTCCTCCACTGCTTTTTGGAACTTCAGGCTCTCTTACAGAATCTGATCTCCCTTCTGAGACTCTCAATGGTTCTCTTGAAGTCTTTTCTGCTTCTTTTCCTGAACTTTGATTTTTTTCTCACTGGTTCTGGGTCTTCATCATCACTGGAATCTGATTCTTCAAAATACTCCTTGCCAGTCCCCTCCTTTGGGTTTGGAACTCTCAGAGTATGACTCGCATGTACCCAGTTTTTCACACCAGCACACTTCACTGCAGTTGTCGTAGTCAAAATAACTTGTCTTGGCCTTCCCCACCTTGGAACCAAGCAATTTCTTCTTCTGTGTACTTTAATCCTCACCCAGTCCCCTGGACTCAGATCATGAGCTTGCTTCTTCTCAAGTGTGGTAGCTTCTTCTCCAACCTGGTGAAACACAGAATGAACTGCGTCAGCCAGGCCTTTACAGTAATCCAAAATCATGTCATCAGTTATTGTCATCAACTTATTGACAGGTACAAATGCATGACGCATTGCACGTCCCATCAAAATTTCGTGAGGACTCAACCCAGTAGTTCTATCTGGAGTAGATCTAATAGTCATTAGCACTAGAGGCAAGACATCAGGCCATTTCATTCCAGTGGCTAAACACATCTTACCAATCCTGTTCTTGATTGTGCCATTTATCTGCTCAACCACACCAGAAGCCTCTGGCCTGTATGCACAATGTAGCTTTTGCTGTATGCCCAATGCTTCACAAATCAAACTCATGAGCTCATTATAGAAGTGTCCACCTCTATCAGACTCAATCGTTACTGGAAACCCGTACCTAGGAATCAACTCTCTTAACAGTAACTTTGCCACTGTTATTCCATCATTTCTCCTAGTCGAATAGGCCTCCACCCATCTTGAGAACAAACAGACTACCACTAGAACATACCTCAGTCTGTTCACTTGGGGCATTTCAATGAAATCTACCTGCATTCTCGTGAAAGGACCACCTTCTCTACCTATCGTTCCCAGACTCACCACTGTCTTTTTCCCAGTGTTAAATTGCTGGCAAATCAAACATCTCTGACAGATGCTCTCTGCAATTGTCCTGAACTTTGCATTGTACCAAGTCTGTTTAAAAGACCTGATCATCGCATCCCTTCCCAAATGTCCCTGGCCATGATACATCCTTGCCATTGTCGACAGCATTGAGTTTGGCATGACTGGTCTGCCATCTCTATAGACCCAAACATGGTCTGTTTCTCTTGGGGCACAACCTGCCTTGATCCAGTCTTTCTTTTCTTCCTTTCCTGCCTCATCCTGCAACTGTTTCACTTCATCCCACGTTTCTAGGACATTAGTAAACATCACAGAACAAAAAGACATTTCCCCTTCTCGTTCCCTATTAATCGAGTGATTGTTCTTAGCACAATATTGTGCAATGTCGTTGGCAAATCTATTTCCAACTGTCACAAAATCATCTCCTTGTCCATGAGCAGCACATTTTACAACTGCTAATTCTTTAGGCAGCTGTATCGCCTCAAGCAATTTCCCAATCACTTCAGCATTCTTTATTGGAGTCCCACTCGACGTCAAGAAACCTCTCTGTAGCCAAAGTTGGCCAAAATCATGCACAACTCCAAATCCATACTGACTATCAGTCATCACAGTCACTCTCAGATCTTTCCCAATTTCACAAGCTTTCGTCAATGCCACCAATTCTGCAACTTGTGCAGATTTCACTCCTTTCAATGATGATGCTTCCATCACTTCTGAAACCTTGCACACTGCATATGCTGCACTCAGCACACCCTCATCATTCCTCAGGCATGATCCATCTACAAACAGCACATGATCACTCTCAAGTAAGGGAAGATCCCTTATGTCTGGTCTCGGTTTTGTACAGTAATCCAGCACATCCAAACAATTGTGATCATCTTCTGTCTTCACACCCACATTTTCAATATCCGGCAACAATGTCGCTGGATTCACATTCACACATCTCTCCAGAGTCACATTTGATGCTCCCAGAATGACTTTTTCATATTTAGTCAGCCGACTATGTGACATGTACTGAGTTCTGCTTCTTGTCAAAAGAATTGCCACATTATGAGGTACGAATACCCTTACAGGATATCCCATTATGATTCCCTCACTCTGTTCCAGACTTCTGCATGTTGCAGACACAGATTTCAGACAACCTGGTAAACCCACAGCTACAGGGTCAAGTGTCGATGAGAAGTACGCAATAGGCCTTCTCAGTAATCCATGCTTCTGAATTAACACTGAAAGTGCACATCCATTTCTCTCACTGCAGTACAATTCAAACTCTTTCTCATAGTCTGGCATACCCAAAGCAGGGGCTTCACACATTCTGCTCTTCAGCTCCTCAAATGCTGCCATTTGTTCTCCATCTAGTTCCAATGGATCTGTCATCTCACTTTTTGTCAACTTAATCAGTGGCTTTGCTATCAGCGAGAAATTAATTATCCACTGACGACAATAACCCACCATTCCCAGGAACATTTTCACTTCCCTCTGGGTCTTTGGGGCTTTCATTTCTCGGATAATTCTATTCCTGTCATCAGTCACTTTTCTTAGACCTTTTACAATATTGTGTCCAAGATAATGCACCTCTTTCTTGCAAAATTGTAATTTAGCTGGAGATACCTTTAACCCTCCATCTGCCAGATGATTCAGTAAAGCTATGGTATCTACTTCACAAGCTTCACGTGTCTTTGATGCCACTAGCAAATCATCAATATATTGCACTAGTACTGAATTTTCAGGCATAATCAAGCTCTCCAATGATTTTTT
Organism: Triturus cristatus; assembly: GCF_964204655.1. NCBI lineage: Eukaryota > Metazoa > Chordata > Amphibia > Caudata > Salamandridae > Triturus > Triturus cristatus. The sequence goes on from NC_140592.1 coordinate 960,013,328, forward strand.
CAATAACTGATTGAATATCGAAGGACTCTCCGTATACCCCTGTGGGATACGACACCATGCTAAAATACGCTGGCCAAACCTAAATGCAAAAATCGGCTGGCTGTCATGATGCAATGGAATTGAAAAGAAAGCATGACACAAATCAATCACTGTGTACCACTCAGCATCATGTGGAATCTGATACAAAATCACTGACGGATTTGGCACAATAGGACAACATGCCACCACAATTTGATTAACTTTTCTCAAATCCTGTACAATCCTGAACTTCCCATTAGGTTTCTTTAGCCCCATTATCGGTGAGTTACACGGGCTACTCAATAGTTCTCTTAAAACTCCTTGCTGAATCATTTTCTCAATAATAGGAGTTATTCCCTCAATTATTTCTGGTGTCATTTTGTACTGAGGAATGTTAGGATAAGTAATTCCTTCTTTCACTGCAATTTTCACAGGATCTACATTATTCATCAATCCCACATCCTCTCCAGTAAAATCCCAAACTGTCCTTTTCACTGTGTCTCTCAGCTCTTGAGGCAAATCCTCCGGATCAAACACAGCATATGCACCAATTAACTCACTCTCTCTATTTTCTAGAGTCATTCGGTACAAAACATCCTCATCTGGTGTTTCAAAAGCTATTCCATCCGGTGTACAAAAAATTGTACAGTTCATCTTACAAAGCAGATCCCTGCCTAACAAGTTCACTGGACTAGTGTCACAGACAATAAATCTGTGCATGACTGAAAATTTCCCTATTTGTACTCTTACTGGTTCAGTAAGACGTGTCTTGATTTGTGTATTGGCTACACCAACTACTTGGATTGCTTCATCCGAGAGAGGAAGATTTCTAATATCTGTTGACCTGACAGTTGATCTTGTCGCACCTGTGTCTACTAAAAAAGTAACACTTTCTTCATTTATTTTCCCATCCACAAATGGTCCTGCCTGGTCTATTTCTAGAGTTGCACCAAGTATGCACTCTTCCTCCTCTCTTCGGCACCGTCAATAATCACCTTCAGACTCACTCCCTTCATTCTTTAACAAGTACTGCTGTACCTGGTTAGAACGCCTTGGTTTGTTTACCTGCTCATCATTGTAGAATCCCGAATCCTGATTATACTTTTGTGATCCTCTATTCTGCGGCAAGGGCGGTTTTGGCTCTTGACTCTGCTGTTTCACAACAGAAGGTTGTTGCTGCTGTCGATTATTCCCTTCGTTCTGCACCTGTTGATTTAAGGGTTTACTCTCATTATTCGCCAATGGTGGATTGGTACATTCAGATCTCCAATGTCCCAGTTGGCCACAGTTGTGACACAGGAACTTTTTTTTGGCTTCCTCAAGATTCCCCTTTCCTTTCCCTGCATATCTAGGCCTATTCCCTGGATTATTTCCTGCATTATTCGCCTGTTCCACCAACTGTGCTTCCTGTCTTTCCGCAACTTTCACTTGTGCCCACATTGCTTTCTCTTTCAGCTTTCTCTGTTTTGCTTCAATTTCATCACTGAAGTATTTTGCATGTCTCAAAATCTCATCTATTTTCTTACTCTGCCAGTCCACTGTATGCTCACGAATTCTCTCACTAATCTCAGGTCTCAGGCCATATACAAATCTGTATACAAAATGACTCAAATCCTTGTCACCCAGGTGTTCATCCCCACTGAATTGTTTAAAAGCCAGTATCAGCCTCTCATAAAAAGCATGAACCGATTCTTTTGCTTCCTGATGTGTTCGATCTATTTTAACCCAGTCTGTCTCTTTTGGAGGTACTTTATTTTTCAGGTATACGATCACCTGCTCATACTTTCTCATTACCTCTGGATCTGGTGCTCCTGTTCTCTGGTCTCTTGGATATTCCTCAGTAGGCCAACTTACAACTATTTTACACTCAGCCCGCAAGTCTGCTGGAACAATTATATCAAATAGACTATTCAGGTCAATCCACAGCACTTTTGACAATTTCACAAACCTGTCTACCTGCCTATACCACTCGACGGGCTTTTCTCTCAGTCGAGGGAAATCATTCGTAAATGATAAAATATCCTGTCTGGTCCATGGAACATGTACATATCCTCCTCCAGGTATTTCTCTCATAGGATAAGCATCCACTGTTTTCTCTTTTTCTCTCGCAGGAAATGCTGAATAAGTCCTATCTCCCGATTCTTCTCTTTTCTTGTACCACCTATCCTTCCACTTCTCAACATCACCCCATTTTCGCAATAAAGCGATCATCTCTTTAATCTGTCCTGTTCTACCAGCACCATTCAGATTCTCAATATCTTTGTCTGTGAAATCCATCCTGTAAGACTTCTGCAAAGCTTTCCCTTTATCAATGTCAACTCCGCGCTCATTCGCTATTGCTCTTAATCTGTCATGTGTATTTTTAGCTCTCCAGGTGATATTTTTACACATAAATAACAATTCACCATCATGATGATTTTTCAGAATTTCTGTAGGAACTGTCCCTGCAACAAGCTCTTCTAATTCTACACGTAACCTAGCCACATCAGTTGCCTGTGAATCTTTATCCCTCTTTTGAAGAACTTTCATCCATTCATTCAAATCTTCAGCTGTTATTTCAGTAGATTTTCTCACTGGAACCACTTTCTTCTGCGGTTCTAAAATCGGCATCCCTGAACAACTAGCTTCACCAGCATCCAATCTTGAATTAGACTGTATCTCTAATCCTTCACTACATGTCTCATGTCTGGATTGTCTCAAATCATCATTTTCTGTCCTTTTTCCTGAATCTCCTGAAGGACCAGCCAAACTTGTCAATCTATTCCCAACATATGGAATCACCAAATTATTTTCACCCGTCCTCTGCTTATCAAAAACAGGCATAACCGGACCTATGGTTACAGGCACCGTAACAGCTTCTAGATTCTTTGTCAGCTCTCTAATTTTTTCAGTCAACTCCGATGTAGTTCTGGCTAATTCTCTCGTATTTTCGCCACTGCTTCTATTCTCTCTTTCCCTGAAAGGATTACCACTTCTTAACTCAGGTGTCACATTTTCTGTCTCAATGATACGCAATGTATCTCTTATCGGAGAAACAACTGGTGTGCTCTCTTCTGGTTCTGGTCTATATGGAGGTGGTCTTTTGTAAATCATGTCATTCAAGACTTCATCCTCATACTCATTAACTCCATATCTTCTCACTTCTGCCTCAGGAACCCTTTCTGTACCCTTCTCTTCAACTGTTCTCATAGGGTATAATCCCTCTGACATACTAGCATCTCGCCATCTCTTCATTCGATCATGATGAGTTTCACGATCATGTCTCCTCCCAAACATGTACCTGTAATTTCCCCCAGACCTCTGTTTTTCTCGCTCATGTACTACCTCTTCCCATTCCACTAAAGCATCAAACTGTGTCGGCCTTGGTCTTGGGTCAAGACACAACATCTTTTCCCGCAAATTTTTCAACACGGCCAGATTAAATGAACCATGTTCTGGAAATGCTAGAACACCATCTTCTTTAGTATACCTAACCCAATTCTCCAACCATATACAGGTATGATACCCATATCTCGCAGCCATGAAGGATGCAGGCGTTTTCGATGGAGGTAACAATTCACCTTCTCTTGTTTTAACATCTTTATCCTTGTCGAACCAATTTTTAATCTTTCTAAACAAAGATTTTTTCTTTTTCTCTTCTTGGTAATACATTTTAGCTTTTACCAAACTTTCTAATCCCTTCCGTAATACAACTGAATAGTACGATGTTTTATCCAATAACAGCGCGACTCACACTAACGCACCAATCCTGGAGCGTCTACGTCACAAGAATACAAGGTGACTCTTTCCAATCCTTGCGCGGCTCACACCAACGCACCAATCTCAGCGCGAGCACTGTTCTGATCTAATATCCAATCAGAGCGCGGTCTGTTTGACGTCAGCAGTCGCTGCAGTCTCTCCTGCTCCTGTCTCCTGTCAGTCGTCTACCCCTCCTTTACAAAACTTCTCAGTAGACTTCGTGTCAGGTTCTACAAAATCTATTAGTTACAACATATAAACATCTCCATTGTCTGCTTCGCTAACCAAAGAATAGTAAAGAAAAATCTATTTCACAAGAATCCCGTTGACACAGTAGCACATCCCTCTACTCTGCCCTTCTAACATGCATTCATTAACTGTTTCCTCTAGGACTGCTCCAAAGAGTCTTACAATCAACTAAATGTATGAGCATTCACGCACATTCATACAAGAAAATGTAGTACATACACACAGAATCCTGCTTTTCCCGAGAACAGCGAACAATCTGCCCCACTACAGAATTATAACATACGTTAACCAAGCAGTGTTTTCTCCTGTCCAGTCCTTCAGACAAGCTCAGAGAATACCTATTACTCCTCGCGCGATAAGCTTTAACGGTGAACCTTACGGATCCCTGGGACTTAAGACCAGAGTTTCACAGATAACCTTCGCTACAATACACACTCCTTTTTATACCAGAAATATTTCTCTAATAGTAACACACAACAATGTCACTAATTCCGAACACAGACAATGTGACGCGCAACTTCAATAGTCACACGTTTTTTTCCTGCATACATACAGGACCAACAATCCCGTCTTTCCCGAGAGCAGCATATACTTCCCTCTGCCCTACTACGGAACTGCTACCAGCTCCCAAATTCCAGAAGCACTACATAAAACTCAACATGACGACTTCAACATATAGTATTAGTACATATACCAACATCAATCAATAATCAATAAATCAAAAGCCAATGTACAAGCAATCTAATCAGATCAAGACAATCATCAATAACCATCAAATTCTGCTACCAGGAAATTGGTGCAGATTGGGGTGTACAAATTCTCCCTACTTCCACGGATAGAGTAAATTCACAGATACACGCACATACACTCATCATACGCTTGGGCCCATTTCACTAACATACACTCAGATTACTCTATCAACACTGAACCTGTGGAAAGAAAACCCTTCTAAACACCCTGCATCTACACTTATGGTCGATAAGACCTAATTGACACTGTCTTGAGTCATGATTTAACCAATAATAATCAACAATAATCAAAATAGAGTACTCAATAATTGACAAGAAATAATAACCAACACTGTGTTTAAAATTATAATTCTTTATCTAAAATTAGTTCAAATGGAAAGGCAATCAAAATAAAATCATTATTCTCATAGTTACCTATTCTAGCTAAATGTCATAAATGGATCATCAGGACAGGTCTCTCAATAGAAGTCTCTTAGGTCACCGTCCTCACAGCATCAATCCTCACCAACGCAAGTTCGGAAAGAAGTGGCCTCAGAATCCAAAATGCAACGACCACAGACCCTCTCTAGTCTAGTATATTTATAATAAATTTAACAAAAGAAGGCAACATAAAATGTTTTAGATATCCGCTGAACCACTGAGCAAAGCGAGCAGGAAAGGATGTAGCATCGCTACATTTGGAAAATCTCCGCTCAGAAAAATCACAAAAATAAAAAGACGGAAGACGGAACTAAATCTTGAAAATGTTTCTTTTTCATGTTCATATTTCCTCGGAACCAACATGGTGATCACAATGTTCATTGAGGCTCCTTTGTCTTCCAAGGACATTTGTATGTCCGCCCAGAGCTGCTGTCCTCACGGAAAACTTTTAACCAGGCGAAGACTGTGGTCAGATGACTCTCGACCATGTTCAGCAAGGCCTTCTCATCAAAATCTCAGCACTCAAATTTAGGCTTTAAACGGTAGCCATTTTTCACTAGGCCAAAACGTATCATCTTAATTAAAAGAGACAAAAAACAACGTTACCACAGCATAGTGATTGAACAGTGTTAACCTCACTAATACCCTTATGTGTATGTAATTATCTAGCCTTTGCAACACAAGAAAAGCATTAGTACATGACATTTAAAAAGCGTTTTTTGTGCTTTAAAATAAAACAGCACTCAGCAACATTTATTAATAAAACATGCACATTATTAGTAAACAACACAAATGCTTCCCCACGTATAGTTTTCTCTTGTTATTTCGTATTGGTTAATTAGAACATTTACACAAAACAAACAATTAGTAATTATAAATTAATAATTTTAATTTCTTTCCACAATAGACAAACCAGAGCTTAAAAAACCCAATAGATTTTCAACAGAAAACTCTGCTCCAGCAAGAGCACACCAGTTAAATGTGGAACAGCAGTTCCCGAAAGCCCTACCATCTTTTACTGCAGGAGGAACGTTCTGCTTTCCAGGCAAGTACAGATTCCGCTGCAGGAGTGTTCTGTCTCTGAATGCACTTCCCTGCAGAGAGTTATTTTAGGGTTTCTAGGATTCTCGAGGTATCTTTCCAAAGAATGTCTTTGGGAGGCACACTAAGGCCCAGATTTGCTATTAGTTTGTGTTCAGGTTGTGTAGCGCAATGCAAAATGTATTTCTGGATTTGCTAAGCCATGCACAGCCTGATTTGCATGGCTTTGAGTGCCTTAGTAAAAATAAAAATGTATTGCGGCGCATTGAAGCAAATCCAGATTTACTTATGTACCTATGAGCACATAGGAAACTGTCTTAATTTCCCTTTGTTACTTCCTTTTTTGAAGTATGCTGTTTTTGGCTGCACACATCAAAAAGTGAATATGCCACGAAGAATTATTTTTTTAGGGGAAGATACTCCTTCCTGCACAAAAAAACCTGCGTGTAATGCAGGCAACCTTGTACTATGGCGCAAGGTTGCCTGTAAATGCGTTGGGCTGCCTGGAGTGTTCCAGCATCATGGAAGAGCAGAAGTTCACCATATATTAGTAGATATGGCACATTTCTGCTTTGTCCCTTTCACAAACGCAGTCCAGCAACTTGCCTTGCTGCAATGTGTGAAATGTTACTAAATCTGACCGTAGCAGTGCACCATTTCCTGGTAGCGCAGTTAGGATACCTCCTGAAAGTCTCCTTGCCCAGGGCCGGACTGGCCGTAGTGGGCACCGGGCATTTCCCCAGTGGACCGCCAGGGTGGAGGACGGTTTTCGGCCCCTGGGGGCTGTTTATGTAAGTGGGGGCCAGCCATATAGGCCCACTGTAACAAAATTGGATGAAGCCGCTCCTAGCAAACAGCTCGGCCACACCCCCTCTTCCCGCCAAGGGGGGGGGGGGCAGCGGAGCAGTTTGCCAGGACCAGTTTCGGATCCCAGTCCTTGCCCAAGGGCCCACATTGGTAATATGGCACATAGGAACATAGGAACTCCTACATTTGTATGGGCAACGCTTCGTTGCTAATGCAGAAAGGCATGTGACATTGAGTGGACTCAAAAAGTGGAGTCAGGAATGTGAAGGTATCTGAACTCCCTTCAGTAATATGGAAGTGCTGTGGCAATAGAAGATGTGTGGCGGCCTGGTTACACTGACGTACTTGGCATCAGTGTAAAACCTTTGTATGACCTCCCATGTTTAGAAAACAGAGCCATGGAGAGATTCTAGGGGACGTTAGTGGGATTTGTGACATTCGTTGTGATGTGGGTGTGAGTTAGTGAGTCTGGTGTAATTTGGCCAAGTCAAGATGTGAAGCTGCTTTTGGACACTGTCCTTGCTATTAAAGGAATCAGCTGTTATCTTTATAGTAGGAGCAACCAGGTGGCCTATTAATCAGGCATTGTATCATCCATTCTTCATCAAGAATGGATAATTTTCAATATAGTGAAGTTGTTTTGTTCACTTTTAGACACATGTTTAAAAATAGGCAATTTACAGTGCCCAGCCAGTGTCTTAGCTTTCCATAGAAAGAATTTAATTCTTCACTTTGTGTCCTGCAGAGGTCTGCCTTTTATTGACATTCTTAACATTTCAAGCATGATAGCTGTTTTGCCACTGAGAGGAGCGATAAGGTACTACCCTCAACTGACCCCTTCTAATATCCCTCCCACAAGAGCAGTGATATAGCTAGCTCATCAGTGTTTTAACTTACTGCATGAAGAAGGCATCAATCCCCAAAGCACTAGCTCACACCTGCCTTTCTCTTCGGTACTTCTTCAGTGGACTGCACTCAACAGGATTTTGCCTTTCCTCGACATAATGTGCTGAGGCCACCACAGTCTGAGAGCACAAGACGCCACCAACAAAGCAAAGCCTATTCTGTGGCTGAATCCCCACAACCACTCCCAGCCAAAGTCAACAGAACCAGCAAAGCCCAAGTCACAGTCTTATAACAAGGGGCAGAACATGACCGACGTCTCAGGGAAAAGTTCCCAATTCCTTCTTCACTAAAATTTAAGTGCCATGGTCCAATTTTAACTACCAGTTCAAAAGCCTCACAAAGCAATTACCCAACTGCAACTCTGACTACTAAAGGCAGGTAGTCGTTGTCCTGGCTAAAATTCTGCTATTGGTCAGGTTTGACATCCAGGCTCTAACCAATAACAAGACTACAAACAACAGGACTTTTCACCAGTCAATGGCCTTTACAAACGTACATAATGACATAACACAGCTTTTGAACCTGCATATTTAAAGAAGGCCTATTCAAGACACTTCTACTCAGAAATATGGTCATCAATTGCACGCCAGCTTCAAATTCCTAAATTTACTCTCTGTATGCCTTTGGTATAATTGCTTCCCACCTAGCTTCTCTTGCTAACCTTTGGTACAAATCCGATCACACACAAATCTGCAATTTCTAGGATAGCAGTTTGAACGATTTTGTTTTGTTCCATTCTTTCTCTACAATGTTTTCTTCATATTCAGTTCCAAATATAGGTTTCTTTAGATATGTGCATCTACATGATGATTTTATGAAGATACCCAGGTATCACGTATTTAAATACAAATTCGATAACATTTATTGCTTTGTTAGCCTCTATTAAACACAAAAGTTATTATTGACCGGGTATAGCAGTTATTGCAGAAGATAGGCCTAATAACTTGCAATACATTGCTGATAGATGGACAGGAAACAGTGATGCAACACAGAACGAGGCCCACCTCCCCTGTCAGAATGTGTTGAAGTGCACCTGAGCCTCCCATATCTTGCAGATATGTATTGGCGATTGACTGAATAGGGGCCCATGAAAGACTGCCCCACCCCACACCACAATGGTCACCAGGGGCCTGTGTTAGCCCCTGACTGTAAGTAACCAGTGAGGGGATAGAACAGACCATAACTATGAGCCACAACATCCTAAATGTATTTTATCTTAAAATCCACCATTATAAATGAATCCAAGACATATACTTTACCCTGAAAAGACTGTATACTTAGGGTGAGGCACTGATTCAAACTGGTTCCACTGCATATTACCTCAGCGGATACAGCTCACGTATTTATAAAGTGTACCCTAAACCAGCATTGCTGGACACAAGTTTTCTAAGAGATTGGTACATTTCTCTTGATCACTCTCCTTCCTTCTGCAAAGTTGATACTATTAGGAAATATACTGGAATCGTATATGCAGTGCTGGCATTACTGAATAGCAAATCAATCCAGCTTTCATGCAGGGCCGCCAAGTTCCTACTACAAGTGAACAAATTATTAACAGTACATTCTCTGATATTAGATAAAAAATGCCCCCCCCACCGAGCTCGGACACTATAGGCAAAGTAACTTGATCTTGTTTGTTGATCTAGGCGGTCATATCCTATTATCACCTAATATATAGCCCTCATCGATGAGGAGGTCCTAGTGTCTTAACCTCGTCCGGACAAATCTACCTTCGCCTAGACTGCAATTTTTTTCGAGACCTCCCGAACAAAAGTTGGTACAAATTCACCTGCAAATACAGGGAGTACCTCGATACTGTGCACTGTAATGGACTATTGGTCCGAATGTATGAGGTCATCCTTTTGGAACAGCACGATGCTTTTAACAATGAGTTCCTTTTAATACACAATGTTTTTAGTAAGAGCCTGCCAAGCAGAATCTGGTGCAAATTCACCTACAAATACTGGAAGTACCTGAACATGGACCACTTTAATGGACTATTGATTGGACTATTGGTTACAGTGTATGAGGTCATCCCTTTGGTACAGCATGATGCTTTTAACAATGAGTTCCTTTTTATCCACAACAGTTTTCTTTTTATAACCTCTGTCTAATTCCCTTGTGTGGCTTAAATTTGTTATGATTTTAATTAATCTGCAAATAAATTACTTACTTACGTATTTGCTGTCCCTGTCTTGGTGACATTACAGATTGTCATATTATGCCTAGATAGCAATGCACCAACTATGAGGGAATAGGTTAATAGATTTATGTGTGCTTGAAATGTCATTAATACAGAACAATAAAAAAGCAAAATCTAAAGGTAAATTGGGAGCCATTAGTTTCTCACATACATGCATGTATTATGAAGTTTTATCTGGTTTGGACGGCCTTTCTGATACTACTAAGGAACCTCTTCCCTTTGACAATTTCACAGAAAAAGGGTCTTTGATGAAAGATCACAGGTTGCGAAAACCATTCGTCCCTTTTCTCTTTTGAGTTGGAACATTGTCAGCCTCAAGGATAGGATTAGTAACCCACCCTGGCTTCATTTTGTTGTTAATTATGACTCTGTTGCTCTACAGGAAACTTGTGACAACTTTCACCTCCTGTGCTGGTTTTGCCTGTTACTCTTGTCTCACAATTCCCTCCATATACGGCAAGGCCAGGGGTGGCCTTTTCATATGGGTCAATTGAACCTTAATATTGAAGTGTTGGTTTTAGACACGGGAAGCTCCGCCTTTCAAACCCTGGTCATTAGGACAATATGAGTTCTTTTAATTTTTATGTGGTACAGTTTTATGATAAAAATTTCTCAAATTCTGTTTGTGATCATTTCATTCAGTTGGTTGTCCTCTTTAACCTATTTGAAGCCCCTGGGGGCTGATATTCTGTCCCAACTTGATTACCTTCTTTCTTCTTTGTAGTGATTTTAATGCTAAATTAGTGGGGGGGGTTTTAAATTGATTTATTTATTACTTTTCAGCGAACATTATTTCCTGATAATCGACATTGGGCTTCTGAAAGACGAGCACAAGAAATTTAAAAATACAGAGTACAGGGCATAGAACAGGCTCTAGAGGCTTTTCGCCCTACAGTCACGGACCATCAACTACAGATAGATGCACTACAGAAATAAATGGTGCTATTGAGAACCAGAGCAGATGATTTGAAAAGCAGCTCACGGCGAAACAACATTAGGGTGGTTGGTCTTCTGGAGATGGCGGAGGGTCCAAGTATGGACTTGCAACTAGAAACGTGATTGACCGAGGAGGTGCTCGGAGGAAAGGTCTCTAAATTCTTTTTGATCGAATGAGCACATAGAGTGCCTGGCTGCCCCCAAGCACCGGGAGCACCACCACAACTGGTGGGCACGAGACTTTTCAATTTTAGGGACCGGTACAATATACTGCAGCTGGCTCGCTCTAAGGGTCCCGGGGACTGTTAATAATAGTACTGTCACCATATTTCCAGATTATTCCAAGGATGTCTGCAAGTTATGAGACGCAGTTCATGATGTGAAGCAGCGTCTCCTCATCTTGACTATCAAATACGCTCTGTTGTTCCCAGCAAAGCTAGGGCTTATCTCAGGCTCTGAGACAATATTTTTGCAACACCCAAAGAGGCGTGGTCCTGGCTGGAGAATTGAGAGGACCAGAAACGCACACTTACTTCCAAAAGTTTGGGAGATTGGCAGTCACAAAAATGCAGAAGACATGCAATAAATACAGGCTAAAACATATGTGGCAGGCCCACCAAGGCACAGGCTGCTTTGAGTAGGGTGGAGGTACTAGCGGCAGTGGGACAATCCTCCATATCCGGTCAGGAGAGCCAGAACTCTGACGATGGTGGTAAGATGATTCAAGACAACAAGTTGATGATGGAGTTTCCGGAGGAGCTGCGGCGTGGACCACAGATGACCCCAATGACTATGGACCTCTTTCAATCTACTTGAGTATCATATGAGCTTTTTTCTCTCTTGTCTCTTCTCTCTACATGCTATGGTGCATGTGGGTGCAAGTGAATGAGGGTGGGTGGGGTTGAAAGACAGCAGATAATTGCAGTTTAAAACAATCACTAAGGAGCGAGGGTACACTTCACTATCACAGTGTCGGCGAGGTAATGGAGTGAGGGGTTTTAATTGTAATTGCTTTGGATCGCCCTCACCACAGAATAGACTTTGCAATAGCTGCTGACTCATTAACGGCATTAAGTGGCTGCTACTAGTTGAGGCTGCGGCCAGGGTGTGGGTGTTATGGGGAAATGTTAGTAATGCTTTGTCATTTGTTTGTTTATATATTTTTGTTCTGCTGCTTGGCTCTCCTACTGTCCCGTCTAATCCCTGACTTACTTTTCACGCCAAAAGCAGCCCACCACATACATTTGGGGTAATTATGGCAAGAGGCATAGGATCTTTTCATACTTAAGGATACACAATATCCAGTTTGCATGCCTTCAGTAGACAAATTTGATCACAGTTGGAACTTGGCGAGGCACGACATTGGGTATCACTTACTCAACCTAAGCTAGGGAGGTTCTACTCTTGGTGGCTCTGAGGGTTCTGTTTGTCCTAGGACACAGCTTAATTGACCAGGAGGGCCGATATGTCATGGCAGAGGGTACATTGGATGGTGAGCCTCTCACATTGGTGGTATTGTATGCCCCAAATGTGGGACAATCTATATTCTTTAACACACTTTCACCTGCCCTCTTGTATTTCCTGATGTCACCCTCGCTGTGCTGCGGAGACTTTAACTGCGTCCCGGATCTGGCACTGGAAAGATCCACTCTACCTGTTCATGGGGCACACTCTCACACTAACACCAGGCAATTACAACAATGGGCCCAAGATAGGCAGGTAGAGGACTTGTGGCGATGCCTATATCCACTCCATCATGAGTATTCACACTATTCTCCCATACATGTACTCCACACATCAATACATTTGATCAATGTCAGCAGGGAATTGATCTCCGCCTGCAACAGGGCTGAGTACTTGGCTTGGACAATCTCTGATCATTACCTATTACTGATGACCTTTCAATGGGGATGAACTCCTCCGCTGATACCTATTTGGTGACTTCAGCCACGTGCATGGGCAGATACACTGTATCAGAATCGTTTGGGTGAACAGATCAACGGATATTTCACAAAGAATGAAGGTACGGCCACTCATAAAGGAATTGAATGGGATGCATTCAAAGTGACGATAAGGGGGGACTGTATGTCCACAAAATGTATGTATGAAGAGGGGTTTACAAAGGGAAATGCTTGTGATGGAGGGGCCACTACGGGCGGCGGAATGGCCTTGGGAAATAGATCTGGAAGGGTACCGCAACTTGAAGGATATCCGATCTGTTCATAGGGAAGCAACCCACAGCTTATCTGCTTTTCACTACAGGGATACACTAAACATCAATATGATCTGGGGGATAAGGTAAGTAATTTATTGACCTGGGTGCTTAACTCTGATCACCCCATACAGTTATGGGGGCCATTTGCACACCCACAGGTACTTTTGTGAACTCCCAATTGGCCATTAATAAATAGTTTGAAACTTATTATAGGATACTCAACAAAGCACCTCTGGCTGTACATCCGGACTAAATTGTGGCGTACTTACACCCCCTTGACATGCCCCTTCTTAATCCACTCCTGAAACTGGAACTAGATGACCCCCTGACACTGGTGGAAATTAAGTTGGCCATCAAGCAGATAGCTAGGGGCAAAACTCCCGGCACTGATGGCTTACCGATAGAGTTTTATGCCACGTTCCAGGCCTCTCTCGCCCCTCGTCTCTTGAAGGTATGTGGTAAAGTTAGGGAACAGGTCAGACTTCTAGACAGTATGTGGGAGGCCTTATTAACAGTGCCTTAAAAACCCGGAAGAGTCTCACTGGAGGTAGCATCTTATCGTCCGCTCTCATTACTAAACCTTGATTACAAGGTGCTGAGTAAGGTTTTGACCAATATATTGACACTGATGACACACACGGTGATCCATTCGGATCAGAATGGGTTAATTCCTGGCAGGAACATGATTTTGAACCATCAGCGGTTATTTGTGGTCATGCACTGGGCACGTTGAACCAACACACAGGGATGGGTGGCCTTCCTTGATATAGAAAAGGCATTTGACACCCTGTGCTGGGCCTATTTACAAGCTCTGTTATTAAATCTAGGACTGGGACCAGAGTTTTGTAAATGGATACAAAGTTCTATATGAGCTTTCTGTCACTAGGGTATGTACAGGAAGAATTATCTCTGATAGTTTCATTATTGAATGCAGCACTAGGCTGGGCTGCCCTATGTCTCCCTTGCTGTTCGCCCTGGCTATGGAGCCACCGGCTTGTATGCTCCACAAACAGATGCGCACCTGGGGCTATTCTGTGGGAGCCGCCCAAAACATAATTTACGTGTATGCGGATAGTACCCTGATTTATTTGTAGTCAGACCCCACAATTCTGCCAGAGGTTATGTCAGCTTTGGATGATTTAGCCGCATCTCTGGACTGCGGATCAATTGGGGGAACTCATGTTTATTTCCCTTGTTACAGACACCTGACCTTTCGCACTACTTTGCGGGGGATGCCCCATTGCTGTGGAGGTATGACACATTTAAATACCTGGGTGTACAAATATACCAGTCTAAAAACGACCTTGAGGAGGAAAATTTGGCGAAGACCTTGACCTCGATCCAATGGTCACTGCCCTCATGGACACTACTGCCTCTGTCACACATGGGGAGAGCGTCTATTGCTAAAATGTTGGTCGTTCTACAACTCCTTTACCTCTTTGCAGCTCTCCCAGTGATATTGAAGAGGCCATTCTTTCTAGACCTCCAATGCATGTTGGCTTCATTGATATGGGTTACTAAGAGACATAAAATTAAATTAGATACTTTACATGCTACACTGGAATATATAAGATTTATTTTGCCACGGCTCAACTTCAGTGGCCACTCCATTGGCTGCTAGACGAGGCCAACCCAGAACACCATCGGGTGGGTCTTGACTTTGAGGGCACCTCACTATTGGAGTGGTTTCTGACCTCTCCCTCACATGGTGCTATCCCTAGCACATTATTGAAGGTGGCGACATGGAGCTGGAAGAAGTACATACTATACGATACACGAGCAACACCCCATGCACCTAGCCTCCCCCTCTGTGCACATCCACAATGCAGACAGCTAAGGGAGATTTATCAAGTAGAGTCTTGGACCGCAGCTGCGTATAAGACCTGTGTATATATTATAGTAGACAGCAGATTTTGCACTTTTGAGGACCTGATGGAGGGGGACAACCGTGGCAGTTTCTTTTAAACTCCTTGCTGAGAGGTGTGGCGGGGAAACTGTGGAAGTCAGATGAAAACCCTGTGCAGGTGGCCGGCCCATTGGAATTGATGTTAACACTAACGAGATCAAGGCAGGCTGTCTTACACATATATGGAGTCTTGCGGGAACATGGTGCAGATAAAGGGCTTCCGGTACTTAAGTAATAGCGGGA
Source organism: Triturus cristatus (assembly GCF_964204655.1). Lineage (NCBI taxonomy): Eukaryota > Metazoa > Chordata > Amphibia > Caudata > Salamandridae > Triturus > Triturus cristatus. The sequence continues at coordinate 960,028,759 of NC_140592.1, forward strand.
AGAGAAGTTAAATATAGAATTACAGGACTCCACATGGCGAGGATGCCTGGGGTCAGTTAGAACAACCATTCAAAGTGCACAAGTCAGATTTTCGCAACTCACCTGTATGCACCACACGTACCTATCTCCGGGCAGAATAGCAAAAATATTCCCAGGTACTAGGGTGACATGTCCCTGATGCTTGCAGTTTAATGCTGATTTTCTCTACATGATGTGGTCATGTCCGGTAATAGTGGTCTTTTGGCAAACGGTACTCTCCTGTATATCTGATTTCACTGCATCTGTTTTACCACATGACTCTAAATGATGTCTTCTGCATTCTGGGATGGTAATGAAACAATTGAGGGGATTCCAAGCTCTGGCATTTTTGTGAGAAAAAAGACGTATTGCCATATCCAGGGGGCATGCAACCGCTCCGCCAGTGGTCGCGTGGCAGAACGATTTGATCCTGTGGGCAAATGCAGAACTCTTGGCCTGGGCGGATGCCAGAGCTCAAGATGGGAGGTGCAACCTTATGGAACAATGGAATAATTATTTGACCAGACTAAATTCTACTCTTGCCCCTGCAGATCAAACTAATGTACCCCGGACATGATGCCTATCGTTCATGCCATTTAAGGGTTGCAGTCAACCACTATGGTGTTAGGATGTACTGTTTTCTGTGTTACTTTGGAATTTGGAGGGGGGGCAGAAGTTGCAGGGGAATGAGCAGAGTTGATTGTATTATATGATATTTTTTTCTTTCTTGTTCTGGCACTTGGTTCTTGATGATTGCTCTCAGTATGAAATTGTGCTAATTTCTGTTTTACTAATTCATAAGTAAGTGTATTGCTGCACAGGGCGAATGAACCAGACTAGCCTACACAACATTACTATAACATCCTGATGTACACAATGTATGCCACAATTGGAAATGTAAGAAACTTTTTAATAAAAATATGTGAGAAAAAAAAGGAAGGGAGATCCAATATGTGATTTGATCCGAGATGGTATTTTTCGCAACGCCATCATTTGAATGGGGCACTGTTTCGCTATTGCGGGAGGTCCATATCCCCAAATATTTGAGCTGCCTAGAGCACCATTGTAGCAGAATGTCGGGGGGGGGGGTAGGGTAGCATATTAGGTGTGAGTCGAAAAAAGAAAAGATAATTGATATTTATGCCGCATAGCACACCAAGAGCAATGAACTCCTGTAGTACAGGATTGAGGATAATATGAGGGTCATGGAAATAAAAGGTAATATCATCCGCATGGAAAGAAACAAATAAATGCCTACTGGGGTAGCACAAAGCATAGTCATGGTGCTGTTGTCACAGTTCGGTGGCTAGGGGTGCAACCATCAAGGTGAACATAAGGGGCAAGAGTGGGCACCCCTGCCGAGTGCCCCTGGTGATGGGAAAAGGGGAGGAAATAGCACCTTTAACATGAACTTTGACCAGGGGGACAGTATAAAGCAGTTGAATCCATGGCTAACATGTGCAGGGAAATCCCATTCCATTTAGTATAGACATTAAGCAACCCCACTCAATGGAATCAAAAGCTTTCGTGGTATTAAGAAGGCGGCCACTACAGCCTGGTCAGGGTTAACATCTTGCACAACTACGAAAAGTGTGCGCAGGTTATGGGATGCATATCTTCCCAGAATCAACCCGGACTGGTCAGGATGCACTAAATGGGTCATAAGGAGATTCAGTCTATTAGCAAAGACTTGAGCTAGAATTTTTTTTTAAGTTCATGAAAAATTTTATTGGAAAGAATAAAGGTGTCTATATGCAGTACATAATAATGAACTCACATCATTACACAATAAAACAATAAAACCACTACATTCAAATTACATGAATTGGACTCATTAATAAAATTAGAAAAAGCAAAGCATTATAAGTGCAATATGAACATCATTAGAACATAAAACTATGTAGGAACATTTGGGGGAATCAAGGTGGTTTAAGAACTTCTTGTTGAAATGGTTGTCATTGGGAGCTCTGTTTGGCACTTACGTCGATGTAAATTGTAATGGGTGACCACAAGTTTAATTCTTTCGTTGCCAGTTGTATAGGATAAACAAAGGAGGTGTCCAACCTATGATTATGGCAAACAGAGTACCACCAGGCCTTGTAAGAGAGTTTTGTAAAGTCCTTCCAATTTATGGTGATCTGCTGAAAGGCAACTGCTAGCAACAAATCAATAATTCTGACATTAAGAGTAATATTTTTACAAATTGGTGAGAGACTTCCTAAGAATATATGGATAAAGGCAAAAGAAAATGTTGTGTCAAAAATTAAATTAATTTGATTCCAAACTTGTTTCCAGAAAGTATGTACACATGGACAAGAGAATAACAGATAAAATAAATCTGCATCTGGGGATGAACATGTCCAACAGGTGTCTGACACAGCAGAAAACCTTTTACTTAAAGTAATCTGGGTTAGTAGAAGCCTATTATAAACAAAAAACAGCGTTTGCATTGTGTTTGTTGCTCTGGAAGACTTACGTATCTAGGTCCTTATGTTCTTCCCGAGTGATAGTGGCTAAGACGTCTTGAAGTCGTTCTCCCACATCTCTTCTATTTTAGATTTCTGTCTAGCACTGTTCTTACCTTGTAAGTAATTATATATAGTGGAATCTTTAGGTATGGTATTTAACAAAGTGTGGAGTTGTGAATAGGTGTCTGGAATGCTAGAGATATCAGGTGTATTAATGAGTGGGGTGTAAGTATCCATCACTGCTTTCTTAAGTAAGTTATATTTATGACAAAATGAGGCAGATAAGTTGAATGAATGACTTAGTGAAGAAAAGGATAAGAAGTCAGATCCTAAAAATAATTGATGTATCCATCGTAACCCCTTTTGTCTCCAGGCCTTCCAGTAAAAGGGTTTATTCCGGATAAGCAAATCTTTGTTGTGCCAGATTGTTGAGTTGAGGAAGGAGTCTAAAGTTCTGTGAATTGGCGGAGAGGTTGACTTCAGGAGTTTGGAGGTCAGTTTGATTATGGGAGTGGAGAGGGACTGTGGTTTGCGTTAGAAGGAGAGGTATTCGTGAAAGTAGAAAGGAGATAAAAATTGATGCTCTATTGAGGTCCAAAGAGGGCATTACTCTGTGGAGTCAAGCAACCAAAAAGAAGCTTGACGTAAAAGGAACGCTTTCTGGTATACCGGAAAATCGGGAAAATTAACTCCACCCTCCGCTTTAGGGCGGGTGGAGTTTTTAATAAAGAATAATAAAGAAATTTGTGTTTTCTGGTTATTACATAAAAAGAAGAGAGGATAGAATTAACCCTCTTAAAGAGTTTAGAAGAAATGGGAACTGGTATATTGAAATAGTATATAAAACTATAGGAGACAACATCATCTTTATAGTAGCCAAGCGACCCCACCAGGATAAATAGAGGGGATGCCATTTGGTGGTCAACTGAAATTTTGTGAATGCATTTATTCATGCATAAACCTACTGTGTCTATAATTGAAGAAATGAAATGTAATCCTAAATATTTAATATAACTGAGACTCCACGTGAAATTAGAAGCGCTAAAGTCCGATTTCAAAGAGTATTTAGTTAAGGGCACAATCTCACACTTATCAATATTCAATTTATAACCAGAAACAAGGGAGAAATATTTCACTTCTGCTAAGAAAGCAGGAATTGAGTCATCTGGTCGTGACATAAATAATAAAATATCATCAGCATAAGCTGCAAGTTTGATGGGAGAGTTCAAAGTTTGGAAACCATGTAAATTTGGTTTTTGAAGTAATTTAGAGAGAAATGGTTCCAAAGCCAAATTGAAAAGGAAGGGAGAGAGGGGGCAACCTTGTCGTACTCCTCTACCTAAATCAAAGAACAGGGAAATCAAGCCATTAGCGCAGACTGCAGCGCGAGGATTAGAATAAAGGAGAGATATTAAAGTTATAAATTTGGGGCCAAAACCAAACCACTTAAGAGTATAAAACAAATAATTCCACTCAACTCTATTGAACGCCTTTTCCGCGTCCAGTGCTATTGCTGCAAGGGATTGTTTTAGGTGTGAGGATCTTGATAGAACGTTAAAAAAAAGTTGTGTGTTGTCAGTTATAAGTCGCCCTTTAACAAAGCCAGATTGTTCTTTACCCAGAAGGTTTGGTAAAAGGGAATCTAAACGGAGGGCTAGCGCTTTGGAATAAATCTTGAAATCAATGGTTACCAAAGATATAGGCCTGTAGTTTTTACAGTATCTAGAGTCCTTGCCCTCCTTAGGAATTAGACATATGTGTGCTTCTGAAAAGGAGCCAGTGGAACTGTTGTAAGAACGAAAAGAATTTATATGGGAGTGCAATTTGGGTAATAAGAGTTTAGAAAAGTGAAGATAAAATTCAACAGTAAAATCATCAGGACCTGGTGCTTCGTCTCTTTTAAGGCATTGGAGAGCTTTTAGAAGCTCTGGTTGTGTTAGGTCGGATTCCAGAGAAGATAAATCAATAGGGATTTGTTGGGGTTTTTGAATAGTGGAAAAAAGTGTGACAGTGAGCAGTCTGTGGATTGTGTTTCGGATGCATATAAAGATTTATAAAAGAGAGAAAATTCATTCAATATTTCTACATCTTTAAATTTTAAATCAGCATGTTCATCATAAATATATTCGATATTTAACTTGTTATGCCTAATTTTCAAATAATTAGCCAAAATCTTCCCCGCTTTGTTTTTGCCTCCATAGAATTTTGCGCTGGTGTTTAACAAGTATAAGGAAGCATTATCTGTAGACTTCTTATTAAATTTTAATTTGGCAATAATAAGAGCTGTTAAACATTGTTTCGAGTGAGAAGTGTAGTATGATTGTTCCAGTATCTTAATGTCATGAAGGAGATCACTGGCAAGTTTACGTGCATTTTTCCGTTTCTTGGCAGTAAAACCAATAATGAAGTCTCTTGCTGAAGCTCAAAAGCATCCCATATAGTTGAAAATGACATGGACTCACTTTGGTTCATCACAAAATACTCACTGAGAAAGGTGGTGAAGGAAGCGGTGAACACTGTGTTTAAAATAAGAGAGTTATTAAAACGCCGTCTTCTGGGAATGTTACCTTTAGGCAGTACGTCAAGGTTAATTGAAACAGGGGCGTGGTCTGATAGTAAAATAGGCCAAATTTCTGCATTCATGAGGGATTGTGAAATATTGTGGGAGACAAAAATATAATCTCTTCTAGATTGAGTTTGATGGACTGGGGAAAAAAAAGTATATTCTCTGATGGTCGGGTTACATAAACGCCATGCATCAAGGAGTTTATGTTGAGTGATAGTGTGAACAAAAGATTCATGGCACTTATTGGGAATAAAAGTGACTTTGCAGTTTCTGACTACAAATGGATCAAAGATCTGATTACAGTCACCAGCTAGTATAAAATTATCATCAATGCAGTGAGTTATTTGCCTCACCAATGTGTGCCAAAAAGATGTGTCACCACCAGTAGGAGCATATATATTAAGGAGAGAAATTGGAACACCATTTAACGATAATTTAGCATTCAGCCACCGACCATCGACATCTGATTCTTGTGATATGAGTTTAACTGGAAGCGTTTTATAGCAAAATATCATAACACCATTACGTTTACCATCCCCTTGTGAAAAGAAAGCCTCCCCCACCCATCCTCTTTTTAATTTTAAGGATTCGACCTCTGTGAGATGTGTTTCCTGTAGAAATACTATGTCAGCATCTAATTTAACTAGATGGGTTAAGACTCTCTGTCGTTTGATAGGATAATTTAATCCCCTAACGTTCCTAGAGATCAGTTTTAATGGCATAAAGTATCAGAATAAGAGTGAAATAAGAACATAAAGCAAAAGTCCAATTCTTTAAAGGTAAAGTAGAGAATGGAAGGAGAGAAGAGAGACAGATAAGTGATCAAACAAAGAAACAGAGAAAAATCAGGTGATCAAAGCCAGTAATTGAAGCCAAACGAAACACTACAGAGGAGTATAGATATGATAGATAAGTAGTGAAAAAATGGAAAAATATTAAAGTTTGAATATGTAATGATAGATATGAAAATAAACATGAGAGTATACGAGGAGAAGGAAATGTTGAAGTCACCAAATAAGAAGAGAATCAGGGAATGTACGACAAACCAAAGAACAAAAGACAAAACAAAACACATACCTACAAATAGGGAACGCAGCGGTGAGGGCGGGTGGAGCCACATGGAACAGACGAACGTCTAGGGATAACTGGACCGGACTAAGAGAAGATCATGCCGTGACGTAGACATAACTGTGGGAGCGAAGAAGAACAAATATAACTTTGGTTTATAAATGAGCGATGAACATAAAAGCGATGAAACCCAATAACATAAGCTAAGTGTGCAAGAACATCAATAGACTGTAAGGCTACTAATAATAAACTGTCAATATATAAAGAAAAAGAACATCATGTATTCTGTAAACAAAAGAATGATGGCACCTCATGCATGAGGTTCGAAAAGTCATTTAATGCGTGCGGAGGAGGCTCCTGAAGATTCCATATGATCCGTCTTATGTGAGTTGATGAAGCTTTGCAATCGTACTGGATCCTCATATGTTGTTGTACTGTTATTGTAGGTAACCTTAAAAAGGCACGGGTGAAAGAGGCCATATCTAGCCCCCATGGAGTGGAGATCTGGTCTCATATTTAAGAAGGCTTTGCATCTGGCTGCTGTAGCTTTAGAGTAATCACGTGCAAAGAACAGCGTAGTGCCAGACCATGAAATCCGTGTAATGGCTTTATCAGCTGCCAAAACTTTCAACAAATCTGTATACTCTAGGAAGTAAAGGATGACTCCTCGTGGTCTCTGTGTGGGTGAAAAACTTGTAGGAACGCGACCCAATCTGTGGCCGCTTTGTATGTTCAGCGCAGTGTCCTCTGGCATATGAAGAACCTTAGGGAGAAAGGATTTGAAAAATGCAAGAGAGTCCATACCTTCAGCCCCTTCCACCAAGCCATAAATACGCATGTTGTTTCTACTATTACGATTTTCAAGGTCCTCAATCTGTTTTTGGAGTGTTGATACTTGAGAGTGCAGGAAGGTAACACTTTTGGTGGTGTCACTAAAAGAAGAAACATTCTGCTCTACTGCTGTAAGTCTTGTATCAATTTGTGACCATTTGTCTGAAAGGACTTGTAATTTGGAGTTGGTTTCCTCAACAAAGGGCCTGAGGGCTCTTATTTCCTGTAATAATAACTCCATTGAAACCGGGGAGGTTGATTTGGGTGGCGAAGAAGGATCCTTTTTCAAGCGTTTCACATTGGATTTTCCTGGTAGTGGTTGAGTGAGATCCATTGTTTTAGGAATGCTCTCTGTCGTAAGTAAACCTGCGTCTTTCAGTTTGGAGAGTTCTGAAAAGAACGTAGAATTTTTAATAAAAGAGCGTTTTGGCTTAGATACGGTGAAGAGGGAGCCCTTCGTTCTACCCATCAACTTGAGAAGTGAATGAAGTGGAACTTGTTTAAACGGACTCAAAAAGTGATTGAAATGGACTTGATAAAAAGAGGAGTAAGTTTGTCCGAGAGACAAAGCCACCTAGATAAAATTATACAGCCAAGGTTAAAGTTGTATCAAGGTATTTTCCATAAGCTAATTGAAGTCAATGTGCACTGAGGCCTCTGCAATCACTGTAGCAATAATAATATTTAAGTCCCCTGATGAGCCTTTCCTCTTATACTGGTATACGTTGCAAATGCAAAGTGGAGACGCAAAGGAGTAGAAGAGAGGTTTCTTGCTTAAAACAGTATGCAGGAAGAGATGTGGAAAAAACAGCTACAATCCATATAGAAACCTGAATGTTTATCGTAATATGCGTGAATGAAACTCATCAAAATGGCGGCCGCAACCACATCTCCTCATAATATATGAAGTAAGGAGGTGAAACTGGGTTGCTGTACCGCTATGAACTGCTTCTTTGCATAATTCTTAAAGTTCCTCATAATAGGAGAGGTTAGGGCACATGTGAAGGTAAAACATTTTCGCCGCTGTGAGGAAAGGGAACAGTCGCGGTGCGATTCAGATTTCCAAAATGGCGGCCGCAATATTGCGGCCGCGATTACGAGTGTTTACCTTCAAAATAAGATTCTCAGGCGTTGTGTAGAACTGTGAGCAGGGTCACATCATGGTGAGTAGCTCCTTAGAGAGGCATACCACCGGGCAGCTTCGCGCAAAACGGTCCTCAAGCGTGATTCCGCAGCCGGGCCGGAGAGCCTCACAGGAACGCCAACATGTTCGTTGGGCGCTTAGCCACGCCCCCTTAGCCAGAATTTTGATGTTGCAATTAATTAAAGAGAGTGGCCTATAGGATTCACGGCACTCCGGCACTTTACCAGGTTTACGAAATGTGATAATAAGGGCCTTGATTCAGGAAGACTACCCATCTGTCTCACTTCTTGAAAAACAGCAAGCAGTTAGGGAGCCAGGAGATTGATGTGCATTTTGTCAAACTCAGCAAGGAGCCCACCAGGCACCGGTGTTTTACCCGACTGCAACTTCTAGATAACCTACTGGATTTCCTCCAGTGTACATTTTTGCTCAATACACGTACTTTGAGCATTGCTGAGCCACCCTAGAGCTATGTCATTTAAGTAGGAACCTACGTCTATAGGAATGCTACGTTGGGAGGCATAGAGGGAGCTGCAGAAATAAGTGAATGTCTGCAAATATGTACTGTATCCATGTACAACTGACCATGAGCTCCCCGAATACTGACCCTATCATTAGCCACCCAAGAACAACGGATCATGGTAGAAGCGCCTTCCCTGGTTGCTCACCCGCACCGTAAACTCATGCAGTGGCATATTTTCCGCGAAAACGGCACTCCCTATCTGCTACGTCCTGGTACTCTGTCAAGGTAAACCTAATCTGTTGGGTCTATGAGGGGCTCAGCTTCACCAGCCTGAAATGACTCTAGCCGGGTCAAATCACGTTCTAACCGAGAAAGATGATCTCAAAGGGAGTAGAGGACGCCACCACATTTAGCCAAAGATAGTCCCCAGACAGTCACTTTAAAAGCTTTCCAGATCGTACTAACCTGCGGGACAGTGTCCACATTACAAGCAAAATAGTTAGCAATCTCCCACCGCACTTCACCAGCAAATTGATGGTAAAGCAGTGTAAATGGGGGAAGGTGCCAGTTGGAGCTGAGTGGTATGGTCACGGGAACAGTGTTATGGGGGAGTGATCTGAGATGGTGCGAGCTAGGTGACCAAGCTACAGTATTCAGGATTCCAGCCCACAAGTGAGCAACCTGTAATCCAGCTTAGACCAACTACCATGTACGCCCGAATAGAAGGAAACCTCCATAGTTAGGGGATGGCGATCAAGCCATATGTCCAGGAGATCATGGTCACTCATACTGTCACGAAGGTGTCGAGATGCAACACTTCAGTAGCTAGGTGGGACAAGTAAGCAAACTTCAACCTTATTAATCATGCAGTTGCAAGAGCTGCCCTGGAAGAGCAAAGAGGGACTAGTAAAGATAATGCGACCCCATAAACAATCAAAAAAGTCTGGATTGTCTAAATTAGTGCCATACCAATTGACCATGGTGTTAGCATGTGACATTAGCTTACTCCTGATGATCACATATCTACCCTGGTCATCCATCATGGAACCATGCAGAGTATATGGGTTTCTGTATGTCACCAGGAGTACAATGCCCCTGGCGTAGGAGGAGTAAGGGGAGAAGCATTAGTAGGATTCCCATTTTGTTGTGAAGGGGTTGGAACCATTTGAGACCAGGTGGGTCTCCTGTAGCATTGCAAGTTGAATCCCATGTCTGTCCAAGTATGAGAAAATATGCCTACTTTTAAGTTTGTTCCTCAAGTCCACGCACATTCCAGGTGACACATTTTCATAGTGTGTGGAAGCCTGTGGGCGATTGGGTTACTTTAGGTGACATAGAAACAGAATAGAAGAAATCTGCAGAACATAATGTCCAAAATGTGAGTAAACCGCAGCAATAAGTAAGAGTTGTGATAGCGCATAAGGTCTAGAACACGTCATAGGAACATAAACCAAAACTCAAAGGACCCACTTCCCACCCGTGCTGAAATACCAATTCGTCAGGTAGTCAGAAACAAGCTGAACATAAGTATAGCACAGCTGTGCAACCAATTTACAGCAGAGGCCTAAGGGGTAACCTGCGGGGTTCATTCAAAGAGGCAGTGGAGAAATCCCTGGCCAGCTAAGGTCGTTGGGGGAAAACAAAGCCCTAACCCCCAACTAATGACTAATATAACCAGTATTACAACTGAACAACAGCAAGTCAATTAAAGACAACTTAGAGCGTGAGGCCATCTAGCTGCATGAAAATTAGGAAAGCAGGGGACCGGGGGACCTTTTCCCAAACCAGTGAACAATTGTATCCAGATCAGTCCAACGCAGATAATGGTGAAGCCGCACAAGATGAGGCAGGAGTGTGAGCCTAGATTCAGAGTAGTGTACGAATGTTGTTCAACTATCTACTATTACAGGTGGAATATCATAGATATTGAAGTAAAAGCCTCACTCACATAATAGTGACATGCTTCATCATAGGCAGTTACTCCACACCCAGAGAAGGTGGTACTCTCTGGGCGGACTCAACCAAAGATATACTGGGAGTTCTTAGATAAATGAACCACTGGTTAAGCAGGGAACCAGATCAAATTAAAAATACCTATGAGTGTACCCTGTTTTGAATCCTTTATTCCTGGGCACTCATGATATAAATAAAAACTTGTTGTCGGGGTTTTTTTGAACTCGATTTGTTCAATTGTACCCTCAACCGTGTGCCAACATGTTTCGGCCCGTCTTGTAGCCCTATCGGGTCTGGGGGCCTTCGTCAGGGCAATATCTTTCTTTTCCTTATACTATAAGGTCCCTGCGGTTTAGCTGTACATGTGCTTACATGCAACCCATTCGTACGTGAGGCCTAATGCACTCACCTGTCCGTCTGTACCATCCGACTTCAGTAGAATTTTTCTATTGAACATGGAACAAAAAATTAACATGTATTTCTTCGACGACACAACAACATAATCTGTCTACAGCCCGTCTTGTGCTCGTAGTCTTAGATTTTTAGTTGTAGTGATGGTGTACCACCTGACTATGTGCTCTCTATTTTAGGGCTTAGTGTAATACATTAATCATTTCAGTTTACTCACCGCCACGTCACATCCACATCTATTCACCACACAACGTGATCATCATACTACTTGTGTTTGACTATGAGTGAAAAGGATTGTGGCTAGGTTGTTTCTCTTAGTCACCGATCCTATAGGTCTCTATTTTAGCACCCATTCTCTTGTTGTGTTATTCCTTCGTTTTTTAAAATATACCACCATGCGTTGGGATCGCGTGTATCCCTATCATCCAGTATTTTAGAACCTACAGGCGCTCACCTACTGCCCTATGCCTACTGGCATCATGCAGATCTCGTGTGTTCAGGTGCTGTCCTGTAGTCAAACACTGCGTAAAAGGTAGATAAGGGCAATTGTTATCACGTTCTAAGCCGATCTATTGATATAAACCTAGTTCTCTACAAGATTATTGTTCACGGACCCTTATTATCGTGTTCATTTTTTTGTTTGCGTTCGATGTAAAAAGGATGTTCATTCTTATTTCGCTTTCATGCACTCGTTTTCTGCTTGAGCCTTCATATCGTGTGTTATAGGGTGAACTCACCCCCTCTTATATGTGATATGTTTGTAGGCCCCTTTTATTTTTACTTCAGCTAGTCTATTTTTAATTAATTAATTAAAGTAAAACGGAACCGTTAAGAGACTCTACGGGCGTCCCTGACTTCATGCCAGATAGTTCGGGACAAAAAGCGTCTAAATTAAAAAGAGTTCCCTCGCTGTCACTTACTTCATCAAGGACACCGCACCGCCGTTGCACCTAGTCAACCACACCGTCTGCCATCGGGGATGTGAGTACGGTGGTGTCAGCTTTTAAAAGAAGATGCACGAACCTAATTGGAGGGCTGTTCTACCCCAATTCCAATTCTCTATCGTTGCGTAACGTAGTCGCAGCTGTTCGAACGTGTATGCGGCTGAACTACAAGGATTATGGGAAATGTAGTTCTTTTATGTCCGATACGCAGTGTTCGATCCCCCTCAAAGCGGGGGATTTGTTTTTTACAATTTTGAAGGTGTATTTTGTTAATCCCTCGTGTGGCTGTTTTGAGGAAAATCCCTTAAATGGTGTAAAGCTACCGTTTCGCCGTTTTGGGTTGAACTAGCAAGTCTCACCTAATGACCCGTGATAGGGGGTAGGATGTAGGTAACCCCCCTTAAACTTTTGTATATCTATTAACAGCGGGTAATTCTAATCAGTAGATTAATCTAATTTTTAGCTTGACTGCACGTTTGTTGTCAAATGCCCGACCTCAATGGTGTTATTCCCTTGTGTTCTTAAATTCTATATGTCGAGGTCTAATATTACACCCCAGTCTTCTGTTGTTATATATGCCGGAGGCTTTATTTCCTTTACAGTACCTTGCCTCCTGTCTTTTACTCCTGACCCCTTTGTTTTAATCGTATTAACATAGTGGAGGTGCAGCTCTTTTTTAGTTTTTCGTACACATGGTTGCAGCATAATTAATTTATTCGCCATGTTTAAGGGAAATATATGTTTTGTGGCAGAATTAAGTCATAGAACCCCCCGGAATTTCCTCGTTAGTGCCTGATGTTGTATTTAACAAGCGATAGATCCACCTTTGTTTGCCATGTTTAAGAGATATATATGCTTTGTGGCAGAGCTACGTCATAGACCCCCACGGAATTTCCTCGTTAAGGCCTGATGTTGTACTTGACAGGCGATAGATCCACCTTTGCTCTAGTTTCAGCAATTGTTTTTCGTTGCAGCTGTCTGGTAGTCTCTCAATTACGGTCCAAGTAAAGTCATCCTCACTGTGTCTCTGCGTTTGAAAGTGTCTCATCATTTTCGTGATTGTTTTTCCGCATCTAAATGTACTGCGGTGCTCATTGATCCTGATCTTGACTTTACGTGTGGTCATCCCAATGTATATTTTATTGCAGATGCACGTCATTAGGTAGACCACATTGTGGCTGTTGCAATTGCTGAAGGATCTTTGTTCCCATGGTGTTTTAAGGCCAACGTCGATTGTTTTGCTCGGTGTTGTTAGTTTGCATACACTACATGATCCGCACGGGTAGTGTCCAATTACCTCTGGTAGATTCCAGAGTGTGCTCTGTTGGCCTGTTCTGCCTTGTTTCTTTTTTGGTCGAGTATGCACAACAGAGTCTTTGATTGATTTTCCTCTCTTAAATGCAAACAATGGTTTCTCTAGTTTTAGTCCCCCAGAATTCAGTGTTCTCCAATGTCGTAGAACTATGTTCTTTACATTGTTGGAATCTGTTCCGTAGGTGGTCACGCATACTAGTTTTTTATCATCCGGTTTCTTTTTTGGTTCCAATAGCCCTTCTCTGTTGCAGTTTTTTGCCCTTTTATATGCTTGTTTAATCAGTTTTGTAGGATAGCACTTTGTCTTCAATTTCTGTGTTAGTTGTTTGGCGTGAATTTCATAATTTGCTTTTTCGGTACAATTTCTCCTTAATCGTAGGAATTGCCCTACTGGCAAGTTGTCTCGCAACGCTTTGGGGTGGAAGCTGTCGTATCTGAGGAGGTTGTTAGCGTCTGTGGGTTTATAGAACACTTCAGTTTTTAGTGTCCCCTCCGCTGGCCAGATTTTTAAATCCAAAAATGTGATGGAATCTTTTGTTAGAGTCATCGTAAACTTCAGAAATTCATCCCTGTTATTTAGCCATATCAGAAATTCTTTTGCTTTGTCGGCATCTCCTTTCCAGACTATGAAAATATCATCTATGAATCTTCTCCATACTCCCAAGTTGGATTGGTACGGGTTGGTGTCACTATAGATGAAGCGTGTTTCGAAGTCATGCACATACAGGCACGCTACACTGGGGGCGCAGGTCATCCCCATTGAAGTGCCATGGGTTTGTAGGAAGTACTCCCCTTCAAATTCAAAGTAATTCCTTGTTAGGGCTAATCGTACACATTGGACCACAAACTTTATCGGTGTTATTGATGACCAGTTTTCCAGACCCAGCAGATTTTCGATCACCGTAAGTGAGGCCTCTTGTGGAATACTGGTATACAATGCTTCCACGTCTAATGTCATTAGGTAGTCGGTGTTAGGATTGAAGCTCAGAGTTTGAAGTTTCAATAAGATGTCTTGTGTGTCTTTAAGGTATGAGGGCATTCTCTGTACCATTGGTCGTAAGAAATGGTCGGCAAATCTTGACAGTGGTTCGAGTGCCGAACCAATGCCTGACACAATCGGTCTGCCTGGCGGTGGATGTATGTTTTTGTGTACTTTCGGGAGGATGTAAAAGTATGGAGTTTTTGGGTCAAGTTCTTGTAGAAAGTTTTCTTCCGCCTTGGTAATCCATCCCTCTTGTACTGCTTCCGAGACCATCTCTTGTATTTCCAGTTTCAGGCTCCCAGTTGGATCTCTCTGTAATCGTGAATAATTCCGTCGGTCATTGAGTAATTTCATACATTCATCTCTGTACATCTCGATGGGTAGTATAACCGTTGCTCCTCCCTTGTCTGCTGGTTTAATTATGACATCCTGCATTTTGTCAAATTCTGCTAGTGTCTGCCGTTCGATCAATGTGAAGTTGTTAAATCTTTGGTTGGTGTTATCTTTTAATTCATCGATATCCAATGTTACTGCCTTCTCAAAGGCTAGTAATGCCGGTGGCATAGTGTGGTTCGGGGGGATGAATTTCGATTTTTTGCGTAGGCCTGTATTTTTGTCTGTCAATTCACTCAGGTCCTCCGGTCCCTCTGTTTCTGCAAAAAACACCGACAGGCGGAGTCTGCGAAAAAATTCGGCTAGTTCAATTCTTAAATCAAAGAAATTTGACTGATTCGTCGGGACGAAGCCTAGTCCTTTTTTTAGGACATTTTCTTGTTGTTGGGAGAGGATTTTCTTGCTCAGGTTCAGTATTCCCGTGCGTTCTTGCTCGTGCTGGGTCCCGGGTCCTGTGCTGTCAGGTCTTCTCTGTTTGTGTCCCATTGAACCCGTTGCCCTCTCCGGTTGCCTCCTCCTCGTCTCCGGCCTCTCCCTAAAAAAGGTTGTTGATAGGGTTGCCATGGGTATCCAAACTGTGGTGGTTGGAAGGGTGCTTGCATGAAGGGGTTCCATCCAAACGGTGGTTGTTGTTGCATTCCTCCTTGCATGTATGGACCTCTGTTTCTTCTTGGATGGTTGCCTCTGCGCCTATAGGTGCTTTTCCGGCCTTCAGATGATGTATCGCTGGAATAATTACCAGAGCCTGTGCTTCCTGCGTCTGAGAAGTCTGAGTTGTCTTTGTCTGTTGGGGTATAATCCTCTCTCGAGTATGGAAAAACACTCTCAAATTTAAATTTTTTCAAATCTTTCTGAAATTTTGTAATTTTTGCTTGAGTAAGATAATCTTTGTACTCATTAATTACTTTATTATTCTCATCCAGTTTCTTTTTGAATTGTGCAATTGTGATTTGAGTTTTCAAACCATTTTCCAATGTTTTTATTTCAATAAGAAGGGCATCTGAGAGTCTTTTAGCAGTCTTAATAATTAAGACAAGCCAGTCCCTGCTGCATTTCCATGCGATCAAGGACCAGCTTCGTCTAAATTCAGGGTCACTCAGGAAAATTCGTGGGGAGTTTGCCACAATCAGACCGTTGGGTGCTATATTACCCCTCAAATATTCAGTCATAATGGCTCCGTGAAGTAAGGTTTTGAGTTGGGTCCTTTTCAGTTCCGTTAGAGATTCCCAATCGCCATTGTTTTGGTTAACGTGTGTGAGAGTAGTGTCGGAGATCAGTGGTGGCATAGCTAAAATGGATGATATTTCATCTTCGTCATAAGCTAGTCCCTCAGCCATCTTGGCGGGATGATTGCGAGTCTGTGGGGTCAGTGTACCCTTGACTTTTTATTGTCGGGGGACCTGATACAAACTATGTCAGGTGTCCCACACCTCTTCTAGGGAGGTGTATTTCAGAAAACCTCTCAGGGCTATGGAGGCCCCTCTGAACTCTTTTATCACAAACAGAGAGTGAGAGAATAAACAACGTGGTTGCGTTCTCCCAGAATAACTTTTTTCACAAAAAGCAACCACTATTGAATTGGCGAAATACCAGATTCAGAGTAGTGTACGAATGTTGTTCAACTATCTACTATTACAGGTGGAATATCATAGATATTGAAGTAAAAGCCTCACTCACATAATAGTGACATGCTTCATCATAGGCAGTTACTCCACACCCAGAGAAGGTGGTACTCTCTGGGCGGACTCAACCAAAGATATACTGGGAGTTCTTAGATAAATGAACCACTGGTTAAGCAGGGAACCAGATCAAATTAAAAATACCTATGAGTGTACCCTGTTTTGAATCCTTTATTCCTGGGCACTCATGATATAAATAAAAACTTGTTGTCGGGGTTTTTTTGAACTCGATTTGTTCAATTGTACCCTCAACCGTGTGCCAACATGTTTCGGCCCATCTTGTAGCCCTATCGGGTCTGGGGGCCTTCGTCAGGGCAATATCTTTCTTTTCCTTATACTATAAGGTCCCTGCGGTTTAGCTGTACATGTGCTTACATGCAACCCATTCGTACGTGAGGCCTAATGCACTCACCTGTCCGTCTGTACCATCCGACTTCAGTAGAATTTTTCTATTGAACATGGAACAAAAAATTAACATGTATTTCTTCGACGACACAACAACATAATCTGTCTACAGCCCGTCTTGTGCTCGTAGTCTTTTCCTCAAAACAGCCACACGAGGGATTAACAAAATACACCTTCAAAATTGTAAAAAACAAATCCCCCGCTTTGAGGGGGATCGAACACTGCGTATCGGACATAAAAGAACTACATTTCCCATAATCCTTGTAGTTCAGCCACATACACGTTCGAACAGCTGCGACTACGTTACGCAACGATAGAGAATTGGAATTGGGGTAGAACAGCCCTCCAATTAGGTTCGTGCACCTTCTTTTAAAAGCTGACACCACCGTACTCACATCCCCGACGGCAGACGGTGTGGTTGACTAGGTGCAATGGCGGTGCGGTGTCCTTGATGAAGTAAGTGACAGCGAGGGAACTCTTTTTAATTTAGACGCTTTTTGTCCCGAACTATCTGGCATGAAGTCAGGGACGCCCGTAGAGTCTCTTAACGGTTCCGTTTTACTTTAATTAATTAATTAAAAATAGACTAGCTGAAGTAAAAATAAAAGGGGCCTACAAACATATCACATATAAGAGGGGGTGAGTTCACCCTATAACACACGATATGAAGGCTCAAGCAGAAAACGAGTGCATGAAAGCGAAATAAGAATGAACATCCTTTTTACATCGAACGCAAACAAAAAAATGAACACGATAATAAGGGTCCGTGAACAATAATCTTGTAGAGAACTAGGTTTATATCAATAGATCGGCTTAGAACGTGATAACAATTGCCCTTATCTACCTTTTACGCAGTGTTTGACTACAGGACAGCACCTGAACACACGAGATCTGCATGATGCCAGTAGGCATAGGGCAGTAGGTGAGCGCCTGTAGGTTCTAAAATACTGGATGATAGGGATACACGCGATCCCAACGCATGGTGGTATATTTTAAAAAACGAAGGAATAACACAACAAGAGAATGGGTGCTAAAATAGAGACCTATAGGATCGGTGACTAAGAGAAACAACCTAGCCACAATCCTTTTCACTCATAGTCAAACACAAGTAGTATGATGATCACGTTGTGTGGTGAATAGATGTGGATGTGACGTGGCGGTGAGTAAACTGAAATGATTAATGTATTACACTAAGCCCTAAAATAGAGAGCACATAGTCAGGTGGTACACCATCACTACAACTAAAAATCTAAGACTACGAGCACAAGACGGGCTGTAGACAGATTATGTTGTTGTGTCGTCGAAGAAATACATGTTAATTTTTTGTTCCATGTTCAATAGAAAAATTCTACTGAAGTCGGATGGTACAGACGGACAGGTGAGTGCATTAGGCCTCACGTACGAATGGGTTGCATGTAAGCACATGTACAGCTAAACCGCAGGGACCTTATAGTATAAGGAAAAGAAAGATATTGCCCTGACGAAGGCCCCCAGACCCGATAGGGCTACAAGACGGGCCGAAACATGTTGGCACACGGTTGAGGGTACAATTGAACAAATCGAGTTCAAAAAAACCCCGACAACAAGTTTTTATTTATATCATGAGTGCCCAGGAATAAAGGATTCAAAACAGGGTACACTCATAGGTATTTTTAATTTGATCTGGTTCCCTGCTTAACCAGTGGTTCATTTATCTAAGAACTCCCAGTATATCTTTGGTTGAGTCCGCCCAGAGAGTACCACCTTCTCTGGGTGTGGAGTAACTGCCTATGATGAAGCATGTCACTATTATGTGAGTGAGGCTTTTACTTCAATATCTATGATATTCCACCTGTAATAGTAGATAGTTGAACAACATTCGTACACTACTCTGAATCTGGTATTTCGCCAATTCAATAGTGGTTGCTTTTTGTGAAAAAAGTTATTCTGGGAGAACGCAACCACGTTGTTTATTCTCTCACTCTCTGTTTGTGATAAAGGAGTGTGAGCCTCACTGAGAGGTCGGGCCACCAGCTTTTGTAGGTATTCCGAGGCCTGTTGAGGACTGTTGAAGGCATGTTGGTGCCCACGAACATTGATGGGACATCGATCTGGGTACGGCAGCCTGCTGCAGATGCTATTTTTAATCTGGAGTAACTTGTGACATGCATCCTGGACCGCAGCAGTGAAATGGAGTTGCCATAAAAAATATAAGGAGTGTTTTCATGTGCCAAGGGCAAGGTGATGTTTCAGTCCCTAAAATTTAGAAGAAGGGAAATGATGGCTCTCCCTGGGGCCCCTGGAGGGGGTCTTGCTACTAAAGTGTGGTGTGCATGTTCCACAATGAGGAGGCAAGAAAAGGAGTCAACAAGAAAGAGGGAGACCAGTCGCTCCACATAGTCCTCATATTTGCTGGTGTTAATGGACTCAGGGACAGCTCTGATACATAAGTGATTGAAGTGTGACCTAGCCTTTAAGTTTTTGTACTTAGCTGCATACATGGTCCATATTGAGGAGGAGATCTTCACAAGAGGTAACAGTGTCCTCCACCTGTGAAATGAACTGCTCCACTTCTTAGAGCCATAGGTTCAGATCTAGGGTCCAAATCTTGAGCAGTGCAACGTGCTTCAAACTGAAGTTTCGCCTGCCGACCATCTGCCTTTTCCATCCTGCAGCAGGAAGGATTGGGCAATGAATAAGAAGAAGATACCAGCGTTGAGTAGTATACAGCATCAAAATCATAGCAGGGCAGATGGGTGGTACCTCGCCGCCACACTCACCACCAAAGTGGAGGCACGAGCAGACCAGGTACACCTGCGTCACAAGTGCAAGAAGTAGGTTCCGGGCACAAACCACTAACTCACGTAGGAGCCATCTGAAGGGCGGTTTTAAACCCAGGAGCAGGTGAGTAAAGTTCCAGGATGCAGCAGTAGAGTCAGTACAACTGGGCCCAAAATATCCACGAGATGTATGGGTCCATATCTCCCCCAGCGAGGGGCAAAACATTGGGGACACGAGCAGATTCAGTCACCCCTCCATTAAACTGTTCGAGTGATGTCAGGCGGAGGGCACAGGCAGCATGCCAGGATGTAGAGGAGAGCCCCAAGGGTGCCTAAAGCCATGCAGGATAGGTGGGGACAGTGATATCAGCTTTGGAGGGGGAGGGGCGGCATCATCCACCCCCTAAATATTGTTTTCTGGGCAGCAGCAGTAGGCCCAATGCTGAGGAAGAGGGCTTTGCGATGTTATCGGATGCAGGTCCTGAACCCAACTTCCGGTATTACCACTTCAAAACTCAGGGCGGCCCCGCAGAGCAAGGCAGGACTGCACAAGTCAGGCCGCCATTTAACCCAGTCATCACAAGGCCCACTAGGATATGGAGAGAGCACTTCCAACCTCACCAGCAGGCCCTGTTTAAGAGGCACCTCCAGACTTCCTGCAGCCCCTGGGCCTGGAGCGACGCCGAGTCCTCCAGCAGGATTGCATCAGGAGGCCGAGACCTTCGCAGTCCAGCAGGCATCAGTGGTTGCAGGCCACTCTTGGCCAACAGCACCTCACAACCTACAGTAGCAGGCCCAGGCAACCAGCTGGGGATCCTAGCCTGATCACGCTCCTTCCATCACCTGCTGTTGTGTCACATCAAAGAGTGGGGGAGGATTATGCTGGATTATCTTCCCCCATCTGTGCGAGCCTCATTACAGTTTGGTCATATTGTGCGCCTGCTCTCTGGTGCCTCTGTAATGCTAAATAAGTGGCTAACCTTGGGGAACAGGGGACTGAGATTTTTTAGCTCTTAGGGGTCTCCCAGGCAATAGAGGGAAGAAGCTAGATCAGCATCCAGCCACACATGATCTTATTGATATTGTCTTTATGTTCAATGGAAAAAGAACCCCTCAGGCCTCTTTTAGGGCTTCAGTCATTGACCATATATTCGTAATAAGTGACATTTTACCTTGGTTCTCACAGTGTGCAGTATTAGAAATGGAGCAGGGGGATCATAATGGTCTAATAACTTTCCAGTGCTCAGGACAAAAACCCCTGCTGAGTAAATACCTGTCACATAGTACTCTAATGAGCTTAGGCTTGTTTGGCATTTGAAGGAACCTGGGACTACCCTTGGTTTGCTTTTGAAGAGTCACCTGAAGACACCTCTGATCTGTTTGGCAGAAAGGGAGTAGGGATGAAACGTTTGCCCCTTACGAAAATGTATGCTTACGTATTAGAAATTGTTTGATGAAGCTCAATCAGCATCCTCAGGAGTGTCCCCGATGGTTTGATCTGCTGCTATCCACCGGTTAAGGAAGGCACTTTTAGCCAAACTGAAAGACCCAATTGTGGTTGGTGAAGCCCGGAAGTTGTACAAAAGTTCCTTCAAGTTAAGGATAGAGGAATAAAAGAGATTGGGAACTCTTGGAACATGCATCTTTTTTGAATAATAGTAAAGTCTTTTGGGTCACGGTCAGAAAGGGTAGGCAATGGGATACCCAGGCAAATTCCCTCCTGAACTGTAATGTACCGGGCTCGAAATAGGTTTCACACTTTAGTATCATTTATCATCTAGAAAAAAAGAGCTTAGGGGAGCTACTTCAGGATAAATTGTTTAACTCTACCACATTGTCTGCCAGCCTACTGGAAGTGGCGGAAGCCATTAGGCAAAGTCCTAGTGGCAAAGCCCCAGGACCAGATGTGGCCCCAATGGACTATTGATCTATAGGACCCTAGGCTCACAAAAGTATTTAACAATTCATTTTGCAATGCAATTTGTGGGCTCTTTTTACCATAGTCCACATTTTTAAAAAAGAGGATCGTATGTTCCCAAATGCTATTGGCCTATTTTCCTTATCAACAGCATTGTCAAGATTTTAGGAAGGGTGATTTTTAATTGTCTAAAATTTTGGGAAAAACAGAATCATATTCTGTGCATCCATCAATTTGGATTTCATCCAGGTATAGTGGAGTTGGTGCCTGCATTTGTACTTGGTTGTTAGCAAATACATCACGACAGGAGGTTGCAGCTTGGCACGGTTGTTGTTTATTATATACATTAACAACCTGCGCTCTTCCCTGGCAAATGCTACCAGTTGTATCCTGAGGATAGAAAATGTGCCTGTTCCAGCGTTACTCTATACATACGACACTGTACTTAAGACACTGACTCAGAGAGCCCTGCACATTTTGGTGAAGTCCTTTGTGACTTTCATGAGTATGATTACCAATTTTGGGAAATCGCATATCATGGCGTGGCCCAGGAGGATTTTTTTTCCAAATTATCAATCTGTAACTAATCCATAAGTAGCATGAGCAATTTTTGTTAAATACGTGTTGTTTTTGAGTCCACAGGTTCCTGGCAGCCACAGGTTGGCAACTCATCCCTGAAGCTCAGCAGGTTAGCTGGAGCAATATGTAATCTTCCACAGACCATAGGCAGGGGAGCCATTCCCCCTAGCTCCCCGAATATATATATATAATATATAATTCTCAGTGTGTTTCTTCAGCTCTGTACGGCGCAGGGGTTTGGAGCTATTACAACGTTGCTTCCCTACAGACAGAGAGGAAATTGTATATGCATGCAGCTCCTTCATCTCTCCCCTAATAGTTTTCATTTTGCTATTGATTCAGAGTTAAGCCTCCAAACATATCCGATAAAGCAAAGCTGGCCCCACTTCTTCTTTGGGTTAGTGTCTAGCCCAACACCGAGGTCAAATTAAACAACGACCTTATACTGGATTGTCTCAAACTAGAAATGGGTTTATCATTTCCTTGGCTGGGGTACGTTTCCAAGACTTTTAACAAAGTATTTGTTTTGGATCTGTTTGATGCACCTTCCACTTTAACTACGATTGACAAGCTGGAGGTTAAGGTCTGTTTTCAAGAACTCTGTCATCCTCAGAGACTGCGCGTTGAACTTAGTAAAAGCTCTATTAGAGATTATATTCTTTAATTAGCAACCTTGAGCTCGAGATGTATTAAACTGGCTGAGTTTGTGAAGTGCCAAAAAAACTCTGCCACGCTACGTGGAGCTTCACAAGCAGCGGAGCCCCTTAGATAAATACAGTTTGCAGTGATTTTCAGTGCCAGGTGCTTGTTCGCACTGTGCAATCATCGCAAACAGCACCATGCACCGTGCAAGCGGGTGCTGCTTCCTTTCTGCTGCTCGAGTAGATTTTTACTGGAGCAGCAGCTTTCTCACCGCGAATGGACGGTTTCTCAACACGAGCGGACGTGAGCATACGCGACCACTCGCAATGAGAAATCTAACTGCCCGCTTTGAGAAATCTCGCCGGGAGGTTGATTTTCCAATCTGGCACTCACAAACTTGATGTTGACGATCATGAATGAGGAAAAGTCTCGCCGGGAGGTGGATTTTCCTCACTCGCGCTCGCCAACTTGACTTTGATGAATGGGAGCGAGGTAAATAACTCCGCTCCACTATGCGGAGCAGAGTTTTCAGAACTCCAAGAGCTCCACGTAACGCGGAGTGCGAAAAAGTCCTCAAACTCCGCGAGCAGAGCAGAGTTCACTACCCAGACTTACTCTAGAAATCACACAATGGGAAAGATCACTTCTTTTCCATCTCAGGGCTGCCCTGGTGTGGCGGCTTTTGTGCTTTTCGGAGGCTCAAAGGTATTTGGCCTCTTCTGTTTCGATCTGACAATGTGATGAGCTGGCCAAACAAACTCTGAAGCATTTTCCTTTTTTCGTAAATTTTACATATGTTCTTTTCAGTTTTTTTCTCAAGCCAATACTATAGCATTAAAGGGTACCAAAAGTGCAGGGCGGCATTAGTTCATATTGTGCTTCTGAGCAGCCCAGATGTCTGCTATTGAGTTTTTTTCTGTCTTAAAGCGGCAGCAAGCTGTAGGAAATTGATGGAGGGTTGAGCCTCTGGCTGAAGCTATGTTCACAGCTCCACTGGCCTTGGTAGGCTACGGTCATTTGACCACTCCCTTTAATTTAGGTATATACTATAAATTTAAGGAGACCTTCTGTTACTGCTTTACAGCCTAAAGGCCTTTTTGTAGCCTTCACAGTTGCAACATTGTAGGTTATCTCATGTCCGCATTATTGTATTGAGTAGTCCTCACTTAGAATAGAGCTTTATATATTTGACTTTGTTACTAACATTATTTCTTATATTGCTGGTATTGTTTTTATTTTTTTATTTTAGAAATGGGTTTCTGAGGATTATGTGCTTTGAGTCATTGGCCTCGCAGTATCGTCACCTGCCAGATAGCAAGCACTTTAATTTTAAATGTTCGGAATTGATTATACTGGTAGCAGCACTGGTGGATTTCTTTTATCGTGCAATTAGAAATGTGTTTAACGGATGCTGGACTGTGGAATGAAAGGGCTCTAATCTGCAATTTGTTGGTGCAGTACACAAATCACCTTTTAAATGTTAACAATGCCATGGTTATTGTTTGTAGGTTGTTGTTACGTCTCCCGCAGATGATGCATTGTATGTTTTACAGTTTTGCAAAGATTAAATAATGATGATTTTTAGAAATTGGGTCTCTAGGTGGCAGTGGCATGCACACTGTCCAATTGGAGAGCTACACTCTAGTCAGGGTAAGTGTACTACACACGGGGGATATTCTCAAGAACGTGTGATAATTATCACAAAATGAGCTTAACGCAACTCTTCACATCGCAGTCCATCGCAGGAAAATAACGCTGTGTTAGCGTTGTATTCTTAACACGGTGGTACCATGTGATAGTCTCACGTTAACGCGTCAAATGACAACGTTAAAATTAACGCAAGCCCGAAAAAACGCGAAACATGAAGGCGAAAAAAGTTGGCCAATCGCAAATCAAAAATCAGCGTTGAGCTGCGCCAGGCCTGCAATTCACACACGTCAGGCGGGACTAATCACTATAATAGTAGAAAAAAAAATACAAACAAAAGCAAAACAACCGCGAAGCACAATGGAGGGAGCTGGAGCAAGTACAGAGGACAACCAGAACCCCACAAGCCCCCCGGAGGCCCAGGCTGGGACCTCGGGGTCAGGGAAAGGCAAGGACAAGTAGAATAGGAAGACGCGGTTCAGTTCGCAGGAAAACAGGATCCTAATTACGGAGGTGATAGAACACCATCAACTACTGTTCGTCACCTCCACTGTGTCACTGGCAACAAAAAATGGGATATGGCAGTCCATCGTGGACAAGGTGAATATAGTCGGAGTGCTGAAGAGGACAATAGAAGAGGTCAAGAGGCGCTGGAATGATGTGAAGCGTAAAACCATGCAGGAACTCGCAAACAACCAGAAGGCAGCAATGCAGACTGGAGATGGGAGTCCCGCACTACAGGAGGAGCTGGATGAGATGGAGAAAATGGTGTCCACAGTCATCAGTGGGGAGACGGTGGCAGGAGTTGGGGGACCTGACACTGCTCAACATGACCTGACACAACAGCAACATGGTGAGTAACGACCAGGGACTGGGGGAACGGGGGGAGATGGGCACAATGGCACACATGCACAATTAAGCATAGCACAGCGCACACCCACAATGACTCTGGAGCAAGTCCCTTATCCCCTTGGCACACTGCAGCACGCCTAGGAAAAGCAAGTAGGCCCCAGTCGAGTATGTGCCCAGAGGGGCCCGTCCCACATACCACCAATCCCACAACCAACCCATGCACATGTGTCAAACCCAGCAATGTGGCGTGTCTGTGAGCAACCCTGACAATGCAAGTGAAACTGCATGACGAATAGAAGTGCTGCAGTCAAAATACCATGAAATGTTGCACTCAACGGCACTGAGGTGGCTGAGTGTGGACCACATCCGTAAAGGAGCAGGTCACACTCTGACACATCCATGTGCACAAACACCCACTCACGTCAACAACACGCCTGGGGACAAACCATGCCCCAGACCCCCAGCTCCCACCAAGAGACCAATGTACCCAAGTATGCAACATCTCAGCACTGTAGAAGCACAGAAAGCAAAGGCACACCACATGAAAGGGATAAGGGGCAGCAAAATCAGAGCTGCAGGGGCGACTCTCCCAAAATGCAGCACACACACATAACATGCAGAGCATATCAACATTGTCAACAATGTGGTACAAACCGCAACACGTCCAAAACAGAACAGGGGACACAACTGGGGCCGCTCGTCTGTAGAAACTGGCCAATCACATTTTGCATAGCAGGGAACTGTGAATTGATGATGTACAAGTACAAACACACATCCGTGTTGTTCTCGAAATGTCCACTGTCCAGCATCAAATAGGCAGCTCCTCCAAAATAGTCACAATGTACATTGTCATGCAGTCTGTATGTAAACATGTGCAATGCGTCAACACATGTGAACACAATGTTAAACTGCATCTCCCCTTCACATTGCAGAGGGAAAACCAACACCTCCTGCTTAGCAGACCGAACCTCTCTTCTCTGATGACAAAGAGGACCTCCACACCTTCGACACCGAAGCCCTCCAAGAGTTCATCAAAAACTACGTCCACTCACCTCCAGGAGCAGGGCAGCCCAGCTGTATCGATGTGACCCCACCGCTGCACAGACCACACAGCAGGCATCACCCACCACCACGGCTGCCTCCCAGGACCCCCACGAAGAACACATGGCCTTCCAATGCTGTGTGTTGAGGTGCCAGGAGCAGCTGGCTAAACAGGTACGGGTGGGGTTCGACCGCATGGCAGCCAAACTAGATGCCATACGTGGGTGTCTAAGTCCCATCAGGGACCACTCATAGTCCCTAACGGACACCCACAGTCCGCTCCATGCACTCCAACGATCCATAGCTGACATCGCAGGAGTCCTGACTCAGAGACGAGAACAACTGTCTAGTCAGAGTGGCTCTAGCGATGTCACCCGGGAGTTGGGACACATACGGAGGGTAATGGAGACCATGGAGCGGACGCAGGCGGAAAGAGTGGCTGCCACGGCTGCACACCAGCGAGAGGTAGCTGTGTTTCTCAATGCCCTAAAGGCCCTCCTCATGACATTGCTGCCACAAGGCCTGGTGCAGATGACTGCTGACGCTACCACTTCATCCACATCTCCACCCCCTGAAGTGTCAGTGCCACACAGTGCGGCAGACATTCCACCTTCAGCCCCTGAGGTGTCACTGCCACACAGTGCTGGAGACAGAACACCACCCCCACATGTGAGGCACATGAAAAAGGACAAAGATGCAGATGAGTCTGCCTTTGTGGTAAGAAGGATGCAGTAGCATTCATCTCCGCCATATGGCCAGTTTCTGCTTGGTTCTGCCCTCTGAATCATCACCTTCCACTGTCCCCCGATACACTCTGCAACACTCACCTTGGACCTCGACATGGACTGCCATATTCTGTTTGGTCACCAATGACACAGCATTCAGACTGCGGACTGAACTCTTCCTCTTTCAATGGACTTGTCATTTCCTAAAGGACTCTGGTTGGCCCTCCACGGGCCAACACTGTAAAGTGGGGTTTGCATGGCCCTGTACTGCTCCAGCTACAAAAGTCCGCTGAATGTGCATTAAACATTCATATTCACACAGATGTGTCATGTCTATGGTCATTCAAGTGTGGAAATATGGATGACTGAAGGGTCAGTGATTCCCCCTTATGTCCATGTTGCTCATGTTGTGAGACTTGGGTCAAAAGGTGACACATTGCCGATTGCAGACCGGGTGGCGCAGACACAACAACAGAGACACACGCATTAGTTAATTCCGTGTCCAGCCCGGAGCCCCGGGGTCATTGTTCACACCCTTACGCTGGACTGGCATACGCCAGGCCAGCCCACTCTGCTTATGCTCACAGGAAGGGGACAACGATACATGTCCCAGGTCCTCCCTGTAGTGATCTGCTGATCACGGGTCTAGTTGTCAGCATGCCACAACCACTTCCTCATGGCTGGTTTACACCCACACCACACCCATCCAGCACAAGCGTCACAGGGCATGTGACCCTGCCAATAAAAAGGGCAAGGCGCCGACACCATTTCCACTCTCTATCTGGGTGTATCTGTGTGGTTATTATTTATACATGATGGCCTAGGGCCCTACCACATCACATTCCCCACTGCCGGAGGTGACATGATGGCATTCGCACCACGATACCCAATCATAAATGGTCCATGACTTGTGGTGCACAGACTTGGTGGCACCAGATACACTGCGGCCGGCATAGGCACACCACCACAGGACGGTGTCTTTCGGTGCACTGAGGTAGGGGCACCTAAAGAGCTGAGCGGGTGTGCAGCCTGCGATGATGCCCCGTCCTGGCAGTCCAAACTGGTAAGTATTTGTGTGTGCCCTACTGGACTGCAGTGTAGGCCTGTGCCAGTGGGCAGCGCGGGCCTACCGCCACATGGCATTGCCTCGCTGTTCACAGAGTTAGTGACACCTAATGTGCTGAGCGGGTGTGCAGCCTGTGATGATGCCGTGTGCACTGATATGATCTCTGCCATTGCGAAATCAAGACACAGAATCAAGTGTGTGACCTGGTGGCCTGCGGTGCGGGGATGCATGATGTGTAGGCTGCAAAGATCGCGGGCCCTGGACTTGGAGCTTGCACCAGCACGTGGTGGGCCCTCTTAAAGACATGCCGGTGTCGGAAGGTGAGCAGTGAGGCCTGTGTGCGCAAGGGCGGGCAATCACGGCTGGGCGGCGGAAGGGGCTGGGGTGCTGCAGCCTGTGTGCGCACGGGCAGGCAAGCGATTATGGCATGTGCAATGATGTAAACTCTGCCATTCATGAATCTGGACTCTGTTTCAGATAAGAGACCTGGTGGACTGCAGTGTATACCGGCTTGTGGTTGGAGACACACTGGTGGCAGCAGGTGAGCAGTGAGGCATGGGTCCGCAGTGTCGGCACTCTCTCTCCCTCTCTTCCTTTCACTGTCTCTCTCTCCCTCTCTTTCTCTCTCTTTCTCTCTCTCTCTCTCTCTCTCTCTCGCTCTCTCTCTTTCTCTCCCTCTCTTTCTCTTTCTTTCTCTCTCTTGCTCTCTCTTTATCTCTCTCTTTCTCTCTTTCTCTCTCTCTGGCTTTTGATGAGCGCATGATGCACCTTCTTATCTTGAATTTTGTCTTGCAGGCTGTGACTTACAGATTGTCCTGAGAAGACCCGCCATGACTCTTCAAAATAGTTGTTTTGAGTTTAATTTGAATAATATGTTTTGTTTGGTTATTCAAAGATGTATGGGTGATTCTCCTTTTTCTGACCATACATGAATGTGAGGTGTTGTAATTGTGCGACATCAGGCGAATTGTTTTGTTCATGATTTCGTGAAGTTGATGCAACATGTCTTTGTCCGAGGAAGGGGTAGAGCCTGGGGGGGGCCTGGGTGTGGTGGCGGTGGGTGTTGTGGCCCTCTTGGGTGTCCAAGCTGCATGATCAGTAGCTCCATGGCATCTGTTGTTCTTCTGGTGTGGCTCTGGGCTGGGCTCCCTTTTATGGTGCAGGTTATCGCCTTTTTTGTGATCTTATCGCCGATGGCTGGTCATTGAGAATGTTGCGGGGTGTTGTTTTTGCCGCTTTTTGCACGGGAACGCCTACTCTGCATCTCATTAGCGTTAGTTGCCGGGGTCATCTGTCGCAATGTTTTTTGCGCTGCTATCGCAGGTAAACTGGTGGTATCGGCTGTTAGCACCAGCTTGTGAATGGGGCAATAAATTTATCAGCACTTTGGGTGCGATAAAGTGCCGATAACTCGGCGATAAATCCTTGAGAATATGCCCCACTAAGTTTACCTGTGCTCACCCTTGGGTAGCTTGACATAGAGTAGTCAGGCTAAATTAAGGAGGCAATGTGTAAAGTATTTGTGCACACACAGTAACACAGTGAAACACCACAAACGTACTCCACATCGGTTTAGAAAAATAGCCAATATTTATCTTAGTAAAACAAGACCAGAATGACAAATATCCAACATACACAAGTCAAGATATGAATCGGTTATGGTGCTCAAAAAACAATAGCTCCAATTGGAACTATTTGGTCACGCTTGACTGAGACAAATCCACAAGTCCAGTCCGACCGTGTTGGAGCACGGGCCAGCTATGGGAGTCGCACAGACTCTAATACAGTCCCTCAAATGTGCCACAATGTCAAAGACGATGTGAGGCACAAAGGAGGTAAGGCAAGGCATCGCAAAGGCAGGCGATGCGTCTGTCCTTACTTCTATGCAGGTCGTTGCACATTGGCGCTCGTTGAAAAAACGTTGCGCAAAGGAGGTGAGGCATTACAGTAGCAAAGTGATGTGTCTGTTCCTGTAGGTGATGCAGGGTAATTGAGCTGCTAATGCCCGGTGACAATACAGGACGCAGGGGAGGTGGTGCGTCAGTTGCAGGTGCATGACCTCGGGTTCTGAAGGCAATGTGCTGTCAGTGATGCATCGATCTCACAGCAAAGTCTGTCGACACCACTGCGTCGATATCAAACCACCAGGCCACAGGTGCTGCATCAGAGTGGTGCATCACGGTGCTCGAGACTCACGCAGTGGTGGTACTTCGGAGGTGCTGTGACACCATCGTGGCTTGCATTGAAAGTCGCCAGCCGCAGTCGGTAGTAGGAGTTCCTGCAGGGCGGTGACGTCGGGAGGGGGAGGGGCAGGGTGGGGGGTAGTAAACTATGGATTATGGAGGTTTACAGTAGGGGTGGGCGGAATTTGCGTAATCGCGTTACGCAAATCTCCGCGAAACGGTAAAAAATCTCCGCGAACACGCAGAAATTCCGCGAACACGCGGAATTGCTTGTTCGCGATGCTTTTTTCCTGTTCACTGTTGCTGTTTGCGTGTTCAGGGAGAAATATCTCGCGAACACGCATTTTGAGAACGCGAACAAGAAAAAATTTCGCGAAGTCGCGGAAAGCGGAATATTGGGCAATTTCGCGTTCTCCGCGGAACGCGAAATTACCGGAATTCCGCAAATTCCGCGAGCGGAACGGAATTTACCGCCCAGGCCTAGTTTACAGGTAAGTAAACATATAAATTAATAAAACGAATTTCGTTGCGTGCACTGCATCGCATTTGGGGAAAGTTGTTTTGGACTTTGTTTTCAGTTTCCCCTGAAGAAGGAATCAAGAATTCTGAAATGCTTTGGGCATAATATTACATGAAGCATATATTCATGAAGGATACATATGATGTTGTCAAAAATTTGTTTTTGAAGCTGATTTGTATTATGTTTTAGAACACATTTTTGGGGTTCAAATAAGAGTTATCAATAAAAAACAATTGTGTACACTGATTATACTTGTGAAAGTTGTATAGGTTTAAATGATATATTCTCATTATTGTGCATGCTGCTCCACACAATAATCATTGTACAGTTTTCTTTACATTTACTCAAAACGTGTTCCAGAGAGAACACGTTTCAGCGTAGCACATAAACATTGTCAAAAAAGTAAGAAAGCAATTGAGGTAATGATAAACAAGACTGCACCACATACACAAATCATAACTTTATAAAAGTGCCATTTTCAGACCTGCTATTTAAATTTCACTAAAAGATGTGTTTTAAATTGTGAGTCCAGAGACACCAAACTCCAATTTATTTTCTGCTCCCAATTGGAAGATACCTGTGTAAAATGCTACTGGGCAGCTCCAAGGCTATCCTATGGGAGAGATAGGTCTTGCTGTAGTGAAAAATGAATTTAGCGATTTTTCACTACTAGGGAATGTAAAACTTAAAGTATATGTACCACCTTTTAAATACATAGCACCCCGCCCCTTGGGCTCCTTAAGTCCTACCTTAGGGGTGCCTTAAATGCAGTAAAAAGGAGGGTTTAGACCCGGCAAGTAGGTGCACTTGCCAGGTTTATATGGCAGTTAAAAACTGAACACACAGGCTCTGCAGTGGCAGGCCTGAGACACATTTAGAGGGCTACTCATGGGGATGGCACAATCAGTGCTGCAGGCCCAATAGTAGCATTTGGTTTACAAGCCTTGAGCAAATGTTGTGCGCTGTGTGGGGGCTTATGAGAAAAATCAAATATCCCAAACATGGAGAAACCAAATGCCATTACATTTTAGACACAGAGCACATGCAGTGGTAAAGTGCCCAGAGTGCAAATACCAGTAAAAATGAAGCTCAGCACACAATCAAAAACAGGAGGCCGAAGCAAGAAGACAGGGGAAACCACACCAAAAGATGCCAGGTCTAACAATGATGATGGCAATGATTAGGGAATTTGATGAACACCAGTTGATGGGCATTGATAGGACTGCATTTTTTCCTTCATGCTGCTAAGTTGAATGCATTTGAGCGATTATTGAACTTTGTTCGGATTGTATTTATTTATTATACCGTTATGTTGAATGCACATTGAATTTTATTTGATAGCTTTATATATTTCATGTAACTTTAGAGGCTATTTCTGAGATGAATAAAGTATTTTGCTTTTGACTATAAACATTGTGAATCTGAAATCCTGCCCTTTTTAGGTCTCGCCTGAGCCAGCGCATGTGCTGTCTCAAGTGAGACATTCAGGTGCCGATCACGATCCGGTAAAAACCGGGTACGAACCGTCGGACGGAGGCTTTTTTCCGTCCGACTCGTACCCGGTTGTAAAACTTTACAAACATGCAAGTACGATTCGCACGGAAACACCATTTCCGTGCGAGTCGCACAAAACACCGACCGACGAAAAGATACATTCAAATGTGATCCGGGGAAAGCGCCGACGTGACGTCGGGACGCTTGCAGGCAGCGTTTCACGAACCAGGAAGTACGATTCGAACCGACAGCGGTCCGGACGGCAATATTTTTAGGCACCCGAAAAGTGCCGCAAAAGCGAAGTACGCCGCGATGCGAGTGGAAT
This sequence comes from Triturus cristatus, assembly GCF_964204655.1. Taxonomy (NCBI): domain Eukaryota; kingdom Metazoa; phylum Chordata; class Amphibia; order Caudata; family Salamandridae; genus Triturus; species Triturus cristatus. The sequence continues at coordinate 960,061,149 of NC_140592.1, forward strand.
TGGGGGCCTGGTACGCGCCGTACCCCCCCCAGCCCCCGTGAGTACGCGCCGACCCCCCCGTGTATGTACGGTGCGTACCCCCCGTGTATGTACGGTGCGTACCCCCCGTGTATGTACGGTGCAAACCCCCCCGTGTATGTACGGTGCGTACCCCCCGTGTATGTATACGCGCTGGGGGTACGCACCATACATACACGGGGGGGTACGCACCGTACATACACGGGGGTACTCACCGTACATACATGGGGGGGTTCACACCGTACATACACGGGGGGGTACGCACCGTACATGCACGGGGGGGGTTCGCACCGTACATACACGGGGGGGTCGGCGCGTACTCACGGGGGCTGGGGGGGCGGCGCGTACTCACGGGGGCTGGGGGGGTACGGCGCGTATGCGGGCACATGTCTCCATGGTTGCAATGGGAGTTCGGTGCGGACGGTGTTTTTTCCATACGGTTGTGACATCGGACGCACGGGATGGATCGTAATTGCGCAGTCGGACTTCACTTTTCACGTTTGTACGGTAAATCGTCCGGGGACGTGTCGGACACATTTTCCGACCCGAGGACGTGTGGGGAATTATTCCCAATGCGACTCGTATGGGCTTTTTACCATGTGAATCGTGATTGCCAGTTTGTACGGCACTTGTACGATTCGTTCGGTAAAAAGACCGGACACGAGTCGGACGGGGACATTTTTTACCGGATCGTGATCGGCACCTCAGTAAGGGGGTTTTTAAAGTGCTACCCTAAGGATTTTGCCGGCCACCAGCTTGCTGTTACGTGCACAAGCGTGCACGTCGTGCACAGCTTCCATCTGGCTTTCTCGAGGTTTCGCCTTCACTTTTATCATCGCGCGCACCACTCGTGTCCTTTTTCCCACAGCTCCTCCCGCTGGCTGCTGCTGCTCCTGGCCAATTTCATGGCTGCGCGGGCGCGTCACTTTTTCCCCCTCCCCGCGATCACTTTCAAATCCCTCCCCCTCCCCGCGATCACTTTTGAGGCCGAAGGTGCTTCAATATGTATCGATATTGTCACAGTTTTGTACACCTTTCCCCTGGAATTCTCGATTTTATCTATTTGTTGTTTTATTTTATTTTTTCCTTTTTAGATTATGCGCATAAACTTTAATGTACCTTTCGTTTGCTTGTTTTTTTGTTTATTGTAGGAAGTTTGCTTTAATTCAGCTGCTGTTCGGGGTTTTCTTTGATGTGGCGACGCTCCGGTATTTTCACTCAGCAATGCCGACTGTTGTTTGTAATTTTAAAATGGTGTCGCGTGTCGTGTGTGATACGTCATCAGGTACACTGGACTGTGTTTTAATTTCTTCCAAGATGTCTGCCCGCACGTAGCGTGACTGCATAGTCACCGATTAAGTGATTTGACAGCTGACGGTGACGCAGGATACATATGACAGTTGCTCTTGGGCTTTGGAATGTCTGCTGGCAGTTGAACTGTCACTTTGGATTTCCGTTGGTACTGTTGGTTCTTTTCAACGCTGCCAAGAGTGGTGAACTAAAGAGACTTTTACTAAAGATATTTTTAGGCTGGACTAGCTCCAAGTTTACGTTTTCCTTCATTTAGTTCTTTTGTTTTCGAAACATGCTTTTACGTTCCAAAAGTCCCAGTTGTTACATTTTTCGCTTCAATTGTTCACACACCTTCCATGATCGTATCAATATATATATATTTATCCGTTAAAGATATGTATTTTCTTTACGTTCTTTATGCACAGATAATCATTCAGTTATTCCATGTAATTGTTATAGTCCTTTTGTCAGAGTTTTCATGTAACACTGCATTATTGACTGACCTTGGCTTCTTTTTTTTAATCCTGCGTAGTGTATTCAGAAATTATTTCTTATTTTTCTTTTTTCCACTTCTTTCGGCTTCATTAAAAGTAGGTTTTTTTTATGTCCGACCTCCATGCAGCGCAATCTTCTTTTGATATACTTCTCAAATGGTGGGCTCACGTGTCGGTGCTCGTCGCCACCTTGTACTTCCGTACACACGTAGTATATGAGTTGAGTTCTTTCTTTAAAAGTCATGTCCCAGAAACTTAACAATGCCTAATCTCCTCTAGCGCATCAGTTAACCATCTGCATGAATTCACGTATGCCGTCCTCCTCCCCAACTAAACAAGCACTGGCATAGCCAATAGGTCTCGCCTTTGGGACCTTATAAGTGTTTAACCATGCAACAGTTAATGTTGTTGCACCAAGGATATTGTGCTGCATAACTAAATACTTATAAGGTCCCAAAAGCGAGACCTATTGGCAATGCCAATGCTTGTTCCTTTTTGTTAGAGCTTTTTAACCTTATACTTTTACGGTATGTCTTGAATAATATGTATTTAACATTAAGTACTTTTGCCGCTTAACTATTTAGTAATACATCTTAATAATGTGTCATTTTGTACTTTCCAATAATCTTTTATTTAAAAAATTGTAATTCAGAGCATTTTAATTTGCTACGTTGCTTTTTCACACTCAGCAAATCCCTTTCCAATTTGAATTAGAGCTTTCTCTTTTTTCTTAGCTTACAACTGATAACTTGACTCTCAATTTTTTTCAACATGTTAAATCAAATCAAATCAATAGTTCAGCAGAAGAGAGGACGTCTAGGGTTAAGCCAATACTCCTTCATTCTAGATCAAACATAAAGTAGTAACAAGAAACGTCAATTTTGGATCAAAAAGTCAACGAGAATTTCTTTGTTTTGCATACGCCTCTCTTTTTGTCTCCATTTCATGTACTTACCTCTGTCACTCACTCACTACGGATCAGGGAGGGCTTTTTAAAGAAGGAGGGTAGGTGCACAGGAGCCTTCAGTGATTTAACTGACCTAACATCTCATGCTGTCCTTCTACATCACCTATCTGCCTGATATATCTGCTCCATTCCTGCAATACAGACCTTTCATCTTTCTTCTATTACAACACTTAAGTAAGTAGGAGAAATGGCTGCACAGGGCACCAGCTTTGATCAATATGGCTTTGCCATTATCACTGTATTTACAGCTCTAGCATGAGAGCAAAACATCATTCTGAATCTCTTAGGTCTTAGGGATGTGAGGTTGCCATGACCTGTTTCATCAATGGACAACATTGCCTCTCTACTCAGGAATGCAAAGACAAATCAATTTTCAACTGATATTAAACCAAATGGGACTATAGTGTATATTGTCCTTCCTAATTGTGACTTTCAAAGCACCAATCTAACAGGCCAGCAATGAAGTGCTGTGCAATATAGAAGGACAACTCAATTGCACATATTGTTGAAAGGCAAATTTGTTTCTTCCAATTGGGGCAATGGGATAGGACCTTTGCTTTCTCATTAATTAAGCATGAACTACTACTTGATGAGATGTGTTTTCAGCTCCTTGATGCTGAACTGTATGAGCATGCCCGATTTGTGTGAAAATGAGGTTCAATAGCCTTTGTGAGAAGCTTGTTATGGATTATTTCCCTATTTATATTTTAGTCTGATAAAGTCATGGCTTAGTGTGTTATTTGACCCTCTTGAGATGTTGAGTTTTGTGGGGCAAGAAGGGTGGGGTGTAGGTTAATATTGCCTTAGATGTGATGGACCAGATTTTGAAGGTGGTGCAGGTTTTCAGTGAAAGACTTCAAAATTCATTTATTATCTTGGTGATGTGATCAAATTTCAAAAGGCCTTTCAGGAATCAGTAAGTAACACGGAGAACACTATTCATTGGTGTATGGTAAGTATTTTTGATGCTTGTTATTTGGGCATTGCCACTACACAGGTGGAAGAGTACCAGAGCTTTGGCAGTGAATCTGACTTTGGGTGTAGGATTCAATTTTTCACAGCATAACAGTTGATGCCAAGTAATTTGGGTCTTCTAGAAATAGAGGGTCTTGTAGGAAATGTTGCTTTCTGTGACACAGCCTACTGATGTCATGTGGAGTTATGTTTCATAGGGTACCCCGATATAGGCCCGAGTATTCTCCCAAAATTCACCTACATGCACCGTACCATTACACTACATAATGGGTCTTGGTATTGACCTTTTACCTAGTTAAGCACTGCATAGGATGTTGTGTGGTTTTCCCTGAAAACTAGCCTCATCAATTATGCATGAAGATTCTCAGAATCAAAGCACAGATTACCATCCTCTGCATAATAACTATGTAGAAGGGTCATCCCTTCCGTTATCCCCGGCCGACATGACACAGCTAGGTAGAATCCCCTGAGGGTACCTTTTGGATATGTATACACCACATCTTTGCCAGGGCAGGCAGAGGAGAAAAACTAGGCCTGGGCGAAGCACTACGCTACGCTCGCGTAGTTTGCGAAGTTCGCGCTACTTCGCGCTACGCGAACTGCACGTAGCACAGTGCGAACACGCGTAGCGTAGTGTTGCGTAGTGCTGCGGTCATTTTTTGCTTGCTCGCGGTCCTCAACGTCAAGTTGGCGACCGCGAGCAAGCAAAATGACATCCTGGCGAGACTTTTTCCTTGTTCGCGATCGCGAGCATGGAAAATAAACCTCCCGGCGAGATTCCCAACGCGAGAAGGTCAGGTTTCTCATTGCGAGGGGTCGCGTATGCTCGCGACCGCTCGCGATGAGAAATTACCAGTTCGCGTTGAGAAAGCTGCAGCTCGAGTAAAAATCTACTCGAGCAGCAGAAAACTACAGCTCGCACTGTGCAAGATGCCATTTTCAATGATTGCACAGTGCCGGTTGCTTGTCCGCACTGTGCAATCATTGAAAACAACATCTTGCACAGTGCGAACATGTTACTTCGCAGTTCGCGAAGTGCTACGCGTAGCTCGCGTAGTGCGAACTTCACTTTGCGTAGCTTCGCGAAGTGCTACTTCGCGAACTACGCCCACCCTTAAGAAAAACTTCCATGCTGACACCACACTGATGCGAGACGTTGAGGTTCCTGCACTCAGACACTCCACTTCGCAGTGGTCTAACATCCCTCGCGGTATATCCATCTCAAGACCAAGACGGGGTCCTTCCTTCTCACACACCAGGTAATGGGGTTGGCCCTATCCAAGAGGGATTCTTGGCTCTACACCTACATACATGCTAGGTACACTCAGGTACATCTAGTTAGGGTTGCATCGTAGGAGTACGCATTATTATTGTCATGTATAAATATGCTTGCATATACCTATTATTTTAGCACTATGGTAGAAATCTACCATCCATTTACTCTGTTGGTGCTTAATATCGTTTATATCTGTTTCTGTCTTATGGTTGTTTCAGCACACTTATTTTACACTAGGATGAGGCTGGTTCAATAAATGCTTATTGAAAACTTCCCCAATGTGTATTTTGTGTATCTCGCCGAGACAAAGTGAGTATGTTTGACAGGGCAAAAAATACTGTACTGTTTCGATGATCCCTGATGGGACAGAGTTTTCATGTTTGATAGTTGACAGGTACTATTCTCTTCTTGGTAAGAGGAGTTTACAGTAGCACTGTAAGCTAGCTTGGTATACAGGCAAACATACTCAGTGGGGGTGTCTGGAATCAGTCTGGACACCAATCCCACAGTCTATGTTGTCTAAATGCACAGATCATATATAGGTTTATAGAGACTACATGACAATGGAGGAGAGGTGGGGGTCGATGCTCTCCAGATTCCTTTTTGAGAATTATGCCGTGGTCTGGAGTTGGTTGGAGCTATTGAAGATGAGGATGGGTTTGGTATTGGTGGAGCTTAATTTGAGGTAGAACAATATCCAGCAATGGGAGAGGCAGAGATTGGTCTCCAGTCTTTTGATGTCTGTACTTAAGGAGACTTTTGGATAGAGCTTGGTGTACAGTGATTCTTTTTCTTGGCCAGGAGACTTTTAGAAGCTTCATATACGGGAAAAGCATAGCAGTTTGAAATAGGCAGGTAGGGAGCCAATTGTTCTGCTATAAGAAGCTGCTCTGCTGAAATGCCCTGGTAGAAATAGAGGATGGTAAACTTGGGTCATAGAAAGACTTAAAGGCCATGAAGTATTGTTCTACAAGTAAAGTGAACAAGAGCTTGAAAAGTTTTCTCAGAATGTATTGTTCATCACCTTATGAGAAGTTTCATACCCAGCACAATAAAGAACACTTGTGAAGTTGATCACTGTTGTCAGTATGTCATTTGGTGATCCTGATATTTTGCTAGTGGTGTGAGAAGTGGAATCAAAAGAACCACACCTCCTTGGAGAATGTGTTGCAACAATTAACAGCAACAAAGTTTGCTCAATCAAGCCCTCCTAGTGTGCAGGGTAGGCCTTGACAGATCAGCAGCTATCGCAATAACCCATCCAAGTCAAATGAACCATGGAGGTGATGGCCAATGAAGTGACCAATGACAAGCCCCGAGAGGTGTTAGTCTACCTCACCAAGGCCATCACTGAATTATTTTTGACATTCTGTTGGCAACTATCCATAAACAAATCCCTAGTGAAGATACCAAATTCTTTCTTACCAGATTCTAAAGAGTGGACAGGAATGCTGCTTGACCACAAGAACAATGGGGGCAGTACATTGCAGCATTGTTAATTAGCTATAAGCAGGTGGTGTATGAGGCTTACAAACCCTAATGGTAAGCTGACATTTCATGATGAGACATATCTGCACCATTTGAGGATCAACATGCTCCACCCTAGTGAGATGCCCCTAGAACTGTACTATCAGACAAAGGATGTAGATGCCAAGTGGCTACACACCATCACCACCATTAAGGAAGGGAATAGGATTGTGATGGAGCAGTTTGTGGAGTCACTACCACCTTCCTTGCACAGATGGGTGAAATGTCGTCCACATCCCACTTTAGCTGTAATAGTGAACCTTGCCTCTGCATAACAAAGAGCCAGCAGTTGCAAAGCTGTCTGCCAGTAATACAGAAACTTCTGATTCTGACAACTTCTTCATGGGAATTTAGCAAACCTAGGAGGCTGGAATCAGGTGAGCTACAAGCCCGATTCGGAGGTAGGATTCCTACTAAACATGGGATCGCTATTAGAATCATCACCCAGGTTGGAACTCAATGTTTCGATTGTGGGGAATGGGGATTCATTGCCCATCTCTGTCCTATAAAGAACAAGCAGGAAGCCTGACACAGGAGTTGCCACTATCAATTAAGGATAGTAAGATAGTAAGATACTTTATTTGCGTAATTGATTAAAATCATTGCAACAATATATATTAATAAAAACGAGGGTAAATGAGAGGGATTTCAGGTTGTACGAGATTTGCATCCACCTTGGTTCCCATATAAAATTCAAAAGAATAGTTAAAAAAGAGTATTCAGAGTAACATCAGTAGTATGTTATGGTTCTAAGTCCCTGGCTTGATTGAAGTCAGGAGCCAGTTCTATGTTGAAAGAATCACTGATCCGGAAGGGAGTTAAATGCGATTAATTAAGGAGAAACTGAGGCTTTGACCTTCCATTTATACATGATGTAAATATTAGGGGTGGGCAAAAAATCCTGCCCTGCCTTTGGGGTTTGTAGAGTTTCGCCCACTCAGCAAAAATCTGCCAACCGCCACATGGCAGAGTTCTTCCTCACGCGCAGTTTAAATTTAAGTTGGTGAGCGCAAGCTAGAGTCTGCATCGCCTAGCGCAATTTTCGAGTGCTAGAATGCCTCCTGGCAAGATTTCTCATTGGGGCGATCACAGCAGTCCACTAACGTTCGCGTTGACATAGCTACTGCTCGAGTAGAAAATCTATCAAGCAGCATAAAGAAGTGGCGCAGTCTTGTGCACTGTGTGGTGCCATTGCAGTGATCTTACAGTGCAGAACCAGGTCCTTGTAGGTCAAAATATGTGTAAAGTATTAATGCAGTACCAAAACAGTAATAAAGTTAAAACATAACACAGGAAACATCCCAAACCAATTCTAAAAATAGAGTACATTCCAATAAATACTATGACATCAAAACAACAAAAATCACATAAGAGGAACCAGAGATTTGATTTTTTTTAAATCAACTGGTCACGGTGGAAGGGGACCTATATGTCAATGTCGGCGATGCAGCACAGGTTTTTTGTACAGGAACCAGTTTTGACCCAGTCGGAAATGTTACCTTCTGATGTAGCCTCTGGAATAGTCCAAAACCTTTAACAGAGCTAGGCAGGAAACTGTGGCCGAGAATTGCTCCACGAGGTTGGATAGCTGTTGAGTGAGGTCTCTCTGAACCCATTGCCTCTTGGTGTAAAAGCTTTGATGAGGATAAATTTGAATTTCACGCCCAAGGAATGCCTTATACTTTCGGCACCTTCGTGTAGTGAAGATTTCTATGTTTGCACTTAGTTACTCTTTTGGAACTCATATTTTTCCAGCTGGACAAGGCTACAGGCTGTTGCCAAAGAGGGCTAAATGAGGTTGGTTACCTTCTCTGCGAGGTTTCAGTGAATTGGATTTGGAATCTTCAGTGTGGTGACAATGCACCATGGTTGGGCAATAGGCAGGTTTGTCCTGTTCCATCTTGGTCTTTGGAGCCAAAAAGTTTCTAACGCCCAGGTTTTTTAGGATGTTAGGAGGAGTAACATTTGACGCAGCATAGGGTTCCAAGACCTCAGGAACAGTATTTGGGGGTCAAGACTCACTCCAGGAGAAGCCACAAGCAGAGTCTAGGTCAGGTCCAGTTGGAACTGGTCAGTTGAACAGTTGAAGGAAAGGCCTCTTGAAGCTTGTTGTGTCCCTGTAGCTTGAACAAGAGATCAGCCTTATGACCCTTAGCTTTCGCTGCTTTGCCTGGGTATTAGAAGAGAGCAGGTCCAGTCCTTCAGGGCTCTTCCCAGGCCACGGGCAGCAGATTGATTCCTCTTCTGATTTTCCCCAGGTCCAGTTGTGTTCTAAGGAGGGTACTGGGGAGGCCACATTTGTGCCTGGCAACAGCCTGTGGGTGTGGGTGGTTCCTTGTTTCAACATAACCAATGGGTAAACGTTCCCAGAATTTACCCTCCCCACTTTTGCAGCATTTCCTGTGTGCCCGATTACACACAATCCCATAGCTCCCCTCTCTCACTGAATCCAAGATGGTGAAACCCTTCTCTCTCTGTGCAAAGCCTGAGGGCCATATTATCAAGCATGACAATAACATTATCACCGCTTTAGTGAAAGGAAACTGCCGCTAAAGCGGCGATAAGGGGCTTGATAATATGCCCTTGTGAATTCCAATAGAAGCCCAGGTTTGATGCCCTTCACACCAGAACCTGGGCTTCTCCTCATCTGTGGTCACTTGATACCAGATCTGGTGTCAGCTCCTTCACCATTGGGATTGGAGCCTGGCTGAATGGGGTAAAAAATAATCTGCCTGTGAGAGGGGAGGACCCTTTAAAGTTAATTAAGTTCCTGGGTAGTGCCCACATGATCATCCTGCCAGAGGAACAGAACAATCTCCCCACACCCAAGCCTTTGTCTTCTGCTCTGGGAGCACTTTTCACACCTTAATCACAGTTAAGCACTATAGGCAAGGAAACGTTAACTTTCTAAAAGTCCCTTCTCCTAAATATTTATTACAAATCCAAATTCACTAGTGAATCGGGCATGAGTCCAATAATGAAATTTCAATTATATCCTAGTCAGAGAAAGTTATCAAATGTAATATTGCATCCTAGTGTTTTTCTATGGAACAACTATTCTTGCTATTTGGGAAAATAACTTTTGTGGGCGCTTCCAATGTAGAGATATGTGTAACATTACATTTTTATGTATCCTATGTTTAAATACCATGCACCCTGCCTTTTGGGCATTAATTCCTACATAACGGTGACTGATGACTAATTAAAATAAAGGTTTAGGACATGTCAAAAGGGGTTTATGTTGACGCTTATGCCATTCAAAATGGCCACGTTGCTAGGTGCATTGTGTAGGTAAGCCTTCTTGTCTAATATTCGTCCTTTGTTTGGCCACACAATACCATGCACATGTGCCTTATGTGCCTGGAGATGACACAATTCAAGCAATTTTTACAGCATTGGCAGAATCTGACTTTCAGGCTCTTGCTGCCATGAAATCTGCTTTCCCTTTGTTGATCATGCTAAATAACACTATACCCCACTACAAGCAGCATTGGAGGGTGAATGTCTGCATTGGAAATTCTGCACAGTCATTAACTTGTCAGTGAGAGTCACACTTCTATGCTTTGGTTCTGAGTGTATATCTCACTATGTCTTCATCACCATTATTAAAGTAAGTCTGCATTCCAGTAGTGTTGAAGAATGATCTACATAGAGCCCAGCTTATATAGACACAGGGGCATATCAGCAACGAACGGCGATGATAACGAAAAGCGCGCTTAGCGCTTTGTTATTCATCGCCGTCTATCTCTGGAATTTATCGCCCTGGTAGCGCCTTATCAACAACGCGTTGCTCCAGGGCGATAAAAATTCCAGAGATAGCGGGGGAAATCGCCGTTTTGCAGGGAACATCGCTGGTTTTCCAGCGATGTTCCCTGTAAAAGGGTGATAACCTTGTTGATACAACCCTGTGGTCGTAGCAGCATAATCCACCCCCTATGTTAGGGATGGATAAGTCAGGATTTTAGCAGACGTTAGTTATTGGAGAAAACAACGGTTTTCTCCAAAAACTAACGCCTGCTAAAATGCTAAAAGGGCAAATATCACGATGTGCACATCAGTGATATTTGCAAGGCTGTACTGCTCAGTGACGCCCACTTTGTGTCTCATTAGAGATGCAAAGGGAGGCGTCAGGAAAAAGGGTGCTAACATGCGATTATGCATGTTAGCACCCTCTTGTAAATAGGGTGATAGTTTTATCTCCGCTTTTATGGCTTTTTTAGCTAAAAAAGCAGAGATTAAGCCCTTGTTAATATGCCCCATAGTTCTTACTTCAACTGCCTCTAGTTCTAAACATGGACGCTCTAAAAATAATCAAACACAAATCAATGGAACTGTATACAACACATGGTTTTTTAGTCACTGCATTCTAAGACTGGTAGAATGGCTTTTTACATTGGAAGTAGGGGTCAAAATGATCGCATGTCATTCTGCTGGATAATAACACAGAACTAGCTGATGCTGTCATGCATGAAATGGAGCGTTTGGCTATTGATAGCAGAATGCTGGCATAAGCAGACCTGCTGGCACAGAGAGAGAAGGGGCTTTCTGATGCTGGTCAAATGGTTTGAGGACAGACAGTGGCGTAGCAGGAACTCTGCAACTTGACAAATGTTTAAAGTGGAGTATGAGGTGTGAGTGAAGAGGGTTGTGGTTCTCTGAAGGATATTTGAATGATTATAGAGTTTGTTTCAAGGTAATGAGTAAGGGTGGGCGTAATGTGCGTAAGGGACCTACGCGGAGAGGCACGGAGATGGAACCAATCTCCGCACTCTCCGCATAGTTCCGTTACGCACATCCCGCCTCCCGCCTGTCTCCCGCCCGCCTCCCGCCCGCAGTATTAAATACATTAAAAAAGCTATTTTTAAGTAACCTTACCTTATTGGTGGCGTCCCCGGGCTTCCATCCTTCTCCAGCTCGTCTTCTTCTGGGAACTGCGCATGCGCGGGAGCCCGCGCATGCGCATTCCTGCCGAGGAATGCGCATGCGCGAGCTCCCGCGCATGCGCAGTTCCCAGAAGACATGCTGGAGAAGGATGGAAGCCCGGGGACGCCGCTGATAAGGTAAGGTTATTTAAAAATTGCTTTTTTAATGTCTTTAATACTGCGGGCGGGAGGCGGGCGGGCGGCCAACTTCCGTTATGCCTGAGTGTGCCAAGATTTGCCTTGTTTCTCCGTCTATTATCGCGGAAGGCGGAAGGGCAAATCTCCGCACATTCCGTGGGCGGGACGAAGTTGTCCGCCCACCCTTAGTAATGAGATTGACTGACGTGGTCCAGGATTCTAAGTGGCTAGAGTGTAAAAAATGGGGGTCTCTATTTGGCAATGGTTTGCACCTTTGTCCAAGTAGGGACCCTTTTTCCTAGTCAGGGTAAGGGGGGTACTCTTCAAAAATAACCCCTGCTCACCCCCTTGGTAGCTTGGCACAAGCAGACAGACTTATCTCAGAGGTGGTGTGTATGCCAGGGAGTTCGGGCTGGAATGTTCCCATGAGGCACAGGGTCAAGACTGATTTGCATATGGCTGGATCCAAACTGGGGTGGCAAAGTGAGCTAAAGAATGATGATGGATTCAACCCAGATATGTGACTGGGAGTGAGTGTCGGAAAAGTTTCAGCACGTCCATCATCTCCTTGTGTTTGCTTTATTTGCCCTAAGTCGGCAGGGTATGCTCAGATGTGGGTCCTTTGCTCACTTTGCCACTGGATTCAAGCTAGCCTGGCTGATGAGGGGTGCTACCCATAAACTGGCCCAGAAACCGGTCCCAGGATGCATGTTTCCGGTCCAGGAAGGACCTGGCCTGGCAGTTCGGGCTGGACTGTTCCCATGAGGCACAGGGTCAAGATTGATTTGCATATGGATGTTTTCAAACTGGGGTGGCGAAGTGAGCTAAAGAATAATGATGGATTCAACCCATATCTGTGACTGGAGGTGAGTGTCTGAATAGTTTCAGCACTCAGTCATCATCTCCTTGTGTTTGCTTTGTTCACCCTTAGTTGGCAGGGTGTGCCCAGACGTGGATCCCTTGCTTACTTTGATACTGGATTCAAGCTAGCGTGGCTGATGAGGGTGTGTTACCCCAAAACTGGTCCCAGGTTGCTTGTTTCTGATCCAGGGAGGACCTAGCCTGGCAGTTCAGGCTGGACTATTCACATGAGGCACTGTGACAAATTGTCCTACCTGCGCAGAAAGTTGCCAGGTTCAAGCCGCATGTTCGCTGGGAACACGAACTACCACTCCCAGCATGCCAGTAGCACTTCCGAAGCAGAGGTGGTGCCTGGAGACCGTGTTTCCAGAAGAAGCGGGCATTTAAACATTGTCGAGTCTGAGAGACGCTGTGGATTATTCCTACTGCGAGCATGATATCGGAGGTCGGGAAGCAGAGCGTTTTCTCTATCTTTGGTCTGGTAAGGGTGCTACGGCACCGGTTCTGGTTACTTTTTGAAGTCTTGCTGTTAGTCTCATTTATCGCAGATACTCTGTGACTTCTGTTGGAGGTGTTTTCTTGCTTCTCTCCTCCAATGCAGACATTGGATGATGCAGAGTTTGTGTGATTATCTTGTGCAATCAGGTGCTTCCAGCCGTGAGGGAAACGCCCTAATCACTGGCACTTGAGTTTTACGACTTTGACGAAGCCGTGTTTAGAAACAACCTGGGTTGATTTGGTTCACTGTTATACATGCCGAAGCCGGGTTGTGAACCGGTGGTTCGAGTAAAATAACTGTGAAAGAAACGGCGAGTATCATTTTGGAATCAAGAGTGTTCAGAGAGGATATACATTGCATATTCCTGTGGCGTTTATGACATACCTGTCTTTCATTTGCTATAAAATCGTTTACATATCTGAGGAATACTAAAAGTGCAAGAACACAAGAATATGTCCTGCTATAAACGCTAATTATGCAAACAACTAATTTATGCTTATTATTTATGCCTATTGTAACAGGGGTCTAAACGGGATTGGTGAAGCCATCCCCTGTGAAGTTCAAAAAGGCACATTAAATGGTGGGTATGAAATGAAGTGGCATAACGATCCTATAGAGGTTGCGATAGAGTTGATAGTAACTGCATCTTTGTTATTTAGATTCACATTTGATACTATTGTTTTTTGGAGCCATCCATCATAGTCTATCATATTCAGAAGACTAGAAGACGGTGCTGTCTTTTTCTTTACAGGTATTTAACAGAAGGTATTTGGTATACCTTCTGTTCTTTGGTATTGGTAAATGTCCATAATGAGAGGGCTAAGTACTAATTGTTTGTTCTTCACTTTCCAGGTCTCCTTCCCTGCTGTCCCCTTCCTTTCCTTCCCTCACTTGATTATATCAACCTTCTGTGCTATAATAGCAAACAGAATTGATATGATCAAGAGGTGGACCCCTTTTGTGCATCGTGCCAACTCAGAGGTATCGTCAGAGGTTACAAGAGCAACAGGAGCTGACAGAATAATCTGCCTTCATATATATTACCTCCCAGTTGGGTTGAGACACAAAAAAGATGGCCACTTTTGAGGATGTGTTAGCAGCTTTATAGATTGTCCAAACAGAGCTAGCAGCCTCAAGAGCAGAGACGGCCGCGTTACAGGGCAGGATTGAGAGAATGCAAAGAAATCCCTTTACAGTTACAGGGAACAAGGCCGACGGGGAGTTTTCATGGACTAGTGGGGGGTCATCTTTTCCTTCCTCTCCCATGACTGTAGAAATTCCAACTCCCATACCTTTAGCCGCTCTAGAACGGTTTTATGGAGTCATAAACAAGTTACAGGTGTTCCTTACCCAAATCATACTCCTTTTTACATGTCGCCCTAAGGTGTTTAGCACAAATCAAGCATGAATTGCATTTTTGGTTTCCTATTTAGCAGGAGACATGGCTCAATGGACTGTGCCTTTAGTAAGGAGAGACGATCCTATGCTATACGATTGGGAAGGGTTTAAGGAGGAATTCGAAAGAATGTTTGATCGTAGAGCTAACTCTTTCTCGGTAGACCGAGAGTTACTAGATTTAAAACAAGGTAGTAAAGAACTATTGGGATACATAAACACATTTCAGAGATTAGTTGCAGAAACCAATTGGCCTGAAGAGAAGCAAGCAGCTATATTCCATCACGGACTCAAAGATGAGTTAAAGGATGTAATAGCTCAAATTGATCCTCAACCCAAGACCTGCATAGATTTAATCAACTTGGCTATGCAATTAGATTATCGTTTAGGAGAGAGGAAAGGAGATCGTAGAAGATATGAACGCCCTCCACCTAAATATGAAAGACCCCGCAATTCGTTTGGTGCTTCTAGTTCTACATCGGAACCTATGGGGATAGGATCAGTAAGAGCCTCTTTAACATCAGAGGAAAGAGGCCAAAGAAAGAAACAGGGCCTCTGCATATATTGCTGGAAGAAGGGGCATTTTGTGAAGGACTGCTGGTCTAAACCAAGGCCTAAGGAAGGCAGTCATCTGAAGGCTACTCCTATGGCGGTTCAGAAACTGGAAAACTAGAGGGCCCAGGGTTTAGAGAAGGAAATGCCATGGCCCGTAAAGAAATACCTTCAGTTATAGGAAAGTGAGACCATTTCTATTTGGAGACTCAACTAATAGATGACTCCATTCCTCATTTCTTGAACGCTCTCATAGACACAGGTGCTACTGGGAGATTCATTGATCTTGATGTAGTACAGAAATTAGGCATCCCTAAAATTGCTTAAGAGCATCCAGAAACAGTGTTGGCTGTAGATGGTAGAAATCTTGCCTCAGGTCACATTTGTTTTCAAACTCCAGAAATAGAATTAGTGTGTCAAAAAGATAATCGTGAAGTATTGTTTTTTAATATTATCAAGGCACAGTTGTATGGGGTGATTTTAGGATTGCCGTGGTTAGCTAAACACAATCCTACTATTGACTGGAAGGAAAGGAGTATCTTATTCGATTCTCCTTTTTGTGAACAAAGATGTCGAATACCTGCAGCTAATCCTGTACAGTATCTCACCTTAGAACATGCTATATCCACTGCCGCTGAAAAAGACATATAGGTACCAGTTTTTTACAAGAAATACATGGATGTGTTTAGTGAACAGCAAGCTGAGATACTACCACCACATCGACAATACGACTGTCAAATTGACTTGATCCCAGGAGCAGTGATTCCTTGTGGGAGAATGTATGCCCTATCAGAGGCTGAAAACACCCATCTACAAGAATATTTGGAGAAATATCAAGCTAATGGGTTTATACGTCCTTCCAAATCCCCAGCGGCATCTCCACTTTTTTTCATCCCAAATGCTAATGGCGAGTTAAGGACTTGTATTGACTTCTGCGCACTTAACAAAAGAACTGTAAGAAACAGATATCCCTTACCCTTGATCTCGGTACTCCTAGATCAAGTGAAAAAGGCGGTGGTATTTACAAAACTTGATCTGATAGGGGCATACCATCTCGTATGTATGAGATGTGGGGATGAATAGAAAACTGCTTTTCGCACAAGATATGGGCTATTCGAGTAGCAAGTGATGCCATTCGAGTGATGTAATGCCCCTGCTGCCTTTCAGTTCTTTTTCAACAATGTTTTGAGGGAATATTTGGATTTGTTCATCATAGTATATATTAACGACATTTTGGTTTATTCTCTCACTATTAAAGAGCATAGTCAAAATGTAGGGAAGGTGTTAACAGCTTTGAGGAATAACCACCTTTACTGTAAGCTCAGTAAATGTGAGTTCCATGTTGGCCAAGTCGAGTTTCTAGGGGTAATGTTGTCGGCTCAAGAACAAGAGATTGCTGAAAGAAAGATTACGGCTGTCCAAAACTGGCCAGTACCTGCCAACGTTCGTGATGTCCAATGTTTTCTGGGCTTCGCGAATTTTTATCGGAGGTTTAATAATCAGTTTTCAGATGTGGCTGCCTCTATCACTAAGTTGTTCAGAAAAAAGGTTCAGTTTGGTTGAAATCAAGAGCCAAACCAGGGGCTTGTCAAAGTGAAAGAAGCCTTTACCTCCGATCCTATCCTGTCCCATCCAGATCCGGAGAAGCCATATCTGGTAGAAGGAGGTACGTCAGAGGTAGCAGTCGGAGCAGTTCTTTCCCAAAGAGATACTGAGAATGGATTACTTCATCCAATCGCTTATATGTCCAGGAAGTTAAATGACGTTGAGATACACTATACCATAGCGAAGAAAGAGCTCCTAGCAATCTGAGGTGCCTTCAAAGAATGGAACCATTATCTCATGGGGCAAAACATACGACCACGGTATATACCGACCACAGCAACTTGCAGTTAATGACATCTGCTCTTCTTCTATCTCCTAGACAGTTGAGGTGGATGCTGTTTTTGAGGAGTTTCAGTTTGTTATACCTATAGACCAGGAAGCGAAAACAAAAAAGGCAGATGCCCTTACTAGACAAGAGTCTACGCCAACACCAAAAGAAATAACCACACATTCCATCATCCACCCTCAAAAGGCTCTCTGTGTGCTACAAACCGACCAGTTCTTAGACAAGGTAGCTCAAGTTATCAGAGGCCCTAAGTGGAAGACCTGGTTGATAAGTAACAAGGAATGGAAGGTAAGAGAAGGTTTGCCCATCCGAGGAACACAACTGTTAGTTCCTACAAAAGAACTTAGAAAGGAAGTACTGCAGTGGTGTCATTCTGCACCATTTTAACCCCTTGCATGCCCGCCCCTTTCCCCGCCCAGTGCCGCGCTTTGTATTAGCGGGCGGAGTTCATGACGAGCTGGACTCGTCATGGGCACAGCGCCACCGCAGCCCATGACGAGTCCAGCTCGTCATGGGCACTGAAGGGGTTAAGGATATAATGGAGTAGAAAAGACCGTAGATCGGATCTTAAGACAGTTTTGGTGCCCTTCTCTAAAGAATGATGTACAAGACATGATCCAACGATGCAAGATATGTATGCAAGCAAAGCCAGACAGAGGTAGGCCTTATGGTTTACTCTGTCCATTACCCACGCCTGAAATACCTTGGGAACATATCTCCTTGGATTTTATAGTTGGGTTGCCTAAAGACCAAAGATGCACCTCGATCCTTGTGGTGATAGACAGCTTAACTAAGATGGGGCATTTTATAGCTTGTGTTGATACCCCAACCTCAGGACAGGTAGCACAACTGTTACTTCAGCACATTGTGAAATTACATGGCCTTCCTAGAGTCATCATCTCCGACAGGGAGACACAGTTCGCAGCACAATTCTGGAGATTATGATGTTCAGCATTGCAGGTCTTATCTACTATGTCCACGAGTTTCCATCCTTAGACGGATGGAAGACTGAACGTCTTAATCATACACTAAACTAGAATCTAAAATGTTATGTGGACAGCAACACAGAAGCATGGGTGGAATGGCTTTGGATAGCAGAAGTGGTGTACAACAGTGCACAACATAGCACCACCAAGTTAGCCCCTTTTTACTGTACCTACAGTTTTCATCCTCGCTTCTTACCCCTGCAACATCCCCAAGGAGGACAAAAGCTCCCTGAAGTACAAACAAGGGTGAAACACATACAAAGACTTATGAAAGCCACTCAAACAGATATCAGAAAGGTTAAAGACAAATATAAAGAACAGGCCGACAGACATCGTAGAAAGGAACCCCATTATATAGTTGGGGATAGGGTTGGTTGTGTACTAGGAATATACGCTTCAAGAAATATAGTATTGTCAATCCTAGGTACATCGGTCCCTATAAGATCATTAAGGGGGTAAATCTCGTAACCGTTAAACTCCTCTTACCCAAACATATGAGAATGCATCCTGTATTTCACGTCTCGTTGGGTAAACCCTCTTTTACTCCAGTGCAGAAACCAACTGCATCAGTATGGGTAGACGAGGAACCGGGATATGAGGTACAGGCTATCGTTGACTCAAAGGAAAGAGGTAGCAGGTTGTGGTACCTGATATCATGGAAAGGTTATGGGCCAGAAGAAAATTCATGAGAGCCAGCCACTGGAGGGCATGCCCCCAGAATGGTTAAAAAGTTTCAAACTACATATTCCGCTAAGTCAAAACTCTGACAATGTTCTCTTGGGGAGGGGTGTACTGTTACAACTTGTCCTACCTGCACGGAAAGTTGCCAGGTTCAAACCTCATTTTCTCTGGGAACACAAACTACTGCTCCCAGCATGCCAGGAGCATTTCCGGAGCAGAGGTGGCTCCTGGAGACTGTGTTTCCGGAAGAGGTGGGCAATAAAACATTGCCGGGTCTGAGAGACGCTGCAGATTATTCCTACTGCGAGCGTGATATCGGAGGTCAGGAAGCAGAGCGCTCTCCCAATCTTTGGTCTGGTAAGGGTGCTATGGCACCGGTTCTGGTTACTTTTTGAAGTCTTGCTGTTAGTTTCCTTTTTCGCAGATACTCTGCGACTTCTGTTAGAGGTGTTTTCTTTGCTTCTATTCCTGTGGCGTTTATGACATATGTTTCTTTCATTTGCTATAAAATCGTTTACAAACTGAGGAACACTAAAAGTGCAAGAACACAAGAATATGGCCTGCTATAAATGCTAATTATGCAAACAACTCATTTATGCTTATTATTTAAGCCTATTGTAACAGGGGTCTAGACGGGATTGGTGAAGCCATCCCCTGTGTTGTTAAAAAAAGGCACATTTAATAGTGGGAATGAAATGAAGTGGCATAACGTTGGTCCTATAGCGGTTGCAATAGAGTTGATAGTAACTGCATCTTTGTTATTTAGATTCACAGTTGATATTATTGTTTTTTGGAGCTATCCATCATAGTCTATCGTTTTCAGAAGACTAAAAGAAGGTGCTGTCTTTTTATTTACAGGTACTTAACAGAAGGTATACCGAGGTCTTTAGTATTGGTACGTGGCCATAGTGAGAGGGCTAAGTACTAATTGTTTGTTCTTCACTTTCCAGGTCTCCCTCCCTGCTGTCCCCTTCCTTTCCTTCCCTCGCTTGATCATTTCAACCTTCTGTGCTATATTAGCAAACAGAATTGAGATGATGAAGAGGTGGCCCCCTTTTGTGCATCATGCCAACTCTGAGGTATTGTCAGAGGTTACAAGAGCTACAGGAGCTGACAGGCCCAGGGTCAAGCCTGATTTGCATATGGCTGGATCCAAACTGGGGTCACGAAGTGAGCAAAGGAATGATGATGGATTCAACCCAGATCTGTGACTGGGGGTGAGTGTCTGAAAAGTTTCAGCACTCCATCCATGATCTGCTTGTGTTTGCTTGGTTCACCCTAATTTGGCAGGGTTTGCCCAGATGTGGGTCCCTTGCTCACTTTGCCACTGGATTAGGAGCTGGCCTGGCTGATATTGGGTGCTACCCCGAAACAGGCCCCAGGATGCTTGTTTCCGGTCCAGGGAGGACCTAGCCTGGCAGTTCATGCGAGACTGTTCACATGAGGCACAGGGTCAAGCCTGATATGCATATGGCTGTATCCAAACTGGGGTGGCGAAGTGAGCTAAAGAATGATGATGGATTCAACCCAGATCTGTGGCTGGGGGTGAGTGTCTGAAAAGTTTTAGCACTCCGTCCATCATTTCCTTGTGTTTGCTTCGTTCAGCCTAAGTTGGCAGGGTATGCCCAGACGTCGGTTCCTTGCTCACTTTGTCACTGGATTCAAGCTAGCCTGGCTCATGAGGGGTGTTGCACCAAAACCGGTCCCAGGATGCTTGTTTCCGGTCCAGGGAGGACCTAGCCTGATAGTTCGGGCTGGACTGTTCCCATGAGGCACAGGTTCAAGGCTGATTTGCATACGGCTGGGTCCAAACTGGGGTGGCTAAGTGAGCTAAAGAATGATGATGGATTCAACCCAGATCTGTGACTGGGGATGAGTATCTGAATAGTTTCAGTACTCCGTCCATCATCTCCTTGTGTTTGCCAAATGCAAAGTTATAAGATGTTATAAATAAACTCCCATTCTATCCTATGGGACAGATAGCCTTTCAATAGTGATAAATGAAATACACTGTATTTCACTATAAGGACATGACACCCACATCAGTATATGTCCTAACCTTCACATGCACTGCACCCTTCCCACAGGTGTAACTTGGCTCTACCTTAGGGGTGACCTACGTGTAATAAAAGGGAAGGTTAGGGCCTTGCAAGTGGGTGCACTTGCCAGGTCGACAAGGCAGTAGAGACTGCCCGGGGACACTGCAGTGGCAGGTCTGAGAACCCTATGAAAGGCTGCTTATATAGTTGACATAATCAGTGCTGCAGGCCCACTAGCAGCATTTGACTTACAGGCCCTGGGCACACACAGTGCACTGTACTAGGGACTTAGCAGTAAATCAAATAAGCCGATCATGGAACCACCAATCCATAATAGCAATTTACACAGAGAGCATATGCACTTTAGCACTGATTAGCAGTGGCAAAGTGCCCAAGGTCCCAACTTCAACAAAAACAGGGTCAAAAACAGGAGGCCCAAAAGCAAAAAGTCTAAGGGTTGACGAGCTGAAAAAGCCAGGTCTAACACAGAGGAACCACCAAATATGGGGCTCAGCACCAACATAGATTCTCTGATGACTGTATGAAGAGCTCAATGAAGCAGCAGAGGGACTAGAGGAGGAGCAGAAAATCTGATGGAAAGCACACGTGGCATTGAGAGCTGATGATACTGGTGGGGTGTGAAGAGTTCTAATGGGCTCTCAGTGGGCCAGTTTAGGGTCTTAGAGAGCCAGCCAAGGGGGCATTGTGAGCCAAGGACATACAAGGGAGTCTGTATGTCCAAGGGAGTCTGAGCACCACAAAGATGATCTGGGTAGTGACAGAAATTGGAGTCAGAAGGTTGCCACAGATATGGCGGCCAGATGAAGAGAGGGTTGGATGAGCTGTGAGGTTGGCTGGGGTGATGTCAGCATTTGCAAAATGGTGACATTTGGATTCTGTGGGGAAAAGTTTTCAGAACTGAATCATGAACTGTATATATGGGTTGGCAAGCCTTGTGTGCTTGGAGGGATTTTAAAAGCTTAGAGAAGGTGATTGAGGGGCCTGAAGGCTAGAAAAATGGAAGAGCATTTCTGATATGGGGTTTAAGGGCCATCATAATCATACATAATCTCTGCTATTTTGCTAGTGGCTGAGTAAATTGTGAAGTTGCTTTGATATCTGCATGGCTGGTGGCCAAACAGTAGACCCTTTCTACTATTTAGGCAATGGCCAGGTAAATAATAAAATGTTCTGCTATTTTCAGAGCTACCAGTCAAACAGTGCTTAATTTCTGTGATTTAACTAGTGGCTGGGTAAATACTGACATTCTTTGCTATTATTTTATGGGGGCCCCCAAAGAGTGATCAATCTCTGCTTTTAGACAATGATTGGCTAATATAAAACCCTCTTTTGCTGTTTGCATGGTTCCCTGCAAGGTGGATTATTTATAATACTTAGCACGCTCCATTTAAATAGTAAAGTAAATACACTATTTGCCCAGAAATGGGCTAATTAAATAGCTGACACCTTTATTTTGTAAAAATGATGGGTTTTGTCCAGTGGCACCTGGCACGGATTAGGGGTGGCGGGGGCTTTGTAGAAAAATAAACCACTTACCTCTTTGGCCAGCCGCTCCTCTCCTCCGCTTACCTTGCAGTGAGTCCGGCAATGGAAGCAGGAAGCACACAGGCTCCCCTAAACCAATCAATGCTGTCACCACGAAGCAGCATCGTGATTGGTCTGAGCTCTGTGGTTCGGCACTCAGGCAGGGGCTATGAGCCTGTGCATGTTCACCAAATGTGCGCATGACTGTTTGGCTGTCCCAAGACGGACGGCCAAACTGTCATGCACACTTAAGAAAGTGCCCTACCCACTCATCCCCCTGCTCAAGGAGCAGCCTAGCCCCGACCCACCCCACAAAACTGCCTCAGCAGGAAAAAATAAATTGACAATAACATTGTGGTATTATCATTTGAATTTCGATTTTTTTGCACTATTGAACGTAGTGGGGTGACGCTCCTCTGCCTTAGAGGAGGAGCCGATCCTGGTTGTGTCATGCTTTGAACAGGCTGTGCTGCATTTAGTTTTATTTTTCCTCAAACAGAGTTCAAAACTGTCCTTATCTGTATTAAGCTTTAGACTGTCTGAAAAGTATTTCAGTCTTTACTTTCTGAAAAATGGTAAAAACTTGTTTTTTAATCTAAATTCTGGAAGCACACTGAGTTGGTGGATGAGTACAATTTACGACAGCTTGGTCTGGATGGATCTCGGTGTGTCTTTGTGGCAACAGCATTAATGTGGGGTTGTTGATCAACTACTGCAGACTTTGGTGTTTATTGTAGATTGCTTTCTATGTTGTTCTATTTCTGCTTCCTTAGTCTACGCACCCTGACTGGCCACAAGTCTTCCTCTCCCACTAAACATCACGTCACAGGCCATTAGAGGAGGCATGGTCCTATCACACAAAGTGCTAATCCTATGCTAGGACTTATCAACCAAGCTTTCCCAGATCCACGCAATCCCCCCTAGGCATCTAGTTAAAGGCTGGTGGTTAAGAGCATCTCCCCTGTTTAGGCGGATTAGGGCTCAAATAGGGCCATATGTCAGAATGTCTGTCATTCTTTGTTACTCATATGTGCTTTGACACTGTAAACATGGGCATCCGCAGGGGTTGGTAAGGTGAGGGTGCTTGCCACTCTTCCCCCAGATTTTTTCAGATTGGGGGATTTTCTCCACAAATGAGCTACATTTTTCTCATTTGTGTGGGAAAAAGCACCACTCACCGTGGGGTCACCCACTGGCTGCCTGGTGGATTTTGGAAAGCAAACACAAGGAAATGATGGACAGAGCGCTGAAACTTTTCAGACACTCACCCCTGTAGTGTAGTTCCAATAGTACCCTTTTATGCAGGACCTACACATTTGCGGATAACATAAACTGTGAGCCTGCTGGCAGACTGACTCTGTACACCCCCACCGAATATGATGGCCTGTTTTCGCATTAGCTAGCTCATAGTGCTACTAAAATCTCCTGTTATCAGAGAGATTCGTTTTTGCAACCTCAGAACACAATAATCTCAGACTCGTGGAAACAATATACTACTTTTCACTCAGTCACTCGTGCATGCTTGTTTTGCTCATAGAGAGATACAGGGAAGAAACAGTTGAGCGTTTTTACAGTAAGAATTTATTGTACCATAGTTCTTCTCATGTAAAATAAGTGCGCTGTTACAACTGTAACACAGTAGCAGAGATATAGAACCAGCAGTACAGTAAATAAAAAGTAATAGTATTATTCTACCATTTTGCAATAGTCTTGAACATGTAGATGAATATGAAATGCATTTATAAAATAAAGTGCGTACTCCTAGGATTCCTGACTAGATGTACCTAAGTGTACCTAGCATGTAAGTAGGTGTGAAAGAGCTACTGAGCCTAGAAGTCTAGAATCTAAGAACCAAGAATCCCGCTAGGATTGAGTCGAACCCCCATACCTGGATAGTGAGAATGTGGGACTTCGTCCTGGACTTAAGCTGGACACCCTGCACGGAATAGTTAGATCACTGTCATCTGGAGTGAGGTCATGCCGGAGCTGCAGCGTCTCTGGTCAGTGTGTCGGCCTTGAAGTCTCGGGTCCCTCCTGCTTTCTGATAGCAAGAGGTGCTGTATTTATACAGTCTATGTACGTGTGTTACCCATTGTTCAGTATGAGGTATGATGTTGGGGTTTAAACCTTGTGCGTCAATGGGAGAGGTGAAGTATACCTCCTAGAGAGTGTACTCATTAATTATTCATATGTGCTAAGGATGACGTCTTAGTAATATCGATTGGGGAAAAACCCACCCTCTGCATGAAACTATATGAAAGGTTTAGTCCATAAAAGGCTACAGTCCTTATAAGGCATTATGTACATACAAGGCAGTCTGTCCTTATTTGAAGTTATGTCCTTATGAGGCTCGTTCATATGAAATAATGGGAGCTGATGTAGGGAAAGTGTACGATGTTCCCTGGACCTATGTTAGGGTACCAATATGAAATATAACACTCCCAGTCACAGATCTGGGTTGAATCCATCATCATTCTTAGCTCACTTCACCACCTCAGTTCAGACCCAGCAATATGCAAATCAGTCTTGACCCTGTGCCTCATGGGAACAGTCCAGCCCGAACTGCCAATCCAGGTCTTCCCTGAACTGGAAACACGCATCCTGGGATCAGTTTCTGGGTAACACCCTTCATTAGCCAGGCTATCTTGAATCCACCGGCAAAGTGAGCAAGGAACCCACGTCTGGGCATACCCTGCCAACTTAGGGCAAACAAAGTAAACAAAAAGAGAGGATGGACAGCGCGCTGAAACTTTTCAGACACTCACCCCAGCCACAGATCTGGGTTGAATCCATCATCATTCTTTAGCTCACTTCGCCACCTCAGTTCAGACCCAGGTATATGCAAATCAGTCTTGACCCTGAGACTCATGGGAACAGTCCAGCCCGAACTGCCAAGCCAGGTCTTCCTTGAAACGGAAACAAGCATCCCTGGACCGGTTTCTGGGTAACACCCTTCATCAGCCAGGCTAGCTTGAATCCAGTGGCAAGGTGAGCAAGGGACCCATGTCTGGGCATACCCTGCCAACATAGGTTGAACAAAGCAAACACAAGAAGATGATGGACGGAGCGCTGAAACTTTTCAGACACTCACCCCAGCTACAGATCTGGGTTGAATCCATCATCATTCTTTAGCTCACTTCGCCACCTCAGTTCAGACCCAGCTATATGCAAATCAGTCTTGACCCTGAGACTCATGGGAACAGTCCAGCCCGAACTGCCAAGCCAGGTCTTCCTTGAAACGGAAACAAGCATCCTGGGACCGGTTTCTGGGTAACACCCTTCATCAGCCAGGCTAGCTTGAATCCAGTGGCAAGGTGAGCAAGGGACCCATGTCTGGGCATACCCTGCCAACATAGGTTGAACAAAGCAAACACAAGAAGATGATGGACGGAGCGCTGAAACTTTTCAGACACTCACCCCAGCTACAGATCTGGGTTGAATCCATCATCATTCTTTAGCTCACTTCGCCACCTCAGTTCAGACCCAGCTATATGCAAATCAGTCTTGACCCTGAGACTCATGGGAACAGTCCAGCCCGAACTGCCAAGCCAGGTCTTCCTTGAAACGGAAACAAGCATCCTGGGACCGGTTTCTGGGTAACACCCTTCATCAGCCAGGCTAGCTTGAATCCAGTGGCAAGGTGAGCAAGGGACCCATGTCTGGGCATACCCTGCCAACATAGGTTGAACAAAGCAAACACAAGAAGATGATGGACGGAGCGCTGAAACTTTTCAGACACTCACCCCCAGTCACAGATCTGGGTTGAATCCATCATCATTCTTTAGCTTACTTCGCCACCTCAGTTCAGACCCAGGTATATGCAAATCAGTCTTGACCCTATGCCTTGTGTCTGAACTGGGGTGGCAAAGTGAGCTAAAGATGGATTCAACCCAGATCTGTGACTTGGGGTGAGTGTCTGAAAGGTTTCACTGTGTTGAGGTGGATGCAGCAGTAGCCTGGACTTCAGAACAACTAGGCCCACTTGATGGTCCCCCATACTGCCCTTCCTGCATCTGGACCTGATACAGGATTTTTTCAGTGTCATCTGCACTTTACTCTCCTCCCAGAGGTGTAACTATGTGGCAAATATGTAAAAAAAAAAAATTGTAAGTCACTATCTCAGTGGTGTTGCAATGTTTTTCAGCTCATGTCAGTCCATAACTACACTGTTTATGTCACTGACTTCTTTTCCCATAATGCACCACCTGTGATTTTTGTTTCGTGTAGATGGAGAATTTGAGTGTAGATGTGCAGAGTGCAGGCTTTGGAGTGAACTTCAAATACATTATACATTTCACACTTACCAGGGTTTGGTGGAGGCTGAGATGTATCGAGGGTCCCAAATCCTACCACTGCCTCCCTCTCCAGGGTACTCTCCACATAGCCTCTGCTATAGATGGGGCTGATACATTGGATGGCCCTCCTCCTGTCCCTTGGACTTCACGCAGACGTGCTGCCACCCTCTCCTTGGCCCTGGAGTGCAGGTCGTACCACCTTTTTTAATGTCATCCAGGGACCTGTATGCCACACCCAGGGCATTAATGCGCTGCGGCATCTCTTATCATATTTATTTTTTGCCCGCTTCTGGGACAGTGTGAGATGCCATCCCAAACGGCTGCTCATGGTTGTTGCAGCATTTCTCAATTATGATGTCAATTTCATTCTCAGAAAATGTTAGCTTCCACAGACGCTCCTTTCTTGCCTTCTCACTGGCCTTGCTGGACATGTTGTCTTTTTTCAGAGAGCCTGTCTGCAGTGTTGATTCGTGCTGCTGCACCTTACCACTTGCTTACAATTTTAATCAGGAATCTCCAGGGACACCACTTTCTGTTTTGGGGTCCCTCTGCTCTCCCAGGATGTGTTTCAGCCTTTTTTTGTCTTGCGGTCGCTATTTGTGTGCGCTAAATGGGCTTTTCAGACGATTTTGCTATTTGCCTTAAGCTAACGGTTCTTTTCACCCACGGACGCTATTTGCGAGCTCATACCGACTCGCAAATAGCCGCAACGTTAAATTGCAATGTGAGTCATTGACGACTTGCAAACGTGGCACCTGTGTGGTACGTAAATTTCATTTTGCGAGTCGCAAATTATGAGTCGCAAAACTATGCAATTTGCGACTGGCAAAATGGAAATGTCATACATCTGGCCCCAAGTAAATTGGGTCTCAACAGTTTAACAATGGTTGCTTAATTGTGCCCGTCGAGAATCAATGTTTGCTGACACATGTTCTTATTTTTGCATGCGTGCCATTCCACTTTTGTTGATGCCTGTTCTAAATGTCACATTCATGCCATTCCATTTGTGTTTGCTTTTTCCAAATGTTTTATGTTCATGTTCCATTTTTGTTCATTCGTGCTCAAAATGGTAAGTTCATTCTGTCCCATTTTTTCAATCGTTACATTCACACACATTAGGCATAATAGAACATTTTGTTAGCTTTTGGTGAAAAAAAGAGTCGATGAGAGCATTTCGGTAATTTTGTGGCAGGGCTAGTAGAATTAGCCACCTGTTTCCGAGAAGGTATTGTGCATGGAGAACACTCAGAACAAGGATAAATCTGGCTGATTGGGTATTGCTGGGAATTGTCAGGTTTTACATGTGAAAAGTTTTTTCTCTCTGCCAGACCTGCAATTGAAACCATCTGGTCAAGTAGAAGAAAACTTGGTGTGTTGTGTATCCTTGAAAATGTTAAACTTATTAATTATATAAACTGCAGACTCTGAGCAGTCAGTCACTCTCATAAACGTCAGCTTCCACTTCTCATTTCCTTTAAATAATTGTGATGCAATTAAAAGAGTCTGAGTTATGTCAGGCTCAATATAAAACAAATCCAATCATTGCAAAGCAGGTGCATCCCGACAACATACAAGACATGGAGCAACCTTCAGTATCCCATTGACATATATTCAAGCTGATGAATGTCTGACTTATGAGGCAAAACAAAGATTGCAATTCTCTACATGCTCTTTCATCATGCACTCTATAGAAACTCTAAACTGCACACTAACAACACACACTCATACACACATATATTTATATATTATTTACATTTTTGCTATAGTGTCTCTCTACTCTGTGGAGTCATTGTGTTTTACAGTATTACTTAGCAAGGGAGAAAATGGTCTCGAAATACAGGTAAATGATAGTATAGAAACAGAACTAACACAGTGTACCTGATTAACCTATAAACAACACATACGTTGAGGCGGTGGGAGTAATTGGAGTTGGTGAGAGGAGAGCAAAAAAAGAAAAGGGTTAAAAAGAGGGGCACTTAAGGAGAAATAATCAAGAGGATGAATAAGGGGAGAGTTAGAGAGTTGTGCAAAGAACGATATGAGAAGTGATAAGAGAGGGCGCTGTGTGGAATAGGGATCGATGTAGAGAAAAGGTTATTTCAGGCAGCCAGTCAATTCAGATTGCAGTTATATTGAGAGGTTTTACGTTTCTTGCTGAACGTTAAGAGGTCTTCATGGCATTTCATTTCTACCCAAGGAGAGCTCCAGAGAGAATGTGCGTTTTTGGATTCCGGTCTCAAGATATCTTTGCTTCTCTTTGTTGTGATGGAACATTGATAGTTTGGCTGTGTGAAGTTAATGGCTTTAAAAGTTATGTGGGTTATATTGAACTTTGTTCTGGCATGAATTGGCAGTGAGAGGGAAAAGTGAAGGCTGAGGAACTATAATAAGAGTATAATTCCCATAATCAAGTTGAGGGTTCGCCAGGGCTCTGACAACAAGGTGGAAGTCTAATGGTGATAGGAATGGTTTGAGATTTTTTTAGGGAAGTAATATCAATCTGCTCACTTTCTATGTGTAGTTAATTTAGCTTTTGTATGTTCAATTTGTAGTTGTGTTGTTTTTGTCTAAGGATGACTTCAGTTTGACAAGATTGGGTCTGAGGACATATGGTGACATCCATTTTTGCATTTCTTCTAGAAAGATATTCAGGGTGTGGACATATATACGAGGAAGTTTGTTTTCAGGCATATCTGAGTTCAGCATACTGGTGACTCTTAACACCCATCTTTTTCATAGGAGCCTCAGAGTTTCAGTATAAAAGGTGAACAGCATGGTAGTGAAACTATAGCCTTGAGGGACTCCACGGCTGGTATTGGTTGAGTTAGAAGCAGCTGGTCCTTTTATAACCATTTGTTTGCAGTTAGTAAAAAAATCTACTGAAGACTTTGCCTCTAAAGCCAATGCTGGTCTCAAGGATCTCAAGTCTCCTTCAAAGATTAGTTGGTGGCCTTTGGTGGCAATTTTATTGTTAACTACAACAACCATAACTTACGCCATCCCCATAACCACCATAACTCACCAACCATGTGCCGAGTTCATGACATCTCACATGACTTGACAGGTGACAACAATGGCATCCCTAGTGAAATTACATATCACAATCCCACTAACATTGTGGGTGACATCACAATTGATGGTATCATTTTATTGGTTATATATGAGTTGTTAATTTCTATTATTTATTGGACTCCATTTATAGGCACTCATTGGTTATGCAAGTAGTCACTAGTGGCCAAAATCAGGTTTTTTGGTTTAATTTTTTTAACCTACTTTCACTTTAGCTGTGGTTTTCTATTAGGGGTGGGAGGAGCTTGCGGAGTTTTACACTGTGGAATTCCGCAGAGTTACTTAAAAACCCTGCGGAGTTCTACAAGCAGGTGGAATTTGTTAAGTCACGCTGCCAGCCTTGATTTTTTGTGCCTGAAGTTTGTTATGCACTGTAAAATCAGCATGAACGGCACGACGCAGCACACCAGATGGTGCTGCTTCTTTCTACCGCTCGAGTGGATTTTCTACTCCAGTGGCAGCTTTCTCAATTCAGTTCAATTCAATATGCTTTATTCGATTCTTCACAAAAAAAATCATAAAAGCTTTCTCAACACAAACGTTTGCGACCTGCCATGACTGCCCGTATTGAGAAAATCTTGCCAGAAGGCATTCTAGCACCAGAAAATCACACTAGGGGATGCACATTCTCGCTCACACCTGCCAACTTAATGTTGGTGAGCCACGCGTGAGAAAAAACTCCACCACATAGCGTTTGACAAAGTTTTGCTAGAACTCTGCGATAGTCGCGTAGCGTGGAGTGGGCAAAACTCTGCGAATTCCGCCGGTGGAGGGGAATTTTCCGTCCACCTCAATTTTCTAATAGAATGAGATTTTAAAGTATATTTCAAGTTGGTATGAGCTGAAAAAACTATTTACACAATTACGCAAAAAAGAAAGGTTTTCAGTGAATTTTAAAAAACAATTGATGATATACTACGGTCATCCTTGATAACAGTGGTGTCCATAAGTGGTTTAATGCAGTGCCTGACCTTCAATTGCGCACAGTGAGGGTTGGCTGAAGCATCTGACCTACAGCCGGACCCAGAATCTAGATCTCAGTGTGCAGCATTGCACAGAGGGAGTTGCCTGCAGGGCCTTCCTAAGGCCAGAGCGGGCCCTCAACCCTTGGTGGGTGACCAAGCCCTGCGGCACCCAGTTTATGCCTCCGAGAAGCATGGAGATGGCATGGGGCCCTGCACCCAACCATCCATGGGTGACCAATACCTACTGTGCACTGATTTTAGCTGAGTGCTGGGTAAGTGTTGGTTGTAAGCCTCGTACAGCCAGCCTTGAGCTCAAACCTCTATAGGCTACCAATCTTTGCTGTTCATGCGTGGAGTGGGTTGGTCGAAGGTCCTTGCCTATTCCAGATGAACCCACCCTACACTGAACATGACTTTTCAACATGCTCACTATGCAGCGTTTTTGCCATGCATAGTTGCACCAGTGGCGGCTCCTCCGCTGTGTCACCCCGCTGCTTTTCAGTAGTGTAAGAAAAAATAAAATGATAATAACTCAATTTTATTATTATTTTATTCTGTTCCTATTGCGGCAGATTTGTTGGGCGGGCTACTCTGCTGACAGAGCAGGGGAGGAGTGTTTTTCACTCCTCAGTGCACATAAATGTTTAGCCAGCTGTCTCGGGCAGGCCAAACAGTCATGCGCACTTAGCATGTTCTCCACCCAGACTTCTTACAGCCTGGGTGGAGAACATACCCAGGCCACCATTACCTGGGTGAGCACCGAACCACAGTGCTCGATCCAATCACAACACTGCATTGCAGTGAAGTGATTGGCTCAGGGGAGCCTGGGTGCTTCCTGTTCCTGCCTGAGGAATGAGAAGCAGAGACGTGACGAGGAAGACACAGCGAGGAGAAGGTAAGTGATTTTTTAAATTTTCTATTCACCCTCTTACCCCCTCCTTGCCAACCCTGATCCGTGCCAGTCACCACTCTAACTACATATTCACAGCTTCCAACTCCCAAACCACAGCCTTTCCCGCTAACTGAACGAACCAAGAAATACCCAGAAACTTCACATAGAAAGTAAGAGAATGCAGGGGAGAAGACTGAAGAGGGCGCTCTCTGTTTGCTGACATGAATTGTGGCCATCAATTCAGAGCAGCCATCAGTGTAAATGAGCTACAGCAGGGTGCAGAGAACATGGAGGGTGGAGGGTCTGCTGGACTGTGATGTCCGAGGGCCCATGCCTTTTAGGTCTGTCAAGCACCCTAAATATTGATGGGGAGGTGCACTTTAACATTTTCTCAAAGAGATAACAATTCCCAGAGAATAATACCCTCAAGCCACTCAAGAAACCAGTGACTTTGTAACAGTTTGTGTGCCAAGAGCTGAACTCTGACGCTTTCTCGGGGGAAATGCACAGATGAATGCTGCTGCAGTAAACTGGTGAAGTCAGAGAGCAATGCTACCAGTGCATAGTGCAAGAGTACAGATCGAGCACTTGTGGCATGTGTCTGCTACCCCCTCGCACAAACGCTCTCCGAACACTTTTGTGCCCCATTTCTTCTTCATAATTGTCAACTTCCTGTCTCTTTTGTAACTTTCTTTTGCTTCTGTATTGCCTCCCCCACATATCCCCCACCCGATACCTCTTCGACTCCCATTCCTCACCCCCTCTCCGCATCTGCCCTTCTCTCGCCTGCTCTGTCTACTTTCTTAGTACATCTAGCCCCCTTATTTGTCGCTGTCATACCTGTCACCCGTGCTTCGTCCTCTCTCTCCCCTACTCTTCTTCCTCGCCTGTGCCTCACTCGCCTCCTTCTCTGATCCCCTTTCACTAGTTGCTGCGATCTTCTCTCTCACTGCATAGTTCCTGGTCTGTCCTGTGAGTGGTGGGCACTACACGACTATGCGACAATTAGTCAACAGTTTAAATAGAGGAAACTTATTGTTTCGTCCAAACAACTTCTAGTAAAATGCAGCAAATCCAATTTCCCTGGGCAGAAATTGAAATGGCCAATTTAGCCTTTCACCTGGCGATAATAATATGCTAACGCAAGGAGATGGTGGACGGAGTGCTGAAACTTTTCAGACACTCACCCCCAGTCCCAGATCTGGGTTGAATCCATCATCGCCACCGCAGTTCAGACCCAGCTAAATGCAAATCAGTCTTGACCCTGTGTCTCATGGGAACAGTCTAGCCCAAACAGCCTAGCCAGGTCTTCCCTGGACTAGAAAGAAGCACCCTGGAACCAGTTTAAGGATAACACCCCTCATCAGCCAGGCTAGCTTGCATCCAGTAGCAAAGTGAGCAAGGGGACCACGTCTGGGCAAACCTTGCCAACCTAGGGTGAACAAAGCAAACACAAGGAGATGATGGATGGAGCGCTGAAACTTTTCAGACACTCACCCTAGTCACAGATCTGGTTTGAATCTATCATCATTCTTTAGCTCACTTCGCCACCACAGTCAGCTATATGCAAATCAGTCTTGACCCTGTGCCTCATGGGAACAGTCCAGCCGGAACTGCCAAGCCAGGTCTTTCCTGGACCGGAAACAAGCATCCTGGGACTGGTTTCGGTGTAACAACCCTCATCAGCCAAACCAGCTTGAACCAAGTGGCAAAGTGAGCATAGGACCCACGTCTGGGAATACCCTGCCAACTCAGAGCGAACAAAGCAAACACAAGATTCAAGCTAGCCTGGCCGATGAGGGGTGTTACCCTGAAACCGGTCCCAGGATGTTATGCTTCTCTTGCTAATTTCAAAAATTAATGACCATATATAGCTAAGAACATTATTCTGATTAAGGATTGATAAGTGAGTAGAAACTCCTATTGTTTCACCGAGCAACTGGCTCTCATTGGCTGTGTATCATTTGTGCATTATGGACATAGGTATTGTAATCTATAAAAACCCATTCAACTTCTGTAAAATAGGGAGTCCTCGCTGACACCTGACTCTTTCACAGCTGTTGAATAATAAGCTACGTTAGAAATCTCACTGCCTGATGATTTTATTAATTTCATACTTGTGCATATTTGGTGAAGAATGCGGACCTGAATTGTGATCTTGCCAGACAAAAATTACAATCAAAGGACAGACTTCACATTGATGCGAGTGGACTGTTTTGGTGGCTATCTTCGGTGCCACCCTGAAGGATTTGCTTTCATCCTTGCAGAGATTTCTGCCTGCTCTCCACCTCACCACAGGTCAGTTCCTCTCGGCCTCAAAATTTCATTGTTTCTCGCAGTTTAAACTGGCAGTTTATTTCTAACTATGACTTTAGGTAATAATCTTTTGTTTTCAGTTCCTGTGTTGCTTTGTGTAAATATTGC
The DNA here is from genome assembly GCF_964204655.1 of Triturus cristatus. Lineage (NCBI taxonomy): Eukaryota > Metazoa > Chordata > Amphibia > Caudata > Salamandridae > Triturus > Triturus cristatus. The sequence continues at coordinate 960,094,853 of NC_140592.1, forward strand.
AGTGGTTAATTTCTTGAAGTGTTGATATGATCACGCAAAGCCTCTCTTGCTGTTTTACGTGCTCCTGCAATAGGATGCCGATGTATATATGTGAAGTGACCACATAGTCGCTATTGTCTATATGCTACTATTTTAGGATGCCTTCTGCATATAGGCTGTCACCACCCAGGGGAGTGCAGGCATGTCTCTTTAAGCAGGGCATGAGGTTGTAAATATTTGTATATAGAGGAGGGGGTTATAGACTATCGTAAGAAGAAGGGAACGCAGCTGTAAATAAGTTATGTGGTCACATGAGGGGGTGTAAAACTATAACATGCTTTGATGGAAAGGCATGCCTTTATGATTATGACAGAAATGTTTTATGAGAGTAGTGCAGGGCAGAAAATGCTCCGCTGAAATAACGCAGGGCAAGAGGCTCTGGTGACAGTGCACTGACTAGGGCTCGCATAGTACCAAGGTGTAGGAAAATGTTTTTGAGAGCAGTGTCTAAAGGTTTTGTGTCAAGAAAACAAGGTGTAAATATGGTTCACGCTCAACACAGATAAGGTTTTAGTATGTCAGGAGTTTAGGACGTCAGATTGGCCAACAGTGGAATGTGGTTTTATGTACAAGCAATGCACAGTTAAATATGTAATGACTATTGTACAGTTATTTATGTGTAACAATTGTATGGATTGATTTTATGCATTTATTAAACAAGTGAGGTGGTACTCTAGTAGGAAAAGCGCATCAGCTCAGGAACAGTTTTAGACAATGAGTGCATGAAAGAGTGGGGTGAAAGGAGGTCCATTATCCTATGTGTTGGCTGGTGATGTATCAGAATGTTTCTTAGGGCGTGTTCAGCAGCTGCACTAAGTCTGGCTGTGTCCCTGACTCCACAAACCTTTCCAACCTGTTTTCTGTTTTCCTGCCTCATTGTCAGGTAGCAAGGAGGTGGATTCCTCTTTGAGATCACACACCTCTAGCAACTACTTTTCCTTTTCAGTGGCAAGGCTGTAGGTCTTTTCAAAGACCAGACACCTCTAGTGCCTGTTCTTTACATCTATACTTTCCTACTTGTGAAGAATAAATGTGTTTCTCCTGGTAGACTAGAAGAATGTGTTATTGTTAGGCAATATCATACTGTTTTATTTGGTTTTCTGTTGTGTCTGGCTTTTAACAGTGCACAGCCTTTCTTTGTAGCTCTATCTTTATCATGTGCATTTTGTATCTATCCGCTCGTGTTAATCATTTTCATTGTTGGTTATGAGCCGAGGACTGTGTAGCACCTTGATGCGAGTGCAAATGATTGTTTAAGCTGCAGGGTAAGTTAACAGCTGGTCGATTAATATTGACTCATTTTCTTAAAACATTGCACACTGTTCATATGATTAAATAGAGAATTTCAAAACTATAAAGAAATGTGGCAAAAAGAGAAAATTGCTACACAGATATGTTCTTTTCTCATGATTTGACGGGCACAGAATTCGGAAGACAAGGATAGAGGTGATTTGGTGACACCAAATATACCACCACGCTACACTAGGGGGCCAGAATTAAATCCAGCAAATAGGCTTTCCCAATTAGCACATAAAGCGCTTGCAAACTGGGACTTTCAGCTTATAGTACATAAGGATACGTTGCACAACATATTTCAAGCTACTCATCGCAACATGAAAAATGCTCTCTACAATATTATTCATCAGTGTTCCCAAGAAAGTGTAAGAGTTCCCCTCTGTGTGACACATGGGGGTTTATTTACAAGCCTCTTGCACCACCCGTACATCACTTTTCCCATGTTAAAAATGACTCAAAATAGCGCAAGAGTCTTGTAAATAAACCCCATGGTTTTGTCTGGTCTCAGAAATATGATGATCCTTATTCACTATCCAGCCCCTGCACTTAATTGTATCATTTTAGGCATCGCAATAAAAGTGAGAGAGTGACGTATGCATCTCATGCAAACACTTAACAGTAAAGCCACAAATAAATGTGCAAAACAATCAGATAAATTAACTGATTTACAATTAGAAATTTCACAATTGCCTCCTTCTGTGAATTCCCAAGACCAGCTAGCTGAATTGTTGCTCCTTGCGTGTAACTGGGCAGAAAAAGACTATTCCATGTTCTCTCAGATTATTACATTGGAGTCTTGGGCCTGTTGTTAGAAGGTAGCTTTAGAGACCAGAACATGTCTGATAAGTATCACTCGTCTTTTTCTGTTATCTCACTTTCAGCATGCTGTAGCTCAAATACGAATATTCCCAAAGGATATTCAGGACATTAATGGCCAAGTACTTCAATTACAAATCAAATAATTAATGGGAAACATCCATTAGAACGCAGTCATTACAATGACGCCCCTTTACAATGCAACTGCTTTTAATTCGCATGCCATTATATTGCATGCCATTACAAAGCATGTCACTACAACGCATTTCATTACAATGCATACCATTACAACGCATGCCATTACAACGCATTATAAGGTAAGTAATAGAGATTTATTTTTAGTATTAGGGTGGGTATGAGTTTTGGGTTCATGGTAATAGTAATTTTTTACCCTTACACTATCCAACACTTTCCCTACTGTTGCACTCACTGGAGTGGGAATAATAATTGGTACCCCTACACTATCCAACACTTACCCTACTGTTGCCCTAATGGTTTTAATGGTATGCAATGTAATGGTTGTTGCGATGTAAAGACTGTGTTGTAAAAGCATGCGTTGTAATTGCATGCGTTGTAACATCCTATATTCATAATTAATACCTCCTGGCACATTAGTACCATATTTGAAAGATGACAAAAGAGAAAGTGAAATTAAGTGTTTTCCTTGTCTCAGTTCTCAATGGAAAAGAGCACTATTATCCATTTCAAAGATGGTAGGACATTTAGGGCATGCATAATGCGGTTGCATTATTGTTAACATTTGTACAAAGTGAACTATTGGAATGTGTTTATCTGTACTGCATCAAGCTTCAGATGCTTTTGCGGTGCTTGCAACGCAATATTACTCCTGCGGAGGTTCAAGACATGGGGGAGGGATATATGCAATGATGTATGGCACTTGTGATCCTCAGCACAAGGTCCAAGAACTATACATTATTGGGGGGAAAAATAAAAGAAAATCGTTTTTCATACTTCATAATGTGCAAATGTGGTACTGCAGTCAAGCGATAATTCACCCACTGCTGGGATACCCCTGACGATGGAGGCTCTCCCACCTTCCATTAGACACAGTAGTAAGGGGGCCAAGTGTGAGTTACCCCTAGCCCCTCCTATGTTCCTTTTTCGTAGTATGCAAGAGTCTAACCACCCAACAACCACAGCCTCTGGATATAGAACAAAAACTGGGGCCCCCTGCCCCACCTGTATCTTTCTTAAAAGAAAATCTGAGTTTCACAACATCAGGCTTGCAGAAAAGGAGAAGTGTCATCCAACACAAGTGATGTCTGCTACGCCCCAGCCCGTCTAGCCTTGCTGCCACTCTTCAGTGGGATAGTCGACAGTAGCAAGAAGGAAGTGCATGAGAGGGAACAAAGCTACTGAAAGGGAGGATGATAGAATATCAAGATGATCTCACTAAGCAAGTAAGATGCGGAAATGACATTCATAAGATGCAATCATGTGTTCCAATCATACTTGTTACATTCACAGATCATATTTGTTTTCTTCCAGCCACCGGAAGTACCATTTGTTGAATGCCTGTTTAAGTGCTGGGAGTCCACTAGCAATGAAACAGAAGGTCATTCCAATGGAGACGCTGTACCTTTGTTTATGCTGTGTGTGGTTTGTTCACTATTGTTTCCACGCAAACATTTCAAAATATTTTCCGTTTATTTCCTACTAATTAAACAGAGGTATGACACAGTAAATGCTATTCAAGGAAAGGCATACAGGGTAAACTTGTGCAGGATATGTTTCACAGTGGTGTCCTGTAAACCAACAGGCTTGTACTTATAAGAGAATGAGAGTAAGGCAGGTGATATTTAGGATTTCTCGACAAAGTATGTGAAAGAGTTACACACAGTGAATGTCAATAGCATGTGAACAGAGTTGGAGCAGCTTTGAAGAGAAGGAGTTCTGTTTGTGGGACGCAAAGTTAGTGGCAAGAGTTGTGATAACTTTAAGCATTTACCAGTGTAGCCACTTCAAAGTATTTTTCCCAGTTTAAAGTAATCTGCTCTATTGCAGAGTGTTCTTGTATATTTATTTCTCCAATATTTACAAATTAAGGAGCATATTATCAAGGACGGCGTTAAAATTATCGCCGCTTTAGCAGCAGGAAACTGCTGCTAAAGCGGCGATAATGGGCTTGATAATATGTCGCAGAGAATTCCAATAGAAGCCTATGTTCACACCGGAAGGAACATGGGCTTCTATGGGAATTCACAAGGGCATATTATCAAGCCCATTATCGCCGCTTTAGGGGCAGTTTCTTGCTGCTAAAGCGGCGATAATTTTATCGCCGTTCCTTGATAATATGGCCCTAAGTGATTTAAATAATTATATATGCTCAGTGATGCTTGACATTTCTGTAAATTCATAATGATGCTGATTCCCTTTTAAGGTGGTTCTAGTCAACGAGATAAGCAAAGCTATCTAAATGTGCCTTTTGCTATTTACTTTCTTCCTGGAAACAAGGCAACTGTTCAGTGATAAAGTAACTGTTTAGACATGAAATTTATTCACACAAATTATTATATGCATTGGTCACATCAAGTAAGATAACTTTGGGTACAGGAACAGTCAATTTGTTTCTGAATATATGTCCTCTGTTAAACACAAACTATAAGAGGAGGGTTTGGTGATTGTTTCTATTTCTCCCCTTAAATACCTTTTGTTGCACATGTCTCAAACTCCATCTTGACCCTATTGAGTTTTACAGGTTCCTGATGTACTGCAAATGTGGTTCGAAGCCAAGAAACATATGCATTTGATCAATGTTCAGTTTCCACTTGGTGTTTAAAAGAAGACATACCACCTTGAATTGTATTGCTGTTTATCCATTGTTGAAGATAATGTATTGCACTAGAATGTGTTTCATCATGTTAAAGCATTATTCGATGGGTTCAAAATATAGCATGCATTGCTTTTAAATGTGGAACTGGCACATTGTCCACAAAATTTGTGTCCTGCATTTACGTATTAAGCAATTGCTCTATAATTGGGGAAATAACATTTCCACCTTGCAAGTATCAGGGTGCTTATATACTGTAAAATATAGATGGGTTGCTCCATGTGAGATGCACTATAGATTCTAGGGTGGAAGTGTGCAAACAGAGGATTGGTATAGGTAGAATTATGGCTACTAATGACTCTATTTCCATTAACAAACTAATTTGTTAAGGACTCATTTGTTCTCCTCTTGAACTGAAAGGCTTTGCAAGAGAACTGAGACTCATACGCCCTTGTGAAATGCTTCTTTAAATAATTGATTTAACTCGGACAACAGATTTAACACTTAGGGGCAGATTTATGAGCCCCTTGCGCCACTTTTGCGTCACTTTTAACATGGGAAAAGTGACGCAAAAGTGGCGCAAGGGGCTCATAAATCTGCCCCCAAGGTTCCTATCTGTAGAGGGTTGGGGGTGATGCAGAGGCCCCACTGTGACTATCATCCCCCAGAACTGGGTTCACTAGAAAGGTGACTGCCTAACTGTATCTGAATTTGTGCTCTTCCATTGACCTTAGTGGTAATACAATATATTCTGAATGAATTAATAAATTAAACTGACCCTCCATTACCATGACCGATGATTGATGCCCTGCCACAATAGTACTGCAAGGAACTAACATAGTACCTCGTTGTCTTCATCGTCAGGTGGTGCAGGCCCTTCCAGACTACTTAGTTACAATATTCAATTGTTACAGCAACAACAGATCGACAATTTCAGGGAAGAGGAGCCTGCTCCTTTTGCCACAAAACAGGCTACAACCTGAGGTCTAGGAAGCCACCTTGTCCGCAACCACCTCTCCACGAAGACCGCAGTGAAGGGCCCTGATGTGCTACCGACCTCTCTGGGCTTCATGGATCAGACCACAAGGAAAAAAGTAAAAGAATGTCCTTGGATCCTGACCGTCTTCTGCACCCTTTTGCCGGAAGTAATAAAAACAGTGCTACAAATCATATTCAGGGATCATATAGAGCCCAGAGAGTGGTGACAGCGAAACAACTTTGAGATTACTGAAATATCATATGAAATTTCGTAGGAATGGGCTCAGTTGAGCTAGAAATATGGTGCAAATAAGTACATTGGATTGTTCGAAACACAAGTTTCAGTCCTAAACCTCTCTAAATCTTATGTTTGCACACATCGGCCTTTCGGCACTGAAGGTCAGATGACATATAGTGTGGTGCCTTTAACAAGAGCTGCGAGTTGTGATGTTTTACAGAAAATTCTTTCTGGTCTAGGGCACTGCAACATATCAGTGAAAACACATAAGGGAGATGCTAGAAGGGGGCAATGTAAGCAAATAGATATCACCTCTTGCATAACATGGGATACAAAACAATAAGAAGTATCACTAATAAAACAATTTGACAGATCTCCTGGACTAGTATTTAGGACCAGTAGCCTAGGGGTGTTAGAGGCACTGGAGATCAAACATGAGATTCCCAAATTGAGAATAGAAAAAGAAGAAGTAGAGCCACTGTGCATTTGAGCTAACCCATTCGTCACCCTTCTCCCTTGCAAGTTCGTCCTAAAATTGTCAGAGGAAGAAGAGGAGAAACGCAATGTTATTGATGACTTGATGCGCCTAACCTGATAAAAACCTTAGGATAGAAATATATACATGGTAAATAGTACCTGTAAACATTACATACATTTGCACACCTCAAGTGGAATGGAAGGAAAGGTTGAAGGGTTTTCTCCAGAGGTGATTGGAGATAAGCAGATGGACTTTGCATGTGGAAAATCAGCTTACTTATATCTGCCTAGGGGTTGGTATGGAAGCTGTTACCTACCCTTTGTTATACCCAGATTTGGAGCAAGCATGGGAATGATGAGGCATGGGAGTATGGTCAATCGGATTAGTAGCATACTCACAGGCCTCATGTCTCATAATAGTCATAGGATAAATAAGATGGGAAGGTTGATTGAGGACTTGTTGGATGACACCTCATTTGCCCTAGGAAATACCACAGATGAAAAGATTGAGATGAGCAGTGGCATAATAATAGCCCCTGCAGCCTCATGTTGCGGGGGACCTCGATCTCCAGGGGGCCCCCTCCAGCACTATGCACATTCAGCAGGCCCCTAGCATGAGGGCTCCTGACTGGGTCTGAAGTGTAGGGGTCCCCCCTCTATGTACTTTGCAGGGGCACCCCCTCACGTTTCGTTACGCCACCAGCAATGAGGACTGTACCTGTACAAACCAAGATGTCATTATATATTTTGCTTGCTAAGGTAGAATTTGTCAGGTGGTGGGCCAAAGGTGTTGTGTCTGAACAACAGTGGCAACAATAGACAGGCAATAAATGAGATCTATCAGCTAAGTGAGGGAGAAAGAAATGTACAGAAAGGAAGATTATGGGATTCCATGGCTGCCTGGTTGGTCGAATGAGGAACATGAATGTTGGAAGCAATATTGATGGGACTTGGTATCTGGGTACTTCTTTGTATAATAATGACAGTTGTACCACTATGCATCCCAAATAAAATGTGTAGGCATTTTCTATGCTTAAAACCCTTGCTAGAAAAAAAGACATCTGAGGTGAGAAGGTTTAGAGTGTCGCTGGTGTTGTAGGGTGCTCTGTTATGGAGCTGCTCTCCACCTATATGTTCGGTTCTCTGCGTTTCTTTTGGGATAATATACGCATCAATCCAGCCTGAACGGGTATTGTTCTGACTCATACTGTGTGCTTCCCTGTGTCTGGACATATCTAAACCTCCCTGTAGAGCAATAATGATGGCAAAACATTTGTCAGGGGTTGCTTTGATTCATTCCAGGTTGGCGTGGATGGTATTTTACCAATCCAAAACTGTAGTACATTGCTTCGAGAGGTAAAGGTCTTTTGTCATTTTACAACTTGATGCAGATGGCACTGTGCTAATCGTATGCTGAGAGACTTTGTTGTAGAAGTGGCAAAGGAGGTTTGTCCCATTATAGCTCAGCATGGATGTCACTGTGCTAATCCTATGCTTAAACGCTTTGCTAGAAAAACAGACAGATCCGATTCAGAGTGTCACTGGTGCTGTAGGGTGTTCTGTGCAGGGGCTGCTCTACACCTAAACTCAGGAAGTAACCAGAGTTGTCTGCTTCTTTTTTGCATAATACATGCATCACACTAAACCTGAAAGGGTATTGTGTATGAATACATATATATATATGTCAGTCTCTGCATCTCTTCTGTTCTAGACAGGAACAGTTTTTCATAGGAAATTGATTTTTTAGCTGGTGAAGTTTGACGAATCTTCACAAAACGTTCGGAAAAAAAGTTATTCCAGCCCAGCTCCTCCATTGAATGCTTCAGGAGGATCCATCAAGCAGGTACCAAGAACACATGGATATCATCCTGAACAATAACTATCCTTTGAGACTATTTCCTCTTTGTCTGTGTGCTGAAGAATACAACACACATGCAAAGAGGAAACATTTTGGAGAAATTAAGATATTTCTCCTCGGTATGCTTACCTGAGGGAGATGCAGGATTGTGGTGTAAATCAATGTCTTAATGTCTTTGAAGAAATCGGTTTGAGTCAAAATCCATGGGTGGATGCACAGAAACTCATCCTTAATGCACAGTAATGCAAGGCAGCATAAGGTCCCTTTGTTTTACAAAGCATCCCAAATAGCCCTTAACGTTGCTTTGTAAACATCAAAAAGAAATTTGCATTTGGTCTGAGTTAAATAATACAAATCTGATGCAATGCCTTTGTAAATCTGGGCACGAGTGTAAGACAAGGAGAGCCTTGCATTTTGCCCCATTTTATATTAGACTTAATCTTTTTGTGCGACAAATTAGACTTCTGCAGCCAACTTCTCTGCAGACCAAGGCACATGGCTAAAATGCCCTTTTTATTGCAAGTCAGAGAAAACTTTAGAGGTAGTCCCCTGTGGACAAATGCACATCAATGGTTCAATTTGGGGCACAAAGGGTTTCAAAGAGCAAGTCATACTACAACTCAGCACACGTAATTAAAATGTTTTTTTGTTCGAGACGAGAGAGCTCTGTGATAGCCACAGAATTCAGATAAGTACACATGGCGAGACTAAAGATTTATGTGAAACAGAGTAAACCACAGTAAATGGTACCTCTGAAGATCTGTGCTTATAGCTATCAGACATTTGTAGAGCGCGCTACTCACCCGTGAGGGTCTCAAGGCACTGCTACTGATTGAACAGCCAGGTCTTGAGGAGGCTTGTGAAGGTCAGTAGGACCTGGGTCTGTCATAGGTGAATGGGGAGGGTGTTCGATGTCTTGGCGGCGAGGTGGGAGAAGGATCTGCCGCCGGAGGTAGTTCGGTGGATGCGTGGGACGGTCGCAAGGGCGACGTCAGCGGAGTGGAGCTGGCAGTTGGGGGTGTAGAAGTTGAGTCGCTTGTTGAGGTATGCTGGTCCGGCATCGTGGAGTGCTTTGTGAGCGTGGGTGAGGAACTTGAAGGTGATCCTTTTGTTGATGGGGAGTCAGTGCAGGTTCTTCAGGTGGGTGTTGATGTGACTGTGGAAGGGGGATGTCGAGGATGAGGCGTGCAGAGGCGTTTTATATGCGTTGGAGTCTCTTCTGGAGTTTGGCCATGCTTCCCGTGTAGAGGGCGTTGCCATAGTCCAGCCTGCTGGTGACGAGGTCCTGGGTGACCGTCCTTCTGGTTTTGGTGGGGATCCATCTGTAGATCTTGCGAAGCATACCGAGGGTGTTGAAGCAGGAGGAGGAGACGGCGTTGACTTGTTGGGTCATTGATAGAGAAGAATCCAGGATGAATCCCAGGTTGCATGCGTGGTCGGTGGGTGTCGGCGCAGGTCCCAGCAAGGCTGGCCACGAGGAGTCGTCCCAGGCGGAAGGAGTGGAGCCGAGGATGAGGACCTCCGTCTTGTCCGAGTTCAGTTTCAGGCGACTGCTCATCATCCACTCGGCGACGGCCTTCATCCCTGCGTGGAAGTTGGTTTTGGCGGTGGTGGGGTCTTTGGTGAGGGAGAGGATCAGCTGGGTGTCATCGGCGTAGGAGACTATGTTGAGGTCGTGCGAACGGACGATGTTGGCAAACGGTGTCATGTAGACGTTGAAGAGGGTCGGGCTGAGGGATGATCCTTGGGGTATGCCGCAGGTGATCTTGGTGGCTTCGGATCGGAATGGAGGGAGGAGGACTCTCTGGGTTCTGTCGGTGAGGGAGAAGGTGATCCAGTCCAGGGCTTTGTCACGGATTCCCGCCTTGTAGAGTCGGGTGCGCAGGGTGCAGTGGTAGACGGTGTCGAAGGCGGACGAGAGGTCCAGGAGACGTTCCCTTTGTGTGATATTGAGGGGTATCTGGAGTAATCTGCTTGCAGACCTCTCGTAATTAGACTGACCTCTTCTGCTGGACAGAAACTGCTGTAGCTTGTCTTTTGGGAGACCAGAACACATCACACATGGGCAGACTGACCCTTTTTACGTCGAGCCTACAGTGCTCATGCGTTGTCTGGAAGACCTGCTGTAATCATTAGAGTGAAATCATACCTCCTGCTTGCCATTTTTTGATTCCAGTGTCACTCTTCTTTGTTTGTTCCTCTTTGGTTGGTGCTCCTGATACATCACTTTGGTTTTGCTCTCAGGAGCACCGGCCAACAGCAGTTTCCTTACACTGTAGGGGGCATATCATCAAGGCATCGCTATAAAATTATCGCTGCTTTTGCGGCCGTTTTCTGCCGAAAAGCGGCGATAAATTTATCTCTTTATCAGCAAGGTCACACTATCGCGTGAATCCTTGCCTTAGCACCCTTTCCTTTAACGCCCAGCTTTGCATCTCTAATGAGATGCAAAGTGGGCGTACCTTGCCAAACTTACATGGAGAATGTCGCTAAACGACATTTCTCCAATTAACAAGGAAATCGCTGACCTGCTTAGCGATAATAAAAGAAGCACTAACCGCGCTTAATGCAGGTTTCTGTACGCCTTCTTTTAATATGATTTAGCCATGTAATCCAATAGGAGGTGGATTACATGGCTAAGTCCACCCTGCCCTATCAGCAAGGCATCGCCTGTCGCAGTGCGATTATCGCCGGTTTTCCAGCGATAATCGCACTGTTTTGTAGCAAACGCTTGTATTTCTATCGCTTTAGAGATATGCGTTGTTGATAGCACGCTATCTCCGCGATAGAATCCAGCGATAGCCGACGATAATTATCCTAGCGCTAAGTGCGCTTAGCGATAATTATCGCCGGTTGTTGTTGATATGCCCCTAAGTTTTTATATGTTACTTTGGAGACTCCTTTTTTTATTGCTAAGTCATGTTGTCAAATGCCCCCTGCAGCACACTGCGTGCATAACTTTTATATACACAGGCACTGTTCTAAAACATTTGCTACTTTTTCCATCACACCAGAGAACCCACAACGCGGAAGCCTACATTTCATCTTAGAATACTATGTTTTTTAAAACTCGGCTGCCTCTGCCAATTTTAATTATTATTCCTATTAATATTTACATAATAAAACAAGAGCCAATCGGAACTCTAACTAAAACAGAGAGACAGGTTAGAGTACAGTACCAGGCCCTAGAAGGACACGCCACTGGAAAAGAATGAGCAGACATGCCAGAAGAAGACCAAGCCACACATGGACCTTCATTTAGGCCAGAGGGAGAAGCGGTCTTAAAAAGAACTAGAATGCTGCTTTCCTGATTTAAATAAGAACAGCGAGGAACCACGGATGCCATGCCAGCATCCAGTTATCAGTCAGCTATCATTCATTCCCCCAAGACACGCCCTCAATGCATTTTCTCTTTGTGTATTCTTTAACTCCACACCCGGAGGGGCAGATTTACAAGCCCCATATGCCACATTTGCACCACCGCTGCGTCACTTTTGTGACGCAGCGGCGGCACAAAGCCAGTGCCATGCTGCCGGGTAATTACAACGTGACGCATCTAGGGAGATGCGTCACGTTGTAAAGCCCTGCGCCACATGTGGGCATTCTGGTGCAGGGGGGGGGGCGTTCGGGCGCAGGAACGCCTCCTAAAAGTGGCTGAGTGAAATCTACAAGATTTCACTCAGTCACTTTTACGGCCATGCTGCGTCAAAACCCTGCGCCTGCTTGTAGCAGGTGTAAGGATTGACGCAGCATGTTAGGCATAGGGGCACCCGGAGCCTTGCTGGAGCTGCGTCGCGTTTGCGACACGACTCCAGCAATGCGTCACCTTTACAGCAGCAGATGCGTCACTCATCTGTCTATTTTTGCCCCATGGTGCGCCGCATTGTTTCTTAAAATCTTCTTTCAATTCGCCGTTCACGCTGTTCTGTTGCACTCCTCTGTCACTGCGCCGTTCACTTCTCACTAGCATGCCCAGTGCAAACTTTTTTTGTGTGTATTATGGTTATTGTATAAATGGATGTACTGTAGTGCTTTTTAACTACTTACAGAAATACATACAAATCTTTGTCTTCCCTTACTTTTCCCGGCTCTGTGGTCTCCCTATCTTGTGTCCCGCCTTACATGTGATTGTAAATAATTCGAAAAAATGCACAATGCACTTTGGGAACCGTAGTACTGGCTAATGAAGCCACGTGATACACCTTTTAAATGATGCCTGTGCGCACCTGGGCGCTTGTGTTCCTGTCCATGATCAAGGCTAAAAGCTGAAACGTTGGGCGAAAAGGAAACAGGCGCTTTGTAAAGACTCTTGAAATAAAGCAACTTTTTCGAACTGAACGTCCGGTTGAGACATTGTTTATATTGCATAGCATGCCCGGTCTCACCTGGGTTAACGGGCTGTACTCCTGTTAATTGTTATTTTGCATTGTAAATGCGGCGCATCCATGGTGGTGCAAGAGGTGTCTGCCGTGACGCAAAATAACTGGCGCATCCCTGCTGATAGGCAGGGATGCGCCAGTTATTGTAAATCTGCCTCGGAGTGATTCCCCATCAAATTGAGTATGTCTAAGATATGAGAACAGAAGCACGATTTTCAGCCCTCCACTGCTGTGCGCTTATTAGCGACGCAGGAAGCTCTTTGTACATTAAGGAGAGCTTCCTGCAAAATGCATTTTTTCAATTCTACTTAGACTGCGAAAATTCTAATGTTCGCATAGGAACCACTCAAGTTCTCAAAATGGTAATGATGGGGACGTGTGAGGACGTAATACACAATGAAAGTATATTTACATGAATTGTATTGTTTTATTGGATTTGCAATTTAACTTGAATACATCTACAAGAATTATGTTTCAGGAAGGATACATTAAGCTAAATTCAATATATGTGCTTTATATGTGTTAATAAGTGACACACGTTTACTGCACGATTTTTGTAATATTTGCATAAAGATTTCCTGAATGTTTGTTTTTTCGAATAATACTTTGAACAGGCAGTTACGCCTTTGGTTTATTTTAGCACACTGGGCCCTGCATAAGTTTAAGGGGCAAATCTGAAGAAAAGATGAGACCTGGGAGTAATTCTTAGTTTGTGAGTTTTGTGAGTCAGACTTTCGAAGCCCCTGGCCTTGCATTGAGGCTGCTTCTCAAATGAAGCCTTCTCAAGGCAAAGCTTCTGTAATATAGACAGAAGGCAGGACTTGGCATGGGAAGTCAGAAAAAAAATAATATCTCCACCCCTGTAATGGCCCCTGGCTCGTCGCCTGTGATGGCATCTCAAAACTGGTTTTAAGAGGCTGTGCCCAGCTTAGGCCAGCATGCTCGAGGCATTTTTGGTTGACCCCTGTAAAAACAATGCACATTTGACACAGAAATGGAAAACACACGATTATTCGTCCCTGAGATGTCACCATAAGTTTCAAGTATGTTGATGGGTTTTTTGTTCTTTTTTTTAAGAAGTCTTTTCGTTGTGTTTATTGGGGCTAATTGCTCTGCACATCACTGCTATCAAATCCCCACCCTCCTTCCACTAGGCATCATGCGCAGGAACAGTGTTATATATCGGAATGACGTATGTTATGCTATAGTATGCGTATGCTTGGGTTTTAGATCTTGTGCTGTGCAACACTATGCTTTTGCATTTTTATGTTACTTTACACTTTATGTTACCTAGAACCAGTACATGACTTGAACTATGTGGTTGGTTAGAACTTAAGCAGAGTGTCATATTGAGGATAAAAATACTATTCTGAAAAATAAATATGAAACAAATGGTATGGGGTGATTCAATAGTTTCCCTAGATTGCGATTTGTTTGGAACTACTATAGACCCACCCCTCATCTTATCTTCTGTTATGTTATGTTCAGTTATGTGACATTATGATGTGCCTGCTATGGTAAGGTTAATTAACAAATGGCTCTAGGGTAAAGATACTTGCATGGTTCGCACTAAGGTGCTATTTGCTGGAAGCTAGTCTAGGACCATCTCTGACACTATACTAGGGTAAACACAGTGTACATGGTTTGCCTAGAGAGCCATTTGCTATAAGCTAGTCAGGAGCCCTCTCTGATGTGATGTTGTGTTATGTTATGTTGCACTATGTTAGGATATGTGTGCTATGGCAAGAGTAATTCATAAAATGGCACTTGAGTGAACATGGTTTGTAGCATTTGTCTTGGTTGTAAGTTGTTGGGAGCAAGTGTGTCTGACTTTGAGGTATTGAGTGCCTGTGCCCAAAGCTCTGATCTGAAAACCACTGCCAGTGAATTTAAATGCTGGCGCACGAAACACCAATGCTGCATAGTCTTGAATCCACCTCATGCATCTTTAAACCCCAACAGATTACTCCCTGTCCTTTCATCTCACTCTAATTGGCTGCTGCATTGTTCTTTCATGACGGTTTTGCAATCTTTCTCTTCTTCTGTCTTTCTGATTTGTTTGTGTTTCCACCTCTTGAAGAAAAAGAGGTGCCTGTCCCCAAAAATAGGAGGCCCCCACTAGTAACCGTCGACTCAAATTAAGCACTAGTTTCATTACACACCATGAAACATAATTCAACTCCAAATAATTCAACTACACATGGTTACACTCCAACCTACATAATTACACTTCACATCACATATTTATACTCCATATAAATCCACTCAGCTCCAAAACACATATTTACACTCCACATAATTCCACACCATGCCACAAAATTCAACAAAATGCCACACCACAAAATTCACACCACACAATCCCATACCACACAACATAGTTACACTCCACAGCAAATATTTACACTCCACATAAATCTACTCAATGCCACAAACTAACACCCTTATCTTTTCACCATCCTGCATAATTAAAAAATACAAATACACTACACAATTTCACAACTAACCAATCCAAATCAAACCACATGATTCCACTACAAACAACATACATCCACTCCACTACAAACATAAGTAAAAATACAATAACACTTATAACGCCAATAGCTCTAACTTTCACAAATGCGAGACTGATTGCATTGCAAATCCTTGCCATTCGATGCAAAAACCTCAGGAGTCAAACCGTCCTCAGAGCGGTACACATGGCTAAAGTAATTCTTTGTGCAAAATATGAGGTAACGATGTGCCTCTATTGCAGAAATTTACAGTTACATGGGCAGACTTAGACAACAGCTGGCTGAGCAGATTTTGAGCCACTGTAAAATGGCTTGTGAACAAAGGGCTAGAGCTAAAGTGCTTCTTTGCAAACATGTTTTTGTATTAGTTTTGACATGAGCACTGGCAGACAACTAAAGCATTCTCTAACTGCACCTAAAATTCTGCTAGACGTTCGCGTTTGGAGTTTAACTCCTGCTGTTCATGACAACATGCAGAAGTTGTCTATTTGAACAGGAAGTCGGCCTTAATTTTTAGGGGTTGAAACAGAAATAATCTCTCTGAGACATGTCTGCAGTAGGAAGTACAGCATTCTGATTTAATTTAAACCATGAACATTGCTGTGGACAGCTGCAAATGCATTTGTTTATCTGATTAATTCACAAGCAAACCACTGACATCATCTAGAAGTAAAAAGCTTCTCAAGGATTTGAGCAAGAGGGGCTGTCACTTTCTTGTGAAAAATATGTCAATCATGTTATGTACTTCCTCACGCAGGCACAACAAGAAATAGAGAAGTATGAAAAAAAATTGGTTTTGATGTTGTAAATAAATACGCAAGTGTGCAGAAAATACGGATAACAAGATTGTTTTTCAACAAAATGTTTGCAAACTGTGTTCAAAACGCTTGAGCACAGCAGCAACATCAGATAATGTAAATTGAACTCAGCAAAGCTCATTTATATATACAAGCAGCTGATTCTATAAGTATATTGAAGTGTTTCATTGAGTGGCGTTAGTAAAGAAGCCATGTGCCCAAACACAAGCAAGGGCAATGTGCACTGGTCTATTAAAATCAGCTGTATCTGGCATCACGGGCCCCCTCACATCTCTGGGCTCTGGTGCCACTGCACTTGCTGCACTATTGACTTCTACAACACTGGTTGCAGTGACCTCGGGTGAATGTAGATGTAGCTATATGAAACATTGATGTGTAGGTTGAAAGTGCAGATGGTCCAATTAGTGGATTGCCCATCGACTGCTTGAAAGAAATCTCTGTGTGCAATAACTGAGGTCAGTTAGTTGAAGCAAGAGCCAGTGGTCACGCAGATTTGTCAATATACTTGAGAGTGCCAAAATGGTTTACATATTTCATCCACCAATGGGTGGGTTGTTATGTCTGGACACAGAGGCTGGATCCACAAAATATGTGGTATAATTTGCTTGAGTAGCGTAATTTTGGCCCCACCCTTCCATGTTTGACTAGGCTACATATATGTTTACGTATAGTCTCATCTATTCATGTGACTTAATATTATTAATGTAATGTACTGCACCTGAACAGATACAAAAAGTTCATTTACTGTGTAATCACAACATTTATACAAGGGTGCATATTAATGTTTTCATTACAGTAACATAGAATTGCAGTTCTTATATATATCTGCAGTTGTGTGGTTTGAATTATATTGCCAATTCTTATATATTTTCATACTTATTTGACTAATACTCTGCATTTATTTTATAACTGAAAATGCATAATTTGAATAATACACCATATCTATTTTATAACCATTTATGTACCTGCAATCATGCATTTAAATATATACTGAAATGCTTGCCACTCTAAGTTGACCAAAGCCTTTAAGCATTTGGATTTCTGAATGTTTAAACTTCCGTGTGAACGTTTTGCTTTCGATGCAATGTTTTGCAGCAGGCGTGTGATCTTATGAATAGAGAATGGCTCATTGTGTGAAAGAGATAGTGAGGTTTGGGAGGAGTACTTTGACAAGGACGGGACGCCTTAACGAGCGAAGGGAGGACTACTGTCCGTGCTGAACAGGGAGACAGGAGAAAAAAAGTCTTGAATGTAGTTGCCAAGTTTTAGTATTTGAAGATTGAAAATAATGTGACATGTGACATGGGATTCTCGAAGATTCTGTTGTAGATATAATTGAGGATCATGCTTTAGCATTATTCAGATTCCCTTTAGACTCTGAGAGGTACAGACCTCTCTGCGACATCTCTGTTGTGTGGCTTCATGCTCTACAATATTCTTTACTTTTAGAGAACTTCTACAGAGGTTCTGCTATGCTGACACCTTTCTCTGCTTCCATGATTTAAATAGGACTTCTTGATCCGTAGTTAGAATAGGGCTTATTAGACTTTCATAGACAACCTCATGTATAGGCTGGAGGATTGAAACTTTATTCTACTCATCAGACTTTATTTCTCATGATCTATATTGTAGCTATAGAATTCCTCATTTGCTTTCCGTTATTGAGGATATATTTTGTCAGACATTTTGGATATCCATTAGTGATTCTGTATTTTTATACTACGTTTCTGAGATGAATTTATATCAGCTTAGCTTTGAAAATTGTAATAAATCCATACTTAATCCCATCTTCCGACTCAGAGTTTTACTATGCCCAAATGACTTACACTGTAATTGTTCAATTGTAGTTGACCCTGACTCCTTTTATTCCTTAAGCACTTACAAACTTCCATTGCAGGTGGCAAGGAAAAATTAGCCCTAATTCTATATGTTGCTATCATTTGAATTGTACAGTGTATTTAGAGTATATAGGGAATTTTACCATTGTAGAACACAACAAATAAATAATTACTCACAGAGCCCCACAATCTTGATGATCTTCAATGAGTCAGAGTCATCATAGCTATGCCCCTCCAATACAAAAAAGGTTTTGCTAAGCTTGGCTACCTGGCTTTTCTAACATTGTCAACCAACAAAATGCACAAAGTGTTATTTTGGATAGAAGATACTGCTAACTGAACTGTAATGATGATTGTGGTTGCCTTTTCTTAAAAAAAATAATAATAAGGGGAGGGACATCTAGCCTCTAAAATGTGTAATCTTTTTTCTAGCTGCACAGACCACCAGTGCTGGGGCCACACTAGTGCAGCAGACGCAGTGGGGAGGCCCAGCTGCAGTACCGACAGGTGATGGTAAGTCACATTGCTTGCTTATTGACAATTATTATTATACTCACTGCAAGGGCATTGTGAACCCCCCACTTAAGCAGCTTCAGTGAGGTTTGAGTTCTTAATGGCCTCATCTATATGCAAGTCAGCTGACAAAAGCTCATAATGAACACTAAAAAAGATGCTTTGATGGAAAAGGTAAAGAAGGATGGTAGGTTAAAAGAAAGGATGGGTGAAATGGTATATGAGTGAAAGGAGGCGTAGGAGGGCAAAAGGATGTGTAGATGGGTGATAGGATGCATGGCTGTGTGAAAGGATGCCTGGGTGGGTGAAAGGGTGGATGGGTGAAAGGATGCTCAGGTGGGTTAGCGGATGGGTAAAACTATGGATGCATGAAAGAAAGTATGAGTGGGTAAATGGATGGATAGGTGAAAGGATGGTTGAATGAATAGATATATGGATGGATATATGTACGGATATACAGATTGATATATGGATGGTTATATAAATGGCTGGATGAATGGATTGGAATGGTGAAAGACTGGATGAGAGAATGTAAAACCTAAATGGTGGGTATCAAATGGTTAATATAACAATCAAAGAATGAATGGATAATTGCTTGGATGAAGAAACAAGGGTGCTCTTCTGGAGAAGGGTGTGTTGACCTACTTCCCTTGCTTGGTTTTATCAATGCTTTTGTTCAAAGTTGGTGGTATTTTACTTTTCTGTCGACTACCTTAACTCACTGTATTTGCTAAGCAAGGCAGAAATGTTTCCCTCCCATCATCATTCATCACCTTCCTGTCCATGGCATTTCACCACCCATGACCTAACTGCAGCATGGTTCAATTCTGCACTGCAGTTTTGGCTGTGTAATGTGCGTCTGCTTCAGTTTATGCAGCATTTACAACGTTTTCAATGCATTGCAAATTGAAAACAGGGTGTCTTTCCCTGCCCTCACAGTGCCCACTCAGCCACCTCCTAGTACTTCACTCCTTTATTCTTTCTTAAGTTCTGTCCAAGCCTACCAAAAAAATCAAGCAATCCATTCACGGCACATGCCCCATTTTTATGGCCTAGTGCGTCATATATTTCATAGCTTCCATAACAGATTTACACCTGTTAAACTTTTTCCCTTTCGACATTCATCAACTACAGTGACTGACTAAGCCAAAGCTTATGCACATGATGATGATCAGTGACACCCCACAATTCTATAGCAAAACCTCAACCTACCCAGCACAATCCCTCTAACTTACCCAGCAGTAGAGTAATTTAAGTTTCCTTTCCTTGCTGCCAAGTGAATGTATTTGTTGGAAATAATTTGGGGTGGAGGCAGAGGCCAGGAAGTAAAATGGGACTAAGTGCCTGATTTTGAGTTTTATGGATAGGATACATTGTGATCAACATGCCACATACAATCTATATATCACATTGCTTTCCCTGTACTGCAGTGCCTCGATTTTCCCGTCAATTTACAACAGACAGGATATCTGCATTTTATACATGACGTGTGAGACGTACAATCATTATTATTCATCTGCATCTTTGGAGTGAGGACAGATTTGAAAGGCAATTAGAGAAGAGCAGGGCCACTGGAATTAAAGTAAGGTTTTTGTCCATTACAGCTGCCCCAGCTGCAGACTGCAGAGTGTAGCAAAGTACCAGATGCGCTAGCTACCATGCCTCCATCAATTTAGCACTACAAAAATACTAATGCATAATGCCTACTCATTAATGTGAGGTAACTTATATTATTTTTCCACACACATTGTCTGTTAGTTTTTTACTAGGTAATCCTTTAAAAGAAAACAAAAAGGTTTTTTGATCTGGTGTGCTGTTATTCTGCCTTAATTCCTTTAAGGCAGTCAGTGCTTTTATGTGATACATGTGCAGGTAATAAATGGCTCTGTTACTTGAAATCTCATCAAATTCCAATGGCCCCAGTAATACACTCACTAATACACTCACTATATAATTTCAAACAAGTGTTTGCACAGAGCACTGTTTACAATATGTATTTTTCTTTCTTTCTTGATATAGCTACTCCTGCTGGTCCACCTACACGCCAGTTGTTAGCAGCTCAGCTACGACAGTAGAGGTTGGAGGCTATCTGAGTACTATATCAATGGCTGGTGCTCTGGAGGAGGAGGCTGAGGCATCTGCCGCTGCCACGGGCCCCAGTTCATCCAGCCAGCTGCCAGCGCCTACAGCCGCCTAGCAACATCATCAGCACCTCCAGCAGCTAGCAGCTGCCCTTCCAATCACCATTGCTGCACCCCCCCAAACTCAGGCCAAAATATGATTCTACTTTATTGTAGTTTTTTGTGCTTTACTTTTACTTTGCACTGCTGCATTTTCACACTGCCTGTTTTTGAATCTGCTTGCTTCTCAAAGTGTATGCACACCAGTTAGTTATAGTTAATTATACCCATGTCAGACTATCCTCTGTAACTATATTATTGGCCGTTAGGGGTGTAGGGTATGCTGCCATTGCCTGTATTGATTATCACAAACTAGATAAACAACAAAGGAAAGTAAAACATGCAGTAGAAGTTAGTTACTTACTATTTAAACTAGTTCACTGCACTCCATAGTTCTGATACCTGAGTATATGAAGCAATGGCTGCTACTTCTCTCTGTCTTCCAAAATGTACTGCAGGGTTTCCCGAGGTACCTTCTTAATGGTGGTGGTAGTAGTAGCAGGCTAGTACGCTCACAGGGAAGGCATCACAACAAGTGAGGTCTCCCACTCCCACCTAGGTGAGCTCCAACTGCAGGATTAAACAAAAGGATAATCCATCAAAGGCAACTAAACTGACCGGACCCTTGGTGTGACTCACAGGATCTTAAACTAAGCGTTTGGGCTCCTCACCACTGCAAACAGGCAAGTTTGCACCAAGACCGCACCACTCATCTAAAAAATCAGAGCGAACCGCCATCTCTTCGCACAGCAGCATCAACAGCCCATGGGGGACCGTCAACGCTAAGCACCAGCCAGCCAGTCTGCAATTCCCTGAATGATCTCACGCCAAGCTAGCAACCACCACAATGCTCTGCTTGCTCCCCAAAGACCCTCTTCAACACAATCAGGACTCCTGCCACAAAACTGGCGAAGGTAAAACTTCAGTAAGAAAGAGGAAAAGACTGATATCCTAATTGATTGCGACACCTTTCAAGGATATTTTCTGGGAAAGGTAGCGACTATCTTGGCTGAGATCAAGAAGAACAACCCAGTCTCCTGTGTCAAAAAACCTCCCCTCCCAGACTCTCCCTCTTCTAACTTTACCGGCTTTCCCCACATTGACCTTAGTACTTTGAGGAAACTCGTAGCGTCTACTAAATCTGGCTCCCCTGCTGACCCCTGCCCGCCTGACACCCTTCGGATGGCAATTCCGCTTCTAGAAGACCAGATCTTAGACCTTTTAAACACCTCATTAGCCACTGGACTTCTGCCATCCACCTTTAAAGAGGCATGTGTCAGACCTTTGATAAAAAAACGGGAGCCGACCCATCTAGCCTGAAGAATCATAGGCCAATTTCCCAGCTGCCATTCCTGTCAAAAGTACTGGAACAACATGTACTCAAGTCCTTGTCAGCCTTCCTGGAATGTCACCACCTTCTCCATGACCGGCAAGCTGGTTTTCGTGCCCACCATAGCACAGAGCTAGTAATGCTGTCGGTACTGGATGAGCTAAGATGCATGGCTGACAGTAAAAAGCCATGCGCGCTGATATTATTAGACCTTTCAGCAGCGTTTGATACTGTCAGCCATGCACTGCTCTTGGGTAGACTGGCCGGGTTCGGGATAGGGGGACAGGCTCCTAAATGGTTCACAGCCATTCTAACAGGAAGGACGCAGAAGATCCAGTTGGCAGACCAGGTCTCAGAGGTGGGCAGGTTAGTTTGTGGGGTTCCGCAGGGGTCAGCGCTTTCGCCACTCCTATTTAACCTCTACTTGCAACCACTGATAGAGTCGCTGGCAAACATGAAGTGTAAAGTATTCAACTATGCCGACGATACGCAGCTATTGCTGAGCATCGACAACACTTCATCGGCACAATCAGTGGCTAAAGACATCCTCCGCTTCACAGTGAATTGGATGTCATCTAATTTGCTGAAAATCAATCCGGATAAAACGGAAGTCCTGGTTATTTCAACTGCTGTGTCCCCTTGGAGCGACCTATACTGGCCCCAAGAGCTAGGCCCTGCCCCAAAACCTTGCCTCAATGTCAAGAGTCTTGGGATGAAAATCGATCAAGAACTCTCAATGGCTAATCAAGTTTCTGCTGTAGTTGGCTGTTGTACTAACTTAATCAGGCAACTACGCAAACTCGCCCCCCTGCTCTCGAGGAATATGCTGCAAACTATTGTGTCAGCCACAATAGTGTCTAGAATAGACTATGGAAATGCGCTGTACCTCGGCCTTCCAAAGTATTCCATTAGCCGTCTCCAGGTCATTCTAAACGACGCAGCACGCCTGATCTTTGGAGTTCCAAGGAGGACCCACGCCTCCCCCCTGCTCCATCGATTACATTGGCTTCCCATGCTGCAGAGAGTGGAGTTCAAAAGCATGTGTATCTGCCACAAAGCACTACACGGAAAGGCGCCAGCCTATATAAAAGAAAGGCTCGAGCTCCACGAACCTAAACGCATCTTGCGATCGTCGGGTTCCTTCTTACTATCTCAACCAAGCTTTAAGCTAACAACCAAAGGAGGCAGATCGTTCTCAGTGCAGGCCCCTATCAACTGGAATAAGCTGCCAGAGGCACTTCGTAGAGAGCCCAATCTCCTCCGCTTTCGGAAGTCTTTGAAGACTCTTCTCTTCAAGAACGCGTTCCCACTTCAATAATGAACTGCTAGACCTGCCACCTATCTATCTTTTCCATCTTTTGTTCTGTACTTGGTCAGTAGCGCTTTGAGACCTGTCGGTGAGTTGGCGCGATACAAAACCCAGATACAATACAATACTTCAGCTGGACTAATCTGGGATTGTATCCGACCTGCCCTCCATCGCAGTCAACCTGAACTTTTGACTTTGACTCAGTCCGGCATGACCAGATAGCCGTGGTTGGATCTTTGTGCTTTTAGGTGCGATCTTTCACATTATTTACTAAAAATTCATAACTCTAGTTCTACTGATTATATATTGTCATTTTTGTCTTGTTTTATTTATTATATTTTACCCTATTTTCTAACTGGATGTGGGATCTTTTTGTGTGGCACTTCACTGTTTTACTGTTTGAAGTGTTGCACAAATACTTTACACATTGCTTCTAAATTAAGTCCAAGCTACCCCGGGTTGAGCACAGGTTAATTCAGGGTTTGCTTGTCCCTTACCCTGACAAGAATTGTGGTTGCTGCTTGACCAGGGTTTACCCCTCAGCCAACCAGTAACCCAATTTCCCGCATACATTTTGCATGGGCCTGCTCTAATGTATTCCCTCCAAACAGATCTGGAAGAAAAGGAGCAATAAAGGAGATGATGAAGAGTGGGAATGGGCTGTCCCTGTTATTTGTTGGTGGGCACAAACCATCTTCCAGTCTCCATTTAGAGAAAAATAAATAATCATCTAATGGCAATTCCATCAATAGGTTTACCCAAGATAATCACACTTAGTCTTCCCACTGTTCTTGCTCCATAATTAATGATCATTATTGCTAACACAATCCTGATAAAGGTAGATACATGAAATATATCATTAGAGATGAAGAATTTCGACGCACTTAAGTCGAATGGTGGATGGCTAAAAGGGCTGCTGGACATACAACTCAAATTCTCTGGTTGGACTGAGCACCCTTCTGGAGAAAATAAGAAGACTATACAAAAAAGAAAAAAAGAAATGATGAGACACATATAGCCCTGATTTCCATATGTTTGTGATAATCATAGATTTTCTGAGATTTCAATGCAAACCAGTAAAGAGATGACCCACACCAAGGTTCAGTGTGCACTGTATATTTTAGGGACAGTAGGGTCGAATGTCCCTGAAACTGGCTTTATGGGACAACCTTCTCCTTGTAATTGCATCACTCTGTCAGACCAAGTATGTGTTCTTGTGCAATCAGCCAGTGTCACAAGTCTCCTGACAAGTTCTCTACTTTGATTTTGTATGTATGGTTTTGTGTGTTGGTTGTCATCAAAATACTAAATACTAATCTCTTTTGGTCATGGAGGGACACCAAAAGTAGTACACTATTTGACATGTGTGGGGAGTGCCCTCTTGACCAGCTAATGACAACACTAACAGTTAGTAGCGGCTGAATATCTGAGTGGGGTACAGGCCTTTTATTTTGAACTCCAGAAAAAGACTGCCTACTGACTCTCTCTGGTAAGTCCATGTATTATGTCATGTTTGGGCCCTTGGTTCACCCTGACTGAAAAATGTATGAAACACGTGCTTGGGCACATGATTGAGTAACTTTGGCCAAGGGTCCCTCCAGATATATGTATCTGATAAAGTGGCAGAATGATCCATATGGTTTAGTTGTGGTTGGGCCTATTCCTTCCTCATCTCTGATGGTCTTCCTATGCTGCTACTCTCTATGTTCCCCCTCTGTAGAATGGTTTGTAAAACCAAATATATTCTGTGTCTTGACTCATCATCCAAGATCCAGAGGTGCACTAAGAATCCTTTGTAAAATTGCATATTGGATAAGCCAGTTCAAATAGGCCAGCCTCTGGCCAGATAACAGTGACATCTGAACAAAACAGTAGCCTAAAGTCAGGGCTAATGCTGCACACTAATACAAGAAAATGGGCTACATGTCCAATCACTACTTCTAATGCTCTGCACTCACCTAATTGGCCAGAAATGTTGTATGGAAGTAACCCACAAATTAGGCGCCAGCTAACTTGTGGTTCATTGCCATGGCATTGTTTCACACCTGAATAGAAAATGCACTTTGTCTGAATTGGTTATTCCCCTCTTAACATTTCGTGCTAACTTTGAATTTGAGTGGGCAATTGGAAAAATCAATGTTAGCTGACCTCTGAAAATACCCAGTGTTCACATTTTCCTTGAATTAAACTCTGCTCAGGGCATACGAAGAAATCTCTATGGTGTGAGATTTTCAAATGCGATACCAACATACACGATTTGAGAAGGTATTATGGTATCTCTGAAGGAGATATAAATCGAGTGCAGTCTGCCATGATTTCAAGTTTCACCAGGAGAGCTAATAACCCATGAAAACAGCTGCTTTTCTGCACACACTTTCCACCTGCTGCAAACCAGTAGAAAAAATGCACAGAAAAGGACAAAGAATTCCATGTCCCAAAGTTATTCCCTATTCCAGGTCAGGAAAATTGTGATGGCTCGTAAGCAGGGTGGAGGTACGGGTTGGATTGGATAACCCCAGGTTAGCTACCCCTCCCTTAAGGATGTAGAGTGTGATTGTTTCCACCTGCTCTCCAGTGCTCTTACGGATTTTCCTTCTTCAAACAACCCTGTAGCAGACCACGATGCAGAGGGCTTACGTTTTTATTTTTATTTTCAAGAATGGTGTGCTATTGAAAAGTTCAAACAGTCAGTACATTTGGAGGTGTATGTATTGGCGTCATTAGACAAATAGGAGATGGGTTTTTAGCAGCCCGTGGAGCAAAATTATTATGATCAAGATTCGTAGTGCCCTTAAACCAGATTAACTCTTTTTCAGTTGGCCAACAAGGAAGGAAGAGGAAATGGTCAGACAAAACTAAGAGGGTTGGTTCCTCATAGGTAAGAAATACATCTTTTGTAGTATGGAGGAGTATTGTTCCAGACACTGGGGGCCAGATTTATCAAGGTTTTGTGTCGCTAGTGCACCAAGCAAGGGGGATCAAGGGCGACGCAAAACCTTAGTAAGATTTATCAAACCATGCAAGGCTACTTTGCATGGTCCTGCATGGCTTGATACATCTAGAGTAACGCAAGGCAGCACAAATCACTGCCTTGCGTTACTCTGTGACAGGGAAGTATTCCATGGGTGGAGCGTTGGTGTTCCCTGCATCCACCAATGGATTTTGGCGCAATTCCAGGTTCACCTTTAGCGGCAGACCTGGGAATGTTTCAAAATGCTATGCCTGAGGCTTAGCAAGGAGAACTATCTTAATTTCTCCTTGTTTTTTCCTCTTTCTACATGTGCTGCATTCTGTAGCACACATAAAAAGAGGGAAATGACTCTGAGGATTGTTTTTGTGCAGGAAGGTTTTCCTTGCACTGCAGGCACCCTTACAACATGACGCTAGGTAACCAAAAGTGTTCCAGCACTAGGAAAGGACAGGAATGTGCCATATAGTGGCATATGGGTATGCACCATCGCCCGCTTTGTCCCCGCTTCCGTAACTGGATGGGGCAGACTGAGGTCTACGCTTCACTAAAATTACCACCTGCTGAGGATGGCAGGAAAAGTTGGGAAATCAAAACATCAAACAAAGAAATGCAATCAGAAATGCTTACCTACAGGGTAGGTCATCATCTCCCGATGGAGACATAATAAAAACAGGTTGAGCCTTTGAGGGGACTCATGTTTTGTTGGTAAAAGGAAGAAGCATATGCTGTAGTAAGGGAAAAAGGGTTAGAAGACTAGGTTGAAAAAAGTAAGTAGTGTTTCTTTCCAAGTATGAAATAAAGGGTTAACTTTCTCAGGATAAGAACTCACCTTATGTGCATAAGGAATAGAACCAGTAAGTCAGACGAGGAGGTAATGCCAGTCAAAAAGCTGAAAGTGGAAGGGGGGCCGCAGGTGGAGAGCGTGGTGGGTTAGGAGGAGAAATAAAATATAAATAAAAAACATTAAAAAGACATACCTGCTTCTCCGCTCCACTCCACTCCCCTCCCGCCTGCCTTGCTGCTTCTCTAGTCAGCCGGAAGGGGATGGGCTCCCAGGGTACAGGCTCCACACCCAATCCACATGCTGCTCTGACATGAGAGCAGCGCCAGGGTTGGTCTGAGTGACTTTGTTTGCCTCTCAGACGGTGCATTGGAGCCTGTGCCTCTTCTCGAATCCGGTTGTGTAACAAAGCCATGTTAGAGAAACATAAGTGGGCATGTGAGTTTGGCCGGCATAGGGCAGTGGTCCAAACACACATGTACACCCATAAGTGCACTCTAATCCTCTCTGGCATGCCCGGCCCCTCCCCGCACCATACTTATTGCGGTGCACAGACAGCATAAAAAAATTATAATAACATTGTGTTATTATCGTTTTATTTATTGGCAGCTGGCACGGGCTGTGGGGTGACGCTCCTCCACCATTATGG
The DNA here is from genome assembly GCF_964204655.1 of Triturus cristatus. Classification (NCBI taxonomy): domain Eukaryota; kingdom Metazoa; phylum Chordata; class Amphibia; order Caudata; family Salamandridae; genus Triturus; species Triturus cristatus. The sequence continues at coordinate 960,122,624 of NC_140592.1, forward strand.
AGAAAACGCCCGAGCCCTTACACGTGTATCTCCCTGCACTCTGTGTTGGCCTTTGTTGCCTCACTTTTCCCTGTCCTCTTCTCTTGTGTTCGTTTGCTTGTGTGCTTCTCCCCATTACTTTCCTCCCCCTGTGTTGCTTTCTCTTCCCACCCTACCTCTCTTTTGCTTTTGAGTCCCCTCCAGATGTTCCCTCCATGTTGTATTTGTGACCCCTCCTATGTTGCCTCAGCCTGGCCCCCACCGACCTTCCCTGGTTGCTTCACCATTCACCCCATGACCCTACATCGCGTTTTTTGCCATCCGTCGCACCCTCCCTGCGTTGCGCACACTTCCCCCACCCGCACCATAGTACCTCACCATTCACCCCAACCTCTCCTATACTGCTTCATTATTCCTCCCAGCCTCCCAATTTGCTTCTGCTCCCTTGCCCAACTGCTTTGCAAAAAATGCATTTGTGCATTTTCTTTTCTTTTTAGTTACCGATTCAACTCAGATCAGTAACTATAACGCGGCCACACAATGACAAGGGTAGCCCTGTCAAAAGCTTTTATTTTTCTTTTCAGCCACGCTGCACAGCGTCAGAATTGCAACAGTTGGCAAGTCCCATACAAGGCTGGTTCTAGAATTTTTGGGGCCCTGGGCGAAGAGGAATGTGCGAGGCCCCACTAATTTTCAAAATGACACCTTCAGGGCTCCGGAAGCTGCTTTGTGGAGACTTCTCCAGGGCTGCAGCTCATCCCCTCAGCCTCCTGCAAACACACCTTTTACAGCTGACGTGGGGCTGAAGGTGTGAGAATTGCTTGGGGGTTAGAGTTAAAACTGTGGGGGCGCTAAAGTGCTGGACAAAGGGCGTTCCGCAGTGTCTCTGAATGGGCAGCTGGGCAGGAGGCCTAATTGCAGGTCAAAACTTGCAAAATGTGACTCCTTGTAAGTGGGAAAAGAGAAAGTATCCCTCTGCCCTAGGCCTACCCAAACCATCTCTGAGAGGCCCAGGGAGGCCCCCCATAAGCCCCATTGCAAAGGGACACCTTTCTTTCAGTTGGATCGGCAGGGGTACATGAGGACCAGTGGTGTGTTGCCATTGTGGGGGTCCCCATGCTGGTAGGCTGAGTGGGAGGCCCTGTGCAGTTGCCCACACTGCCCATGCCTAGCGCCGACCCTGAGTCCATAGGTCACAAAACAGAAACTTATTGGGTTTATCAATGCTCAGTCTTTTTTTCAGTGAAATATAGCTGAAAACAGACATATTGCCGTTGGCATAAATTAAGTCAAGCGCCCATTAATCGTGTCTGTGCGCAGATGTTCTCAACATCAATAATTATAGCGCTCTCTCTCTGCTAGCCATTCCGAAGGCATCAACATTTTAATTAGAGACAAATCGTCCAGCATATTATTGCTTTTTGCAATCAGGTTTTCACTGAAGTACCTCAAAAACGCCTGGTGTGTAATCTCCCCTTGATTCTCGATCTGGCAGCGAGAATTCACTTATTTGCAAGTCTAGAAAATAATGGCTGCTATGTAAAACGTTCTCAGTTTAAAGAGAAGGAAACTTCAGGCTTCATTAATTACTGATAACATGAACCCTGCAACATATGCGGCTATTAATTGAATCTGTTGTGGTAAAATAAACATCTCTTTATAATAACAAAGATTCTTTCTTTTCCTGCTTTACGCCCTCCTTCACTGCTGTTCCTGTTTCTGTGCTGGTGTCTCCTCCACAGAAGCACCACCTGCTCTCATGGATGCATAGCTGTTTTATCCAGGAACAAAGAAAAAATGGCAAATAAAAATCTGTTCCACTCCTACTACTAAAATGGTTTTGAAATTTAACTCTTGCTAATATGACAGCCAACTCTAGTTTCCTGATAATTCCTGCTGATTGATTATGTATTTACTGCAGCCCATTGCTCAACTTTTGAGGTCAGTTTATACAAAAACTAAATTTCCTTTATGAGCTTGGAGACATTCTTAACCTTTCATTTCCCATCTGGTTTGCAGGTTTCTTTGCCCAACTTTTAATGCAGAACAAGAGAAAAGGTGCAGGGTCCTCTGAAAAGGTATTTGGTCCACCAATCCAGAGAGAAACATGCTACTGTTGTGGAAAGACTCACTGTCTAGACTATGCCTCATATGTGGCATACCAACATAACAAAAAGACAGAACCTTATCGCTCCCATGGCTGAATAAACAGAAAGATAGAGGCTCGGGGGAAGTGGTCTGATGCCGATGGAGTGGCAGCGTTGCTCAGACCTCCTCTCGGCCAACCCGTATCCAGCGCCACCCTCATGCCCTGAGACTAACTTAAGGTCCCTAATCCTACAATCTACATTGCCCGAGCACAGGGTAGCTGGGAATAGGTGCCCAAGGCCACGGCGACAACGAAGCAGGGGAGAAGCAGGGTTTGAGAGTGCACACAGGAGCTAAGATGGTGGCGCCCGCTCTGGGCAGCCCACTACCGTAATAGGAGAAGCGGCGCGGCCGGGACTGGTGTGCATGTGCCGCAGCGTGGCCACCCCGGAGTGGACTCAAGCGGCTCTTAAAGCCGAAAACACTGGGTGGCCTGCCTCGAAGTGACTGAGGGGTCGCTGTGGAGACCTGCTCTGGCCCATAGTGAAAATGGGCAGATGCAGTGTTGCGGCATTGGAGACCCGAGGGCCCATACTGGGGTGCAGATTCCAGGATCCTGACCCTGAAGACGAATGCAGTCGGGAGAGGTGAGGTGACCTGGCCGTGCTCCCTCTGAACAAAACTGCCATGAGGGTAATCGACCTCGAGGGGCCCCGCTTGGCGGAAAAGGGGAGAGTCTCGGACTGCGCAACGTGAGTCAATTGAGAACACAGCGGAGAGCAAGTATAATGAACCACAGCCACTGTCTGTAGGAGGGCGAAGATGATTGGCACAGGGAGCTGCTGAATTCCTGGTATGCTGGTTCATTTGATTGAGAAGTGCCGTGAGAGGAGTTGACCCTGGTGGGCCCTCTAGGGCGGAGATGTCGTGAATCCCGGGCAGCACAGTGTAGGCTGACTGAGGGCGATGTGACTGAGAGGCCTACTGGGCCCCAAATGCTGCCTGGTGAGTGTGAAGCAAGCCAGTACTTGACTTCGCTAGATTCTTTTGGAGCTTGGGAGTGCTGATCCTCCCCCCCGATGGACCTATCGACGCAGAACTCCTGGGGCTTTGGCGGGAATTGCAACACATTGCGAGGTGACTGGCGAGGAGGGTGCGGGCTGCAACCTGAGCCTCGCTTGGGGAACATAAACATGATTATGGTCTGCCCTAGGAGATAGTATGGTAACTAAGAGGCACAGCAGGGCTTTGATATCTGACCGTGCTGATGGAAACGGACCAGAGGAACTTACCTGAAATTCACTGTGGTCTTGCCTGGGGTCTGGTGTCCAACCCCTAGTCCTAGGCTGAGGCCATGCCTTGAGGTGGAGGCACCTGGGCCTACCTGACAATGAACTCGGACTCTTCCTGGCCTTAGATGTCGTGCCACCACCCTAGTTGGACCATTGCTGTCCTGTCTAAAGTTTGCTCCACCTGTTCGATGGCACCTTGAGGAGATGGCTGGAGATGACCCATGCCCCCTCCTGTCTGCAGACACAGGTGCTGACCGGAGGCAGGAACATGAAGAGTCAGGATCTCCTGGCTCTGACAAGCCACAGAGAAACATGGGCAAGTCCTCCTATAGAAGGGAGCAGGATCCTGAGATGGTGGCTACTTTACCGGAGGGAGCGGAGGATACATCTCCGCCTAGTGGGCCCTCTGGGAATTCCATGCTACAGGAGATACTCCAAGCCATATCAGCCTCCCACGAGGCATTAGAATCTAAGATCAACGCTATTGGCATGAACTTTGGACTTATACGAGACAACCATAAGTGCCTTGCGGAGAGAGTCACCACGAATGAGCTGGCTGCACAACATGGGTCAATTGAGAACACAGCAGAGAGCAAGTATACTCAACCAACAGCCTTTGCCTGGAGGAGGGCAAAGATGGTGTATGCTTAGTGAATGTGGTGCGACTGAGGGGCCTACTGGGCCGCGAATGCTGCCTGGTGAGTGCAAAGCAGCCCAGCACAGGAGGCCGCTAGGCTCTTTGTGGGCTTGGGAGTGCTGATCCCTTCCCCCATGGACCTATTGACGCCTAACTCCTGGGGCTTCAGGGGGCATTGCAACACATTGTGAGGTGACTGGAGAGGAGGGCGCGGGCTGCAACTCAAGCCTCGCTTGGAGAACATGAACATGATTATGGCCCGCCCTAGGAGATAGTCTGGGAACTAATAGGGGAGCTGCCTGCCTGGAGTAGTTATAATGTAACGGCGCAGCAGGCCTCTGATCTCTGACCGTGCTGATGGGAACGGACAGGAGGAACTTACCTGGCACTCAACTTGACAGACCCATGTGGGAGACCTTTCCATGGACCAGCAGTGGTGTGTGAGCTGACTACGAATTCACTTGCGGACTATACTAAGGTTGGACATACTATGGACTTGCCCGGGGTCTGGTTGCCGACCCCTAGTCCTAGGCTGCATCCGTGCCTTGAGGTGAAGGGACCTCGGACTACCTGGCAATGAACTTGGACTCTTCCTGGCCTTAGAGGCTGTGCCTACACCCTAGGTGGACCATTGTTGTCCTGTCTAAAGCTTGCTCCACCTGTTCAAAGGCACCTTGAGGAGATGGCTGGAGATGACCCATGCCCCTCCTGACTGCAGACACAGGTTCTGACCGGGGGCAGGAACATGAAGAGTCAGGATCACCTGGCTCTGACAAGCCACAGGAAAACATGGTCCTCCCCTGGAAAAGAGCAGGATCCCGAGACGGTAGCTACTTTACCGAATGGAGCGGAGGAGGCATCCCTGCCTAGCGTGCCCTCTGTGGTCTCCAAGCCATAACAGCCCCCCACAAGGCGTTAGAATCTAAGATCGACGTTGTTGGCACGGACTTGGGCCTTTGGTGAGACAACCATAAGCGTCTTGCGGAGAGATTCCCCACGAATGTGCGGTCTATAGGGAGCTCCCTCAGACGATGACGGCAATGCAGGAACAATTGAAGACAGTGGAGACTAAGGTTAGAACACTAGAAATCCGTGCAGAGGATGTTGAAAATTGATCCCGCAGCAACAATATCCAAGTGGTAGGGCCACTTGAGAAAGTCGAGTGTGCTAAAATTATGAGCTATCTGGAGAACTGGCTGCCCACGGAGGTCTTTCCTGAGGGCCTCTCCTTATTCTTTACACTTAAGAATATACACCGAGTCCTGTTGAGACCTCCTCTACCCGGCGCCCCTCCGAGACCTCCAAGACCGGTTGTGGTGAGATTACTGTTTTATAAGGACCGCGATAATATCCTGGCACAAGCACGATGGAGGAAGGAGCTCTGGGTCCATAATGCTGCAGTGCGGATTTTTCTGGACCTTTCCAGAGCCATCCAGAGACAAAGGGCATCATACCAGGAAGCCAAAAAGAAACTACGGCATATGTAATTCAATGATGCAATGCTGTTCCCTGCGAAAATGCGAGTGGGAACTCTGGAGAGGGCCCCTTTTTTCCCTCCCCACAGGAAGTCTGGGATTGGCTAGAAGGCCAGTGAGGACCGAGAGCTAACATGAGCAAAGAGCAGCGGCGTGGATGCCACACTGGTTTCTGCAGCAAGCACCTACAGAAAAGCTCTGCTGCCCCTTCACAAGCCGAGGCACAACTCGGTTGACGAAATGTGATGGAAGTCGTGGCCAAGTGGAATGGGAGGCAGGCGGGCTTGGGGTCACCAGAGCATCGCCCTCCCATCCATAAGTCTGCTTCTGACCATGAGTCTAATGCCTCGGAGGGCTCGAGCCTGGAGACGCCCAAAGTGACCCCGGGAACGGCAGATGATATCATCTGAGACACCTGATGAACTGGTAACGTGCAGGGGGATTTGTGTATTTGAATGCCATTACTGTTCCTCCTGAGAGGCACCTGCGGTAAGCACAGGGAGCTATATCATGGGCTGATCTTACACTACTATTGAAATAAGCTGGGCCGGGTATTTTATTAGCTGGCAGGGCTCATGAACCGCCCCCCCCCCCCCACTGAGTACCGTGGGAGAACGTCCATAACTATCACAGGTTTTTTCTGCTGTTTGGATGGGTGGTATCACTCTGCTTGTACTGGGGTGGGGGAGTTGTGTCACTAGGTTTTGTGTTGCATGTTGGGGTTTGATGAGTCGTACATTATAGAACACTATGGGGTTAATTTACAAGCCCTTTGCATCACCGGTGCATCACTTTTATTATGGGTGCAAGAGGCTTGTAAATAAGCTGGGGTCCCCTTCCAACAACTGATAGACATGCTGGTAGGCCCTCGGGGTAGATCTGTTGTGGTGCAAGAGTGACTGGAGGGTCAGGGGGTGGCCATAGTGAATGCGTATTCCCCAAACGTAGACCAGCGCATGTTCTTTGTAAATTTGATGTGGCGATTAGTGCAAATATTGAACACTGCAACTCAAATAAGGGGCTCTTTAACTGTATGTCAGACACTCAGTTGGACCAGTCACACCCTCCGCTGAGTGATTCTCGATCTGTTCACACAGCTAGGGCGTTCAGGGACTGGCAACAACAGTGGGGGTTCATTGACTCCTAGAGATGGCTACTTCCGCAGGAGTTGCACTATTCCTTTTTCTACAGGCTCCATGAAGTACATGTTTGTCTAGACCTCTTTCTCTGTACCCCTAAAATACATGGCTTAGTGTCCGAGGTGAAGTACCTCACCCGCACTTTATCATGTCATTATCCTGTCCTGCTTGAGTTGTGCTGGGGCCAACCCCTATAGCCCTTGCTATGGAGCCATTGGTGGCTGCAGCCAGACTGCTCAATTCTACAGGGGATTGAGTGTGGGACGTACTCGACATCAAATTCCATTTTATGCTGATGACCTACTCTTCTTCTTGAACAACTGGGAGGAAGATGCTGGAGGAGTTTGACTTTTTATCTGGGCTGAGAGTTAATTGGCAAAAGTCCAGGCCCTTTCCTGTAGTGCGGAATGAGCATCCCCCATCTGGGTTAGCTCACCTGCAATCGGACTCGCTGTGTTTGCCCTGTCTTGGAACATTTTTGAGGGAAATCTGGGGCCAGCTCTCCGATCGCAGGAGGCATCCATTGCCTTCTGGCACACCCTGCCGCTCTCAATGGTTGGCAGGGTAGCAATCCTGAAAATGGTGGCTCTCCCTAGACTTTTATACTGTTTCAGCACACTTCCTGTATGGATTCCGTAGGCTTTTTTTAGGGAACTGGATTTCCTGATTATTGCGTTTGTCTGGGGGCTGGGGCAGCGGCGAGTGGTGCTGACGGTGATGCAACACCCGGTGATGGCGGGTGGATTGGCGGTCCCAGAATTCGTGACGTACTACCTCGCAGCCCAACTGCAGTAGTTGGTCCAGGGAATAGCAGTAAGAAGTAATCCAGAACAGACCCCAGTCCCCTTTGTACCGCCGTTGCTTAACCTCCTGTGGGTGTTCCTCAGAGTACAAAGATTGTCTAGGAATGATTCATGAGAATTCAAAGTGCAAGCGAAATGCTGGAGCAGAAGGCTACAGAAAATACGGGTTAAAATTCCATAATCCCCTGCATCGCCTTTAGAAATGCTGAGGGCACTCTCACATGGCAGCAACTGGTGGGACCTTGACCTTTGGATTGAGGCTGGGGTGATAAAGGTGGGGTTTATTTACAGGGATACTGAATTGCTCCTATTTGAAGAATTCTTTTGGAGTTCGACTTACCTCGAGGGTATTTTTTATTACATAGGGTGCATACTTCAGCACTACACAAACACTGGCATACAGGGACTACTGAACCTCCGCTACAGCAGAGCTGTTACTATATGGCTCTTTCTGCAGGCACCATAAATGCAGTTTCTTGTCTGTACAGAGCATTGCGTGAAGATCAACAACGAGCTATGGAAAAGATACGCTGTCGGTCGGAGTATGATTTGGGCATTCCTATCACGGCAAAGGACTGGGACAATATATTAGCTAGAACACCAGGAATGCACACTTTAAGGGCCAAATGTATCAAAGGTTTTTACCCATTCTGTGCCTATGGGAAAATGTGTTCATACACATGGACCTAACCTCATTAATTACTATGTGCTACATAGATCCTACCTGACCCCAGAGCGCTTAGGTAGATACTTCCAGATAGACAACGCAACCTGACCTAGGTAGGGAGAAGGGGAAGCACACATACTTCATATGTTTTGGACATGCCCTGTGCTGCATGCATATTGGAAGGGGGTCTTGCACATGATCGAGGAGACTATCGAGAGGGCAGTCCCACACACCCGGGACACTGCTTACTGGGATGTTTCCCCCACACGTCTAAGACCAAGTTCACAAGCAAGTTTCAAGACCAGGTTTTTATTCTCACCAAAGGTGACATTGTGAGTAATTGGAAGACATCTGGGGGTCCCCATCTACACATAAGGAGGAAGGAAATGATACAATGGGCAATGTTCAAGGGATGAATATTGCTGAGAGAAACTAGGAGGGGGACTAGAGACATAGATGTAGCCCGAGCCTGGGGAACTATCGTGAATAGTTTATCCAATCCCGAACCGGGCACTCCCACAAGGTCACCTGTGGGGTCCCACTAAGGGTCTCTCGATGGCTGCAACCCCCTTCCACCTAGGTCTGTGGTGTTGACTTCCAAGTGAATATAGAGTAGACAGGTCTAATGATAAATGCCTCACCTCTTCTTGTGTTTATTGTGTGGAAATGTGTCTTGCACCACAAGATATATGCCAGATCCTACTCTATAGTAAGCCTGGGCAAAGCACCACGCTACGCTCGCGTAGTTTGCGAAGTTTGCGCTACTTTGCACTACGCGAACTGCACGTAGCACAGTGCGAACACGCGTAGCGTAGTGTTGCGTAGTGCTGCGGTCATTTTTTGCTTGCTCGCGGTCCTCAACGTCAAGTTGGCGACCGCGAGCAAGCAAAATGACATCCCGGCGAGACTTTTTCCTTGTTCGCGATCAGCAACATCAAGTTGGCGATCGCAAGCATGGAAAATAAACCTCCCGGCGAGATTCCCAACGCGAGGAGGTCAGGTTTCTCATTGCGAGTGGTCGCGTATGCTCGCGACCGCTCGCGATGAGAAACTACCAGTTCGCGTTGAGAAAGCTGCCGCTCGAGTAAAAATCTACTCGAGCAGCAGAAAACTACAGCTCGCACTGTGCAAGATGCCATTTTCAATGATTGCACAGTGCCGGTTGCTTGTCTGCACTGTGCAATCATTGAAAACGACATCTGGCACAGTGCGAACAAGGTACTACGCAGTTCGCGAAGTGCTACGCGTAGCTCGCGTAGTGCGAACTGCACTTTGCGTAGCTTCGCAAACTATGCCCAGGGTTACTCTATAGTACTGACTCATGCAGGGGAAGTGGGGGAGTAGTTGAGGTGTTAGGATTGTGGCTTTACCATGACCCGGATATATGCATGTACAATGTAGTGTCTGTGGATCTTATCTGTCCAGGGATGCTGTAATGTCTGTGATGATGAATGTATAAAAGTCAATAAAATCTGTTTACAAAAAAAAAAGAAAGAAAGATAGGGGCTCCCCAAAACAGCCATCAGGAAGAAATAGGACACCACAATGCAAGATCAAATGGAAATCAATATTGCTTTTTTTGGCTATTATGGAAAGTTATATCGAAGGAATAACTTGTGCACCCTGTCTTAGTAACAGTGTGCAGTGGCCCTTCCTCTGGTGGTCTCAATGGATATGGAAGAAATGGATCAGCTGATCATGATCCAGGGTACAAGGGAATAAGGGAGGTACCTACTACATTTGGCAACTCGGAAAATGTCTGGTGCCGATGGAGTCCTGACAAAGGTTTATAGCACTTGTGTTGACACTTATGCCCAGAAAAATGCTTCAAAATATGTAGCACTCTACAAGGTGGGCTACTTACTCTTCGATTCTAGCAAGGCTCTGTTTGTTTCCTTATCTAAAGCAGGAAGGGATCACCTAAAGATGGCCTCATACAGGCCACTCTCTATTTTGACAATTGATTAAAAAATCCTGGGAAAACTACTGGCCCAGAGCCATCTATCACAACTAGCTTAATTGTGCAACATGGACCAGAACAAATTTATTACAGGCTGTGGCACTTGTCTAAAAATTAGTACACTTAGTACTAAGGTGCTTGAGGAGGCACTATCTCAGTGGCCATGCTCTGCTTTCTTGGCTCTTGATATTGAGAAAGCCTTCAGCATCCTGCTCTGCCCTTCTCTATTCTTAGCTCTTCAAAGATTCAACATTCTGACTAATATGATCAAATGTATCTCCTTGTTTTACACCAGGCCCGGTGTCTAAGGTAAGCGCATGTAAATGTATCTCCGTCTTGATTAAGGGTAAACAGAAAGATGCTGTAAGGTTGCTCACTGTCCTCCCTGTTGTTTGATTTAACAAAGGAGACTTTTGCTGCCTGGTAGAGGGTGTAAGGCCAACATTGGGGGATCCCGTTGAGGGTGGGTGCATTTGGTTATGCTCCATGCGGATACCATGTTATTCTATATCAGAGATGTAGAGACTCTATTTACAACAACATGGAAAATGATACTCATCACAAAACCGAACCTTTACCAGGCGCTATCCCAAAATGGCAACTCTCAAGCAAAATGCCAGTGGGATCCACTAAAAGACCAAAAAAAGATCCTCCGTCTCCTGTGCACTCTTCCTCTGCCTCCATGGATATGATTCTTGAGGAGATTCATGCATTAAAACCCTTGATGAAGTAAACTAATTGGACATTGCATCACCTGGATGACAGATGGTTTTCTTTGGAATCGCATGTGCTCATTGTGGAACATAGAACGGATTCCTTACAGTCTGCCTGCTTTCGTATTTCTTTTTTGGGGTCAGAAATATCTCTTCTCAAAAAACACACCAAGGATTTGAAAAACCGAAACCACAGGAACAGCCTCCGTATTTATGGACTTCCTAAAAATATAGAGGGTTCTAATCCGACAACATATTTTCAAGCGTTTTTGCCTAAGCTTTTGGATAGGTTTAATACTGCTCCACTTAACTACAACGGGCTCATAGACTTGGTCCTAAAGTCTCAACTAAACCACGTGGTATCATGTTATTTTTCTAGCAATATACTGACCTGCTACAAGTCATGTCAGCTGTCAAAGCTAAAAAAAACTCTTTTGGAAAGGTCATCGTTTGTTCTTCTCTCAGGATTCCGCTAAGGCCACTGCAGATCGCCGGAAAAAATTCCTTGATCTCCATCCCCAATTAAGAACTATAAATGCTAGATATGGTCTAATCCACTCATGACTTTTTAAGGTTACTTATAAAGAGAAGACGACCACATATGAGGAGCCAGCTGTATTACCGGATTTTCTTCAGCAACTTGAAGTAGATGTCATGGATGTCACGCGCAGTGAGGAGAGCGACCCTTGACCCTGTTCCAGGCAGGTCGCTCCACACACTGAACAGCACCACCTGTGTGCCCGTGTCCCTGAGCTCGCTGCTGCCGCTTCTGCTGCAAGTTCGAGGCCCTCCTCCACCCGCAGGCTACCACCTGCGCCTCATCCCTGGTGGCCAGTGGCAGGCTGTAGGTTTTCTGTGCGCTCACTCTGCCCTTTATTTTATTTTCTGTCTGCCCGCTGTGTTTTGCTTCTGTTCTACGCTATAATTCTTTTTTAATTGCTCCTGTATTCCTTTTTGTACCATTTTGTGCCTGTCTGCCCCGCTGTGTTTTGCTTCTGTTCTGCGCTATAATTCTTTTTTTATCACTCCTGTATTCCTTTCTTGTACTATTTTGTGCCCTTCTGCTAAATTCCGCCTGCTCGGCTCTCCTGTTTCCGACACTGCGTCCCCTGCGTCCCCACCCCCCGATCGCCCATTCATCCCGCTCCCGCCTCCCGCCTCCCAGCTTCTCCTCCCTCCCACCTCCTCTTCTTATGGCGGCCGCTGTGCGGTCGCGTGCAGCGGGTGCGTCGCTGGTGCGCCAAAGGCGCATCTAAGGCAAGTCCGTCTGCGCCCATCTGCGCCAGGACCGTGCCCGGCGCCAGAACCCCTGGCCCCCGCGAACACCACAACACCCGACGCCGCTACAATACCAGCCCCCTCATCGTACTCAATGCCGGCCGATCACACACCTGCTTCCGGGCCACCCTAAAGCGCACCCAAGTACCCTTCTCCTGTCGCAACTGCAGCTACACCAGCCTCCAAAACACCACCACGCCCTCCGGGGTAGGACGCAACAACCTCCGATTCAAGCTACTCAACACCCGCTCCACCTGCAAACACGCCATCGAACTCTGGGACCTACTCGACTCCTCCGCCCCAGACGTCGCCTTCCTGACGGAGACCTGGATGAACCCCTCCTCGGCACCTGACATCGCCATAGCCATCCCTGACGGCTACAAGATCACCTGCAGGGACTGCACCAACGGAACAGGAGGAGGAATCGCCATTGTCCACAGAAACACCCTCAGAATCTCGACCAGCACCGACGACACCCTCAGCGCCGCTGAACACCTGCACTTCCAGATCCACACTGACCCCAACACCACCCTCAGAGGAACCCTCATCTACAGACCCCCCCGGCCGCAGTTCAGCAACTCCATCGCCGACTTCGTCAGCACGCATGCCCTTGCATCCACGGACTACATCCTCCTCGGAGACCTGAACTTCCGCCTCAAGAACACCAACGACAGCAACTCCACCACCCTGCTTGGCAACCTCACCAACCTTGAACTCAAACAGCTCGTCGCTACTCCCATCCACTCCGCCGGACACATGCTCGACCCCGTCTTCTCCGCCAGCAACCACGTCACCTTCAGCCATACCACCGAACTCCACTGGATGACCATCGCTGTGACCACCTCACCTTTGAGAATCTACCGCACACCACCGCACACAACGGGCCACCCGGCGCAGCTGGAGCAAAGTCACCAAAGACGAGCTAGTCACTACCCTCACCAAAACCCACCAACGGACATTACCGACATCGACTCTGCCGCCCGCAACCTCAGGCAATGGATCGACGACTGCGCCAACACTCTCCCCTGACCAAGAAACCCTCGCACAGATGCACTGAAGGCAGAGCAATCTAGTTTACCGCTGACCTCCAGGCATCCAAAAAGGCCTGCCGTAGGCTCGAGAAGAAGTGGCACCACAAACTGACACTGGACAGCAACACAGCCTACAAGAGTGCCATCCACAGACACCACCAACTCATCCATACTGTCAAAAGGACCTCCTTCAAAGAGCGCATCGACAACAACGCACACAACAGCTAAAAGCTCTCCAACCCCAGCTCCAACTCCAACGATATCCCGCCATCACAAGACCTCTGCGACTCCCTAGCCACCTTCTTCCACCGCAAGATCACAGACATCCACGACAGCTTCAACAACCAGGCCCCTCCGACAGACACCGACACCTCAGACTCACCGCCCCCCAGCCACATCGACCCCCTGCTTTCCTGGACCCACGTCAACAACGAAGACATCATCAAAATCATGAACACCATCCACTCCGGCTCACCATCTGACCCCTGCCCGCACCACACCTTCAACAAAGCAAGCTCCACCATTGCACCCCATCTCCGCAAGATCGTCAAGAGCTTCTTCGAGACCGCCACCTTCCTGGAAAGCTGGAAGCACGCCGGGTTCAACGCCTTACTCAAGAAACCCAAGGCAGACCCCAAGGACCTCAAGAACTTCCGGCCCATCTCCCTACTCCCGTTCCCGGCCAAAGCCATCAAGAAGATTGTCAACAGGCAACTGATCTCCTTCCTCGAAGAGAACAACATCCTGGACCCTTCCCAATCTGGATTCCGCAGCAACCACAGCCCCGAAACAGCCTTCATCACCGCCACCGATGACATCAGGGCCATGCTGGACAACAGAGAAACTGCGGCCCTCATCCTCATGGACCTTTCGGCCGCCTTCGACACCGTCTGCCACCACACCCTCCGCACACACCTCCGCAATGCAGGGATCCGTGACAAAGCCCTGGACTGGACCACCTCCTTCCTCACCAGCAGAACCCAGAGTGTCTGCCTCCCCCTTTCCGTTCTAAAGACACCAAGATCATCTGCGGCATACCCCAAGGATCGTCCCTCAGCCCGACACTCTTCAACGTCTACATGGCACCGCTCACCAACATCGTCCGATCGCACGACCTCAACATCATCTCATACGTCGACGACACCCAGCTGATCCTCTTCCTCACCAAGGCCCCCACCACCACCAAATCCAATCTCCACGAAGGTATGAAGGCTATCGCCGAGTGGATGATGAACAGCTGCCTGAAACTGAACTCAGACAAGACGGAGGTCCTCATCATCGGATCCACCCACTCTGCCTGGAATGACTCATGGTGGCCGGCCACACTGGGAGCTGCACCAACACCCACTGATCACGCACGGAACCTGGGGTCATCCTGGACTCAGTGTTGTCAATGACCCAGCCAGTAAACGTCGTCTTCTCCTCCTGCTTCAACACCCTACACATGCTCCGCAAGATCTACAGATGGATCCTCACCGGAACCAGAAGGACGGTCACCCAGGCCCTCGTCAGCAGCAGGCTGGACTACGGCAATGCTCTCTACGCAGGAACCTCATCCAGACTCCAGAAACGACTATAACGCATACAGAACGCCTCTGTGCGCCTCATCCTCGACATCCACCACCACAGCCACATCACAGCCCACCTGAAGGACCTGCACTGGCTCCCCGTCAACAAGAGGATCACCTTCAAGCTTCTCACCCGTGCTCACAAAGCACTCCACAACACCGGACCAGCATACCTCCACTAACGACTCACCTTCTACACCCCGAACTGCCAGCTTCGCTCCGCTGACCTTGCCCTCGCCACCGTCCCCCGCATCCGACGAGCGAACGCCGGCGGCAGATCATTCTCCCACTTCGCTGCAAAAACCTGGAACACCCTCCCCATCCGCCTGCGACAGACCCAGGACCTGCTGGCCTTCAGGAGACTCCTCAAGACCTGGCTGTTCGAGCCGTAGCAGCAACCCCGCCCCCCCAGCGCCTTGAGACCCTCACGGGTGAGTAGTGCGCTTTACAAGTGAACTGATTGATTGATTGATTGATGGATACTTCAAAGTCTACTTAATTGTTATTTTGTTTTTACTAGCTGCTTTACGTACTGTATAATTTTCTGAATGTTTGTCTCACTCTTGTTTACATTATTTAAGTATCTTGTATTTATATTTCTCTTTTCTTCCTAATATATGTGTGTGTTTCTCGCTTCCTGTTTCCCATATGGTCTCCTCTGTATGTTGATGTCCTTATCCAATTCAAGGCTGCCCTGATGTTCGTTGGAGTTCGAGTGCTGTCGTCATCGTCTTCTGGTGTCACCACCCTCATTTTGTATTTGTATTTTGTAGGTATGCTGTTCAGTCGTCATTTGTATGACTTGTATTGTCTTTTTGTCTCTTGTTTTGATTGCCCTTTCTTGGTATTTCCTTATATGGTTCTTTTCTGCCATTTTCTCCTTTCTATTATCTATGTTATCATTCCCCTTTTCCTTTCTCTTTATATCAAATAGAACCTCTTTTTCTATCCCTTTTCCTTTTCATAGTTGTTTCATTCTGTTCTTAACCTTACTACTATAGGCATATTGATTGTTCATGTTATTCTTTTCATATTACATTCCGGGTTACTACTTGGAATATTAAAGGGTTAGGTAACCCTATTAAAAGACAACAGGTGTTATCAGATTTAGCTAAACTTATAATTGACATTGCATTGTTTCAGGAATCCCATCTTTCTGAGCCTGTTTGCTTCTCCTTCTTTAGGGAAGAGAAATGGGGTTCTGATTCTCTGTCATTAAAAACTACATGTTTCAGTTGTTCATCAGGAATCAGATCCTGAAGGCAGTTGGGCTATTGTTAAACTCATTATTGATAATACACTGTTAGTAATCTTTAATGTTTATGGTCCAGTCTCTCTTGAGAAGGTTTTTTGGACAAAAATCTCTGATAAACTGCTTTTATATGATGACGACTATATTATATTTGGTGGTGACTGTATTCAAATCCACGATCCCATATTAGACAGGCACTCAGCAGTTAAGTTTGTCCATACTAGAATGAACTCACAATTTGTTTCCACAATATGGTGTAGATCGTTAGTTGATATTTGGCGACCTCCGCGAGTACAGTTTTTATTCAGTTCCACACCACTCACAATCCCGTATTGATTACCTCTTTCTCAGTAAGTCTTTGGCTCAACACATTCTTTAGTATGAAATAGGTTCGATTTTAATTTCAGATCACACTCCAGTTCGTGTTGACCTTGATCTTATTCCTTTATCACCGCATTCAGGTAGATGGCGCTTTAATAGATCCTTACTCTTAGACCCTAAATGTACCTACCAATTCAGTTCCTTCGGCTCTGAATTCTTCACTATCAATTCAACCCCGGACTCTACTTTTGCAATGATTTGGGATTCCTTTAAAGCAGCCACTAGTGGTTTTATAATGAACTTTGTTTCACAAAAGAAAAAGTCTATAAATGCCTTATCGACTCAATTACTTCATAAAATTAAACAGTTAGAATATACTTACTATCATTCTAATGATGAATCTTTCCTGAAAAATCTTATTGATGCTAAATATTAATATATTATCTACGTCTGCTTCTTCTTCTTATTTACTGAAAAGTAGTACTCATTATTAGTGCCAGAATAAAATGGGGAACTTATTAGCTTATTATCTAAAAATTAGAAAGGACAGAACTAGAATAGAATCCTTACAAGTTCCCGCAGGAATTCCTCTTTTTAAAGACAATGACATTTTAAACAAATTTGTTTCTTTTTATAAAAATTCATATTCCACAGAAACAGAAGCAGAGCATTCAGATCTATCAACTTATTTCCAATCCATTGCGTCTCCTTCCTCCCATCTTATTGAATTTGACTCATTGGGAGCTGATATTTCCTTAGCGGAAATCACTTATCCAGTCTCGGTACTACGGCGAGGGAAGGCTCCCGGGCCTGATGTCTTTACTGTCGAATTATATGACCATTTTGCAAATCTCCTCCTTCCCAATCTTTTACTTCTATTTAATTCCTTCCTTATTTAAGGTACTTCCCAGGGCACTTTACAAGAAGCCATGATTTGCTTAATTCCAAAAGATAATGAAGACCTTTTCTTATGTATGAACTACCCTCCCATCTCCTTATTCAATACTGACTACAAGAGTTTTGCTAAGATTTTAGCGTTATGCATTGACCCCATTTTGTACGATCTTATAGGCCCTGAACAATCCGGCTTTGTTTAGGAACGTTTACCTTCTGACAACTCTGAAGTCTTTTTTAATATCCTCAGCAAGGCCTCATCTTTAGACAATCCTATTGCTGCTATTGCTTTGGATGCAGAAAAAGCTTTTGATAGGATTGGATGGGATTTTATGTTTCATGCATTAAGATGGGTTGGCTTTCCTCCTAAATTGATTGCTTTGATTTCTCTATTGTATTCTGGTCCCAAAGCCTCGATTTTTGTTAAAGGTAAAATCTTAGATTATTTTCCTTAACTTAGAGGGGTACGACAAGGGTGTCTTTTATCACCTCTATTGTTTGTCATTGCGTTGGAACCTTTTCTTACTAACATCAGATGGGATGCTCGTATCTCAGGCTTCCAATTTGGTCCTGATCAGGTTAAAAAATGTCTGTTTACGCTGATGACATTCTCATATATGGTCTAACCCTATAACCGTTCTCCCTCCTTTTCTTAAACAAGTTGACATATTTTCTCAATTATCAGGATATCAACTTACTACCAATCAGTGTGAAGTATTGCTTTTAAATGTTCTATGTCAAAAGCATCTTTTTGTTCACATGGGTTTTTCATGGCAACCCTCTAAAATAAAATATCTGGGCATGA
This sequence comes from Triturus cristatus, assembly GCF_964204655.1. Lineage (NCBI taxonomy): Eukaryota > Metazoa > Chordata > Amphibia > Caudata > Salamandridae > Triturus > Triturus cristatus. Next base: position 960,140,526 of record NC_140592.1, read on the forward strand.
GGTTTTCTCTGACGATTCCTGAGACATTAAAATTAAATTTTGTCCACATAATCAAAACATTAAATGATAGTATCGTACGCTGACATCCTCTCTTTCTCTTATGGTGGGGCCGAAATGATTTGATTAAAATGATGCTAACCCCCCTGGTATTATATATTATTTCCATGATTCCTGTTCACATCACTGGGTATTATTTAAAGAAAATTGACTCCCTCTTAAAAAAAATTCTCTGGAAAGACAAACCCCATTGCATAGCTTTGTCCTCTTTAAAAAAGGATAACCCTAACGGAGGTCTTAGGTTTCCTGACTTCAAAACTTATCCAACTGCCTTTTCCCTAAAACATGCTGCCCGTTGACTCTCCTCTGAACTTCCCTTACTTCCTCCATTGTGGATTAAGACAAGAAAGTCTTCCCTTTTCTACTACTATCTCATTATTACGTTTTCCTATCATCTCCCACTCACGTAAACTTTTATCTACTCTCATACCATCATCTTATCCCTCAGTTTCTTCTTATCAGCAACAACCCATTTGGCATAATAAATCATTACGAATTAAGAATCCTACCATATACTGGAAGACTTGACGATCTAAAGGCTTCCTTTGGATATCTCAACTTCTAGCTGACTATCAACCCTTATCATTTATTGACCTCCAAACAATATTTTCTTTACCAGCTACCTTTAATTCACAATATGCTCTTTTACGTCCCTCTCTCATCTAATAATTTCTTGCTTTATGACTCTCTTTCAACCCCCCCAAAGTATACCACGCTTTTTCCAATATTAGACACTTCCCCATCTGCATCCATTTTATACAAAGCCGTACAATTACCCTCAGACGGGCTTAAAATGAACACTGAGTTAGCATGGGAAAAAGACTTATTGCAATGTTGGCCAACTAGTACATGGGATAAATTATGGCTTAAACTTCACAAAACCTCTCGAGCTGCAAACACCACTCAGACCCTTTATTTTGTTTATCAGCGTTCGTTATTTTCTCCGGCCACTTTAGCATCTTTTTCATCAAGCATGTCTTCTACATGTTGGTCATGTTGCTACTCTAATGCCAGTTTAAAACACATGTTATTTGAGGGCCCCCTATCCATTTGTTTTGGAAACAGGTTTGGAAACAAATCGGCAAGATTTTCAGGGTTAAGGTCCCTTTTTTTAAAATCACAGTTTTTTTAGGTTCTCTATCACCCCAATGGCCTCAGTCACCATCAAATTTTAAGTTGTTAGATTTATTGTTAGCTGTTGCTTTTCACTTAATAATGTCAAACAGAAAACTGTGTGTTTTCACCATAGATTAGACACCAATTATGTTTCTCCTATATCTCTAGCGACCAGAGGAATCTCTTAGGGCTCCCATTAACTATGTATTTATCCTTGTCTGCCTCCTCTGATCCTAAAGTTACTGATGTATCAGATGATGTACGGAAGCCTCCCTAATTTCACCTTGTTGTCTTTTCTATAGATCATTAGATGATATTTATGCTTTTAGATTTATACTTAGTCATTTAGTTTTGCTTATTATTATGCTTACAGTGTTTAGTTACTACCATTTATTTTTATTCTTAACATTATAAAGTAATTGTATACTGTTCCCTCCCACCTTTGCCCCTCCCCTTTTATTGTTTATATTGTTTATAATTCTCTTGCACACAGCGTGATAGTTATAATTTAAATACATTCTTGTTTTCCCTATAATCTTTATGTTAAATACGAACGCATATAATTCATTGTATTGCTGTTCCCTTTGTTTTTCATGTTGTTCTTAATAATCTAAAAAGAAAAAAAGAAAGTCTGACCAAACATTGTCAGACATCCTGAAGCACTAATGGAAATAGCCTGCCTCCATCAAGGATTGGCATCAGCGGAGGGTCACAACTAGTGCACAATCAGTAAATAACATTTTCTTTACTATTGGTAGGGGGGAGTGCAACTGATTTCAGTGGGTTTTCTGCTCCATCAAACTCTAAATGAGGTCCTCAGTCAGCCCTGCCAGAATATGAACATTTGACTTGCATAGCATTTGGCAGCAGGAGGTAATGTGCCAGGTGACACATGCCATCAATGACACCTTCTTTTATAATACCACTCCATTAATAGAGCCAACAGTGTCAAAACTCTTAACAGTTATGCAGCTCTAACAGATGTTCGCTGGCTTATAGCACCATGTCCACTCCTTGCCCTTGGGTTTGGTAGGCATGATGGGGTTCCCCCAACACCGCCTCTGTGACAGTTTCCAGCCACACCTATGCCTCATCTGGCATAGTGAAGGAACGGGGCTTGTGGGTGCTAAGGAAGGACTGGGAATAGTGGACCTGTTGAGAACATTTCACAGTATTTTCTCTTGCTATACACCACCACATTTACACTGTAGGACTGACTACTTCTTAGTCCAATTCTGCCAAGCCCATAAATAGGAGGTGACATACATAGCAGGATCTTTATCAGACCATTCCCCATTAATGATAACTTTGTGATGGGGAAGGGAATAGTGAGACAATGTGGTGTCTTCGAGCAGATGCACTAGCGGACACTGATTTCCCCCAGTGGCTAGCAGAAATAATCCATAATTACTCTATAACTAACATTCACATGGCTTGCTGCAGGACAGTGGAATGGGAAGCTTTGAAAGTGGTGTTACTAAGGGGAAGGAAAGTCATGGATATATGGGGTAACAAGCAACTGTAGACTCCCTGGGTGCACAGGAGGTGTAATTAAAGGACCTGGAGATGTCACTCCCCAAACACACACAGAACGTAACAGAGTGGGCGATGTTTAAAGCTTTGTTTATTGAGACACTGGAAAGGCAGGATAAATTTAATAGAAGGACATATAGACAACAGCTGTATAGGGCCTCACAGACACCCATTTTGAGGCTCCAAGATGAACAGAGATGCACACACAATACCCAGGAGGGCATTAATGGAGTATTTGAACAACACATGAACCCCTTGTATACAAAAGGTGATGGGAAAAAAGCGGTCCTCTATTTGGCGAGTCTCTGTCTGCATCACCTCCCTCCAGGACAAAGTGAAGCACTTTCCACCCCAATGAGCAAAGAAGAGATTTTGACAGTTATAGAGGAAATGATGATGGTTAATGCTCCTAGAGAAGATGGCCTATTCATTTTTATCGAGAGGCCTGTTGGCAGATGGATTTCTGGTAGTGTATAATGAAGCTTATGAGGCAGGGGGGCTACCAGCTTCAATGAGAGAAGCACAAATACGTCTTATTCACAAGTATGATAGGAACCTGACCCAAGTCATGTCTTATCGCCGACTCTCCATGTTAAATATGGATGGTAAAATACTAGGTAAAGTCCTAGCTGATTGCCTCGTAGAGGTCCTTCAAAACTAGTGCACGAGGGCCAATGTGGTTTTATACCACAAAGAAACATACTTCATAATATGCACCAGCTGATGCATATGCTCCATGCAGTAGGCTCGTCTGAATAGGATTGTGCCCTAACCCTACTTGATAATGAACAGGCCCTTCGGCTCGGTCTTTTGGACCTATCTGTCGGAAGTGCTATAGGTCATGGACCTGACACAGTCCTCTATTAAATGGATAAAGCTGTTATACACTCAGCTGCTGGCCCGGGTCCCGACGGGCCCCATGGTCTCAGAGCCATATGGATGGAATGTGGGACAAGGCAGTGTTGCCTTCTGTCACCCTTGCTCATTGCGGTCAGGATGGAACAGCTTGCCTGCAAGCTAATAAGTGTGCTTCACCCATGGAAAAGACATGGGAGAAACCACCCACATCGTGTCCATGAATGCAGATGATACTCTGGTGTACTTGCAGCATCGGGTGTACTTGATTCTGATCCTGTTGTAGGCCTTCACAGAATACTGTAAGATCTTGGGTCTCCATATTAACCAAAATAAATTATCCCGAACAGGGGTGAGAGGGGGGTTGAACAGCAATGACCTTCCTTGGTTAGGATCTCCTAGGAAACATCAGATGTTTGGTATCTAGGCACACAAATAGCATTGAATGAGGACAACAGCCATAGGTTGAATAGGGGGTGCATGGTGGACGGCTTATGTTTTGGAAAATGCTCCCATTTGCAGTTATAGGCAGAATAACAGTGTTTAAAATGGTTTTCTGACTCAAATGTCCTTATGTGCCACAGCAGGTCACCTTTTGATCCCTCAACAGACATTCATTGCCCTCAATCAATTGATGGGCGATGTGATATATGGGAAGGTAAAAGGACCAAAGGTAAACTTGAGATGCTGACATGGGTGTGGAAGATGGGAAGGCTGGAAGTTCCAGATCTCAAACTATACTACATGGTGGCCCAGTTACAGCATGCGGACCACTTGCTGGATAATGGGGCCAACTGGGAAACATGCCTCCTCAGAGGCTCGCATCATGATGTGCCTCATCCTGCTTTCCTAATGAAGGGTTGGGGGCCCCAAGCCATATTCCTTTACATGATTCGACATATCTGAAATGACTGCCCTTTGCAGAAGACTTGCCCCTGTAGCATATTCTCCCATTCGCACAGATAGCATTGGCCATGACTATGGAAAGGTTGAAAAAAGAGGGCTGTCTAACCTTGGCTGATATGTACCCAGAGAACAGACGTATATCACTTGAGGAAGTGCAGACAAACTTTGGGATTAGCTCAGGTCAGTTCCTACAATATGCTAAACTAGCCCGCATGACCAGGGGTGTGGACCCCCTTCACAGGGTACTCACCTCATTCTCAGGCACTGACAATGTGGCTGATCCTGCCCTGCTGAATACACCTTGTTTCTCATATATAATGCTCATTACGAGCTGATAAACTGACACACAAATTGAAGGCACAGGATAAATGGTGAGACCATTTACAAGTCCGCCCTGGTGAGTTAAGGCAGATTTGGTCACAAAGAGGCTTACTTCTCATACATGACCTGGCTTTCCTTGTCATGAACGCCTTTTGGTTGGAGGTTTACCCATAATCGCTACAGTAATCCCAGGATAGTGACTCCCACTTTTAAGCCCTATATATTACATATACCACCGAGAGCTGGGAAAGGAAAACATAGAAAATGATGTTTTTCAGGTTGGGCACAATTCTGGCCAAGAGGCGCATTGCCATTCACTTGACAAGTCCCTTAACGCCTCCTAAAGAAGCCTAGATTTGGAATACGTTGGAATGGGCTGCCGCAGAGGAGTCACACCTGCAGCAAATAAGTAAGGATGAAAAACTGGAAAGGACTTGATAAAATGGGCCAGGCTGATGTTGGCCATTTCTGGTCCACCTTGTGTTTTGCTCCTATAAGAGGGGAGTTCTGAAACTTGGCTGAGAATAATAGATGGTGGGAGGGGTACAGATGTCTGTAATCAGGCCATGCTACACACAGCAAATTGACTCATACCATAGGTAGATACACACAATGTACAAATGGGCCCACTGACCTTGGAACTCTCCCTTTTACAGGAAAGAGACAGCTATACAGAAAGTGGTTTGTAATGGCGTGCAGACGTAAGTAACTGTTATATTGCAGTGTAATATTGGTGAAGATGTAAACTAAGATCTGATTAGTTGAGTTTTTAGACGGGATAAGCTGCTGTTGGAAGTGAATGTACCTATGGCATGCTGGACCGATACAATAAAATGATACCTATGTAATTCAACTGCGGCATGAGATCTTCTCTGTTTTTCTTGTTGCAAATGCAATAAATACTAATATAAGAAACATGCCTCTATCTGCAATATTTAGAGTTAACTTTCCATCGATGTAATCATGGTGGTTAGACCTTTGCCCCTGGAGTAAAGGAAAAAATGTGTAAGCTGTCAAACACTAGCCAAAACGGCCATTACAGCAGCTTGAACAAGATGTTCCTGCTCTTCCAAAGTATGGGTCTTTATGTGACTGCTAGATGAAGAGCAATGGAATCCCCACAAAATCAATGGTAATATTTTTTTGCTTAAATAATCACAAATAATGTTTAATCTAAACGTTAAAAATACACTTAACAAACTGCAAGGTAGCCATTAATTTTGTACCATATTACACACCCATATCAAATAATTATTTATTTTTACAACCACCCCATACCTCAAGTACGTTTGTGAGGTTACTTTTTAAATAAAACTCACTTATCACAGAGACATATTTAATTATAGGCACTAAATAATAATATCTTGATAAGTGTTTAACATTAAAAATAAAGAAAGAATTACCTCTTTGGGTGCTAAGGACGAGACAGTTCAATTTTAGGTCAAACCTCACCAGCGTTTGCGCTGTCTGAAAGACCTGTTGTATCCATTCTGTGGGTTTTTGGCACACCCACCAGCTGCCATTGGTTGTTATTTGTGGCATTCAGAAATGCTGGCTTGTTACTGGTGCATTTGTATAAACGTCCCTCCTTTGTGTGCTTAGCTTCCTCTCTAGGAATTTCACTAAGAGAACCTTTTGGTTGGCCATAGCACTGTACAACGTGTGATGGCCCCTCCTCTAAGAGAACATTTTGTTTGGCTATCACACTGAACAGCGTGTGATGACCCCTCCTTCCTCCTCCCCTACGGAAATAGCAGTTTTTTTTTTTATCTTTTCCCAGAGAAGTGCTTTTTTTTGGTAGACACAGAAGATGAAGTGATTTGCCCAGAATCGCAGAATGTTCAGCAGATGAGGAGACTCCATGTTCTTCAGGTCCAAAGTCAGCAGCTCTGACCATTACACCAAATCTTCTCACATTGATGTTGGGATGGAAATGGAGCTTTATCGATGTATTTAAAACATTTTTATGGACATAATTCATATGCTATTGATTAGGACAAAAGGTCCCATTTTGTGACGACAATGAGCTCAAAATGGCTCTCATGGTTTTAATGCCCGGCCCTTCAATCAACCCCCCTCAGTAGAGGGTTCAAATGCTGTTGGCAAGTGTCACTCCATCCCTTACCTTGCTTCGTCCCTTCACAATGGGAAGGGGGCATGGCGCAGAACTTGGGCTGGTTATTTCAGTGTTCTTAGCTTTGCCGTAAGCCTGGCAATGGGACATAAGGGGCAAAAGGGAAAAATTCAGCAAGGGGACGATCCCTAATTGATCCCACATTTCTGACACCACTGTTCACCACTGGGGTCTCTGTGAAGGAACCACTCTAACAATTTACCGCCAACCTGTGACACTCTGTAATGACAATGAACCATACATTGCGTCAGAGGCTACGTCACTTGGGCTGTGGGGTCTGCACTGTCCAGGAATGCCACTCGCATGTGTCGTGCTGAGTACTAGAGCCTATTTTTTTTCCAGTTAATTTAAATACCGCTATGTTGCACGGCCACATTGATCTTCATACGTGGCCCCTGCCTTTATGGTTTTTACTCTAGGCTCTTCAGTCATTTGTTCCAATTTTTCATTATTCAAACAAAGATGGTGAAAACACCCTTTGTAGATGCACAGATTTACAAAACAAATTTACACGTTGCACCTGTGTAAAATCTGTGTCAGGTCATCAACTTTTTTGGCCCAGGGCTAGCACAGATATATGCTCAAATCCAACAGGGCAGAAAAACTTCAATTGCAAGGACAGTAGTTTGCTGCTTGCCATAACTGTGAGCAGTGGAATGCAGAATTACACATCTACCATTGAAGTGGGGAGCTCTGTGGCATGCCATGTGCTGGGCCCTTCAGAGTTTAGTCCTCATTGTGCATTTTCAGTGACTGCATTTGTACTCTCTGCAAAGACACACACACCATGCCCATTAACACACTGCACTAGCACACTAACATCTCTCACACAGCACAGGCAAACGTGGCACAATCACTGCACTGACGCTCTCTGCAGTGCTGTTTTAGGTACACGCACAATGCACAGGTACTTAGTCTGCACCTTCACTGACAGCATTTACATTAGCTGCACAATATTACACTGCAGACACACACTGCAAGCATATATATATATATATAGCTCTTTTTTTCTCTAGCACACTCAGACAGAATGCACATACAGTAAGTGCACAATCACTGCACACACTCCTTTCACTGATAGTTAGGTGCATGTGCGCATAGACATATATGCACGTACCTTACCAATCTGCACTGACAATTAGTGACCACTCTCACTGACTGCACATTCCATGCCTTAACAGACTATAAATACATGTGCGCGTACTGCAACAACACTCTTATGTCACACAAGAGCACATATCGTCCTTGCAGTCACTGCACGGATACTCAGAAATCTATAATGAACTCAGCAGTGATCATGATGAGGTAATAAAGCACCTAGGGCCAGATGTATGACCCTTACAATTTGCGAGTCGCAAATTGCATCGTTTTGCGACTCACAAAATGTAATTTACAACAGTGTCTCAGACACTGTTTGCGATTCCTAATGGAGTCGGACATTGCTTGCTTCATTAATATTCATAAGGTATGTGCAATTTGTGACTCCATTTGGAATGGCTAGCACTCCCAGGGATGTTGGCCTGCTGTGGTTGGCAAGCTAGCAGGTCTGTGACTGCTTTTTAAATTAGGCAGTTTTTTTTTAATGCAGCCCATTTTCCTTAAAGGAAAACGGAATGCATTAAAAAAGAAAAAATGAAAAGTTTCTGTTTCTTTTTTAAAGAGCAGGTAGTGGTCTGTTCTTCAAAATATTTTCACATCCATTCACAAAGGGGAAGAGGTCCCCTGGGGACCCCTTCCGGTTTTCGAGTGGCTTACCACCTACTTGAAGTAGGTGGTAAAATGCGAGTGTTTTGCTACCGCAATTGCAGTTGCAAAACAATCAAACATTGAAAAGCATGTCACTATTAGGAAGGGATACGTTTGGCACCCCCTTCCTAATAGCGAGTCGCAAACCCTATTTTACTTTGGTTTCTGGAATTCTGGATTCTGGAAGTTTACCTAACTGAAATGTAAGCAAAATGCACAATGTTAGGCAAAGTTTGAGGTTTGCTAGGGCATCTGGGTAAGACAGCCTGGTGAGAGCCGTAAAAGTTAACCCACTCTGGACTTCTGTAGGTGCCTAGTTTTCAGAAATGTCTAAATTCGTGTAGTTTCCATGGTTGTCGACTGAGCTAAGGTCCAAAAAGCACAGCTCTCCAAATTGCAAAAAAGGGTACGTTTTCAGTGTAAAAACTTGCTCTGTCCATGTTGCGAATTAGGCCCTTTCCTGGTGCGGGCACAAAGCCCACATGTAGAAGTAAGGCACCATTTTTATTGGGGGACATGGGGGAGCGGTGGATGCTAGGAAATTTGTGGCTCCCCACAGATTCCAGAACTATCCCTCACAGAAATGTGAGGTAAACATGATTTTTAGCCAAATGTTAAGGTTTGCAAGGGCATCAGGGTAAGTAAAGCTTGTGAGAGCGATACAAGTCATTTCATTCTGGACCTATCTGTGTATTTAGGTTTGTAAATGTATGGGTTGCTAGGTTTGTATAGGTGCCAGTTGAGCTAGTGCCCAAAATCCACAGCTATCCAAAATGCAAAACAGGGTCGGTTTTGTGTGATCTATCCATATTGTGTTTTGGGCCCTTTCCTGTCACAGGCACTTGGACCACCCACACAAATGAGGTAACATTTTAATCGGGAACATGGGGGAACACTAGGTGCTAGGAAATTTATGGATCACCACCTATTCCAGAACATTATCTGACAGAAATGTGAGGAAAATGTTTGTTTTAACAAAAGATTGAAGTTTGCAAATGCTTCTGGGTAAGATAACCTAATGAGAACAACACAAATCACACAACACTAGACAACCCCCGGTATCTAGTTTTTGGAAAAGTCTAGAAATAGTAGAATTCCCCAGGTGGAGGCTGAGCTAGGACTCAAAATCCACAGCGACACACATTGCAAAAAAAGCATGGATCCTGCTGCGCGTAATATCATTTTTCCCAGCCACACAAGTGGGGTACTATTTTTATTGAGAGATGCTTGAAAACACAGAATAGTAGAACGTTTGTTATAACCAATTGGATTTTACTGCATTTGTGGCTTCCAATTGCAAGCCAGTGTGCAAGAAAGAAGATATTTTGCTATACACCCTCTGAATTACATGATAGTATGGGTTAACCCCTTAGTCAGAGGTGACAAATACCCACTCAGCTCAGTATTTTCTTTGCATTCCAGAAATACTTAGGCTTTCTTCATAACTACTTTTCATTCTTTATATTTTTTATCATCTGAATTGCTGTATTGTTGGTACACAATGAAAAATTATTATAAGGTGTAGCTCAGTTTATTTGTTATGTTATGTTATGTTACATACATTTGTAATGCGCACTGCTGCCCCAGCAAAGGGGCGTCCAGGCGCACGGCAGGTAAAAATGCAACACCACAGGCAACACAACAGAAAAGAGGAAAGAGAATTTATTAAAACAAAAAGGTTTTTAAGGCCTTGCGAAAAACTAAAAGATCATCTAGCAGGCGCAACTCTACAGGAAGGGAGTTCCAGAGCTCGGCTGCTCTGACCCGGAAAGAACGGCCACCAGCCCGACACAGCCTGTATCGGGGAATCACAGTGAGTGCCTGACCCAAGGATCTCAGGGGCCGAGTAGGCACATACCAGGACAAAAGATCCGCAAGAATAGAAGGGCCTACCCCCCTCAGAATCTTGAACGCCATGCATAGCACTTTAAACTGAATTCTGGCCCGGATAGGCAGCCAGTGCAGTGATCTCAATGTGCTGGAGGCAGAACAAGAACGGGGTAGGCCAACAATAGCTCTCGCCGCAGAGTTCTGGACACGTTGGAGGCGGGTGACCTCAGCCACATTGGACCCTACCAGAAGAGAGCTGGCATAGTCCAGGCGAGATAACACTGTCGCCTGGACAATCAGCTGCCTGGTGCGATGGTCAAAGAACTTCAAAACAGGGCGAAGCGACCGTAAGATACCAAAGCAACAGGCCGCGATTTTCTTCGTGTGGCCAACGTAGCTGAGGGAGGGGTCCATCCATACTCCTAAGTTCTTTAATTCCGTAACCGGAAGGGGGGCCGGCCCCAGCTCCACAGGCCACCACCTGTCTCCCCATAGCTCCGATCTCTTACCTACGATCATGATCTCTGTTTTCTTGGCGTTGAGCTGGAGACAGTTGTTCCTCATCCAGCTCGCCACCGCCCTAAGTCCACTCTGAAACCTGGGGGCATCCCGGTCGGCATCCCCGCTGATCGTAACCGCTAGCTGAGTGTCGTCAGCATATGAGACCATAGTCATGCCCCATTGCTTGACGACCTCAGCCAGCGGTCTCACGTAGAGATTAAACAACGTGGGGCTCAGCGAGGATCCTTGCGGCACCCCCTGTTTCAAAGGATGGAATTGGGACTGGAACGGTGGAACGGCAACGCTAAAGAAACGATCGTCTAGAAAAGACCGGAACCACTGGAGGGCAGGTCCACCCAGCCCAATCTCCTCCAGGCGATGCAACAGGATAGGATGCGAAACAGTATCAAACGCGGCGCTCAAGTCCAATAAGACGAGCGCTGCTGTCTGTCCCGCATCCATCACCGTGCGAAGATGTTCAGCCATGGAGAGGAGGGCGGTCTCCGTGCTGTGTCCAGCACGGAACCCATTCTGGGTGGGATCCAAGATGTTAGCATGGATAAGGTGGGCAGAAAGAACTTTGTTGACATGGGCCTCCAACACTTTAGTCGGCCACGGAAGTAAGGAGATGGGCCTATAGTTTTCAGGTTTATCTGGATCCAGGGACGGCTTCTTCAAGATGGGAGAAACCACTGCCCGCTTCCAGCTAGCGGGTACCGTGCTTGATTCCAACGAGATGTTAATCAGGGAGTGAACCACGGCCCGTCCCACAAACGACTGCTCTCTAAAAAGAGTCGCAGTAAGGGGATCAGCGGGGGACCCTGATTTGACCTGCAGAGCCAGGAGGTCAAACCCCTCTGATGTCAGCGGGGGCAGCACGTGCAAGGTGGTACCACCATAGATGTTGATCGGAGGCTCTGCCGGAGGCCCTGTACAAGGGAACGTCCGATAAATGTTTTCGACCTTTTCCAGGAAAAATCGAGCAAGAGCCTCACAGTGAGAGGTGGAACCAGTCGTCGTGATACAGGCACGCTTTGCCAAAAGGTCCTTCATCACTTTAAAGATGGTTTTAGAGGGGTTGGAGCTGTTGCCAAATTCAGTAGCGTAGTAAGCTGCCCGAGCTTGGCAAACAGCCCGATGGTAAGCTTTGACGGAGGCGAGATAAAAAGCTTTCTTCCCGCTATCGTACGCCTTCCGCCAAGCCCTCTCTGCTCGCCTACAACCACCCTTGAGAGTACGTAAGGCACCATCGTACCACGGACTGGAGTCCCTGGAGCTGACTTTACAAGCGGCAATAGGGATAAGGGCGTGCATATTGCATGTTTTTGGAGAACCTACAAACCCCACATATCACCTATTTTTAATCTGTGGATTTCTTCTTTTTTAGCATCAACCTCACCTCTCAGGTCCCTCATAGAGTCCTCAAGGGCTTTAGTTCTTTGCATTAGAGTATCTATCATCCCCTCCAACACTTTACATGCCCTTTGTAAGTCTCTCTTTCTGATTACTCTCAGATATTCAAACTTAGAACTTATTTCCTGTGTGAGGGCACCCAACATGTTCTCTTTGATATCCTGCTTATGGGCCTGTTTGGAATATGACACCGACCCCATAGCCTCCTCCATTTGATCTCCCAGTCTGCTCTTTCCTGTTGGTCATCCTACTGTTTCTGCTCCACATTACTGCATGTACTACTGTCCTCTGACACCAAAAATGTGTTCCTTGTCGGTATTGCTTCCATTATTCCAGGTGCTTGGCTCAGCTAACTAGTCAGCTCAGCCACCTCAAGCAAATTTCCCTCTTGCATAATAATCTCACTGTTTACTAGAGGCTCTGGCTCTTTCAGGCCTACCCTATCTCCGCCTTTTGCTGAATGGACTTTGTTAGAAATGGGGGTCTCTATTTGGCAGAGGTAGGTACCTTTGTCCAAATGGGAACCCTTGCTTCTAGTTAGGGTAAGTGGGATGCACACTTTAGATAACCCTTGCTCACCCCCTGGGTTGCTTGGCACAAGCAGACAGGCTTATCCCAAACGCAATGTGTAAAGTATTTGGGTCAAAACACACAGTAATACAGTGAAAACACCACAAATATACACCACACCAGTTTAGAAAAATAAATATTTTTATCTAAACACAAGACCAAAACGACAAAAATCCAACATGAAGGTAATAAGGTGTGACTTTAGAACAGTTATAGCTCCACCAGGGGCAACTGCAACATCATGACAGCAATAAATCTAAAGTATGACGCTGACTTCTAGGAGCGCATACCGGGCACGGAGTCACAAGGACCCCCAAATAAAGAGTACCTTGGAAACTAATTCTATGACGATGCACGGCGTCGTGGAGGTGAGACGTTGCGATGCAGGCTCTGGCAATGACGGAGTCAGTGAGAGCGGTGGTGTCGGGAAATGGCAATAACTGCAGGCATTGGCAGATGTCGTTGCTGTGGTGCAGGCCAGGCGGTGCGCCGTTCACCTCACAAACCGTGCCTCAGGACTTGGTGCAGGTTGCGGCCTCACAGCCGCGTCGCTGACGGCATCGGAGACAGGTTTTGTTACTTTTCTTATGTTTATTTCAGTTCCCAACAGCAGGAACAACCTCCAGAGGCCCAAATCTGGTATAGGTACCTCCTGGCAGGTCAGAACTCTCAGCAATAGAGTTCAAGGGAGCTGGGGGTGAAGTCTTTGTGTCCCTGAGACTTCAGAACCGGAGGCCAGCACACTCAGGGCCTTGGAGACGCTTCGTCATGCAGACTCACAGCAAAGTTACAGTCTTTGCACTCTCCTTGGCAGAAATAGCAACTGCAGACCAACACCACACAGCGCACAGCAAAGGGGCAGAACTCCTCCTCACAGCTCTTCAGCTCTTCTCGTTGGCAAAGGTTCCACTTGAGTCCAGAATTGATCTAAAGTTTTGGGGTTTAAGGTCTACTACTTATACCCAATTTTGTTTATGTTCTCTTTGTGCAAGTGTCTCTGAGCCCAGTCCAAACCAATCCTGTCCTCACTAGTGCACTATGACCACAAGGGGTGGAGACAGCATGGGGCAAGGGAGACAGGCCCTACTCAGGTACAAGGAAATCTCTTCCCACTATTCCAAATGCAGCCAAGCCCCATTCAGCTCAGCTCTGAGTCATGCACGAAGGCCCAGGCACACCTCAATTTCCCCGGTGGCTGTCTACAGTGAATGCACATCCCCAGCCCCTGTCATTCCAAAACCAGACAGTTAATCCACAAACAGGCAGAGGCACACAGATTGGTTAAACAAGAAAATGCCTACTTTCTAAAAGTGGCATTTTCAAACACATAATTTAAAAACCATCTTTACTAAAAGATGTGTTAATAAATTCTGAGTTCAGAGAGCCTAAACTTTATTTCTCTATCTAGTCCCAATGTGAAGTTATACTTTTAAGATGTAACAAAGTAGTTCCCATTCTACCCTATGGGACAGATCGCCTTTCAATAGTAAAAAACAAAATTGGCAGTAGTTCACTATCAGGATATGTCACATACACCAGTATATGTCCTACCTTTCACATACATTGCACCCTGCTCAGGGGGTACCTTGGGCCTACCACAGTGGTGCCTTACATGTAAGAAAAAGAAAGGTTAGTGCCAGGCAAGTGAGGGCACTTGCAAGGTCGACATGGCGGTTAACAAACTGTACACAGACACTGCAGTGGCAGGTCTGAGATACCTTTTCAGGGCTACTCATGTGGGTGTCACAATCAGTGCTGCAGGCCCACTGGTAGCATTTTATTTACAGACCCTGGTACACTCAGTGCACTTTGCTAGGGACTTACCAGTAAATCAAATTTGCCAATCAGGGAGAACCAATTGTAATCACAATATACACCGGGAGCACTTGCACTTTGACACTGATCAGCAGTGGCAAAGTACTCAAAGCATCTCAGCCAGCAAAAATTAAATCTAGCACAGCATCAAAAATACAGGCTGTAGAGGGAAAAAGTCCAGCACTCCTCAATAAGTACCTTCCATTGGGTCCACCACATACACCTGTCCCCCACACAGCCCCCTGCACAAGCCCTCTGGAATCCGTTCACCTCTCCTTCATAAATGCTGCATTCAGGCAAGAGACTACAGTGGCTAAAGCAGCTCCCTCAGAATCCCCTCACCCGAGTTCAGAGGACATAAGCAAGTTGCTCTGCCCCATCTTTCAGGACAGCACAGTTGCCTGCAATGTACCTGATGGAAGGAGAAACCAGGAACACGTTCGACTTGTGCTGGTATCGCCTACACTGCCTCAAAGGGAGATCATTGCAGCTGCCCATCTGTCCTGTCTAAGGTGTGCCACTTCCTGCTGCCAGACATTCAGGTCAAGAGAAGAAGGTGCCAAATCCTTTCACTTAAGCACAGGGTGCATCTTCAAAGACTCTTTCCTGCCAGCCCACCATACAGCACTAATACGGTGGAGGTTGGTAAGTACCTGAGGAGGATGCTTGCGACCAACTCATTAGCTGGCTGCCATTTTGCCCCACCCAGATTAAAAATAAGAGACAATGAGCTGCTGGGAAAGCTGGATGAGCTGGAAAATAATGCTAGGCAAAACAATATAAGGATTTTAAATATTCCAGAGGGTGCAGAAGGGGGGTATTTTGGGACATTTGTAATTGACCTTCGGGAAAGCTGCCTGTTAAAGGCTGAAACAATAGACATTACATAAGACATTAAGAGGGTGCATCGAGACCCCTTTAAGAAAAACTTCACCAAGAAAAATCCAAGGCAATAGCCTTAAAAGACAAAAATCGGAGAGTAAAGGACTTATCCTTCAGCATAAGAGCGAACTTATCTAGGGTGATGCAGGAAAGGCAGTGGAAGTTGCGGACGTAAAGATATGACTTGTAATTGACCTCTGTGGAATGTATGATGGTATCCCACATGTGTTTAGGATGCAAGCATTCAGAAAGCCGTCTTTTGAATAAACGTATCTTTAGGACGCATTGTTCTTGCATGCAAGTCGTTTTAACCACTTGCCTTAGGGGGTGCTGGTTGTTGGAATAGTTTAATATACTATTCTAACTCACGTCTGTGCAACAGTAGGGAAGGTGTTGGACTTTAAATCCTACACCATTTCACCAATGTGCCCCTCTAAATGCAAGTCGTGGTTATGACTGGCGTGCAGAACAAATGCGTGCTAATGCCACAATCGTTCTATTGTCGGCGCTGTGTTGACACAGCGTGATTCCAGGTTCACCTGAAAGCACGTTTCCTCCTATGTGAATACCAAAGTTCATAAAGTTAGACTTTTGTCTCGGATTGCCTTTGTGAATCTGGCGCTTTGTTTCAGTTGCAAGAGTTGACACACTAGCTTATAGGTGTAATAGGTTTGGCAACTACTTGGAAATCTTATTAGGATTATGAACTTTCGATACAGTCAAAGCCTTCAATACAGTTAAATGATCTTATTTGAATTCAGTCCTCAGACATATTGATTTAGGAGTAAACTTTAGTATTACTATTGGGCCTTTCAATGGAAGTATCACAGAATGCTGTTAGAAGCCCCCACCCCCCCAACCAGTCACAGATAGGACTTTTGCTATATGCCATGCTATAGAACATATTATCAACTAAATTGCAGGGCACCCATAGTGGACAAGAGAAAAGTGGGACAAACACTCTTCGAGGAGCAACTACAAGACACTTCATCTAGGAAGAAAGAGATCTCACTTTGGTACTGGTGGATTATTTATGCTGTGTATGGGGACTGTAAACTGCCAGAGTAACTATGGAAGAAAAACTTGCCAACGCTGGATCTAGAAAATAAGTGGCAAGCATCTATGTGTATTTTATGGATAAAGAGTTAAATTAGCTCCTCTATGAAAAAATCATTTGTTTACCTTACACATAGCTTATTGGACACTACACAGGCTCTCAGAGGTGGGAATTGGACTGGAGAGGAAGTGTGGAGTCCTGATGATGTATGCATGTTCATATTGTGTCCCGGCCTACAAGTTTTTTTGGGAAGTGTAGGTAAGGCCTTAACTGAGATAACGGCTCAGGAAATTAAGGTAAGCCTCCTTTAGAAACTAGGGGACTCATTTACAATATAATGCTGCAGCGTGGCACCGCAAGCCCTTTGGCTGCACCACACTGCGGCACTTTCAAAGCACAGGAATGAGTCCTATCCACAAGGATATGATGGATACCTTTGCTCTCCCCTGCGCTGGTGCACAATTAGCTGACATGAGCTGACACAGGCCTTGTGCCACGGTGTAAGGATGCCTGCATTACTGGGGTGATTGTTTATGTGCAAGAAGGTGCCCCTTCCTGCACATAAACAATCATAAGAGGTGATTTCCTTGTTCTATATGTGCTGCAGAATGCATAGAAAGAGGAAAAAAACTAGGAGAATAATACATTTCTCCTCATTGAGCCTCCCTACGCCTCCCCTGGGGAGGTGTTGCATTCAGACGCATTTCCAGGTTCATGATTTCTCGTAAATCTGGAAATGTGTCAGGTTTCATAGGTGTTGCGTGGAAACACCCACAGCAACACCCATGGAACGCCCTTTTCACGCAAAGTGCTGCGTTTAAAGGGGCCATATGTCCAAGGACAAGAAAAGCCACGAAGGGTGGCTTTTCTAGACCTTGTAAATATGGGGCAGCAAAATGCACCGCCAGTGCGTCACAAAATTTGACGCACTGGGGGCGCAAGGGAAATGTAAATGAGCCCCTAGAACTCTAATTGGTAGAGGTTTTCATCCTGCCGAAAAAGGGACCGCAATCCTAGTCAGGGTATGCTAGATACAGACTTAAATTAACCTGTGCTCCCCCTGTGGTAGCTTGGCAGAAAGCAGGCAGGATTAACTTAGGAGGCAACACATACACAGTAACACCCATGGAATGCCCCTTTCACGGAAAGTGCTGCGTGTAAAGAGGCTGTATTTACACTGACAGGAAATGCGACGCCGTGTGCTTTTCTTGTCCTTGTAAATATGGGGCAGCAAAATGTGCCGCTGGTGCGTCACGCAAAATGTGACACACTAGCAGCACAAGGGAAATGTGAATAAGTCCCTGGATCTCTAATTGGCAGAGGTTTTCACCCTGCAAAAGTAGGGACCGCAATCCTAGCCAGGGTATGCTAGATAAAGACTTTAAATTAATCTGTGCTCACCCTCTGGTAGCTTGGTAGAAAGCAGGCAGGATTAACTTAAGAGGCAACACATGCACAGTAACACAATGAATACACCACAAAAAGGCTCCATCCAGGTTTAGAAACACAGAGAATATTTATCAGAGTAAAACAAGACAAAAACTAAAAAATCCAATAAGTGGAAGTTGAGATATGAATTTTTAAAGAATAAACCAGAAATAGTATTTTAAAGTCACTAGCGGTCAAAAGGTTACTTGAGGTCCCGAAGGACAGGGACAAATCCAGAAATCAGACCAGCCGTGATGGGGGGCAGACCAGCTACAGGACACAGGCAGGTCCCGCTGAAGAAATACCTTGGTGAAGCAATTGTCGACGTAGAGAGCCTACTGCGTCATCAAGGGGTCCTGCGTCATCGTCAAGCTCAGTTGAAGTGAATGTAATGCGTAATTGTTTTACCACACAGAGCATAATCATTGAACCATGCAGGCTGTTGATCCACTGTCATCAAGCAGCCTCTGGGTCGAAGGGCGATGCAGCGGAATTTCTCAAGCAGTTAAGCAATGCAACCGTTTTTGCAGAAGTCAGTTGCAGATCCCACTTCTGAGGTCCAAGACTGGACGTGGCACCTCAGTCTTTTGTTTCCCTGACACTTCAGAAAATAGGAGGCAGGCCAGCAATCCCTTGGAGTCACTCTGGGTTCAAGTGAGATTGGTCCAGCCCTTAGCCTCAGCAGGGCACAGATCAGCATGCAGTAGGGCAGCTCAGCAAAGCAGAGAAGCAGTTTCTCAGAACAGCCAGTCAAGGCAAAGTGACAATCCTTACAGCACAGCAGTAACTCCAGCAGAGTTCTTCCCAGGCCCAGTAGTGTACTGTGGAAATCACAGATAATCTGTGAGCATAATCTGAAGCCATCTTGTTTGTGGCATCCATTTTGTCAGCTATGTAATTCTTCCATCCTCTGCTGGTCGTATTTTTTCCCTGCCTGTGCTGTCTATTTTAGTTAACTTCCTGACTCAGCTAAAAGCAATAGGCATGCTAAAGAGTTTGTAGCTGCCAGAACACCTGGTCTCAGACTCAACCATCAATCTCTTAGTGCTACCATAAGCAATCCTGCTCTCCCTCCCACTTTGCTAACTAAGTGATTTCCCATTTGCCCATGTTTGTCGGTAGTTATTCTTATGTAGGCCTGTAACTTCTATTTGTAACTACATGCTTACCAGTGCAGAAAACTCAGTATAAAAGGCCCATGGTCTGTGTATTCAAGCCACTACCTCCTGGAACACTTGAGGGTGTTGTATGGGTGTGGTCTCACTCATGAGTGAATAAACTTGTCATTTTGAATTCCAACTTCCGTGCCAATCTCTATTTTGTTGGTCTAAGGACCCGTGGACAGAGAAGGGTGAACCTCTGCACCGGTGGGCCCCTAAAAAGGCTAATTTCCACAGTTTGGCACCTGACTCATGGGGCTTGTAGGAGACGCGGCCGTCCGAAGGAGTGGTCTTGATGGAGGACATAAATCTACTGAGGAGGTACCCTGGACGAGGAGACCCTTGGTCTTTGCAGACCGACATGTTTTTCCGGATTTGACCCTCAATGTGGTGGCGATCCCGACTGAGATCTCCTTTGGCGTAAGTTTTGCAGTGACCCTTAGGTCGACCCGGAGCTTGGCAGGTGGAGATTGGAGACTTTGGTTTGGTAAGGTTGCTGAAGCGACACTCTTGTTTTGGATTTGCTTGGCCAAGATTCTGGTTTTGTTTGTTTGTTTATTGCAATAAACAAAGGCAGGTAATGAGGAGGTTTTTGTCTCTACTCTTGATATACTTGAGATAAATACTATTTGACTAAAATATTATATTTTATTATAATATTTTTGGCATGCCTGCTCCTAGCACACTTCGTAGAATGTGTTGCTGTCTTGGAGGTACCCATATGGATCTAGAAAGTAGTCAGCCGGCTCCCCTAGAAGGAACACCTAATAGGTTTATGTATATTAAATATGATATTTCTTCCATAATGTATAGTATACTGTGGAACAAATATACAAAAAAGGATCTTGATCTACGATGGCCAGTAAATGGGTCATTTGATTTTAAAAAGATTCAGTATGTTGAGAAGTGTCTGTTTAAACGAAAGAGTTGACAAGATATGTTTGAAAGTGTACGAATGTGGGAGAAAGAGGTGAATGAGAGAGTGAGGAGAAAAGAAGCTATAGCAGAAAAAGAAAAGCGCAAACCGATTCATGAAAAAGTATTGGAAATAAAAAATAAGGAAATGAACGAAATGAAAGAGACAGAAGATAAGGAGCGTCATTTAGAGGTAACTGGCCAGTACCCTGTTAGGTGCCCCATTTATCCCATATTTAACAAACCTCAAGATGATTCTATTTTGTTAGACAGACCTCCGCCCCGTATAAATTCCCTAGTGCCCCTGAGAATGAAGGTTCTGAAGAGGAGCAATTTTCTTCAGAAGAAAAAGATGAAGATAAGAAAATCGGGCAGACAACACGCTCTACTTTAACTACTGATTGTAAGGCCACTCTAAGATCTGCTGCCCATAAAGCAGCTCGTGGGAATGCCTCTGCTCCAGAAATTCTAGCAATGGTTCAGCAATGGTCAGATTTAGAGCAGTTATGTTTTGTAGAGACGTTTACTTGTGAAGTAATAACCAGCTTTAGAAAAGATTCTGGTGCTCTAGAGCCCTCTGATATAAATTCTGATTATAAACAGTTCAGTGATGGCACCTTTATTTTTTCACAGTTGTCTGATCTAATTAGGCGAGTGGTTTAATTACGCGTTGACGCATTCCGTCTAGGAGAAGAGAAAAAGGCAGTTGGTAAAGCTACAACTGAGCAAACAGTTCAGATCCCAGCGCGACAAGAAGAAGCTCCAGGGACAGATACAGACACTAGTAATCCTGTAGTTACTGTGAAGCTGATGCGTGAAGCTGCGCCTTTGTATGTTCCTTCAAAGGGAGCGAACACAAGTGACTATAAAACTTCAGATAATGCGAAGGGATATTTTATTTATAATTGGGTCTATACCCCTTGGAGTAGAGCAGACGTTATGGCTCTTAAAGCTGCTTTGCCTGATCCAAGCAAAAATCCAGTCGCTTTTTTTGAAGAAGTAGAAGGAGCTATTAGCTCCTGCCCTATGACGTTGCCTGATATTGACATGTTTTTTGGCCTTATTTTACCCCCTGATATGGGGAGATCAATTCAGAAGGTAGATGATAATGTAGTTTATGGTAATACTTAGGTGCATTTAGAGGAAATAGATGCTGATAGAGAGTCTGCGCAGAAACCACAACAGGTGATATTAGATCTTCCCAAAGCCATTGTAACTAAGTTGAAAACTCTTGTTCATCCTAAGAAAATAGATTGGACAACATTAGCGTCTTGTAAGCAAAAAGTGGATGAGTCAGTTTCTGATTTCTTTACACGATTCGAAGAGACATTCCATGACTTTAGTGGGCAGTCGTTGACAGATGACACAGGTAAGCATCTGTTGGTCGATACATTTGTCGCTAACATGTAGCCAGAAATAGCTAATCGCCTAAAGTCCAGTGAGATTTCATGGATTACGTCTTCCCCTGTCTCCCTTTTGATTATGGCCCAGTATTATGAGCGTCAAGAATTGGAAGCAAAAGGCCAGGGGGATAAAAAAGTTAAGGATTTAAAAACGAAAGTTTTGTTGGCTCAAGTCTACGGTCCAACATTTAGAGGCGGTGGTAGAGGAGGACGTTCAATGTATCACCATGGTATACCCCCTTTCCCTCAAGCAACTTTGTCTTCTGATCAGTGTGCGTATTGTAAAGAGATTGGACATTGGCGTTCTGAGTGCCCCCATTTGCAAGGTCAGCAGTATCAGCGGGGTATAGGAAGTATGAGAGGCCGCCCAGGGAACACAGGAAATAGGGGAGGCATGGATAATCGTGCTAGTATTGCCGCAGTTGAACATAATCCTAATTCTTTTAATACCTTTGATAGGCACAACCAATACCAAATGTCTGATTACTTGGCTGATGGCCCTAAGGATTCTGATTATGCATAGGAATGCCTAGGATGGGGTAAGGAACCGGTTGAGGTCCCAGTAGATCAGAGGGGTCCCTATGTCGATGCAAATGTCTTGGGTTCTACTGATCGCTTTCTAGTAGATACAGGAGCTATTTGCAGTGCTCTGTCTAAAAAATTGATTCATAGGGCTCCCCTGTCTGGCACAACAATAACATCGATAGGATTTGATGGGACACCTTCCCTTAGCCCACTGTCACAACCACTTGCATTTTAGTCTTGATAAATTCACTGCTACATGTCCATTTCTGCTTTCCCCTAACACACCGGATAACATTGTGGGTATCGATATGCTTAAACATTTTCGTGCTACAATACGTTGTTTCCCAGAAGGTGTGCATGTAATTTAAACGATAACTATCCAATGGTTGAGAGGTCTTGCCTTATTAAAGAGGATATTGGTTTGGCATTGCTATCTAGTACCTTGTGGGCTACATCAGATACCGATGTGGGTCAAATGGTTATCCCAATAGTACATATTCAAGTGAAGGAAGGAGCTTCATTGCCCCGATTGCCTCAATATAAAATCTCTCAAGAAGGCAAAGAAGCATTGATACACATTGTGCAGGATTTGATCAGAGTGGGGGTTGTGGAAGGACTTCCTTACAATACCTGTAATAGCCCTATTCTTCCCATTTTGAAAAAAGAAACTGATTCTAAAGTTTGTAGATTTATCATTGACTTGAGAGAGGTCATCAAGATAGTAGTGTCCCAATATCCGGTAGTTTCTGACATCACAACACTTTTTACTACGGTTCCTCCTACTGCAACTATATTCAGTGTGATTGATTTGAAGAATGCATTTTTTCAATACCTATTCATCCTGACAGCCGTTATTTGTTCGGCTTCACTTTGAATAATCACTCATTCAGATTTTGTAGAGCTCCACAAGGGTATACAGAGAGTCCTAGCATTTATAGCTACACATTGAAAAGACAGCTTGATTCTTTCCCTGCACCGAAACTGGTGGCTCTCATTCAATATGTCGATGACATCTTGTTGGCTGCTGATACCCCTGAACAGTGTGAAGAAGGAACACTATTATTACTATCATTTCTTGCATCTCATCATCACAAAGTCTCTCGGAAGAAATTGCAATATTGTAGACATCAGGTTACCTACTTGGGTCACCTCCTGTCTAAGGAGGGACGTGTACTCACACCAGACCGCATTCAAGCTATTTTAGACACGCCTGTGCCCCGTACTTAGAAGGATGTTCGTGCACTGATTGTTCTTACTTCTTTCTGTAGGCAGTGGATCCCTAGCTTTTCTTACATTGTTAAACCCTTGTTGGCCCTTTTGACTAAAGACAATCCGATGCCTCTCTCATGGACTACTGAATGCCAGAATGCTTTCCAACAGTTGCGTCAAGCTCTTTGTTCTGCACCAGTATTAGGAACTCCAGATTACACTAAGGCCTTCACACTCTGTGCACATGAGAGGGACGGTTGCGCTCTCTCGGTTTTAACCCAGATACACGGTGATAAGCAGCGTCCTTGTGCCTATTTTTCAGCTGTCCTTGATCCAGTCGCTCGTGCGTTGCCTGGGTGTTTTTGAGCGGTGGCAGCGGCAGCTGTGTCCATACATCAAAGTGAGGGAATAGTCTTGTCACATAGATTGCTTGTGCTAGTGCCCCATTCAGTTGACGCCCTTTTAAATCAAACGAAAACACAGCATTTGACTAGTGCTCGCTTGACAGGATATGAATTGACATTTTTGGCCCCTCATATCACACTGAAAAGATGTTTGACTCTGAATCCTGCCACACTATTGCCATTTCCAGCTACTCAGTCTCAGTCACAAGAGTCACATGATTGTATATACCTTACTGAAGAACAAACAAAGGGTCATGTTGACCTACAAGATACGCCCCTTTCTAGTTTTGATGGGGAATTGTGGATCGATGGGTCCTGGTTGAAATTCAATGATGGCACGACATCTGCTGCGTATGCAGTTACAACACTTCAGACAGTAGTTGAGACAGCTCGCATCCCACAGAAGTCAGCTCAGGCAGCTGAGTTGATAGCGCTAACAAGAGCATGTGAGCTTAGCATTGATCTGCTCGTTAACATCTACACCGACAGCTGATATGCTTTTGGAGTGGCTCACGATTTTGGGCAACTCTGGATGGAAAGAGGCTTTCTTACTTCACATGGAACACAAATAGTGCATGGGGAATTAGTACATAATCTCCTTACTGCCTTGACATATTCTAAGAAAGTAGCGATTGTTAAGTGTAGTGCACACAAGAAAGTGACTGATAAAATAGGGTAAGGCAATACCTTTGCGGATCACACAGCCCGTGTGACTGCAATTCAGCGAAGTACTACATCTATGTATGTGGTTAAGTCACAGGCTGAACGTTGGCATGATGCCAGGCAAGAGGTGCTGGACATGCAACAATCTGCCTCTGCTGAAGAACTAGACCAATGGTCTGAGGAGGGAACATTGGATGATGAGGGCTGTTGGAGGAATAAAGAAATGACGAAGTGGAAATTGCCCACAGCCTATTTATATCCTAGGATTCACATGACACATGGACCGGCACATGCTGGTGCATCCTCAATAGCAAAACTACTTATGCAAATTTGGGATCATCCAGATATTGCTGGCACAGCTAAAAAGATAGCCAGTCTTGTCTGATTTGTCTCCAGTATAATCCTGGAAAGGGAACACAAACTCCAACAGGAGGGTTTGCAATACCTACTACACCTTTTGAGGTTCTGCAAATGGATTATATCCAGCTTGAATGCTGTAATAATCTAAAATATGTCTTAGTGGTGGTCTGTGTCCTCAGTAAATGGATAGAGGCATACGCTACAAAAGATAATACAGCTCTTACTACAGCAAAGGTGCTCCTAAAAGAGTTTTTCCCTTGATTTGGCATTTGCCGAGTTTTGTGTAATGATAACGGACCCCATTTCATTGGGCAAGTTGTTGATTACCTCATGAAAGGATTGGGAATCAAGCAGAAATTTCATGCTGCTTTTCACCCACAATCAGCAGGGCTAGTGGAACGATACAACTCTACCCTCAAACTTAAGTTGGCCACAATACAAGCTTCGACATCTCTGAAATGGTCTGATGCACTGCCCTTGGCATTGCTATCCATTAGATCGATACCACATACACGATCTGCCCTCACACCATATGAGGTGGTTTTCAGGAGGCCAATGAACATTTGGGGAATTCTTAAGCCACGCCCTAAACATGATGTACGTTGTGTATTGATGAACGACTATTTGTCTCAGTTGACTGACAATTTGTCTTCTATTTATCAACAGGTTCGGGAAACGCTTCCAGACAGGTCGAAGGGTGAAGGCCATGATCTACAGCCTGGAGACTACATGGTGACGAAGTCCTTCCAGAGAGCCAGCTCCATAGCCCCGAGGTGGCGCGGCCCTGAGCAGGTGCTCTTGGCTTCCAGGACTGCGGTGCGAGTAACCAACTGGAAGAACTAAGTCCATGCCACCCACTGTCGGTGGGTTCCGCATGACCTAGTGAGCCCAGCTGTGTTGGCGGATCATCGCAACATCTTGGACACAGAGAAAGGACAAGCCACGTCACCTGAAGAACCTGAGGAAGTCTTCCTTGACCACACGATCCCTGGTACATTGCGATATCAGCTGCGACCCCGGAAGAGAGACACGTCGTTGCTGAAAAAGACTGTTTGGGCCACTGTCCTTGGTTAGTGAAAGACTGAGTTACAAAGGGGGGTATTCATCTACCGGCTACTCATCTCAACCTCAGTGAAGAAACCAACGTCTGCCCAGGACCTTAGGTCACCATCTGTTCTGTTGTTCAACGGCAAGATGAACATGTCTGTGGAGAAGAAATCAATTGCAGCAAGACTTTGTGATCGAAAGAGTATGTTTGTTATTGAACTCACTTCAATTATTGTTCTGATTGCTACACTCACATGGGTTGTAGAGGGAGTAACTCCTGCTCGAAACCTACTGACTGCTACTACTTCTGTCCCCATTAAGCACCACTATTTCACCCTTCCCTATCATGAGCAGCAGCAAAGAATGTCCTACCTCAACAATACGTTCATTCAAATGTTGCATCACACCCACAATGCTACGAACATCACCAACAGTTGGGTGTGTGGAATGATGCCAGCTCATCAAAAGAAGAGAGGAACGCCTTTCATTCCCTTGCCATTTTCACATAACGGCTCCTGCAGAGTCTGTTTTGCACTGTTATGAGCTTCTCAAATTGCTAATATCACTGATGCTGGTGTAGGAGGACTCAATGCTCAGCTTAATAAAGTCTGCTAGCCTGATGAGGAAGGAGATCCGCAAGCTACAGGAACTAAATGGGAAATGGAGGAATATCACAGAGGAAATACCTCCACACGCTATGTTTTCTCCAACACTCGGACAGTCAAAGGCAATGGGCCTCCTGTTATTGCTGTTTCTAGAGCTCGAGCAGATCTTTGTGTAAGCAGTATTGGTAGCATTCCAGTGGGAAAAAGTAACATGTATTCGAACACTAAACATTACTGGAATAAACACTAGCAGTTCTTTGTCATCACATAACACCTATTTCATTTGTGGAAGTAAAGGGTATTACCACCCACCTATCAGGTGGTCTGGAATCTGCTACATGTCTTTTTTGCTACCACCTGTGTTTTTGGCTTCTGCTTCTTACCACAAAGACTATAAACTGTACAATGACTTTTCTAAGAGCCAATATAAAAGAACAATAAATCATGATGAGGTGGCTTAGACTGATACTGCACTGCAGCAATATGTTGACTTTAATTTGGGACTGTTCTTCTTTGTAGGTGCGGCCTTAAACAGCAGAAAGATCAGGCGCTTGACACATGTTGTAGAGGCTGTAACCAATCAGACAGCTATGGCACTTGGAAACATCACAGAAGAGCTACAAGTTGCGAGACTTGTGGCACTCCAAAACAGGATGGTCCTCTACTTTGTCCTTGCGGACCGTGGTGGAGCATGCCGCATCATCGGGAGCAGTTGCTACCTGTATAACCCTGACCACGCCCCTTCAGTTTTTGAGGCAATTTCTAAGCTGCACAAAATATCCACCGAAATCCATCAGGATTCAGGAACATGGACTTTGACTGGATGGTTATGGACGATATTTACTGTATGGGGCTGGAAACT
Organism: Triturus cristatus; assembly: GCF_964204655.1. Taxonomy (NCBI): domain Eukaryota; kingdom Metazoa; phylum Chordata; class Amphibia; order Caudata; family Salamandridae; genus Triturus; species Triturus cristatus. The sequence goes on from NC_140592.1 coordinate 960,167,843, forward strand.
ATTATCAGCCCTATGTATATTTGTTGCAATCCTTTTTTCCTGCTGTTTATGTATACAATGTAACCCGACGCTCTGTTCCCTTTGTGCTTCTACCTGTACCTCATGTATACCAGCTAAACTAAATGTTCATAATGCAAATGCCCGACTAGTAACTGACCAAGAAATAAGAGAACTGATGTTAGTTGATATCCGTGATAACTTTCATGTTTCTTCTACTGCATAGCAAATTTCTTCAGCTAATCCTAAAAGGGCCATCTGTGGAAATTGAAGATAATCTGTTAGCATAAGCTGAAGCCATCTTGTTTGTGGCATCCATTTTGTCAGCTATGTAATTCTTCCATCCTCTGCTGCTCGTCTTTTTTCCCTTCCTGTGATGTCTATTTTAGTTAACTTCCTGACTCAGCTAATAGCAATATGCATGCTATAGAGTTTGTAGCTGCCGGAACACCTGGTCTCAGACTCAACTGTCCACCTCTTAGTGCTATCATAAGCACTCCTGCTCCCCCTCCCACTTTGCTGACTAAGTGATATCCCATTTGCCCATGTTTGTCAGTAGTTATTCTTGTGTAGGCCTGTACCTTCTATTTGTAACTACATGTTTACCAGTGCATAAAACTCAGTATGAAAGGCCCATGGTCTGTGCATTCAAGCCAGTACCTCCTGGAACACTTGAGGGTGTTGTATGGATGAGGTCTCACTCATGAGTGAATAAACTTGTAATTTTAAATTCCAGCTTCCGTGCCAATCTCTATTTTGCTGGTCTAAGGACCCGTGGACAGATAAGGGTGAACCCCTGCACCGGTCTGCCCCTAAAAAGGCTAATTTCCACATACTGATTGGGTTGTGTCAGAGCCCCAACACTTTGCTGTAGGTAGTGACTTCAAAGGAGCTTATTGAAGTGTACAAAGATCCCTTTCAACCCAGTCATGTCTGCCAGGCTAACTGTGGGAAGTTAATCAGTGCTGTGTGTGTAGACCAGACACTACCAATTGAAATGTAAGTATCAGCCCCTCCCATTCCTCTCTGCCCTGGAAGACCCATCAGAATGCAGATGAATGCAGATGAGTGCTCAGAATGCAGATGAGTCTAACCTTCCTGTGTTTGTGGTTGTCTAGAGGAAATGCACAAAATTTAACTATCACCCACCGCAAACTTTTATTGGAGACAGGTTGCAAGCACACAGAGAAAAGGTTAGAGCAGAGAAATACCCACCTTCTAAAAGTGGCACTTCTAAAATGGCAATGTCAAATCTAGCTTTACCACTAAAGAGGATTAATCATTACAATTCCAAAGATTGGACACATTGTTTAGGTACTCCTTTTTAAACGGGAAGTACAGATTTAAAATGTTTAAGGAATTCCCAGGACTACATAGCTGTTTGTCACTACCAGGACATGTAAAACATAAAAGTACATATGCTACCTTTTAATTACACAGGACCCTGCCCATAGGGCTACCTAGGACCTACGTCAGGGGTGACCTATGTGTTCAAGGCTTGGTAAGTCGTTTAAAATGCCAATTTGAAGTGTCAGTAAACTGCGCACACATGCTTTTCAATGGCAGCCTGGGACAAGTTTTAAAGGCCACTTATGTGGGTGGCACAATCAGTGCTGCAGACCCACTAGTAGCATTTATATTATAGACCCTGGGTATCTGGCAGATTATGTTACAAGGGATTTAGAAGGTAAACTAAATATGGTAGTCAGGTATATACCAATATCACCATGTTTTAGGGGAGAAGCACATGCACTTTAGCGTTGGTCAGCAGTGGTAAAGTGCTCGCAGTTCTAAGGCCAACAAAAAGATACAGGAAAAGGTGGAGATAAGCAGGCAAAATGTTAGGGGAAGATCACCCTAAGGATGACAGGTCTAACCCATTTCCCATCCAGCTGAAAGTGGGGAGACATACCCAGCCTCTCGGGAGTCCTCATCACTAAGGAGTAAAATCCTTGACAGACCATCAGCATTGGCATGATCTACTCCAGGTCTGTGTTTCTCCCTAAAGTCCATACCCTGTAGGGAAATGGACCACACCAACAATTGTGGATTCTCATCCCTCATTTGTATGAACCACTTGAGGGGCCTGTGGTCAGTCTGAATCAGGAAATGAGTTCCAGACAGGTATGGCCTCAACCTCTTCAGTGCCCAGGCCACAGCAAAAGCTTCTCTTTCTATAGCACTCCACCTCTGATCCCTGGGGAGTAACATCCAAGAGATGAAGGCTGGTCCAGGAGACTTCATTTAGCTGTGATAACACTGTCCCTATGCCATGTTATGAAGCATCTGTCTGAACGATAGACTCCTGGGAAAAATCAGGGGCCCTGAGCACAGGCGATGTGCACATGGCATGCTTCAGGGAGGCAAATGCAGTTTGGGATGCCTCTGTCTAAATCACATTTCGGGGCTGCATCTTAGAAGTCAGCTCTGTTAAGGGGGAAGTAATTGTGCCTTATCCATTGACAAACCTCCTGTAGAACCCAGTGAGGCCCAAGAATGATCCTCAGAATGATCCTTAGTCTGAAATTTGGGGTCTCCCAGGCCATGATAGTCTCTATTTTGCCCTGGACGGCCTGAAACTTCCCCCTGTCCACCAGGGGCTGTATCATACATACGGTGCAATTTCCTTGTTTGCACCGGGCACACCTTTTAAAAGGTGCACCTGGCACACACAAGGAAATTGTGGTGTATTAGGAGGAAATGCTGGCCCCTGGGGGGCCCAAACTCGTGATGCCCTATGGGCAGGGAATTCATGTGAAATACAGAGCAGCTAGTTTCACACTGCAGGCGGCATCCCACTTGCACCTTTAAATGGGATTAGAGACCCTCTTGCTTGCGGGTGCAGTAAGTGACTGCACCAGCCTGCTAGGTAATGTCTGGGGGGGTCCATGGGATCCCCTTTACCCCCCAGAGGACTGCCATCAGGGGGCAGCGGGGGGCAGCGTGCCTCTTGACAGACTGTTTGCCTGTGCACCTGGGCACAGAGGCAAAGGGATTCCCTCATTTGCATGGGGCCACAATCTCAAGCAAATGAGGGAATGCCCTCTGCTAATAAAGCGCCAGCGCTATCGGTATTACTGAAGGGAATGCACAAGAGTCTGCAGCCCGTTCTGTAATACTAAAGTGCCCCAAGGTCCTTTCAACTGCTACTAAAGAGAGCTATGTCACCCAGGGGCCGTATTATGGTTCATTTGCATTTTCCTGGCTAGCGCTGGGCACACCTTTCGAAAGGTGCGCCCAGTGCTAATCAGGAAAATGCACTGCATTATTGTGAATTTGCTTCCCCCAAGGCAGCCACAAACTCACAATGCCCTGGGGTCAGTGCATTCAGGTGAAAAACAGAGTGGCTGCTTTGAAGCCGCTGCATGTTTCACAGTGCAGGCGGCAACCCGCCTGCACTTTGAAGGGGGATTAGAGATCCCCTTGCAGCCAGGTGCAGTGAGCGACTGCATACGCCTGCAAGGGGATATCTGGGGGGTCCATGGGACCCGCTTTCTCCACTCCAGAAGACTGTCAGTGAGCCTCCTGACAGCTTCTTTGCCTCTTCACCAGCGTCTGTAATACAGTGCAGGCAAAGAGGTAAAGGGACCCCAATGCAAATGAAGGAATGCCCTCTGATGATAGCACTGGCACTTCATGTTCGCCAGTGCTACCGGCATTACAGAAGGGGACACACAAGTGTCTGCAGCCCCATTGGTAATACCAAAGTGCCCCAGGGGCACACAAAGCAGGTGCAAATGCCTGTGGCACTCCGGTAATACAGCCCAGGCAGGCAGCTGACAAGGCCTCCATACAGCTGAGTACATGGTACACCAACCTCTGGAAGGAGGCAGGGGTATTCTTGAGTCCAAAGGGCATCACTCAAAACTGATAGTGGACCTCTGAAGTAGAAAAGGCTGAACTCTCCTTGGAACCTTCTTTTGGGGTGATCTGCCAATACCCTGATGTAAGATCAAAGTACTGGGCAGCCCCTAACCTGTCAATCAGCTTATCCACCCTATGGATGGGAGGTGCATCAGTCTTTGTCACAAAATGTAGCCCTCTATAATCCACACAGAATCTCAGTTCATTTGTGGTGCCTACTAGGGCAGGTTTTGGTACCAGAACCACAGGACTGGAGTAGGGGCTACCGTAGGGTTCTATCACCCCCCAACTCCAACATCATAGAGAAATCACTCCTGATGCTGGCCCTCACCTTTTCCGACAACCTTTAAGATTTATTTTTAACAGCACGGTTGCCCCTTGTGTCCACATATGGGTACACAGGTGGGTAGTCCCAGGACTACTGGAGCAAAGGAAAAACTATTGCCCCAACACTTGGCAGCAGCCACTCTGCTGCTCAGGAATTAGAGCGGGGGAAGGGATCACTCCTTCGACTGACCCATCCTTCTCCTTGGAGTCCAAGAGGTCAAGGGGAGGTTCACCCTCCTCTTCTTCTTCTCAATCTGCCACCAACAGCATGGTGAAGTCAAACCTCTCTAAGAGTGGTTTGAGGTGATTCATGTGAAACACCCTGTGGGGTTGCCTGGGGGTGTTAAGGTCCATCAGGTAGGTACTCTTTTTCTCAAATACCTCATACGTCCCAGTCCAACAGTCCTGGAGGGCGCTCTGCTTCACCGGTTACATCACCCACAATTGCTACCCAGCCTGTAATTCCACAGTGGTAGAATTTTGGTCAAAACACTCTTTCATCACAGCCTGACCAGCTTCTAAGTCGTCAGAAGCTTGCTTCCACAACTTAGCCATCTGGCTTCTGTAGGCCAGCATGCAGCTCACTACATCCTGGAGAGTTTTCTTGGGAGCTTGCTTCTACCCTTCCTTCACCAGACTCAGAAGTCCTCTAACAGGGTGCCTGCACAGAATTTCAATGGGGCTGAAGCCCACTTCTTTCTGTGGTACCTCCCTGTAAGCAAAGCCGAGGCATGGTAAAAGTGTGTCCCAGTTATTACTCAGGGCATCAGGTAGGCCTCTAATCATGCCTTTCAGAGGCATATGGAACTTCTCAACAAGTCCATTGGTTTGTGGATGGTAAGGAGTGGAGAACTTAAAAGTTACTCCACATTCCTTTAACATTGACTGCATATTAGCAGACATGACGTTTGTTGCCCTGTCAGACACAACTGCCTTGGGGAAACCCACTTGGTTAAAAGTCCCCATCAGGGCCTTTGCCACTGCATGTGCAGTCATGGCCCTTAGAGGGATTGCCTCTGGGTACCTAGTTACATGGTCCATCATGAACATGTTGCCTGAAGCAGTCTGGAGATCCCCAAGCCCTACAATATCGATGCCCACTCTCCCAAAGTATATGCCAACGACTGGCAGTGGGTTAAGGGGGGCTTTGAGCCTGTGCCGGGACTTTCCACTCACCGGGCACATTACACAGGTCCTGCAGATTGCATCTATGGATGTCCTTATCTTGGGCTAAATGAATTGTGGGACAAGACTTGCAAAGGTCTTGACTTGGCCCAAGTGTCTTATCAGGGGTATCTCATGAGCCAGCTATGATGGAAAGGCTGTGTAGAACTGGGGAACGACCAGGGCCCTTGCTGTCCCACGCGCAGGAGCCTTAGGCTTACTTTAAAGGAGGTTATCCTCCAAGTAAAAGTGATAACTCCCAGACACATCACCTGCTGTTTGGGATTCAGTTTGTTGCCTCATGCCCTCAAAGGTTGGACACTCCCTCTGTGCCGTACAGAACTCCTCTGTGGTGGTTCCTCCTTCTACATGCCATATGGCAGTGTAGGCAGGTCACCAAGGGAAGCAGTGTTCTCAGTGGGCTCTGGGGTGGCCACTGAGTGTGCCCATCCAACTCACTAGGAAGACACTCAGAGGCGGGTGTTCCATGCCCCCTGCCCTTCCCCTTCTTAGCAGGTGGCTAAGCCATTTTTTAGGTTTCAGCCCTTTTGACCCCCATCCTGAGCAGCCATGGGCATTGTAGCACAGATCCAGTCAGGAAATGGTAGCATCTCCACATGAGCCTTGAGCCCTACTTCTTTCCAGGTAATGTGCTCAAGGTCATTACCCAACAAGCAGTTCACAGGCATTGCAGGGCTCACAGCAACTTTCAGAAGTCCTTTAACCCCCCCCCCCACCACTCAAAGGGAACAGGATAGTGACCCTCTCTGTTGTTAGCCACCACAACCTGATGGAATGCCTTAGGAATTACCTGCTCTGAGAAAACCAGCTGATTACTTACCACAATCATACTGGCGGATGTATCCCTCAGAGCCTGCACACCTTCCCCAATGATGGTGGCCCAATGCCTATACTTCGTAGCTTTTAAGGGAACGTGGATCTTAGGATCTATGTCACTGCCACCCAGGGACACTAGGGTAACCTCACTAAAGTCCTCCCCATTACCTGGGACATTCTCCCCCCCCAGCACTACACTAACCACGCCTGGATTTTTTCCTCCAGTGGGAGGTGGTGCACTCGGGATCCCCCTTGTAGTGTTCATATGCACAGCACTCATAGCACTTTATGGACTTGGGCTTCTGACCTTTGTCAGGGTAAGGTTTCTTCTGGTGGCCAGATTGGGAATGAGAACCAGACCATTTCCCCTGTGAGTTGTTTTGAAGGCCTTTAGAGAACCCTGTCTTTTTATCGCCCCCCTCTTTTTTCTGTTGGAAACCATGACCACCATTTTGGAAGTCCCCCCAGATGCCTTCTTGGACACTCTGGGGCTGACCCAGATGTCCGCCTCCTCAGCAAGTTTCCTGGGGTCAGTTTTCTTGCTTTTAACAAGATGTTGGTGAAGCTCTGGAAAACAAATATCAAGCAGGTGATTCTTCAAAGTCAAGTTGTATAGCCCTGAATAATCATCAACCTTGCTGCTCCTAACTCAGCCCTTCCAATCCAAGAAATCCACCCATGTCTGTGACGAGAACTTGTGGCTGCCCCTGAACATAAGCCTATACCTCTCAGAGCATAGACGTTGAATCATCAAAATGCCAGGGTTAGCGGAAGTGGTATCACATGCCATGTGACCTCAGCCTTATGTCACAGGAAGTGACATCACATGACCTTTGACATGGTGACATCACAGGAAGTGACATCACCTGTCCTTAAAGCCACCCCAACGATGTCACAGTAAGTGACATTGCAACATTATGTGACCTTTGGACCCCATGAAATCAAAGGAAGTGACATTGCATGGCCTTTGGCTTGTTGCTATCACAGGAAGTGATGTCTCTAACTTTTAGTTACTTACATCACACATAGAGGCTGTAAAATCTCTACGGTTACAAAAGAAGTACCCTATAAACAGACATACTTCAAATCCTATTGAAAATGCAGCTACATACATTGTTTCAAATAGTATCTTCAGATATACAATTAAGATACTGTAGCATTGATTAAGAATCTATCAAATAGTACACAACAATGGATAATACGCTAGTCAAGTTGAAGCCAGCCATTATCAATATCAAATACCTTAAAAAAGGGACAGTTGATGGGTCTATAATGTTCAAAACACGTTTACTTTATCCTTTGTTTTAAGAAACTAAGAATACCATGTAATTAAATCTCGGTCTTGGAATGTAGATAACAGTGCTATTTAATGCAGGTCAAGCTCTCCCAGCAACCTTCTTTTCCATGGCACGGTAAACACACTTCTAAACCTGTGGAGCCATTGAACGTTTCCAGGTTTATTATCATTCATTTCTTCTACAGAAAACATGCACATAATTGTAGAGTACTTCTGTTGATCAATAATATGCTTGTTCTGCATTAGCATACCTTACCAGCAACAGACATATTATCTAACAGCCAGAGTGCCCAGAGGCAGAAATGACTGCTTTACAAACGCAGATGTTACTGTCTGCATTTAAAAACAACTCCATTAATCACTGCTCCTAAAGCAGAAACGTTCCACATTTTCAAAACCCTTCATACACACATACAGAGACAATGAATCATACGTGTGTAAATCAGTGTATAGAAAATGTTACATAAGGCAAAGGCGACTACAATTTGTAGGATTCACATGTCATCCATGCTGGTATGTAAACAAGAAGGAGTCTGCTGTACCTATATATTTTAACAACACGCATTTAAGTCAGTTTTTAATAGAAAACCACTCTATCTAGACCATGCATATAAATTATGCCACGAATCAAATTGCCATATTTATACTTTTTTATTTTCAAATTAATTGAAAGAATCTTATTTTTGGATGCACAAATCATACATTGAAAAAACGGTTCAACTAACAAAGGACATAATGGTCCTAAGAACAATAATGCCCATGGAAAATCTAAGACATAAATTATTCAAACAATCTCTCTCATACTTAAATCCATTCAAACCATAACAACATACTACACATACATCCTAAAATCTGGAAAGTGAACAATTCAGAGGCCCAACGTGGTTGGCATATCTTTTTTACATAAAAAAACACAAATTAATATATTGTAGGTAGAGATTTACAGTCAAGGGTATTCAATAGGGGAAAAAAGGAAAAGAGAAAAACAAGGAATTATTCTTTTAGAATTGTAAAGTCTCAATGAATCTGTGTGACGGACAAATCGATTCAAGACGCCGACGTGCGTTTCGGTGTGACACCCCCTTTCCTGGGGTAACACCTTCTTCAGGGCGTGAACTTATTCGTGTCCGATTTCCATGGGACCTATTGGATGATAAATGCAATATGTAGAAAAAATACACTATTTCCAGGTTATTATGTCGAGAAGTCCTACATCTTACATAGCAAAAGATAACAAAAACCCAAACTTTGTATCCAAAATGATTATAAGCACTGGTCTAGACATACGAGTGGTAAGGGTCAGGATAAATGATTTGTACATGATAGTTGCACACAAGAAACAAATGAAAAGCCCCCAAATAGGTATGAAGAAAATTATAAAACCCAAAATATGCTGGACAGGCCAAATAATCAAGGCATCTGTTGGATTTCTGAGTGTGTTTATACATCTTGGTAAAATAGGTGGATTTTGTTAAAGAAAATCCAGCTGTAAAAAGTAAAACAAGGCCACATATGTTGACCATTGTTAGAGAATAGATGCAACAACCAGCTAAAAACTGCAAAATAATTTCAAACAGTCTTCAGAACAACGAAGGAAAATAGTTTAGAGTAAATGTCAGGCTAGAGAAATTGAAATAACTCATTCCGTATAGAACATAGGGCATAGAAATAAAATAGAATAGGAATGCTCACCATAAGGAAAAAAGAAAGTGTTGGTGGACCCAGTTGATCAACTTTAAAAATTCTTAAAGGAGGCGAGCATAGAGATGAAATGAAGCTCATCCACTAGAGGGGGTTATAGATCTAAATATGAAGGCAAGAGGAATAATCATTCTAGTTGCTTAACATGCATTGCATAAATGATGTGTAATACATAAAAGCGATATCCCAAATCTAAGAGTCAGAGTCTACCTGGGAACAAAGTTCGAAGGTCTCTTTCGTAGGTTTTCCAATCAGGCAGGGGAGGGGAGGTTTTTGTAGTTGAAAATGGCAACAAATCGCCGCTCTAATTTGGCGTAGAACAAGCTTCAAAGTAGCAGTGTAAATGTCCTGGTCTCTTTTGTAGGTGTTCCAAACAGGCGGGGGAGGGGAGGTTCTAAGCATGAAACAAGGAAACACCAGATATCTAAATGAGCAGGTTTTAGCAAAATTCCGAATTGATTCAGCAATTAAAAGATAGTAAAGCGGACAAGACACCTACTTTGTAGTTGGAATGGCAACAAATCGCCGCTCTAATTTGGCGTTAAGCAGGCTTCAAAGTAGCAGTGTAGATGGAAAAAGAACGAGTTTTCCATTAGGTCTGCAAACAATAATGTAGATGACATTAGCGTTCGTAGTGCACGCATAGGGTTAATTAGGCTTCAAGTTTAACAGTTCCACGAGCTCAAGACACTCACCGTCAGAGTTGCCTGACATCAAAAAGGAGAACGGTCACATAATCCTTCGTCTCGTCTCGTTTGGATGAAAGGACGTCTTTACAGAACAAAAAGCGGCTAGGTGTGCTCTTCTCCCGGTTGGCTCCTCTTCAAAGAGTGGAAGTTTGAAAACGAACAGCTCGAGAGCACTCAGCTGTTTAAGTACTGCTCGAGGGAGTGTGCAGACTACGTCATAGAGGGAAATATAAAAAAAGTGGCAGTGGATTCCACAGAATATGCTGGAATGGAGTTCTCTGGGAAAGAAACGGAGGCTGATTGCAATAAAGGGCAGGAACAAACGAGATAATAAATATCTCTAAAGGGCGCAAGTGGTTCAATTAAGTTATGAGTCCCATCAAAATAGTTCCAAAATAGGCAGAAGAAAGTTCCAATAAGGAATTCAGTTAAATACCCCATCAGAATGGCTCTGAATAGGGTAAAAAAGTATTCAAATGAAGATGCAGATCAAGGTAGAATCTAATCAAGTAGAGCCGCCTTCAGGGAAGGAAAGGATAAAAAACCCATGGTGTACTGTTTAAATGATCACGTTTTCCCATGGTAACTCCTCATTCAGACCCTTCTTTTTGGAGTCCAAAAAGAAAATCCAAAAAACCTCCCGTTTTTTGCGAATGCAGTTACTGTCAGTGCCTTTCTGTGTCCGGATCTTTTCTAAGATGGTCCAACGTAAGTCCTTTTCAGTGTGTTTAGCCTCCATCCAGTGTTTAACCAATGGGGCTGTGGGGTTGTTTCGCCTGATATTGGACTTGTGTTCCCCTATGCGTATCTTGCATTCTCTGGCAGTCTCTCCCACATAGGGGATATTACAAGGACATAAAATGACATATACACAGTTGGATGTTTTACAATTTGTCATCTCGTTAAGGTTGACAGTACGATTGTTGATTACGATATTGTCATCCACAATGGCATTAGGGCATGCCTGGCATCCTCCACATTTGTGGTGTCTCAAAATGGGAACATTTCCTGTGATGGATCTCTGTGTCGCGGCATTCCGTTCTGGTAGTTTGGCCCTCACCAATAGGTTTTTTAAATTCTTGTTCCTTCGAAATGCGAAAAGAGGCTTGGGAATCCTGGGTGTCTGATTGTCTAAGTTGAGTAAATGCCATTGTGAATTGACAATTTGTCGTACTTTGTGATTGATGGATGAGTGTTTGATAACACATACCAATTTATCCGTCTTATTTTCTTTCTCCTTAGGGGTAAATAACGTATCCCGATTGTAGTATCTTGCTCTCTTAAGAGCATCCCTAACAAGCCTGTTGGGATATCCTCTCTGGATGAATTTTTGTTTCATTAACTCGGAATGTAGGAGGTAATCTTTAACTGAAGTGCAGTTTCTACGCAATCGTAGAAACTGGCTGAATGGTATACTCGATTTTTGGCTATTTGGGTGAAAGCTCTCGAAGTGAAGCAGAGTGTTTCTAGAGGTAGGTTTCGTGAAAAGGGATACCTTTAGTTGGAAATCTTCATGCTTCACAAATACATCAAGAAACTCTAGTTTTTGAACACTGCTTTGTGCCGTGAATCGGAGATTAGGGTCAGCTAGATTAATCCAAGAGATAAATTCGTTGAGAGATTCTTGGTCACCACTCCAGACGAAAAATATATCGTCAATGAAGCGTGACCAGTGGCGAATATTCTCATAAAATGGAGCCACCTCGTTATAGATTTTTCGTTCTTCGAAATGTCCCATGCTGGTATGCACATTTTAAGAGTGCTTGGTCTGGAGAAGCACAAACTCAGGATTCAGAGCAGAACACTGTGGTTGGGGTTGACTTTAATAATTTGAATTTATTTCTACCCAAGCAAACCTTTCTCAGCAACATCAGGATAGAAAGACTAGGGAAAAACCTAACCTTCTAACATGTACCATGCAGTTTGAGTTCTGCTCTTAGATGGCAGTTCATAGCTCACTGTGCTAGATTACTAATGTAACTTATGAACTGCACAGTAACAATAGAATCTCTGTGACAAAAGTAGTAACCCACTGAGCTATCCACATAAAATATTGTTCTTTGATATGCATGGTTCTTTGCAGCAGGCGCATTAACCTTCTGAGCTACCTTTAATAAGTGGAAACTGCCACTAGACAAAACTCTAATCTTTCTCCAGCAGGTGCATTAACAAATCATCAGGTTTAACTTGACACTTTTATTTTTGGCCCAAAACTGCTGAATATACAAGGAACTTTGCAGTGCTTTTAAAACTGCTGGGCTTCTTGAAAACCGCCAGCACTAACAAAACCTGCGCCCCACCCTGCCAGCTTCGCAGGGAAATGCTGGCCTGTTGCCCAATACAGCCATTCCAGCCTTGATTGTTTTCAAAATGTCTTGTTGGCCAGTCCACCAGCACTCACTGACCGGCGTGCTCATGCTGTGGCAACACGGATGCAGTGTTCGACATAGAACAATAGCAATTAATTTGTTATACATGTTAGCTGTGTATCCAGTAGTAGAATGCGTCCCCCTGGGCACTATTCGGCCCCTATACAGGGTTAGTTATTTAGTATAACGAGTTTGATATTCATTATGGTGAGAACAAATAAACTCTGAAAGGTTTGTAGTCTTTCTTCAATTTTTAATCCATGATTCACATATTATTCATTCCATATGTGATTTTCTTATTTGAATAGTTACACAACTATCCAGTTAATGTTTCAATGCATTTCGGTTATTATACCCTTCATCAGGAAACCAGCAGTAAGTTAATCAAAATAAACATTAACTCAATGTGTGCTTATTTTGATTAACTTACAGCTGGTTTCCTGATGAAGGGTAGAATCCCCGAAATGCATAGAGACATTAACGGGATAGTCATGTAACTATTCAAATAGTCTTTCTTCAATTGTTAATCCATGATTCATATATAATTCATTCCATATATGATGTTCCATATATGATGTTCTGTTTTGAATAGTTACACGACTATCCCGTTAATGTTCCAATACGGGATTAAAAATTGAAGAAAGACTACAAACCTTTCAGAATTTATTGGTTGTCACCATAATGGATATCAAACTGGTTATACTAACTAAGTAACCCTGCATAGGGTCGAATAGTGCCCAGGGGGACGCATTCTACTACTCCATACGCAGCTAACATGCATGACTTAACGTACAAGATCGGACTACGATACCCCAGGAGCACATAAGAAACATTAAACCACCCTTAATCTTCACCACGAACTTGGCTGTGTGTGTACAATATCTATATATTTAATTTGCTATTCACATTACCTAAACGATGGCTAGACCACTAGAAGAGTTGAACCTGAAATGTGTGCTCTTAACAATAGTTTCTGAATCTTTGCAGGGCATTTGAAAATGTTGTGTCAACTCTACAAACAGATAATCTGATCTTACTTTACTTGTTGCTTCTGTTAAAGGTTTGCCCAGGGCCCGCAGCTCACAGGAGTCACAAAGTCTGGCACAACCACAAGGGAAGTCGGAGAGTCAATATTCTAGTCGAGTCAATGTGAGGACTCAGTCAGTCTCACTCTCACTCTACCTCACTCGCTTCTGTGAGAGAGTGACAATCAAGTAAAGCAAGTCACTCATGGTGTGGTACAGAACTTGAGTTGATTCTACTCAGTCACTCTAGGAACTTGACACCCAGCACCCACGCAGCAGGTTCTCAGAGAGGTTAAGGAAGCTTAGACAATTCTGCCATCAAGAAAGAATTTGACGTTGACATTTCTACCCGACTAAAAGAGACCTTCATAAACAGAAATTAGTGGAATACAAAACTGCTATTAAAGAGAAAAAATCACCCTTCTATTCTTGAATGACAGAATCCCTCAGATCTTCTAGGGATCTTTTCAATGTAAATAAATCCCTCTCTTCTCCTCTGGGTTACTGCCTATATGGACAGCTCACAGGATCTCTGCAACAAAATGGCTAAATATTTTCATTCGAAGATTTCAGAAATATATTCCTCCCTGGACAATCTCAATTCTGAGTTGTCTAATACAGTTCCTACCACTAGCGCCACTTTTCTTAATTCACCTACACTCCACAAGGGGGTAGCTAATCTATCTGCCTTCCCTTCCTTGTCTCAGGAGCACACGGATTGCCTCCTAGGGGGAATTACCTCAGGATCCCCTTTGGAATCCAGCCCCCTGAAGATCATGAAAATAGGAAGGGAGATAATTGTCCCTCACCTTACCTCCATCCTCAATGTAGCTATCTCACCGGGACAGTACCCTCTGACTTGGAAAACTGCGGTGGTCGAATCATTAATAAAAAAGGCTACTTTAGATCCCTCTGAAGTAAAAAATCTATTGACCTATCGCTCTGTTGCCAGTCCCTGCAAAGATCTTGGAGAAGCCTCTGAATTTCCATCTCAGCTCCTGCTTGGACCAACATCATTTGCTTGATGGTTCACAGCATGGTTTTAGGAGTGGCCATAGTTCGGAGACTGCCTTGACCTCCACAATAAACAACATCCGCATTCAAGTTGATGCTGGGTACACCTCTCTATTAATTCTGTTTGACTTAACCACGGCCTTTGATACCATCTCACCCACGAGGTTGGTTGACCTTCTCAAAGAAATTGGGGTCACAGGCTCCGCTCCGATGCTTCTGTCTTCCTTCCTCACTGATTGGTTACAAACGTAAAACTGGATCATTTCTACTCTGAAGCCCCTTTGGCCAAGGTTGTTATATCTTTTGGGCTGGAGGCTCTGTCCTATGCGGATGACACACAAATGATTGTGTTAATCAACATAGAGGCGTCCGCAGCAAATTAAAAAAACTGCATGCGGACTATGGCCTCCTGGATCATAGATATCTACCTTTGACTCAATGTTGACAAGACAGAAGTCTTGATGTTTGGTTGTCCATGCCCCTGTCCAGTTTAAGTAGCAAAGAATCTTGGTGTCATAGTTGACAGCTCTCTCTCTTTTGACCACCAGATCAACAGAATGGTCTCCACTTGCTTTGGCATCATCAGGATCTTGAGGAAGATCTTTCCATGTCTTTCTTTTTCCTCTTGAAAGCAGGCAGTTGTCGCCTTGGTCCTGTCCAGATTGGATTATTGTAATGCCCTCTTTATGGATATCAATTAGAGATCCATTCATAAACTAGAGCTAGTACAGAATGCAGCGGCCAGACTTGTGATGTGTCTTCCTAAATTCCACTCTGCTTCGGCTTCTATTTGCCAGTTGCGCTAGCTTCCTGTAAGCCAGAGAATTTAGTTCAAGGCTCTTTTCCTTGTCCACAAGGCTCTTCATAACTCTTGCTCCGAAGGCATTAAAAGGCTCTTTCAATGGAATGTTCCCACAAAACAACTAACACAAACAGTAAAAAGTGGCTGGTAGTTCCTAGGTGCAGGAGAGCCAAGTGGGAGGGACAAGCCTTTTCTGTTGTTGCCTCTAAGCTTTAGAATACTCTTCCACTATTAATTTCTGGACAAGACTCTCACTCTCTGTTCCGTAAGGCCCTAACAACTTGGCTATTCAGTATTTCATTGCTAAGTTCCCCTCTGTGTTTTCTGCGACTGCTGGCTCTATCCGCAGCGCCTTGTCACCTTGGGGCAAAGTTTGCCCTTTATAAGACTAATATTCATTCATTCATTCAGCAGGCATGAGTCTGACTCAACTCCGACTCCGAGGCCGAGCCAACGTGGCTTTTATTGCTGCGCAGAGGCTGGCCAATTATTTTTGCCAGGGTCATCATCATTGGTAGCGCTTTCCAGTGCTTCCAGATTGACGGTCATGAGACCCGGTTGCAGTTGCAAACATGGTAGCACACATAGCACTAGTGAATGGTATCAACCTGCACACCCTCTTTAATGAATTTCTGCTTTGTGTGCTCCACTATTACAATGAATCGGTATGTGCTGCTACATTGATGGGATCTGCCACTTTCCCTAAAAAGATGCTTTGCTAAGCTAAGTACACCGTAACATGCGCACCGTGTTTAAGCGTACTACGCAATGATTCATTGAACCTTTTGGGGTCATTGCGTAGTGCGCTTCAACACGGAGCACACATAGCACACCAGGCACCATGTCTTCAGCTAGGGTAGGGTACAGCAGGTGCATGCTTGCACTTTCACACACGTGCTGCTAGGTCTCGCACATGTAGTTAGTCACTATCCAATCATGATTAGCCAAGCTGCTCATGCTTTGTGCTCAGTTTCCTGGCCTAGGCCCACAGCAGATGCAAACAATGTATCAAATCAAGGACAGTGCTGGCTGGCCAGGCCCGGGTTCATTATAGCAATGAGTCAGATGACTTCTTTCCCCCACCCAGGCCCAGCTTGCAGGCCGTCATGATGTCTCTGCAAGCAGAGCTTCAGCACAGCAGTGTAATCAAGCACTGCTCACACTGTGGACGTTTTTATGACACCAACGAGACTGGGGTCACAAGCAACGTGGCAGGGGTCCTAATGGGTGACTTAGGCCCTGGCAACCTCTAATTGACGTCTATGTTTCAGAGGTCAGTCCCAACTTGCTGACTAGTGTGGCCTTCATTGCAGTGTTGCATGTCTGGTCATCTACCTCTAGTGTAAGGAGAGTGTCCCTCCCCGCCGTGGGCATATACCTCCACAAACTACCACCCCAGAACTCCTCTGGGACATTGTGCCACTTCATAGACATCCCCCACCACATAACTGGGCACAGAATCCTTTGGAATCCTGGCTCAGACTCACCAGTGGACACTCCAGGTATGATGCCACTTTTGCTGGACCCTTCTCTCAGGGCTCTGATGTCCAGCTCTCTCATGCTGAGCTCATGGGCCATAGTTCTTTCCTCCATGGACAACCTTGGTCTTTCTCCATTTTAGCA
Source organism: Triturus cristatus (assembly GCF_964204655.1). Lineage (NCBI taxonomy): Eukaryota > Metazoa > Chordata > Amphibia > Caudata > Salamandridae > Triturus > Triturus cristatus. The sequence continues at coordinate 960,184,552 of NC_140592.1, forward strand.
AGTGACTGCTACTTCTCTAGCTTGGAAAATGCCTGCTTCTTCTCCAATTTCAATTTTTCAAGTTCTAGTTTCAAACTTTTCTCCTCCCTCTTGTCCTCCAGCTCCACTGGGGACATTTTCCCTGAAGGCACACTGCTGCCTGGGCTGCTGTGGACCTCCAGTTCTGGGAGGATGTTATACCCCACATCAATAGGCTGCATGACAAGACCTCCATCGTGGTCCTGCTCCAATTCCACCTCCTCGGACTCTGACCCCTCCACCTCTATCTCAACCACTTCTGAGTGGACTGCTGCCCATGCTCTTAAGGCTTTCTAAAGCTCTGCCTTTTTAGCACTTCCCTATGGAACACCTTTCTCCCCTGGCAGAACCCCATGAGCTGGGCCACTGTGTAGGTGTCCAGGTTAGCCAGCTCAAATTCTATCTTGCCAGGTAGGACCACAGACGTTGTAGAGAAAATTAGTATGGGGCAAAAGACTTTTGGAAAAATCAAAGATGTCAATCTGGGAGAACTGAAAAAGATTTGAACTGGTCTTAAGTATAGAGTTGTAGTGATTATTATATGATATTGCACAAACACAAGTCCTATCCTCACCACTAATCACCAATGTTAGAAATAGGGTCTCTAGTTGGTAGCGGTTTGCACCCTATCCAATTAGGGACCACAATCCTAGTCAGGGTAAACTAGATACATGCTGTAAATTAACCTGTTCTCACCCTCTGGTAGTTTAGCACAGAGCAAGCAGGATTACCTTAAGAGGCAATGTGTAATATATTTGTGTAGCACACACACACACACACACACACAAACACACGCACAGTAACACAATGAATACACAATAAAAAAACTCCAGGCAGGATTAGGCAAATAGAGCTACAGGACCCAGACAACTCCAGCTGAAGAGATATCTTGGCTGGAGCAAATATTGATGTTGAGAGCCTACTGTGTTGTCGTCAAGTCGCGCAACGGTGGTCAAGCGTCATCATCGAGCTCTGCTGAAGTGAATGCAATCCATCATCAGTGAGCCGTGCAGGCTGTGAATACACTGTCATTGAGCAGCCTCTGAGTCAGTGTTGAAGGGCAATGCAGCAGAATTTCTCCAACAGATGAAGCGATGCGTCAGTTTTTGCAAAACATCAGCTGCAGAACCCAATTCTGAGGCCCAGGACTAGCCGGGGCACTTCAAAGAAGGGTAGGGCTCACAAATGGCAGAGTCCATCAGCACCAACAGGATTTCAGGAAGTCTTTTGCATCCCTGAGACTTCATAAAATAGGAGCCAGGCCACCAAGCCCTTGGAATCACTCTGGGTTCAAGTGTGATAGGTCCAGTTCTTGTCCTCAGCAGGACAGAGATCAGCAGGCAACAGGGCAGCTCAGCAAAGCAGAGAAGGAGTTTCTCAGAACAGTCAGTCAAAACAAAGTGGCAATCCTTACAGCACAGCAGTCTTTACTTCAGCAGAATTCTTCCCACGTCCAGTAGTGTACTGATTTGGTAGGGTCAGAGCCCCAATACTTATACCCAAAAGTGCCTTCGCTGTAGCGAGTGACTTCAAAGGAGCTCTCTGAAGTGCACATAGATCCCTTTCAACCCAGTCATGTCTGCCAGGCTAACTGTGTGTGTGGGGGGGGGGGGTGAATCAATGATTTGTGTGTGGGCAGGACACTAAATAGTGGAGTGTACGTGTCAGCCCCTCCTATTCATCCTTGCCCAGGAAGACCCATAAGAATGCAGACTAATGGAGATGAGTGCTCAGAATGCACATAAGCTTCATCTTCCTGTGTTTGTGGCTGTCTACAGGGAATGCACAAAGTGTAGCTGTCACCCAGCCCAGACATGTATTGGAGAAAGGCTGCAGGCACAAAGAGCTAAGCTTGGAGCAGAGAACTGTCCACTTTCTAAAAGTGGACTTTCTAAAATAGTAATGTTAAATCAAACTTTACTACTAAAAAGGCTTTATCATTACCATTCCAACAGTGGGTAATTTGTGAAAAAGTGGATGCGGGGGCTCTTGTCAGGAGGCAGCTTGCAACAGTCATTGCTCCTAGAGCCACCTATAACAGTACCAACTTCTATCCCTGAAACCTACAATTGGGAAAGGGATATGGTGTAAGGGCCAGAGCTGCTGACTTTGGAGCTAGGGAACCAGGTTTGAGTCTCAGCGTAGGCTCAACATCTTGTGATTTTGAGCAAATCACTTAATCTCCCTGCACCTACCAAAAATGAATATGTCCTTAACTTGTGCCCATGAAAAGCCTTCAATACTTTTGGGTCAAGTTCACGCTATAAGCGCCGGCGTTGACGATTAGTGCCGGTGCTGAGAACCAGAAACCACTGGCTCAAATTAAGCACTGCATTCCAAAGATGTGAAACGTAATTTAGCTACTCCTTTCTAATCAGGAATTACAGCTTTAAAGTGTTTTAAGGAATGAATGTAGCTGTTTGTCACTACCAGGACATGTAAAACGTATGTACATGCCCTACTTTTTAGTTACACAGCACCCTACCCTTAGGGCTACCTAGGGACTACCTCATGGGTGACCTATGTGTAATAAAAGGAGAGTTTAAAGCAAGTGGTTTTGAATGCCAAGTCAACGTGGCAGCAAACTGCTTCAAATAGGCCATGCAATGGCAGGCCTTAGGTTTGAATGGCTACTGTTATACGTAGCAAAATGAGTGCTGCAGACCCTCTAGCAACATTTAGATTACAGGACATGGGTATATGGTGTATCACTTTAGAAAGGACTTATAAGTAACCTAAATATGCCAATAATGTATATACCAATGTCACCATGTTTTAGGGGAGAAACACATGCACTTTAGCTCTGGTCAGGAGTGGTTAAAATGTTCAGAAATGGAATCCTAAGGCCAATAAAAAGATACAGTTAAAAAGTTGGGGGAAGACTACCCTAAGAATGACAGGTCTAACAGCCTCCTTCTTGTGCTCTTTGGTGTTATCTAAGAATTTAATTTAAAAACCAAACAATCGAAGAGGCATTCTTCACTCATGTTTCACCTGGTGCCACTTGGTGGAAGAAGAATTTGTCTCCCAGCCTCCCCAAACTTTGGGGAATGGGGTGACTTAGTGTGGTACGTTTACAGTCTGGAACAGAATTGCCCCATCGTTAGAAGGGCAGAGTGATGAATGAGTGATTTGCCAGGAATCACACAATTAAAGGATTGGTAGGAAACGTATCCAATCCATTGTTAATGTGAAGTATGTTCAATTCATTCTCATTTCAATTATAAGATTAGGCATACTTCAAGTATAAAAAAAATGTATTTTTTGGACAAACAAACCAAAGGAAGCATTAGGCTGTGACCTAGATTCCATTTCAGGCTGACTGCAATGGAGCCAAGGCCAAATATACAAAGTAGATTGATCCTTGTGAAAATATGTAAGTTAAAACGTTTCAAAAATTATCCAAGTCCCAACTTTTCAGGCTTCTTTGAGCAGCTCATAAGGGTCCGTTGTAAAGCTCTCCACACTTTAGGTACAACACCTGTGGACTAGGACTTACTCCAACAGAGATCACCAGTAGTGTCCAGTCTCGGTCCAGCTACATTTGATCAAATGTTCTCTTCAGATAACATGATTTAAAAAATGTATGTCTCTGCAACCACACATTTCAGTCAACCATCGCTCGGAGTCTACTACTTACTTCTTACCTGGGTATAGGAGGGAGCAAGCTCACTCATTCAGAGCTTCTCTCATGCTACAGACAGCCGGTTCCATCCTCTTCTTATTTTTCACAGATCCAGAAAGTGTTTGGCGTTTTGGGGCATGGGAAGAGGAATAATGATGGGATGATTAAGGGATTTGTGATAAGATGGTGGATGGGAGAGAATAGGAATATGGGAGGACATACAAGCAGAGGAGAGTGTGTGGATATGGGAGAAGTTAGGAGCATACCCCTTTGGGGTATTACAGGAATTAGGAGGGTGGGATGGTTTATGAGTATGGGAGGAGGAAGGTGAAGGGGATTGTTTAGGGTTATGGGAGGAGATAGGATGAAGGGAAGATTTGAGGAAAAGGTACGACATAGGTTTGGCTGACCAGGCTGACCAGGGGTTTATGTTAATGGGAGGGTATGGGTGTATGTGAGGATTTAGATGCTTTAATTGTGCTTGGGGCTGGTGGAAGGTGGAATGTTGTTGGGAGGTGTAGGGGTGGTGTGGGAAGATGCCAATGAGGTGGGATGTGGAATGAGGTCAGGTGTTTGGATGTGGGCTGATGTGAGAATGTTAAAAGTGGGAAATGTGGTTAGAATGAGTAATAGGGGCAGGGTTGGGGGAAACCCTAGTGTCTGAGATGGCTCTTTGAGTAAGCGAACCTCTGTAAGGCAGATAGGGCATGCCATCCTGCATGGTGATTACTTGAGTCAGTTGTTGACTGACACCCTGCATAGCATCCAACCATGCCATCTACCCTATAGAAAGGCTATTTAACTCATAAAGGACCTCCTGTGAGACCAGTGCTAGATTGCTTGGGCAGGGTGTGGCCTACTTTCTAGGGGTACAGGAGTGAGGGTGCTGATGGCAGGTGTGGTGGTGACAAATATAGGAATAGTTGGAACATCCTGAGATGTTTCCTTCCCACCATGAGGAACTGATCTGAGTCAGAGGCCTGAGTCTGTTTTCTTGGCCAGCCCCTTCACCCTCAGTGCCCCTTGGTTATTTAGTGTCTGTAGCTTTGCCCTTAAACTCCCAGTGGTTCGCCTGTTGCTTCACATAAGCCTGACATCTCCTTTGCTAGCTCCAGAAGATGATACAAGAACACATATAGACATTTCAGTCACAGAGTTCAGAGTGCAATGAAATAATGTAGACATATCAAAGACACACAAACCTAACAATTTTTTTATATATCATTTCAACTTTAAGGTAACACAAATAAAGATTTTTAACTGTCTGAACATTATTTTCAAATAATGCTACAGATTTACAACTATAATCTGCCCCCCTAACATACATTGTGAGAATATATTTGATGTTTGTGATGGAGTAATCCAGCAAATCATATTTTAAAGATGGCCATCATTATCTTTTTCATCGTTATCGCTGTGCACTTTACCCCTGCTAACCTGAAGTAAAGTGGCCCTTTTAACATAATTATGTTGCCTTCTTCCTGATTGACATCTTGTCCTTGCTGATAGGTCACTAGGATATGGTTGTGAAAATAGTTGCAGGGTATGGAAGTTGAGAAATAATTGTGGATGGCAGCACCTATTAGGCCATTGTCCAAACTAAACCCCGTGGTATCTATGGCACTAAATATACAACCTTAACATGAGGCAATGTATAATTGTTTATGCAGTTCTCAAATAGTGAAGTACCCAAACAGCAATACATTCAAATCTATAATCTGCAAGAATTCAAAATATTTTTGAAAAAATGTTACATTTTCATGAAAAAATTAGATTCAAATAAAAAACAATCCAGTCATTGGAATCAAAGATATATATATCTTTAGCTAAATATAGTGCCAAAAAGGTCAAAGCACCAAATTAGACCAGGATCTAATCGTGATTTGAGGTCAACCGTAATAGAACTCTGGTTGGATACACAAAGTAGTTTGGTCCCAAATCTAAGATGGGATTTTGTACTTTTGTTGGAAAAACAATTCTCTATTAGTGGGACAAGGCAGAACTTGCATCTGCCATTGTGAAAGTGAAGGCCAGATACTTGAAACAGGTTTGTATTGTTGAAAATCTGGAAATGTTGGTGCTTTTATTTAAAAAGTGTCTAAGACCCAATGCAGACTTTGTTATTTTTTAGAGGGAAAAAATGAGATTTTTTTCAAGTCCCTTTCTACAATTATTCTGAACTTTGTACTTCCACACTTTGACCAGGACCGATCAACTTGGTGTATCCAACCAGGAATCCATTGGGATTGGCCTCATATTGTGCCCCAGGACATGATATAATTGGTGCTTTGCCATTTTTGTAGATATATTTATCAAAACTTTAAAAAATCATACCTCCTCTTCTAATGTTAGGATTTGTTTCCTTTAGGTCTCATTCTTTTTACTTAAGTTTTGTTTTCAATTTTTATGGAATTTTTATTTGTTGGTGTTTTGAAATAATTATTGTTTGAATTGATTATAAGTAATTAAGACTTTGGCCAAGGTAAGCCTCTCTGCTTTCTTCCATAGCTACCAGGTGGTTGAGCACAGGTTACATTTGTGACTTTTGAAGGTCCACCTTAATTAGAGTAGTTAATTTTTTCATGCATTGCGCAGTATTCCACCCAAAATTATATTTAATTTCTTACAATACTCATACTCAAAGTTACACATTACCAGTCTAATATTACTGTGCTATGACTACAAAGAATATGGTACAGTTTGCTAACTATAACTCTATCCCAAAGTGACAAATATACCTTCTGCATTATTACTAATGCATAGAATCCAAATTCACTTCTTGTAAAGCAAATGTGAGATACTTTGCATTGTTAGAAAATAACACATCTGCAAACAGTAAAATAAACTAAATATCTGATTGGAGAAAAGTATTTAAACATGTGTTTGTTCCATTTTGGATTTTTGATATGGTTCTATATAGAGATTGACAAATTATTATAATTTAGTCGTTGACAAGCGTGCCAGATGTCAAAAATGTTTGTATTTTTGGATTAGATACTATGGGCCAGATGTATCAAAATTGGATTTTGCAAGTCTATATTAGTGAATATTACAGATTTGCTATTATAGACCTGCAAGATGCAATTTATGTAGGAATGAGCATTTTTTTTGTTCATTTCTTATTTGCAACTCACAAATAAGGAATCGCTTCCCATTAATTTCTATGGGCCAAGAGGCCCATAGGAATGAATGGGAATTGCATGCGCAATTCACGAGTACCCAATAGGTATTTGGAAATTGCACATGCAATTTCAAGTGTGCAAGGGTTCCAAAAGGACACCAAATTGCACCCCTGAAATGTGCATGTGTGCAGATGTGGCTAACATACATGTGCGCCACATGGCACTTTGAAAAATGCCAAAAAGTTAATTTTTCAAGTAAATCGCAATTTACCACCAACTTGTAGGGAATATCGCAAATAGCAATGGCTACAGGAATAGCATTTAGGGAATCGCAAAAAATTGTGATTACCCATATTGCGATTTCTTGACGCTTGATACATTTGAAAATGCATTTTTGCATTCGCAAACGGGCCGATTCTGAGAATTGGCCCGTTTGCGATCGAAAAATGCGTTGATACATCTGGCCCTATGCCACTTTGGATATGGTGGATGAGATATGCATTATGTTTGATATAGAATAACCTTTGACAACACTCTATACCAAACCATAATTCCAAGACTTACATTTCTGAAGTGAGTGCAGAAGCTGCAAGATTGTAAAAATATTTATTAACAAAATGGAAAGTACTGTAGCTCTATGCACTTACCCCTGTTTCTTTAGGCTTCAGCTTCATTTGCAAGACAGAGTAGGCCACAACCAGAATGTACAGCATCATGTGGGTCAGCAGCCACTTCCCCAGCGTATTTTGTTGGGATGACCTTTCAAGTTTTTTAAAACGTTTATGCACCACCGAAGTTCTTCCCACTTTTTCTGATAATGGATTCGGCAGCGCTCAAGCCCCACCCCCTTACTGCTGCATTTGCCTAGCAGTGGCCTGCCAGATTTTCTTTTTACATTAGGGGCTGACCTATTTGAGGAAATAAAAGAAAATAAACATTTCTGTTAGCAAAAATGTTGCATCAAATGTAATAAAATGTGAACATTTATTATATTACATATGTATAATAGAGAACTGAAAATGTTGTTTAGTGACAATTGTTTTAGCTTGTCTATTATTAGACTGAGAGAAATGCAGTCCACCTTTTAAGTATGTGATGTGAAATGAAGTATTTTTGGGTGTGAGTGTGACATCTGTTACCTTTCAAGACAATAGAATGCACAGTGCTATATGAAATAAGACAAATCATATTCTTCACATTTTTGCAACTGTTATTTTACTTTTTCATGTGGCCATAATACAATGTAGAGTGATGAGATTTATGGCCAAATTTATGCTGATGTATTCATTGTTATATTAATTGTTATTTCAATACACATGCATTGCTATGTAATTAAATGGCACCACAACAGATAGTTAGTCCTTTTTCACTGTAAGCCATTGTTTTTTATAGGTTTTTACCATTTGAAAAGGTGAGGGGCTTCAAAGGAAACAATAAGGGTACTGAACTGTATTGGAAATTGAATTTTGAGCCAATACTTCATAAATATATATTTTTTAAAGCCACTAACATTTAATACACATAAATATATGTATAAAAACTTTGATAATGCTTATTTCTACTCCTTCACATTGTTGGTTGCCAAGTGCATACATTTTTTAACATTTGAAAGACTTGGCTCAACAGGTCTGGTTGGTCATATAATAGGCACAGTAGCTCACTATTAACATAAAAATTACATCAGCATGCTTCATAATGTTCTTTTTGTTAATTTATGGAAGTATCAATATCAATTAATATGTCTTATATAAATAGATTAATGTTACATAAAGTTTGTGAAGTCACCCACATACATATTGGAAAGAAGAAGGACTTAATTGGCTCTCTACTGCACCACACAGCGAGCTGTGAAGGCACCCTATCCAGGATATTGCAGTTTTTCTCAGTAAAGTTTAGGGCCCTGTCACCTGTAGCCTCAGCCAAGGTGGGTCCCAACAGAGTGACAAAATTGCCCCCAAAAACTGTGTACGTCAACGTGATAAACAATTACATCATTGCAATCTTCCACTGCATCAAAGTTTCCATCAACCCTGTTTCATTTTAAATATTGTGGATGGTGACAAACAAAAATGTGGGTACAGACTACACTTATTATCCTTTGTTCATGATGGATATGTCAGTCATCCACCATCTTATGTCTGCCAACATAAATCTCACAATATGGCAGATCAATATTTCAAATCCATGCAAGCACTATCTGTGACATTCCTTCTTTCGAAAAAGGACAACATTTTCAATAAAAATATAAAGATAAATTATCTATGGTGTAAGGTGGTGACAGACTAAAACTACAATAATTTAACAAATAAACAAGAAAAAGAAGAAAATTACACAATATTGTTCATTACAGATTATTCTTACAATTCAAATTTAAAATATATACACAATTCAGTTTCAGTTATATTAAAAACATATATCTAAGACTAGAGTTACACTATTTTTTCAGGGAGTTATTAAAACTAATTAAAACATGTTAAAAAATAATCTTGAATAATTGATATGTGAAATATTATATAATATGTTGTATGTATTCACGTTTAATCCTACATATAACACCCATATTTAAACCAAATATGTTTTAATATAGCATTTCTGTTTTGCAGATATGTCCATCCACCAGTACAGGGGAGAAGATTCAAGTTACATCAAGGAAGAGTCTACAAAGCACTTCCTGATATGGAAACAATACTGTAAAGGCACATCATGGAATCCTCAAAAGCGCCACCATTTAAGTATGGGCTCAACAACTCAGAACTGTAGCTGGACATTAGATATCCAAATGCCATCCCACTGATTGTAAAAATAATGGCAGTGTTTCTGTTCTTCCGGCTCCTTCCAGTACACTGTTAAAACTTTTAATGAAATTCAGCAGCCACCTTTTCTGCTCTCCTCAATCAGGTTTTTGATGTGATACTCAGACATGTAAATGACTACATCCAATCTCCAACAGGTAAGATTGTTCTTCTTCACATTAATATGTCTGCTTAACCATTTGTAAGTTATTTCATCCTGTCATCTGCTGCAGCACTAGCAAGCCCTGAGTGGGCATATTGTAGTCTTACACATAAACAGAAAATGGAGAGACCTGCGTTGCAAGTTGTCTGAATATTGGTGAGCTGTGTTTGAGAATATTATCTGTAAATGTCCTTTGAGTCATGGAGTGATGTGATTGTTACTGAGTTTGATCTAAGGCAACTGACACATATTTTGTCTGTCTCAAACTATATATCTGGTTTTGAGTTGTTGTTCTGTAGCATATCCAGAAACATTAGATGTATTTCATAAGTATTTCTAACCATATTATATTAATAAAAAATTAGGACAAAGGGTAAGGGGCTCATTGCGATGTCGGGCGGAAAGCCTTCGCCTGACCGCAACTCGAAATCAGGACCGACCAACTTGCGATCAGCGGTTATGACCAGCAGATTACGATGCGACCAAACACTGTTTGGTCAGAGTCCTATTGTTCCCAATGGGAGCTCCTGTTCTGCCCAACAACCGGCCGTAACACAGGCTCCTATGGGGAAATGGGGTGTTTGTGGAAGATCCTGCACCCTGTAGCAGGCATTCTACTGTGCCTGCCACAAAATGCTGGGTTTTACAGGGGGGTTCCTTAGGTACCCCCTCGGCCATCAACCAGGGGCCCCCAAAGTCACTTTCTGCCAGCCTTTTTGTCACTGACAAGCCGATGCGGAAAGGCTGTTGGAAAGCGACATCGTAATGCCAACGGGGGTAACGCTGTCCATAGGGGTGTACAATGCAGTTTCATCTGACACGAATACTCTGCCTGTCTCTTGGAACCAATTCAGAATGACTACGTGGTTTAAAATCCGACCACACACATCGTAATAGGGTGGTCAGAATGTAAACCGACTGAGTCGGTCGGAAGGGCTCCAACGCAGTCGAGGAGATTCCAATTGTCGGGAGGAAGCTTTCTGCCTGAAATTATAATGAGCCCCAAAGTGCGGCTGACGATTCCCAGCTAATGTGTATTGAGGACCAGTCGCTTCAATAATTTAACACTGACATTTATCTCGACAATAGGGGGTTTTTGTCTTCAATATTTCTGTCCACCTTTTTCCTTTACATTATGCCATTAAATCAATTATTGTTTTAGTACTTCTTAATGTGGTGTCTTCCCTACATAATTTCCATTTAGGCAAGTATTTTTGAGACTGAGAAGATGGATACTTCTCCCTTTGAAATTTGAAAGCATCAATACAGTCATTAAAAACATTTGAGTAATAAAGTCATAAAAGTTTAATTGTTTAAATATTGAGGTGCAAGTCAATTATGTTCTTGTTATGTGTGTGTTAATATGTCTTGTGTGTAGCCACTATAAATCGGTTACAATTAATACCTTCATTACACATTGTATATGTATAAAATGTGCATGAATACATCACTTCTTAGTATTAGAATAATATCCAAATACAGGGTTATGGGGCTGCTTTGCTCAAAGCTATGCTGGAATGTTTATGGGGTGGTGGGAGTCTGTGCATGTACAGTCGAAAGCCAATGATGGATGAACTAGGCATTTGATACTGTGGACCCATTACATAGATGATATCTTTGTGATTTGGAATGGGCCACAGGAGACTCTAAATGCTTTCCTAGCAAAGGTAACAAATTACTATCTGAACCTTTAATTCACTAGTAGGCTAGAAACCACTAGTATTGATTTCTTGGATTTTAAAATTGAAGTTGTGGGGGAGGATATCCACACAGGGCGTTTCAGGAAAAGCACAGCAGGCAATAGTATCCTACATGCCCCTAGCCATCACCGAACCAAGCTGTAGTGAACTATCCCCTATGGGGAACTCCTAAGGGAGAGGAGAAATTGAAGCACCAATGATATCTTTGGGGCAGGGGCAAGCAAAATGGTTTGACAGATTCAAGCAGCGGGGTTACCCTGAGAGAGTGATCAGAACAATGAAATAGATGGTAACAGGCACAAAATTGGACAGTCTCCTCAGACCCAAAAAGAAAGTATGTGGCAAGAATGAAGTGAGACTGATCACCACTTACAACTGTGAGTCTACTGTCATTAGCAAGGTAACTGGTAAATACTGGCATTTGGGTGAGTCAGATTTGGTGATTGTCAAATTGGTTAGCAAGCGACCTCAGATAACCTTGCATAAGAGCGACTCCCTCAGGGACATGCTGGTGCACAGTTATCTCAAGAGACAGCAAGGTCTTACGGGATCTTGGCTGAGAGAAGCAACATGATTCTGTAAATGTGGCAGGTATAAGGCATGTGCCCACAGTACCAATGTCAAGACCTACACACTCTCAACAGGCAAGAAGGTTAAGATCAGAAAGGATTTGAACTGCAAAAGTGATTTTACAGTATATGTATTGGTTAGCACCTGTGGTATGCATTACGTCGGGAGTACCATCTTCCCGGTCAAAAAGAGGATCCTGGAGCACTTTCGTGCTATTAAAAACCAGGATGCCAGTTACTCTGTAGAAAGACACTGCAGTCAGGTGCATGGCCCAACATTCACTTTCATTTTTTGGTGTTGACAGGATCCCAATGAATCCGAGAGGAGGTGACCGGGAACGGGCATTAAGGAAACTACATTAAAAATATCATCCGTCTCAACTACAAGCACCCCAATGGTCTCAACCAAGATGAGGGCTTGCATGCACATCTTGGTTAATTTATCTCCAGCAGGTCTCTCTTTCATTTCTGTATCCCCGCCTGCTCTCCTTCCACATACTCTCTCTTCCTTTTCTTCTTTTTATTTGTCTTTTTCTATTACCCTTTCTCCCCTTTTCCCCTCCCCTCCTCCCCCCTTTTTTCCTAGACATATGTTTGGTTGCTTATCTGGATGATTTGCATATTCATCACTGAACACAGGATCTCTAATATTAAAAGGTGTGTGCTGAAATGGTCGATTTCTGTTTGAATGAGCGTTTTTCTATGAAGGATTGCATGTTTAATGTTTTTTTTTTGTTTTTCACAAATGTATTGGTATACACAGCAGCTAGCACTGTCACATTTGTTCTTTTTGTGTTTTTTAGCATGGGATCTCTTGGACCAGCGTAGTATGCTGGGCCTTGGGCATTATTGATGTCCGAGAAACATTACATATTGTCACTTGACACAAATGTAGTACAAGATTGACGTAGTAGCTGAATCACTGCACATGGTGCAATGAAGTACTAAGCTAGGAATAATAGTGTTAGATTTTTTTCAATTGTTATCATTCACATTTATTATATTTTTTATATATTTTTTATTTTTATGTAAAAACAACCATTTGTGATGTACTTGCATTATATGCATGATTGTATTAACTATGCAGGCTTAGATACATGGCAGAATTCAAACGTTTATCTGCTACAAAGATGTATATGGCTTCATTTAATTTGTTAGTATGAAACCTTCTAACATGCATTTCTTTAATTCAATTAAATTCAATGTGTTTAATATTTGGTAACCATGTTAATACATGAGCTAAATCACAGACTTCTGTTTTTAACCTGTTTGCTTTCGTTGCCCACACATAATGACGCCAGTCTGTTTTCCCAGGTCCTGGGTATCGAGCCAGGCCCCGTAAAGTATTTTTACAATGTCTATTGATGTGTTAGCTTGGTGTTTATAGGTGATAGGGCACGATCACCACTTGTATACTGGCTTCAAGAATCCCAGTGTGGTCGAAACGTGTCAGCTGAATAACATTTGGATTGGAAACCTTCTTCGGAGTGCTGGTACTATTTGCGCTGCAGAGCAAATGCTGTTTTACACACACACATACACACACACACACACACCACACACACTCACACACATATCTCTGTCTCTCTCTCTCTCTCTCTCTCTATATGTATATATATATATATATATATATATATATTCACTGGAAAAACCATAGGTTTCAGGGGTGTTATAGTTAGCTAGACATTTCCCTCATACAAAACCCTAGAAATTCCCCTGTTATAGTTAGTTCAGCTAACTATAACTCGCGCCCCCGCAATGCACTGCTGATGACATCACATATTACATCACTCATGACATGGTCAGTGACATCACTGATGACATCACTGATGACATCTCAAATGACATCACTGATGACATCACTGATGACGTCATCCATTGAGTATGTGTTTCTGAACAGTTTTATTATGTTTAATATATATAGGGAAAGGCCTGTTGAAAAATAAGTGGGTGTACAAGTGTGTGAATGGATGATTTTCTAGGTGCGTAACTGAGTCTATAAGTGAGTCATTAAATGTATCTTACTGCAGACTAGTGACTAAACTGTGTGAATGTCTGTATGTGTCTGTGTGTTGGTGTATAAGTGGCTGCATGGTTTTGTGAATAGCTATATGAGTGTCTATATGGGTTATTGATTGCTTGTCTGAGTATCTGTATAGGTGCCTGAATGTTTTTGTGGGTAGGGTGTGTGTGACTCTGTGACTAGATGTGTGAGTGGGTGATTCAGTGGGTGCATGGTTTTAAAAGTGCATCTGTGATGGACTGTATGGTTGGGTGAGTGTATGTATGGGTGTGTTAGTGATTGAATGTATATCTCAGTTATAAATGTGTCACTAACTACATATGTGAAACGCAGTGCATATATGTGTAACAGTATATAACTATCTATATGTGACAGTGTGTGATTTTGGGAGTGGCTGTATGCGCCATAGTGCAAGGATATCTGTGTCATGTGCTGTTTGTTTTTCTGCAGGAAGACACATAATTTGTTAGTATTTTTATGAGTAAGTGAACTTGAGTGTTTTTAACTGTATAGGTGAGTACATTTTACTGTGATTAATTATTTGCATGACTGACTAGATGTGTCAGTACCTCAATGGATGATTGGCGGTGTGTGAGTGTCTATATAGGTGTATAAATCCACAGAGTGACTAAGTATGAGTGACTGTACAGGTGATTGAGTGGAGATGTATGTAGACCTAAAAGTCAATGAGTGGGTGAGTAGTTATTGGTATTGGAGTATCTATGGTTGTCAAAATGCCAGTCTGAAATTTTGAGTCGGTGTATCAAAGGTTATATTAGGGTGTGAGAAGATTCACTAAATTATCACATGGATGACGTCATCAGTGATGTCATCAGTGATGTCATTTGAGATGTCATCAGTGATGTCATCAGTGATGTCACTGACCATGTCATGAGTGATGTAATATGTGACGTCATCAGCAGTGCATTGCGGGGGCGCGAGTTATAGTTAGCTGAACTAACTATAACAGGGGAATTTCTAGGGTTTTGTACGAGGGAAATGTCCAGCTAACTATAACACCCCTGAAACCTATGGTTTTTTCAGTGACTTTCTAAGGTTTTTTAAATGGCAATTCCTAACTATAACGCCGCTGAAACCTTTGTTTTTTTCAGTGAATTTCAAAGGTTTTTTAAATGCCAATTCCTAACTATAACGTGCATGAAACCTATGGTTTTTTCAGTGAATTTCAAAGGTTTTTTAAATGCTAATGCCTATCTATAACTTATCTCTGAAGATATCATGAAAAGCATTCTTTTTTAAAAGTAGGGTGCACATTAGTTTTGTGGAAAAGCATCTTTGTGATTGGTTAAGAAAAAGCTGTTTCAACGTGGAGTACATATCATAGGATAAAATTTGCTCAGCTCAACCACACCTGCTACTTTCATTTGGAAGGCACTGTTCGAACTTAAAACAATCATCAACTTTTAACCTGCACATGTCGTTAAATGTTCAAGAAAATGTTACAAAAAAATATCGTAAAGTTTTAAAAAATTGATGAACTTTTAACCTGCACGTATTGTAGAATGTTCTAGAAAGTGTGTTGATAGAATACGTTGCACTTCTGACTTCTATGTGTTGTTGAATATTAAAAAAACAGTTCATATGGAAAATTAAAAAGAAACCAATAGAGAAGTTTTGAAACCTAAAGGATTCTAATTTATTCTTTACATGTATTTATGTGTGCAGCAACAAAATTATAGACACAGCAGCACTAGGAAGAGGAAGAAGCAGGGAGTGGGGGGAGGGGGGAAATGGGCAGAATGGCACACATGCACAATTAAGTACAACACACATATAGACTAACAATGGCCAAAATGAAACACACCAACAAGGAGCACAAGTCACACAACCTGCCAACATCACACCACTGAACGAGCATAGAAGTGAAAACCACGCTGCATTCATACAGGATGTGTACAAAAGCCAGTCGTTGGTGTTGTGGGATGTCTGCGACCGTGGTCATCATGGATGAGATGCCCAGCATGTGGCACATGGTCGAGTTCACTGTGTGTTATGTTGTCAAACGGCTGCTCCTCCCTCCCACGAGCCCCCACACTTTTGTGCGGTGAGCTGTTGTATCTCGTGCACTCGTACGGCATGCCATTGTAATGACTATTTGCGCATGTCCTGCTACATTCCAACTACAACATCACAGTGCCGTTTGGAGGTGGTGCATGCCACTTTACAACATCGACTGCTGCGGCTCTTGTAACAGGCCACACCAGAACACAGAGACACACTTACCGCACTTCCTGTACATGGACATGTCCGAGACACCCCGTTCCCCTTGCCGGATAGGCACACCCCTGCACTGACCTGTGATCGACAGACCAGCACACGCCAGTTGTGCATGCAGGAGGATGCGTACGTAGCTACACATCCAGGCTCACTGCCAACGCTGAGGTGACAGCACACTGTGATGTTGCAGGGCTCGTGCCTATCACGCTCAGACAATGACCACAGGGACACACTTACTAAGATGTGGGTTTGGGGGGCATTGGCGGTCTTGGAGTTGTTGAGATGAGTCTTCTGGCCCTCATGGGTATCCCTGTATCATGCTCATTGACTCTATCGCACCTGTGGGTGTTCTGGTGTGGCTCTTGGGTGTGTTCCCTTTCATGGTGCAGGTAGTTGTCCTTATTAACACCAGCAGAAAGCAGGTGTAAAATCCCTGGTGCTAACGTGTCTTATCGCCGGAATTTGTTTTGCATTGCAATTGGTGTGAAAGTTGTGATGTGATTTTTTTCGTGTGCACAACAATATACGAACTGAGCAGTGTATCTCGTCAAGATCCAGCACCTGACGCACTATTCCCAATCAATATAAATACAATGAGATTTCTTAATAAATTTTGTGTGTACACTGTAAGTGCAGCCAATACCTCAGTGCAATACAATACAGGATTTTACTATTTAGAATAAATCGCAAAGGTGCACCTCATGTCTTTTTGCACGGGAACGGCTACTCTCCATTCCATTATCAGCACTTTAACGGACGTAAAGTTGAGATAAATCTAACACACTATTCAGAAGTTGGTGCAAACTGCAGATATCACCAGTATTCAAGCGATAAGTGCCCCAAAATTTAACACCATGGTGGACTCCATCAAATAACAGTAATAAGAACAAGAAAGAGTCACACAGCAGTTAAGAGAACAACCAAAAACATTGGTTTTTTTTTTTCAAACTTTATTTTTTATAATAATAAATATATAAACGATAAACTATTTTCAAACTTTATTTTTTTATTAACATAAATATAAACAATAAACTAATAAACAAAATATAACAACAATAATACAAAACAACAAGGCGGAACCCTCCTGTGGGAACCACGGATGTCGACGACAGACCTGGAAAATCAGAAAGATTGTTAAATAAAACCCAACATGGTATTCTCAACAAAATACCACAAGAAACAAATCACAGATATATAAAATGTATACAGCTAACAAAATTTTTAAAGTTTAACTTACAAAAACTGTAAATGTTGCCGCTTTAAAATATTTACCGAATCTGAGGAATTTTTTTTGCAGAAGGCACCACGCCCACAACGTTTTTCTTCAGTGGTGAAGAAATGTTTAACTTTTTCCGAGGGGCAAACAAAGACCAATGCCACCTTCTTCATTCACAAGATTTGCCAAAGAGTTCTGTTACGAGGGGATCCTAACAAAAAATACTTGTGCGGCACAGCAAGTATGATGAAACACCTACGGAACCTTCATCCAAACAATCTTGCACGAGAAGAGTGCAAACAGATGAGAAACACTCCTGTTCTGTATCTGTAAAAAAGAATCACAAATAAATGTATATTAATAACTTTCAAATTTATACTATTCCATTACTGTACAAACACATTTTATATAAAAACTGACTAAGAAACTATAGCCCTGAACCACAAGTGTGACGATCGTTAAAACACTACATGCATAGTGCATACTACTTTGAAGCAGTTCATGCCCTAAAGCCTACCTCACTAAAAGACTACATGCTAACTGACTAAATGATTACAGTACTATAAGGAGACACACTGGGTGAGTGACAGGGTGTTTGCTAGAAAAGTATGAATACTAACTAGGGAATTGAAGGTGTGAAACACAACTGTGTAGGTGATTAGAGGACTGCATCCATACTGCATAGGCATTTAAAGTAGTCCATGTGCTAAGGCCTGGCTCACTACATGACTACTTCAAAGTTCATAAACATGACGAGTCAAGTACAAAAGTGCAAATGCATAGGTCACAAAGAGCCCTTAACATTTTACTTGGACATGAACAGTCCTGATTCATTTAATCAACGCATAAGCAAAGACTGGATTCTAATGCTGCTAAAACTTCACAACATGACAGGTTTTAAAACAGTTATCTGTAAGCAAATACATGATATCACCAAATGCTTCTCTCACACTGATCCCAAATACACACTAACTCACACTGTGATTCTAGACATGCACCACTATCCCTAGGAGTTTACCAAAGCTCATTCACTACAGTGCAACTGGTAAGGGAACTGCACACAATCTACATATTTCAGGACTGCACTTTTCTGTCAAAGCCTGACTCATTTAATCAAATCATAAGCCATAACTGTCTTCTAATGCTACTAAAACTTCACAACATGATAAGTTAAAACAGTTATCTGTCAGCAAATACACGATGTTACCAAATGCTTCTCTCACAGTGGTTCCCAAATGCACACAGACTCACTGTGTGATTCTAGACAAACAACACTATCCCTTGCACTATATCAAAACACATTTCTTCATCTAGAAGTAGTACTACATTTTAATATAGAAACATAACATAACTCATTTCACAAATTCATAAACAATGACTGGTTTCTAATTCTACCAAAATATAAAAACTGCACAGTTATCTGTTTACAAACACATGAAAAACACAAATGCTTATCCCAGAATGGTTTCTACATGCACACACATTGTAGAGAAAAAAAGTACTCCCTACACTTTAGCAGGAAAAATACATTAGTCTGATTAAAATAAAAATAGTCTACATACATCCCCTCACAATTAAATAACTCATCTTTCAAGTTCTTTTGTAGATTAAGGAGTATATCAATCACTCACCATATTTTCTTTTACATAATCTCTGCACTGTGCACCTCTCAGCAAAATCAAAGAATGAAAAAGTTTCCCTTTCATTTTCCACACATATACATGTAAACATCAAATCACAATCCTTCGCACATAAACTAAAAAGCAAACACACATTTTTATTGGTTAAACATTTCAACCCTTTCCAACTGAAATACATTTCAACCCTTCCCCCAATCTGCCTTCTGCCTGTTACCATAGAAACAGGTCATGGAACACTGCACTGAGCTCACAGGTCACAAGTTCAGCACACAATGTTCCTACACAAGACAGGAAGTGTGCTTGACTTTTCAACATATCAGCTTATCATATATAATGTTCCTTACAATCTGTTTTTGTTAACCAATAACAATCATACCTTTAAAAAACAAAAATATACACCCTAACTTTCAGTGTAGAAAGTTGTCATATAACCAATGATTTCTTGTCGTTTTTCAAAAAACGTTGCTGTGGATCCGCGCACCCACCGCAAGAGAATCCGTGCATCCACCGCGATAGGATGCGCGCACCGTGCGCGCATTTCCCCATGTTTTTTTTTTTAAAAAGGGGGCCCCAGGGGGTCCTTCTGGGACCCCCTAAGCACCTCTAGAGGGTCAGAGTATTTCCACTCTGCCCCCTTTATATGTTTTACAAACTTATTCCCATTGCTTCTTCAGCCTCGCTTCTACTGAGGCAGAAAATGGCCGCCAACAGTTCCTGGTTTCGAATGTAGAGAGACACTCGACAGCCAATTAGCATTCAGCGCGCGATCGGGAGGGTGCGCGCTCTGTTCAGGGATGGTGCGCTTACGGTGCGGGTACGGTCCGCGGATCCTCCGTGGCCATAGATATCACTAACTTTTTTACCCTAATTTTCTCAGGAACTACTGAACAGATTCACACCATATATGCAAAAGGCATGAGTCCGAACTGAGGACTACCTCTTTGCCAAATTTGGTGTCATTCCGTTCAGCGGTTCGGGCTGCAGCTGCGACAACAGATCCTCTGGGAAATTGCAAAGGGAAACCGCGTTTTGGGACCCCCCTTTTTTCTCGGCCCCCGCTTGACGGATCACCGCAAAACTTTCAGGGTAGGAGCGGAGCGGAGCTGGCCAAAAGTTTGGAAAATTTCACGAGGATTCGTCAACCGGCGCCAACGTTATTCCAAATAGAATGTTGCGGATTTCCTATGGAAAATAGGTCCTCACTATAACTATCTACTGATACAAATCTTTGGTTTGAGCGTATGAGGTACGCATCGCGGCGCCCCCCCAGCAGCGGCACTTGTGTTGGTACACTGGGGAAAGAGCAGCAGATTGTCTGCTGAAAGGATGATTGGAGGAAAGCCAAATCACCGTCTTCTTGATGCAGTGGGAGAATGTAGCCTGACAGCTGACGGAGTCAGAGCATTATCGTATGCAGGGTACGTAGTCACTGAACTGTGTCCCCGGATTCGGACTGTATTTTCCTCACTAGCAGCATGATTTGGCCAACATCCTGCTGCATACAGGGATTTTGATATATCGTGAGTCAAAGGGGACAAAGCACAACAGGCAGAGTGAGTACTATCCTGAACCCGCAGTCCTCTTTCTATGACCACGAGTATCCTCCAATGGGAGTTGATGTGTGAACTTTTAAAATCCCTGTTCGCGTTTCTCTGTCACACAAAGCTGGCATTGAGGAAGGCAACCAAGCCGAAACGCGTCTGCCAGGTGTTACAGCAGTGGCGAACTTTTAACAAAACACAATGTGCCCAGATGGTGAAAATAAAGCTTTTCTGTATCGTACCTGAGCATGTGTCAGCCCGTTTTCGTGGAAGCGGGATTGGTGGAGTATGTGTCAAGCGGTCGGCGCTTGAAACTGGCACGCCTCTTGGTCTGGTGCTCCGCGACTTGCCGACAAATCTTTGGTTTGAGCGTATGAGGTACGGATCGCGGCGCCCCCCCAGCAGCGGCACTTGTGTTGGTACACTGGGGAAAGAGCAGCAGATTGTCTGCTGAAAGGACAATTGGAGGAAAGCCAAATCACCGTCTTCTTGCTGCAGTGGGAGAATGTAGCCTGACAGCTGACGGAGTCAGAGCATTATCGTATGCAGGGTACGTAGTCACTGAACTGTGTCCCTGGATTCGGACTGTATTTTCCTCACTAGCAGCATGATTTGGCCAACATCCTGCTGCATACAGGGATTTTAAATTATCGTGAGTCAAAGGGGACAAAGCACAACAGGCGGAGTGAGTGCTATCCTGAACCCGCAGTCCTCTTTCTATGACCACGAGTATCCTCCAATGGGAGTTGATGTGTGAACTTTTAAAATCCCTGTTCGCGTTTCTCTGTCACACAAAGCTGGCATTGAGGAAAGCAACCAAGCCAAAACGCGTCTGCCAGGTGTTACAGCAGTGGCGAACTTTTAACAAAGCACGATGTGCCCAGATGGTGAAAATAAAGCTTTTCTGAATCGTACCTGAGCATGTGTCAGCCCGTTTTTTGTGGAAGCGGGATTGGTGGAGTATGTGTCAAGCGGTCGGCGCTTGAAACTGGCACGCCTCTTGGTCTGGTGCTCCGCGACTTGCCGACAAATCTTTGGTTTGAGTGTATGAGGTACGCATCGCGGCGCCCCCCCCCAGCAGCGGCACTTGTGTTGGTACACTGGGGAAAGAGCAGCAGATTGTCTGCTGATAGGACGATTGGAGGAAAGCCAAATCACCGTCTTCTTGCTGCAGTGGGAGAATGTAGCCTGACAGCTGACGGAGTCAGAGCATTATCGTATGCAGGATACGCAGTCACTGAACTGTGTCCCCGGATTCGGACTGTATTTTCCTCACTAGCAGCATGATTTGGCCAACATCCTGCTGCATACAGGGATTTTAATATATCGTGAGTCAAAGGGGACAAAGCACAACAGGCAGAGTGAGTACTATCCTGAATCCGCAGTCCTCTTTCTATGACCACGAGTATCCTCCAATGGGAGTTGATGTGTGAACTTTTAAAATCCCTGTTCGCGTTTCTCTGTCACACAAAGCTGGCATTGAGGAAGGCAACCAAGCCGAAACGTGTCTGCCAGGTGTTACAGCAGTGGCGAACTTTTAACAAAGCACGATGTGCCCAGATGGTGAAAATAAAGCTTTTCTGAATCGTACCTGAGCATGTGTCAGCCCGTTTTTCGTGGAAGCGGGATTGGTGGAATATATACATATATATACATATATATATTCACTGAAAAAAACATAGGTTTCAGGGACGTTAGAGTTAGAAATTAGCATTTAAAAACCTTAGAAATTCACTGAAAAAAACATAGGTTTCAGAGACATTATAGTTACTTGGACATTTGACTCATATAAAACCAGAGAAATTCACCCGTTATAGTTAGTTGAGCTAACTATAACTCGTGTGCCCGCAATGCCCTGCTGATGAAATCACATATCACATCACTCATGACATGGTCAGTGACATCTCTGATGACATCACTGATGACATCTCAAATGACATCAATGATGACATCACTGATGACATCACCCAGTGAATGTGTGTTTCTGTAAAGTTTAAATATTT
Organism: Triturus cristatus; assembly: GCF_964204655.1. Classification (NCBI taxonomy): domain Eukaryota; kingdom Metazoa; phylum Chordata; class Amphibia; order Caudata; family Salamandridae; genus Triturus; species Triturus cristatus. The sequence goes on from NC_140592.1 coordinate 960,207,202, forward strand.
TTCATATATCTCTATGCCAAGGTGTATTGAAGAATGAGTGGATTTACAAGTGCCTGAAGGGATTATTTAGTAGGTGCGTGACTGACTGTATAAGTGAGTGATTGACCGTGTCTTACTGAATGCATGGGTTAGTGATTAAACTGTGTGAAAGTCTGTATTAGTCTCTCAGTTGGTGTGTAAACAACTGCATGGGTTGGTGAGTAGCTACATGAGTGTCTATATGGATTATTGATTTGTTGTCTGAGTATCTGTATGGGTGCCTGAGTGTCTGTGTGAGTGGGTGGGGGGTGTGTGACTCTGTGCATAGATGTCTGAGTGGGTGATTCACTGGTTGTATAGATTCAAAAGTGCATCTGGGAAGGGCTGTATGTGTGTGTATGGGTGTGTTGGTGAGTGAATGAATGTCTCAGTGGTATATGTGTGACTAACTACATATGTTTTAAGGCAGTATATGTGAGTGTTGCAGTATATAAATGACTATATGTGAGAGTAAGTTCTTTGAAGAGTGGGTGTATAAGTGTCTGCTTGTATCAGTGATTGTATGAGACAGTAAGTATTTGTTAGTATCTGCATAAATAAGTGATGTGGTGTGTGTATAAATAATGGAGTTGGTGTGTATATTAACGGTATAGATGAGTAAATGGGTTTGTGATTGATTCTTCGCATGACTGACTAGGTGTGTGAGTAAATGTATGGATGAGTGGCAGAGTGTGACTGTATGTATAGGTGTATGAGTGCATATTATAGTACTTTATTGATGAGTAACTGCATGTATAAGTGACTGGATGTGTGTGTAGACCTAGGAAATAGTTGGTGGTATGTAGTATCTGGCATTGTTGTGTGTATGGTTTCAAAAATAGTACTCTGTATTTTAGAGTGGGTGTATCAAAGTTTATATTAGGGCATCAGTATGTGCATCAGATTATCATGTGGATGATGTCATCAGTGATGTCATTTGAGATGGCATAAGTGATGTCATCAGTGATGTCACTGACCATGTCATGAGTGATGTAATATGTGACGTCATCAGCAGTGCATTGCGGGTGTGCGAGTTATAGTTAGCTCAACTTACTATAACGGGCGAATGTCAAATATCAAAGTAACTGTAAAGTCTCTGAAATCTATGGTTTTTTCAGTGTATTTCTAAGGTTTTTTAAATGTTAATTTCTAACTATAACATCCCTGAAACCTATGGTTTTTTCAGTGAATTTCAAAGGTTTTTTAAATATCGAACTACTATTGTGCTATTTGTCATTAGTACTGTTTTTTCTAACTTTTCAACTACATAAAATAAACTGCAAAACTGCTAAGTAATGTAATATATTTAGCAAATTACAGTAAGTTTTTAAATAATATAAAATAATTTAACATTCATAAAACAATTTTTCTCCCTTTTTTTGCTGTCATCAGCTTCTACTTAACTTCACTATTCACAATGATGTCAGTGTAGTTTCATCATAAACAGCAGGGGAAAAAAAACAATCAACTAGATTGTCAAAAAAAAACAAATCCCTAATTCTCGCAAATATAATACAAAATCAACACAAATAACACATCTAATACTATTGCTAATCTTCAAATCTTACCTTTACTTTGTAGTTTCTGTCACATTTTCCCAATACGCCAAATAATGTATTGCTTTGAAATCATCCAGTATGAATTCCTTAAAGTATCTTTACACCTTCCCACTAGGGCGAATGATGTATCTAAAATCTTTGTTTCAGAAATATCAAGTATGAGTTGGGCAATCTCGGTTTCATTTCCAAGTGTGTATCATTGCAGTGACTCCAATCATTATTACACTTTAAATAAACTGTATAATGTCCACTTGTGGTAGTACTTCCAGCATGGAAAACAATAGCAACTGTTGCAAAAGTTGTTCCAGAAATAGATACTTGATTAGCAGCAACATTTTTAATTTTGGTTTCCACTTTTCTCCCATTTGGTCTACAGCGTTGCAGCATTATAATCAAACATTTTCCATATCTTTGTAGGCATAATGTAGATAGCATTGTTGATTTACAACGAGAACAGCTTATTTTACTATTTAGGAAAATGGTACAGATTTGCAGTCAGGTATTGTTAAATATAGAAATAGTTCTCTGTCAACTATAGTTCTTGAAGTTAATGAACACTGTTCACATTTATGTTCCCATTTTTAACTGAGTCCAAATAAACTCTCAATCTGAATTCCTTCATCTTCTAGTACTCCAAGCATAACCATCAGAAATTCTTGTACATCTTGTTGAATATTAGCACTGAACGTTAAAGATCCAGTACATGTATCCAACAGTTGACGAATACCAGACGCAGAATGGATCTTACTTCTATCAGTTCTCAATTCTTGAAATAAAGTATAAAGTGCCGAACATAATCTTTTTTCCTGACTTTCCATAATTTCACCATAAACATCTTCAAGTTAAAATATAATGATTAGAATAACATTACCATAGCAGTTGACACCAGAAGCATTTTCTAATTGGTATCCGACAACATCATCACTTGTTTTGTATTTTCTGCTTCTTTACATCTTTTCTTTTCTCTTGATTTTGTTTCTGCCTTTCAACCATAGTTGATTCTTCAACATGTTTGCATTTTGAACACAGAACACATTTCTCATAAATAGGATATTCACCTAAACTTGGAGCATAAAGCCTCCTCAAACGTTTATATTCTCTTACACAATTAACATCAGCACTAACCTTGTCCTTATCAAAATCAATTAAATACAAACCAGACAACGTTCTAACTCGAGATAATGCAACATATACCATTCCCTCTTTAAACACAGTTCTTCCTACATTTACCAAAGCATTATCTACACTTAAACCTTGAGATTTATGAATAGTTATTGCATATGCTAAACAGAAGGGAAACTGTTTCTATGAACATACACGTCTATTACAAGCAAAAAACGTGCAGCAGAACGTGCAATCTGTTTTACTTCTGTAATCTGATCAAATTTAACTTTTAAGAATTCAATTCCATTTCTATTTTGATATTTCACAAAATCAACAACTTTTCCCATTGCTCCATTCCCTAAACCTTCCTCTACATTCAGATTACGCCTCAAAATTACCCGACAGTTTAAACATAAAACTAAAACTTTTTCTAAGCCAGCAGTTTTTGATACAGACTTTTCCAAAGAATCCAATTTAGTCTATAGTTTTTCTGAAAGAAGAATTGTTATTCCTTGATGCTCGATTTTATCAATAGCTTCAATGTGAACTATTTCTTGATGTTCCAATTTCATAAGCTCTCTGTTAAATGTATAACACTCTTCTGTAGGCATTAAGCAAACTATAGACTTTTTTTCTTTCATTCTCTTGTACATTACTTCTGCTGGTGTGTTTTCATTTGTAAACAAGTTCTTTAGTAGACGACTTTGAAAACCTTGTTTACCATGTTTGCTTAGAAAACCAATTCTTACATCTTTTAGAATATTTGCATACTCTTCATCTCTTGCTTGTCGCATATTCTGAGTGATTTCTTTATAATCAAAATGTAACCACAGATTCACATTTCCAATACATCCCAAAGATTTCTTAGTGTCTTCATGTAGAAGAGTTTTAAACACTGGTTCTCCTTTTACAGGGGTTAGTTATAGCGGATCTCGAAATACAATTAAATGTTTTCCTCCAAAGAGAACGTCATAATCTGTTTTTAATACCTGTTGCATTCTTAAGTGTACAAAAGCAAGCATTAAGTTTGAGACCATGCTCACCTCATCAATAATAAAAGTTTCATTTTCTTCAGCACTCTTGACACTTTATAAGAAGCTTCTCCAGACAACTTCTGATATTCTAATTTATAATCATGCTCAACTGGTAACATCAGTAATCTATGCAAATAACTCCTTTAACATTGTGTGCAGCTAATCCAGTTGGAGCTGTTACCACACAACATAAATGTGAACCATAGTTTTTTTAATATAACTGGTCAAAACGTTAATTGAAAAACTTTTACATGTCCCAGCTTGACCACTGATGTATATCAGAAGAGGTTTAAAAGATGAACACACACATTCTTTTTTTTCATGCAACAAACCATGTTCTATCGGTTCTCTGACTTGTACATATATTTCTTTCTGTTCAACATTTACTTGTTCTTCTAAGTTTTCCAATGTAATATTCTCCTTGTGTGCTTGTTGCATTGCAATTTCGACTTCATGCATAGCAATCGCTGCTTCATTGTTTGTCCAAGAGGATCTTGATTACATGGAACACTACTTTGACTATCTTGAGAACTTTCATTAGCTATTTCAGTTGTAATAGTCTTTTCCTGTTCAACTTCATCATTCAACATTTTTAAATATGTAGGGAAAGTTGTAAATGCAATGCTATCTTTACATGCATTAAAAGAATCTTCGTAGCAGTCAAAGTCTTCAAGTAATTCAGTTTCACTACGCCATGGTTTAAAGAGTTGGAGAAGTGCTAAATAGTAAAATTCTCGCTTATCTGGTGTTTCACAACTGAGTTTCTTGTGGTTTATAAGATTACCCTTTGTATCTTTTACTAAACAACGATGACATCCAACTACTGCATATTTTCCTTCTTTTAAATTCTGTTTAACATTTCTTTTGAAGCTGTAATGTTGAAGTACTTCATACAGACATAGCTGTTCTAGATGTCAACTCCTTTTCGGAAAGTATGTGTCCAACATATTAGTTTTAAGAATGTCTGTACTGTCTGGTTCATTTGCTGCTAATTCTTCAATTTCTTCAACTGATTTCAACACTCTATTTCGGTTGCAGGCAAGACCTAAACTTACCCAAATAATTCCTTGTGACTTTGAATATAAACATGAAGAGCACAAGCGGTCTAAATATTCATAGGATCCAATTTCTCGGTGGGAATGCATTTTCAAAGTAAAGCTGTACAATGTTTTGCTAAGACTTTTCTCTTGTGCAATTTCTTCCCACATTTGTTTCATCTCTGTTTTTTCTGATCTTGTTATGTACGATGTAACATAACGTGCAACAGAAATTGAGTTATCTGCAACATACTGGATGTCCATGTTCGCATTCCACATTTTTTAAATGAAGATTGTAGTCATTGATATACTTTGACACTTCTGTTCTTTTTAAGTTGTAGGTATTCTTTGGAGATTTCCAAGTTATTGCGTGCCTTACAGAAAAAAAAGAATTTACTCTTCCTTTACAAATGAGTGGACGTGGAAAACCAAACCGACATTTGGTGTAAAATTTTCCTTTAGACTTGTATTTTCTTCTGCAGTGCTTTCCACAATGGTGAGTTTGGAAACGTAAAATTTGCTGTCTCAAGCTTCTATCTCCTTCTTCTCTTGGAATCTAACATGTCACATACTGTTCGATGAAAGACAATACTGTTTCATCAGAATCAGTTCCAAATTTAGGTGCATCCTTGATCCATAGTAGCATATGTATATGAGGTGCACCTCTTGCTTGGTACTCCTTTCTTCAAAAGAAATCTGTAACTTCTCCAAGAGGTGGATTCTTTTTATTGCAGATAAAAGACATAATAGCTTGAAACCTATGATTAAAATATCTGCACACATTTACAGGATCCAATGAACACAGATAACCAGGAGTCTTTATTTCAACATTTTTTAAATTGGAATTCGCTTCTCTTAGAAACTCAAGCAAATCTTCCCATGCATACTCTGCACAGCTAAGTGTGACAAACCATGTTGGTGTACCTAAGTTCTATAACATACACTTGAGTTCTCCATGACGACGATACCAATACTCATTTGTTCCAGGTTGAAATGCCATCAAATTGATTAACTGTGCTTCTAAATTTTCATCTGTTTCTTGAAATTTCTCCACAAATTCTTTCGCGGAAAGAAGTGATTGATGAACTCCAGTTTTAAGTATGTGGTTCACTGCATACGACAGGGAAGATAGATCACGTTCAAACAAAAGGTGAAATATGTATGGAATGCACTGTCGAATTCTAGGATCTTCAGAATATAATCTTGTTGACCGATATTCTGAAGCTGGAATCCATTCAGGTCGATCATCATATCGTCCACCTTCACCAGTAGGAAACAGCTGTGGAAAACAACGAGCTTCCAAGCTTTTCTCCCATACACTCATTGGAGTTCCCTGTGCTTTTTTCATTTGAAATAACTCAATGCTGCTTCCTATTACTTCTTTGGAATGCAAAGGACATATTGTGTAATGTTCATAAATCTCTTCAGTCCTTGACTCGTCCACTTTTTTCTATTTGACCACTTGAAATTTCAGATTCATCTTCTAAACTTGTTACCTGTTCATCCACATTTACAGTTTTGTAATACATATTGTTCTCTATAAGATATAAGGTAGCATTTTCAACTTTATTAACATCCACCAATTCTTGCCCTATTTTCTGACTCTTTGTTGGTACACCATTTACTAGAAAGACTACTGCCTCATTTTCCTCTTTCTCTCCAGCAATAGTTTCAATATTTTTCTTAAAATCGAAAGGTAAGTACACCACTCTTCCTTTCATCCCTCTTTGAAAGTCTGTTGGTGGCAGTTTACCTGTTTTAGGCTCCATCCGAATTATAGTTTGAAAAGGATGAACAGATTGAATTAGAAACGACTCATATGTATTCAATTCTGCCAGTTCCTCCGGAATAGCTAGTAATTCTAAGTTATTATATACTTCTCTAGCGGCATTTTGTTCTCTTCTAATTTGTTCTAACAATGTTTACATATAGGTTGATCACTACCTAACTCAGATCGACCTTCCACCAACAAGTAAGTTGCAAATTCTTCCCACTTACCATTGTTCTCCTTTTCACTTTTCAAATACAAATCAACATTCTTAGTTCGACTTTTATAATGAGTACGTCGACAACAAACACAAACATAGTTTGGTATTTCAGAGCACACTACATAAAACTTTCCAATGTCTTCTTCAAACTGATCAGTGCTAATCACTTTCCCATCTCCTTCAACATCTGTAATTGTCAAACTTTCACTTTCTATGGACTGCTCTTCTCAACCAAAATATCGCATGTCAATATCATCACACTTTTTTGAACATCTGATAAAGAACCATGTAAAAGACCTGTATTTAGTTCACTTAAACATAATGCAGGACTTTTTACATAGTACAGTTTCCTTACAAACTTCCGTATTTCTAAATGGTGTACTGCTAACATCCTCAAGTGAAGAAAAACACTTTTACACACTTTTCTTGAAAGACAAGCCAAAGTGTGCCCATGCTTCTCAGTATATTTTCTTACATTACATGGATCTAGCTCTTGTAACAACTTAATCTTCTGTTTAATACTTTTCTGTGGATATTCTCGTAACAAATAGATTCCTGTCGAATACTACAAATACTGCTACAACCCTACTTACACACAGGAGCTTGTGTACATTTCCCTTGCACTTCTTCAGCTATTAACTCTTCTGCACTTTTACCAACCATTTCCACTTTTTGAAGGGGACAACCAACCTGAACTTCGTAGCAACAACCTCCAGTATCAACTGCAAATGGTAAACTATTTCCCTAGAAGTAACTTTCCTCAATAACAAAAGGCTCACTAGTAAGCCTTTTTTTAACACTTTCATTATTTTATCCAACACTTTGATCCTCTTCAAAATCACAATCAATCAATCAATCAAACAATTTATATAGCGCGCTACTCACCCGCTAGGGTCTCAAGGCGCTGGGGGGGAGGGGTCCGTTACTGCTCGAAAAGCCAGGTCTTGAGTTGCTTCCTGAAGGAGAGATGGTCCTGGGTCAGCCGTAGGTGGATGGGGAGGGAGTTCCATGTCTTGGCCGCCAGGTAGGAGAAGGATCTTCCTCCGGCGGTGGCTCTACGAATGCGTGGTACGGTGGCAAGGGCGAGTCTGGTTGATCGCAGCTGGCGGGTGGGCGTGTAGAGAGTGAGGCGATTGTTGAGGTACTTGGGGCCCAGGTCGTGGAGAGCCTTGTGTGCATGGGTGAGGAGTCTGAACATGATCCTCTTGCTGATGGGGAGCCAGTGCAGGTCTCTCAGGTGGGCGGAGATGTGGTTGTGGCGGGGGATGTCCAGGACGAGTCGTACGGAGGCGTTCTGTATGCGCTGGAGTCTTTTCTGTAGTTTGGCTGTGGTTCCCGCGTAGAGGGTGTTCCCGTAGTCCAGTCGGCTGGTGACGAGTGCCTGGGTGACCGTCTTCCTGGTTTCGGTGGGGATCCATCGAAAGATCTTTCGGAGCATGCGCAGGGTGTTGAAACAGGATGACGAGACGACGTTGACTTGTTTGGTCATCGAGAGGGAGGAGTCCAGGATGAAGCCCAGGTTTTGTGCGTGGTCCGTTGGCTTGGGGGTGGTGCCCAGGGCAGGGGGTCACCAGGAGTCGTCCCAGGTGAATGAATAACTTCTGTTTTAAATTGAAAGCAGTATCCACTATACTTTCAATATGCTGCTTCTGTTTGAATTGCAGCACTTTCTTTTTATATTTGCAGCATGTTTTCATTAAATTCTGAATCACTCTACTTCAAAAAGGTCTCTGACGAATTTCTTGAAATTTTTGTCTCCGGGTAACAGATACTGTGTCTTCGTCATGTTTTCTTTTCCTGGTATTTGAAATTGAAGTCTGCTTCTCCTTACTTGAAAAATTCTTCTTTTTGCTTTGTGTCATGTTATTTTCATTAAATGTTCGTAATATTTTTTTCAGAAATTGTCTAGTGTTTTTACCAGAAGAAGCTGTTTGTGTAGTACTCTCATTTTTTTCTTATTGAAAATCTTTCCTTTTGTCCAAATATATATATTTTTTCTCTTTCCTTTTTTTCAGTTTTTCTAGGCATTTTAAAATTTTAATCCAAACGAAATAATTTTCTGAAAAAGAAAAAATAGATTCAATTATTTTTTATATCTGTTCAATATATTAAAATAATAACATACAATTACATAAGTTCTACTGACGGCTTCCAGAGGCAGTGCTGCAACATGATGGAACAGGACAGGGGAGCAGTAGGATGACGGGTAGTGCCATAGAACATATAGCAAGTATTTATTTAATTATTTACATACACCTTTACAATTTATATGTAACTGCACTACCTCGTACTTTTCACCTCTCTGCCACACCCCACCACCCCACAGCACTCCCTCTGCAACCCACCGCAGACAACTTTATAGATAGTATTTTTAAAAATTGTAATCTATGTACTTAGGAAGATATTATCAACCAAACGGCATACACAAAAATTACCATTATTAGCCTAACAATTTTATCTACAACTTCGCAAACATAACACTGCACCCAGGGCTTTAAGTGGGGGGGGGGTTCTGTGGGGGTTTGAGCACTGGCAGTTTATTTTTAGGAGCCTCAAAACGTCTCTATGGGGCTCTTTTTTTGGGCCTCACAAAGGCAGTCCGTTGTTCTTTTTTTTTTTATTGGACTTCAGTGAGACTGTGAGAGCATGCACATTGCTCACTACTGAGAACTGGAGACACCATGCCAGGTGAGTCACGTTGTAGGAGAAGGAAATCCTTTAATGAGAGACATTTTCTCTCAGGATTTCCCTTCTCTTTTTGCAGCGCAGGAGCAACATCATCGTGGGGTGATTAGCAGAGAGACCACCAGGCGCGCAACACCCATTGCCCCAGACTCCCTTAAGCAGCTTCCCGGGCGCACACACAGAGCCACACCCGAGTACTTCACAGGTCTTCAAAAGACCATTTGCTTGTAAATGAGGCTCTGTTGTTTTTCATCCCTTTTTAGAGCCCCTACATCCCCACTCTGCCTATTTGCTGAAAGAATTATCCTCCCCCGAAATTTCGCTCTGGTTGCGCCTCTGGAGATGACCACAGGCACCTAACTCCAGCACGACCCTGCTCTGACCTTTCACAGTGTCTTGTTTTAGTGCTACGAAAACACACACTTTACCTGGCTCACTTAGTTCTCACACCCCCTCTTTAATATGAAGATAGCTTTGGAATTACCTTTACATTCCTATACTGTGCTTCACATGGAAATATAGAAGTGCAGGTTCTCAGCACCCCAAATTAGCTGTCTGGTATACTCTCTCAAATGTAATAACTACAGGTATTCAGTATCTGTCAGTCACGGCCAGTTTAAAGCAGTGTTCCTATATCGAAATGGACAAAACGTTATGTTTCTAAATTAACGACTTACACTGAAAAGCAGCTTTACATTTCTTTCGCTGGATCAACCTTTGTTTAAAACACCACCAGAGAAGGGTGGTGAACTATGGTCCACAAACAGCAACTCAAAGCTTTCTTGTTCTTTATCAGAAACATCTGTCAATGCTTATCGCCAGCCTTTTCGGCCCCTTAAGAGGCTGGGTGGAAGAGTATAATACGCGGTATTTTGGATCGGGCGGAGGGTGCACGGAAATAAGGACGGATAGTTGAATAAAGGGCGAGTGGATAGATGGCCAGATGGATGAATGGATTTCTAGATGGATGGATGTATAGATGTATGGATGGATGTAAGGATGAATGGATGCATGGACCAGTACTTAGGATAGACGGGTGGGCTGATAGATGCTTAGGATTGGTTCTGGGACAGATGTATGTATGGATATATGGGCTTATGGCAGGATGGATGGCACAGTGCTTACCATAGGTGAGTTGGCTGATAGATACTTAGTGCAGGGACAGATGTATGTATGTATGTAGGTAGGAATGTGTGGATGAATTGAAAGATGGTTGGATGCCGCAGTGCTTAGGATGGATGGATGCAGGGCTTTAGGTGGGCTGGGTCTGAGCACCGGCAGTCATTTTCAGGGGGCCTCGAAACGGATCTCTATCGGGCTTTATTTTCGACCCTCGCAAAGGTAGTCAGTTTTCTTTTTTTTTTTTATTGGACTGCATTGAGAGCATACACATCGATGTTGGAATGCTCATTTTGCTCACTACTGAGAAGAGGAGACATCATGCTAGGTGAGCCATGTTGTAGGAGGAAAGGAAATCCTTTAAAGAGTGTGTTTTCCGAGGGTAGGATAATTGGAGGGGATTTTCTTAAGCACACAATGCTAGTTATTTTGATTTAGACCATGCCCCTACTTGGATAGCCCACACCCCTTTAAGACGTTTGCCCCGCCCCTTTTAGAGCACCCCCAGTTTTTTTTCCCACTTAAAGCTCTGACTGCACCATAGTAACAAAGAAATGGTCCAAGCTTCCATTTAAATCTACAATGGCACCAAATTTCATAATTTGCCATCAACGCTGGCAGCCTTCTACCGCAGTGCAAGAGTGTCTATCAGCACGAGGATTTGTTATCCACAGAAATGTTGTGTGATTTGCGTACGTAGCTGTCTGCTGGAACACTCATCACCAAAAAGTATTAAAACATACAAATGTGCAAGTAAAATATATACCATACCATAAAGCGGTTCATAAATGGGCCCAGTGCCACTACACCACCCTCATTCCCATCCTTGCTTAACCTTACGAAATCAAAGAACGAGCCCCAGCAAACCTGGTACAGCCACTATAACAATACAGGGACTTAATTTCAACAAGTGTCTGCCGGAACGCTCAGCAACAAAAGGTATTAAAACATGCAAATTTCCGGATAATACATATACCATGCCATAGAGCGCTTTATAAATGGACCCAGTGGCACTACATCACCTTTACTAGCTACACATGTGCATGTTACAAATGTCCGTGTTATAATCAGCAACACACCCACCTCCCCCACCTCCACCCCTGCCCTTGCTTAACCTTACGAAATCAAACAACGAGCCCCAGCACTCCTGTTAGCGCCACTATAGCCATACATAGACTTAATTTCAACAGGTGTCTGCCGGAACGCTTATCAGCAAAAGGTATTAAAACCTGCAATTTTGCAAGTAAAACATACACTATACCATAAGGCGGTTTATAAACAGTCCTAGTACCACTACACCACCTCCACACCTGCCCTTGCTTAACTTTACGCAGTAAAAAAAAGAGCGCAGGCAAACCTGGAAGCGCCACTATAGCCATACAGAGGCTTTATTTCAACAGATGTCTCCCGAAACGCTCATCAGCAAAACGTATTAAAACATGCAAATTTGCAGGTAAACATACACCATGCCATAGGGCGCTCTATAAATGGTCCCAGTGGTACTACATCACCTTTAGTAGCTAGACATCTGCACGTTACTAAAGTCTGTGTTTCTATCACCAACATACCCACCTCCCCCACCCCCACCCCCACCCCCGCCCTTGCTTAACCGTACGAAATCAAACAGAAACCCCCACCATTCCTAGTAGCGCCACTATACCCATATACATGCTTAATTTTAACAGGTGTCTGCCGGAACGCTTATCAGTAAAAAGTATTCAAACATGCAAATTGCCGGGTAAAACATAAACCATCCCATAGCACGGTTTATAAATGGGCCCAGTGGCACTACACCACCTTTACTAGCTAGACATCTGTATGTTACTAAAGTCATTTAAACACTCTGTAGAGTGTATAGCAGGGGATGGGGAGAGTAAACAAAGTTGTAATTCCCAAACCTTTGATATACCGTCCCTTTACTGTATGTATATTAATGACATTAAATGGAATGAAAAAATTGACGAGTGTCTCAAAAGGGATAGTGATGCTGAGCACCGGTAAAACTCGGACCACTTAAACACCTACGTATATTCAGCACAGGGACACAACCTGACAATTAGTATCACTTATAATCACATGTAGTTTACTAATGTCAAGAAAGTCATATAGAAAATATACCGAATATTTTCATTTCTTTATTATCTCTCACACATTTATAAAACATCTCTTCTAAAGAAACACTCCCCAACCACTTCTATTTCATAAGAACAGACAATCATTAATACGTTTACTACTGTATATTTTAGTATATCTACCTTTTTATTATTCACTAGTCAGAAACTACTAAAACTAATAACTATACCCAAATGCAAACCAGAAACCATGTTCATATTATATCTCAACCTATGATCAAATGATTCAAACTATGCATACATATAAAAGGAACATATCACTTTTACTATCTCCATCTCCTCTCCATGTAATCTCCAAACACTGTAGACGGCCTCACAGTACAACAACCTACCTCGACTTATATTCAAATCTACCTCTCAGTGTCAAAAATGAGACCACTACCTGTCCACATAACATTTCTGGGTTTGGTTTTATCGCTTTAACTTAATAACACATACATCTCCTACCCCCCCCTCCCCTTCCCCACTATTTCCACAAAAAGTATAATTTGCAAACGTGGGACATTTTGTTTATCTCACCTGAATACATTAGCAAACCCAAATTAACGCTGTACCTCATTTTCAAAACCATACAGTCCTTTAAAGATGACAAACTACAGTTCTTCTTTGTGAAAAATTCCTAAACATATATAAAGTACTTATTTACCAACAGCTCAAATTTTATGCATATTTTATAACCAATATAAAACACCATATTTTACTAACAGTATATTATTTTGAAATAAAAGATACATTCAAACTTAAAAATATCACCTCAAATACTAAATCACTACTACAGAACACATAACACACCTTATTCATTTCTACCTCACCTTTGTAGTTGGTATGCAGATTTCAAATGTCACACACTCATGCAATTCTTTCTTTGTCACATAGTACATGTAATGCACCGCTTTCATCAAGAATGGAACCAGTAATGGCACAATTTTTCTGTTGCTCCACACATAAATACATGTGAAGAACAAATCAGAATACTTCATTCCTTCATCGACATTCCAAAACTTATCTACAGCTAAAAAGCTGACAGATTACCGCCCGACTAGAACACTCAGATCTACTAGCAGGCACCTCCTTACTGTTCTCAAAGTACGCACAGTTAGAAACGGTGACATATCCTTCTCTAAAATAGCCCCAGAGACCTGGAACATTCTACCTTTATTCATCAGGCTAGAACCTAATCACCAGAAGTTCCGAAGAAACCTAATAACCTGGCTATTCTAGCATTGCCTGACCACGTGTCTACCTAACTGAGTATCTGCTGGCGCTATGAAACCTACGGGTGATTTATGCGCCTTACAAATACCAAATACATACATACATACATTGATTATTTTTTAATTTTGCATATGAAAAGCTACTTAATATTCCGTGCCACATACAGGTCAGAAGTTCAACCTATTTTATCACCACACTTTCTGGAACATTCTATGACACCTGCAGGTTAAAAGTTCATGTTTTTTTAAAGGTAACTTATTTTTTCTAGCATATTCTCGAACATTTAACATCTGCGGGTTAAAAGTTCACCATTGTTTTAAGTTCCAAATGTACCTTCCAAATGCAAGTAGCATGTCTGGTTAAGCTGAGCACATTTCATCCTATCCTATGTAGTATTCCACATTTAGACTGCTCTTTATTAACCAATGACAAACATGTTTTTTCACGCCACTAATAGTTTTTAGTACCCAATGCTTCTTATCTTCCAATCAATTATCGTTTTCTGTGGGAAAAAAAAGATTTTTCCCCATCTTTAAACAGATCTCTTACTCTACGAAGGAACTGCATGAGCTACAGACATCTTTCCATACCTTCAAAATGCTAGTGTGGATTGTAGGACATAGCTATGTTTTCTGGTGCAAGAGGTATGCAGAACAGAGACGTATTGACTTAGACCTAGGTTTACAAAATGTGGACATTAAATGGTTTGCACAGAGAGGATTGAAGTGGCACCAATTGTTGCCTTTGGTTAAAACCTATTTGCATCTCCAACACCCTGACCTCATGATTGTGCACTGTGGTGGAAACGACCTAGGCACATTGACTGGGGTAGGTTTGGAAATGCTAACGAAGGACACCTTTCGACAATTGATGTTGCTTTTGCCTCAAACTGTCTTTGTATATTCCAATATATGCCAAAGACAGTAGTGGAAATGGTCAACCCAATTTTGTCCACAGATTGAAAAATCTAGGAAGAATGTCAACAAAGCTGTGTCTGCATACCTCAGAGACCATAGAATGGGGTTGATCTACAACAACAACATACGTTTTGATATGGCTGATATCTACAGCAGTGATGGAGTACACTTCACAGATCAGGGAAATCGAGTTTTTCTGAATAACCTGAAGCCCTGCATCCGCACTTATATGTAGCTCCAACTAATAAACACAAGGGCTTTTTTTACAGCCGCCTTATAACTGACAACTTAGGCCCGCTATTTTAGGGCCAGGTAACATCAACTCCCGGACCCTCGCCAAAATGTATTCTCCACACAACTGTGGCGCAGCAGCCAGACCATCTGACTTTGGAGCACAGAGCTCTCGCTTTGATCTAGCGAAAGCTCAGGATAGCACTATGTGACTCTGAGAAATAGCAAAAACAATGTATCCCTGTGCACACAATGTAGACAATGTTATTGAACATTCATTTCGGCGCCCCTTGTGACCCACGGAGTCCAACCGTGGCAGAAAATTGTAGAGAATGTGGTGGGGAGTGTCACCTTCCCACTGGAACAAGTGCGCTCTTTCAACAATGAAACACTGCGGTTTCTTCTCACAGTTCGACAACTTTATTCAAACGAAGAAAATTAATCAATGAATATTGGTTCAAATCTTCATTGAACACTTAAATTTCATGTCCATAATCCATTTGTTATACAACGAACATCATATTCAAAATGATATATCCACCCAATGCATTTCGGGTCACATAACTGACCCTTCTTCAGGGGTCTAAAATGAAATGAGAGAGGGACCATTAAGTTCACAACACTTAATAGGCTTACAAACAGCTTAAATGTCAATCACCGTATATATGTAATCCGAGCTCAAAAAACACATGGGCATTTGATGATATATATACAATTAGAGGTATCGCAAGTGCTGGTGTGATTGAGAGTTATAGGATAACCTTTAGTTGGATGATTGATTTTGTTCCCAACGATGACGTTACTGCAATGTGTGCAGTTGTGGCACTGTAGCATCCCTTGCCATTTCTTCATGATTTTTTGTGGAGAATTCAATATTTCTTTCAAGTTTTTGGATCTTTGAAATGCAAAGGTAACACTCTCTTGATATAGATCTTTCAAATCAGGTTCCAATTGTATCATTCGCCAGTGTTTGTTGATTGCTTTTTTGATCTTGAAAGACTCGGTTGAGTATTTCAAAACACATATTTGCATTTTGCCTTGATTGTAAACCGTAACATGCACTATTGAATGCTTTCAATTTTATTTTCCATTTCTCTTTTTTCTTTCATAATCTCTTGATTCTTTATTGCCTTAACCCTTTTTTTGCTTTTCTTTATTCAACCCAACACGGCGACATTCGCCGCAGTTTACTCTTCCGTGATCACGCGACTTTTACGGTCGTAACAGACACATTCTTATTGGTCCTTCATTCACACGTCACTATCACGTCCCCCCTCCCACATCAGGTGATCATGATGTCATTAAATGCGTAGACCTATTATATTTCCTGTTAGATACGCTAGCGCGAAATTCAACTCCGATTACAGCAACGCCACGGCAATTGAGACCCGCCGGTCCGCAGTAAGTTAAATTTCAGGACTATAAACGCACAATATTTATTTCTTTTTTCACAGTGTACATTATGTTACACTTCGCGCTCATTCGTTGCGCTGCTTGCATTCCGTCATTTAAGACAGTTCCCCCACATGCTATTATGTCTCACATTGTTATGCCTTTCTCGATTCTGTTTTAGTACATTTTGGCATTTTCTTTCACTTATCTCAATCAAAATGTGCATGTATTGTATTTTTCGCTTACCATATGATTCAAGCATCTGTTTATCATTCTTTATTTGGTGTTTTTTGAGCTCGGATTACATATATACGGTGATTGACATTTAAGCTGTTTGTAAGCCTATTAAGTGTTGTGAACTTAATGGTCCCTCTCTCATTTCATTTTAGACCCCTGAAGAAGGGTCAGTTATGTGACCCGAAATGCATTGGGTGGATATATCATTTTGAATATGATGTTCGTTGTATAACAAATGGATTATGGACATGAAATTTAAGTGTTCAATGAAGATTTGAACCAATATTCATTGATTAATTTTCTTCGTTTGAATAAAGTTGTCGAACTGTGAGAAGAAACCGCAGTGTTTCATTGTTGAAAGAGCGCACTTGTTCCAGTGGGAAGGTGACACTCCCCACCACATTCTCTACTCTGAGAAATAGCTCACTTAATTTCTATGCCGGCCCCCAGTGCCTGTAGACCCGTACGAATGAGTAGTTTGCACATTACAAATACTGGATTGATTTGAAACGGCACAATTGAACTTCAAACTCCCTCTGTAGCACCCTCCAATCACCCTACAGACGTCACACTGTTTAAAACAAAAGTTCCTCCTAGTATGTATGCACACATGCTGACACTACTTGGACAGGTGTGCCGCAGCGGCCAGAAAACATGAGTTCAGTGCACAGGGCTCACGGTTTAATGCCCTGCACCGGCAGCAGCTCAGCTCAGCACCATGTGACTCTGAGCAATAGCTCACTTAATAGCTCACATAATTTTCACGCCAGCCTCCAGGGCCTTCAGACCCATAGGAGTGAGTAGTTTGCGCTTTACAAATACCGTATTGATTTACCTTCGCAGTCCCTGTATAACACCACCTAAGCACCATGTACAAGTTACCGTGTACCAAACAAAACTTCCTCCTACTATGTATAAAATATTGCTGACACTACTTGCACAGGTGTGGCACAGCGCCCAGAGCACATGACTTCACAGCATAGGACACACAGTTTGGGATCACGGTTTCATCCCCGAGTCCAGCAGCAGCTCAATTTAGCAGCATGACACTCTAGGCAATACCTAACTTAATTTCCGTACCCCACACTTTCAGACCGGTAGAGGTCAGTAGTTCAGCAGCTTTATCCCCGAGTCTGGCAGCAGCTCAGCTTATGCCCCCAGTGCCATCAGACATGTAGGAGTGAATAGTTTCCACTTTACAAATACTGAGTTGATTTGATACGCGTGAATTTACCTTCACACTCCCTGTATAACACCCCCTGAGCACCATACACAAGTTCCTCCGAGTAGGTATAACTACATGCTGACACTACTTGGACAGATGTGGCACAGCGGCCAGAGCACAGAACTTCACAGCATATGACACACACTTTGGACTCATGCTTTCATCCCCGAGTCCAGCAGCAGCTCATCTTAGCAGCATGAGACTCTAGACAATACCTCACATATTTTCCGCACCCCAGCACTTTCAGACCAGTAGGGGTCAGTAGTTCGTCCTAGTAGGTATAAACACATGCTGACACTACTTCCACAGTTGTGGTGCAGCGGCCAGGGCACATGACTTCAGTCACAGCATAAGACACACAGTTTGGGCTCACGCTTTAATCCCCGAGTCCCGCAGCAGCTCACCTTAGCAGCATCAGACTCTAGGCAATACCTCACTTAATTTCTATAGCCTAGCACTTTCAGGCCAATAGGGATGAGTAGTTCGCTTTGCACCCCCTGTATAGCACACCCTAAACACCCCACAGAGGTTACAGTGCTCCTACCCTCCTCTTTCCTACTTTTTTCTCCTTTTTTCCCCTTACTCACTTCAACAGAATCACAAAATGGCTGCCAACACTTCCTAGTTGCAACCGCTCGCACCACTCGCAGCAAATAAGCAGCAAGCTCGTGCTCGTTAAACCTCAGCCAATCAGATGGCAAAATTCCTGATTATCGATATCTGTAAATGTCGATATTTCTCCAAAACTAGTGAACGGATTTACACCTGTAGCCTTGTCTAAAGTTTCCTATGGAAATTGCATGGAGAAAACATGTTTTGGGACCCCCCTTTTTTCTCGGCCCCCCTTGAGGAATCACCCCCAAACTTTCAACATAGGAGCTGATATCAACAAAGAATTAGTTTGGAAAATGTCATGAAGATTCATCAAACAACGCCAAAGTTATAAGCAAAACAAAAAATGCTCTTTCTATGGAAACTTGGTCCTAACTATAACTACCTACAGGCAACCGCCAGTAGGTAATATATATATATGGCGAGATTTGTTTGCGGTGAATAAAACACAATAACTGCACTTATCTCTGGGTCCGCTCTCGTTTGTTGGCAGCAGGCGACGCACAAATCAAAGCGAGTTGTGGCAATATATATATATATATATATATATATATATATATATTACCTACTGGCGGTCGCCAGTAGGTAGTTATAGTTAGGACCCCTTTTCCATAGGAAATCCGCAACATTCTATTTTCAATAACTTTGGCGCCGGTCGATGAATCCTCGCGAATTTCTCAAAATAGGTGGGGCGCTACGCTCCGCTCCTACCCTGAAAGTCTGGGGGGGATCCGTCAAGCGGGGGCTGAGATAAAAGGGGGGTCCCAAAACGCGTTTTCCCCATGCATTTTTCCATAGGACCTTTAGAACGAGCTACAGCCCGAACGGCGGAACAGAATTACTCAAAATTTGGCAGAGAGGTAGTCCCTAGGTCAAGGAAGTGCCTTTTGTAGGTTTGGTGTAAATCTGTTCAGTAGATTCTGAGAAAATAGCCTTTAAATCAATATATATATCTGATCCCGCTTACGGTACGCTTACCGTACGCTTACCGTAAGCGTACGGTGGCGTGCGCGAGCGCGATTCTGATTGGCTCTTAGATCTTAGTAAACATTCGAATCGGCCGAAACCAGGAAGCGGCGGCCGCCATTTTGTGTATTTCACTCTGAAAAAAAAGAGTGAAAACAAGAAAAGGGGGCAATGAGGAGAGTTACAGACCCCCTAACATTTGTAAGGGGGTCAAAGAAGGACAGAAAAGTACAAAAAAAACATTTATTGATTTTTAAAAAAATCACGGGGTACGCGTACGGTAAGCTTACGGTAAGCGTACGGTAAAAAAAAAATACAAAAATGAAATGAAATGCAGATTTAAGTGTTTAGATATTAGGGGGCTCTAAAAAGAGCCGTTGTGTTTATGAAGTGATTTTTAAGTGGTACCTACAAGTAAGTACCGATGCAGAGTCTAAGGTTCAAGAGGAAGACTCTGTTCCCTTCATCAGTGAAGTGCACACCATCTCCTCTATAAATGTCTTGCATGTCGTAACGCAAGTTGTTGTGGTAAATGGCACCCATACCATAGTCACGGAGGAAAGCAGAAACAGATTTGTTGACGTGCTTTCTTGCTTTGTCAATCTGTGGACAGAAATGATTGGACCAGTTCCATTTTTGCCTTTGGCATATGTTGGAAAACACAAAGGCAGTTTTAGGGAAAAGTGAAAACAGTTGTGCAAAGGTGTCCTTCATAAGCATTTCCAGACCTACCCCAGTCAAAGTGCCTAGGTCATTGCCACCACAGTGCACTATTATGAGGTCAGGGTGTTGGATTTGTATGAAGGATTTCACCAATGGCATCAATTGGTGCCACTTTAACCCTCTCTGACCAATCCATTTAATGTCTACATTTGGCAAAGCAAGGTCTCTCACCATATCTGTTTTCTCTGCAAACTTATCACTCCAGAAGACATAGCTGTGCCCTACAATCCACACTGTGAACATCTTCAAAGGAGAACTGGATGCACTCAGGAGGTGTCTTTCAGTAGAATGGCAATATGAAAAGAAAGACAGTTTGGAAATGGAGGCATACATATTTTTTTTTTTAAAAAAAGAACTGATTGGCTGTTTCATACCATTCTAGAATAAAAACTAGGCTGTATGTGTAAATTAATAGAAGCATGTTTTGTATTGGTACAGAAAAATGTGTTACCAAAGAACAGTACTATGGATTTGCTGTTAGGTTTGAAAAGTCAAGCACTCTTGCTCTGTGGAATTGAAACATTGTTTGGCGAACTTCTGACCTAACTCAACACAGCAGTGTTCCATGAGCTGTTGCTATGGTAGCAGGCAGAAGTCAAGTTGGGGGAAGGGTACTAGGCAGAAGTCAAGTTGGGGGAAGGGTACTTTTGGAAAAGGGTTGGTTTTCAACCAATAGAAATGTGTGATTACATTTGAAAAAAAGGGGGAAGCACTGAGATTTCAAACTTACATGTATATGTGTGGAAAAATAGAGGGAAAGTTTGCCATTATCTGGTTCTGCTGAGAGGAGAGAGGTGAACACACCAGAGATCCTGGCTCTGATAATCTGCTGTTTGAGTGTCACATTTCTTTCACAACTAACTAATTTTAAAGGTGAGTTTACAGTTTGAGAGGGGATGTATGTGGTAACTTAAGAAATGAATAATAGAAATGGAAATTGTTTTTGTTGTAGTTGCGTTTATCATTTTCTGTTTTGGGAGAAATTTAAATGTGAGGAACATGTAAAATAATATGGAGTATGTTTTCACAATAAATTAAGGTGTACTGGAAAAAAAAAGAATAGTTTAAGGGTTTGAGGTTGGACTCAGTAATGCAAATACATTCAGCATCACTAAGGCTGGTTGCCCTTGCTGGAGTGTAGGCAGTCACCGAGAATACACATGGTGGTGGTCTGAAAAAGCAGTTTGGACATGTGCATTTAAATAAATCAAAAAAAGTGGTTTCATAATGTGTCAGTCTGTAAAAGTGATTTTCTCTTGCCCCGAAAAAAAAAGAGCAGTAAGTGTGCTTTCAAATTGGCAAAGAAATTTCGTTTTGGGACTAATGTGAAAACATGACTCTGTTTGCAGAGAGGAATTATAGGCAGAGATTTATTGCGTATTGCTCTGGTGATTTCACAGTTGCATTAGATGGAAAGGGGGAGCGAATTTTTGGGGGAAGAAGCAGACTCTTAGCACACACCCATGTGCTTGCCATGTATAATCATGCACAGTATTTACAAGCGAGTGGGGTTTTCAGGTTTCAGTCTGTAATGCAAATACATTCAGCATCACTAAGGCTGGTTGCCCTTGCTGGAGTGTAGGCAGTCACCGAGAATACACATGGTGGTGGTCTGAAAAAGCAGTTTGGACATGTGCATTTAAATAAATAAATAAAAAGTGGTTTCATAATGTGTCAGTCTGTAAAAGTGATTTTCACTTGCCCCGAAAAAAAAAGAGCAGTAAGTGTGCTTTCAAATTGGCAAAGAAATTTCGTTTTGGGACTAATGTGAAAACATGACTCTGTGTGCAGAGAGGAATTATAGGCAGAGATTTATTGCGTATTGCTCTGGTGATTTCACAGTTGCATTAGATGGAAAGGGGGAGCGAATTTTTGGGGGAAGAAGCAGACTCTTAGCACACACCCATGTGCTTGCCATGTATAATCATGCACAGTATTTACAAGCAAGTGGGGTTTTCAGGTTTCAGTCTGTAATGCAAATACATTCAGCATCACTAAGGCTGGTTGCCCTTGCTAGAGTGTAGGCAGCCACCCAGGTTACACATGGAGGTGGTCTGAAAAAGAAGTTTGGACATGTGCATTTAAGAAAATCAAAAAAAGTGGTTTCATAATGTGTCAGTCTGTAAAAGTGATTTTCACTTGCCCCGAAAAAAAAAGAGCAGTAAGTGTGCTTTCAAATTGGCAAAGAAATTTCGTTTTGGGACTAATGTGAAAACATGACTCTGTGTGCAGAGAGGAATTATAGGCAGAGATTTATTGCGTATTGCTCTGGTGATTTCACAGTTGCATTAGATGGAAAGGGGGAGCGAATTTTTGGGGGAAGAAGCAGACTCTTAGCACACACCCATGTGCTTGCCATGTATAATCATGCACAGTATTTACAAGCAAGTGGGGTTTTCAGGTTTCAGTCTGTAAAATATTTTTTGGAAAAAAATGTAAATATGTGTACTGTATTATAAATTGTTTTTAAAATATTAATACTTTTTTCTTTTTTTTCAGATTGATATAGAAAATTTTCAAAAACTAGAACCATTTTTAAAACTATTTTTTTTAAAAACAAATGAATAAATATTTTTTTGAGTGAGTATGGTAAGTCAATAATAATAATTGTAGTCTCTCAAGGACCTTGTAATGTGATAATTGATTTTTAGTGTTTTTTTTTAAAAATAAAAAAAAGGTACGCGCACCGTACGCGTACGGTAAAAAAAAAAAAAAAAAGTTTTTAAAAACATATGTAAAAAAAAGATGAAAGATAAGGTTGGCTCTTAAAAGAACCGTTGTGTTCATGCAGGGACAGAGGAAAGGAAGCATGGGAAAATTATTCAAAGCGACAAATGTGCTGATCTATTTTGTTGTTCACTAGGGAAACACTGGTCTCCCTATAGCAAATTAGATCTTGACAAAATGTGCATCGAATATCAACCTTCCGAAATCGAGGGTTGATTTCCAGAGGGCCAGCAAAAGGAGATTCTCCCCCCACAGATGAAGGGCTCACCTGACCTGCAGAAGAAGGAGTCAGCCCTGCAGATGATGGTCCAGGCTGAGCTGCTGTGGATGTACTGGCTTGTCTTTCTGAAGAGTTACCTCCAAAAAGATGACCATGTGTCCTTCTGTGTACATCCTGGAGGTGTCTCTTCATGGTGTGATTCCCAAAGGAATACTTTCTGTTAGGATTACCTCTAGAAAGTACACGCTTACACAGCTTACAAGTCACTAAGGGTGCATTTACCTTTTGCTGGCCTTCAGGAAAAGTAAAATAATCCCATACATAAGAGGGCTTTTGTTTCCTCGATCTCTGCCTCAAGACAGTGCTGCTAGTGCTAGCCTCACTCTCAGAAGAGCTCTGCTGTTCTGCCATCGTATCCCAAAGACAAACCAGCTCCTTCTCCCAAGGGATCACAAGCAGAAATGAGGGGAATGGGTGTGGTGTAGGAGAGTTCTAGAACTGAAAGTAGTTTCAACCAATCAAAAGTTGTGTTTCATGATCACATGACCTACCGTACGCTTACGGTACGCTTACGGTACGCTTACGGCAAAAGTGCGCATGCGCGTAAAAAAGACACGCGCTTGCGCGCATGCGCATAACAGTCACTCCCGGCACTTCCGCGTAACGTGCGCGTGTAGCGTACACGCGTACGCGTCCCACGCGGAGTACGCGCGGCTACGCAAATTGCGTAACTATACGCAAGCAGCGTAGGAAAATTATGGACGTTGCGTAAACCGTACGCTTACCGTGAGCTTACGGTACGCGTACTAAAAAAATTAAAAAAAACAAATAGAAAAAAAGTACTGCAAATAAATTTTACATGTTTATTTTAAAAAATATAGAAAAAAAAACATATTAAAGAATTTTAAAAATTTAATCATAGTCTTTATAAAAGGTAAGAAAATTAAAATAAAAATATGTTAGAAAAAATAGAAGAAAAATAAAAAATTAGCATTTAAAAAACCTTGCAAATTCACTGAAAAAACCATGGGTTTCACACACGTTATAGTTAGGAATTAGCATTTAAAAAACCTTGCAAATTCACTGAAAAAACCATGGGTTTCACACACGTTATAGTTAGGAATTAGCATTTAAAAAACCTTAGAAATTCACTGAAAAAACCATAGGTTTCACACATGTTATAGTTAGCTGGACATTTTACTCGTAAAAAACCATTGAAATTGCCCCGTTATAGTTAGTTCAGCTAACTATAACTCGCGCGCCCGCAATGCACTGCTGATGACGTCACATATTACATCACTCATGACATGGTCAGTGACATCACTCATGACATCACTGATGACATCTCAAATGACATCACTGATGACATCATCCAGTGAATGTGTGTTTTTCTGAAAATTAAATATGTTTTATATATGTATATCTCAAGGTCGATGGAAGAATAAATGGGTATATTACTGTCTAAATGGATGATTTCTTTTTGAAAAATTGATTGTGTAACTGACTGATTAAGTGTATCATAGTGAATACATGGCTTAGTGAGTAATGTTTAAATATGTAAATATCTGTATCAGTCTCTCACTTTGTGTATGAGTGGCTGCATGGGTTGGTGAGTAGCTACATAGGTGTCTATATAGGATATTAGTTGGTTTTTTGAGTATCAGTATGAGTGTCTGCATGGTTTGGTGGAGGGTATTACGTAGTGCATAGGTGCATGAATGACTGACTCACTGTTTGTATGTGTTTAACACAGCATGTGTGCAGGACTGTATGGGTGGATGAGTGTGTGTATGGGTGTGTTAGTGAGTGAATGACTGTCTCAATAGTGTCTTTATGAGTAACTACATATGTTTTAAACTAGTATATGTGACTATTGGTGTATATAAGTGAGTATATGTGAGAGTGAGAGATTGAAAGAGTTCCTGTATGAATAAGTATGTGTTTCTATAAGTGATTGTTTAAAAGACTAAGTATGTGTAAGTTTCTGTAGAAGTAAGTGTGGTGGTGTGTGTATAACTGTATATGCAAGTAAATGGATGTTTGATTCTTTATTAGCATGAGTGACTATGTGTGTAAGTAACTCTATGGATGAGTGGCATTGTGTGACAGGATGTATAGGTGTATGAGTACATATGATGAGTGAGTACATGTATGAGTGACTGTATTGAACAGTTGGTGAATGAATGGATGTGTATGTGGATCTTAGAATTACTGAAGAGGTTGTAGTTACTGGTATTGGTATGTCAATTCGTTTGTAAATTTTAGTCTCTATTTTTGTATGTGTGTATCAAAAGTTATATTAGGGTGAGAGGAGGTCTGCCACTCTATCACAAGGATGATGTCATCAGTGAGGTCATCAGTGATGTCATTTGAGATGTCATCAGTGATGTCATGAGTGATGTCACTGACCATGTCATGAGTGATGTAATATGTGACGTCATCAGCAGTGCATTGCGGGCGCGCGAGTTATAGTTAGCTGAACTAACTATAACGGGGCAATTTCAATGGTTTTTTACGAGTAAAATGTCCAGCTAACTGTAACATGTGTGAAACCTATGGTTTTTTCAGTGAATTTCTAAGGTTTTTTAAATGCTAATTCCTAACTATAACGTGTGTGAAACCCATGGTTTTTTCAGTGAATTTGCAAGGTTTTTTAAATGCTAATTCCTAACTATAACGTGTGTGAAACCCATGGTTTTTTCAGTGAATATATATATATATATATATATATATATATATATATATATATGTATATTATCTACTGGCGGTCGCCAGTAGATAGTTATAGTTAGGACCGAGTTCCCATAGGAAATCTGAAAATTCTATTTTGAATAACTTTGGCGCCGGTTGACTTATCTTCGTGAAATTTTCAAAACTAATGGGGCGCTCCGCTCAGCTCCTACCCTGAAAGTCTCGGGGTGATTCGTCAAGCGGGAGCTGAGAAAAAGGGGGGTCCCAAAACTCGTTTTCCACATGCATAAAATGAAGTATATCCTACTGAGGAGACTATAGTAAATGAGGAAATTAGGAAACATCATAACAAATAAGTCTCCCAAAATGGCCACCAGAGACAAAAGAGCCCAAATGTAGCCCAAATATCACCCAGATGTAGCCCAAGTTTAGCCCAATGACAGAATGTCCCAGAGTGTTCTAACGAACAACTAGAGCGCTAACAGTCTTACTTATGACAAAAGTATGGCACACCTGAAGCCATCTTGAATCAAATAAAGTGGTAACACTTAAAACATTTAATTTACAAAGGAACACAATGAGGGGATTCATTTTGCCATAGAAATTATGATTAGTGCTGCAGAAAGAAAAATTAGGGCACATTTTGACTTCTCAAATCCTCTTCTATGTCATAAAAAAATTCTGACATGCAGACTGAAACATGCACTTTGAATACCAGCAGCAGACTTCCCTGGTGAGCAGTAGCTTTACTACAGTGATCTAATGAGCAACTAGAGTGCTAACATTCAGAATTTATGGCAAATGTGTGACACATATGAATGCCTTCTTGATGGAACCAAGTAAAAAACTGAAAGTATTTCCTACTGAGGAGACTGCAGTAAATGAGGAAATTAGGAAACTTCATAACAAATAAATCTCCCAAGATGGCCACCAGAGACAAAAGAGCCCAAATGTAGCCCAAATATCACCCAGATATAGCCCAAGTATAGCCCAATGACAGAATGTCCCAGAGTGTTCTAACGAACAACTAGAGCGCTAATAGTCTTACTTATGACAAAAGTATGGCACACCTTAAGCCATCTTGATTGGAATAAAGTGGTAACACTTAAAACATTTAATTTACAAAGGAACAAAATGAGGGGGTTCATTTTGCCATAGAAATTATGATTAGTTCTGCAGAAAGAAAAATGAGGGCACATTTTGACTTCTCAAATCCTCTTCTATTTCAGAAACAAATTCTGACATGCAGACTGAAACATGCACTTTGAATACCAGCAGCAGACTTCCCTGGTGAGCAGTAGTTTTACTACAGTGATCTAATGAGCAACTAGAGTGCTAACATTCAGAATTTATCGCAAATGTGTGACACATCTGAATGCCTTCTTGATGGAACAAAAATAAAAAACTGAAAGTATTCCCACTGAGGAGACTGCAGTAAATGAGGAAATTAGGAAACTTCATAACAAATAAATCTCCCAAGATGGCCACCAGAGACAAAAGAGCCCAAATGTAGCCCAAATATCACCCAGATGTAGCCCAAGTATAGCCTAATGACAGAATGTCCCAGAGTGTTCTTAAGAACAACTAGAGCGCTTACTGTCTTACTTATGACAAAAGTATGGCACACCTGAAGCCATCTTGATTGGAATAAACTGGTAACACTTAAAACATTTAATTTAAAAAGGAACACAATGAGGGGGTTCATTTTGCCATAGAAATTATGATTAGTGCTGAAGAAAGAAAAATTAGGGCACATTTTGAGTGACTTCTCAAATCCTCTTCTATTTCATTAAAAAATTCTGATATGCAGACTGAAACATGCACTTTTAATACCAGCAGCAGACTTCCGTGGTGAGCAGTTGCTTTACTACAGTGATCTAATGAGCAACTAGAGTGCTAACATTCCGAATTTATGGCAAATGTGTGACATATCTGAATACCTTCTTGATGGAATCAAAGTAAAAAACTAAAAGCATTTCCTACTGAGGAGACTACAGTAAATGAGAAAGTTAGGAAACTTCATAACAAATAAATCTCCCAAGATGGCCACCAGACACAAAAGAGCCTAAATGCAGCACAAATATCACCCAGATGTAGCCCACGTGTAGCCCAATGACAGAAGTGTGCAAAACACTTATTTTTTGTGTATTTGCAGTTTTATATAGTGCAGACTTGTCAGGTATTGGAATGCTTTACATGAGCATTGGTTACATCACACAAGATCAAATTCATTTTGGTTGTAGACATGGGGAGATTAAGTGATTTGACCACAATCACAGAATGTTGAGCTGAAGCAGAAACTCCAACCTGGTTCCCCAGTTGCAAAGTCTGCAGCTCTGGAAGTAACACCACATCCTCTCGCCAAGGTGCAACATTTAATCAAGTGGTCAACTGGATAAAAAAACATAAAGATTACAAATAATTTTAAAGTTCTTTGTCGCTATTTGAAAACTCAGAAAATATGTCCTCATTTTAGTTTTTTAGAGCACTAACCATAATTTTGATGCAAATAAGACTCTCTCATATATGTAATTTCTAAAGGAAATACTCTAGGTATTACAGTTTTGATTACATCAAGATGACGTCAGGCGTTCCACACTTTTGTAATAAATATAGAATGTTAGCAATCTAGTTGTTCATTGGGATACTGTTGAGAGGCAGAGGCCAGGGGCACGGACTCTGAAAATTGAAGGCAGGTAGGAGAGTGCAGAGGCAACAATTTGACCACACTGGGCAGGCAGGAAGGGCAGTGGCAGCACAACAGACTATGGAGGACAGTGGAAAGGGGGGCAGGGGCAACAAACCAACAATACAGGACTGGCAAGAGAGGCTGTGGCAATATAATAGACCATTGTGGGCAGAAGGAAGAGGCAGTGGTAGTACAACCATACATGCCAACAGACCCGTTTCAGCCAGGAAACGTCCAATGTTTTTAAGCTCAAATGGGTTTTATTTGATCTGTCTTCTGTCTACAATCTCCTCTTTTTCAATGTAACTCAAAGGGGAAAATCAATACCCCAGTTTTTTTTCAAAATCTCCCTCTTACCAAGTTCAAAATGTACGCAAGTATGGTACATTGAATCATGGTAGGCAGGAGGAATTGGGGTAGGGCCATGGACTCGGATAACAGAGGACAGGAGGGACATGGAGAGGTGCACCAAACTGACCCTACAGGGCAGGCATCAGGGTTTGCAGCAGCACAATACACCACACAGTGCATGCGGGACGGGAGTGCAGCACAACAATCCATAGAAAGCAATAGGGAGGGGACAGGACCATGCACATGGACAACAGAGAACAGATGGGAAAGAGGCAATGGTAGCTAGCTGACCATAATGGACAGACAGGAGAGAAAGCTGCAGCATAACAGACCATAAAGGGCAGGAGGAACGGATCAGGGTCATTACAATGGAACAGACAAGCCAGGAGGGAGGGACAGCCGCGGTCGGTAGTAGGAGTTCCTGCAGGGCGGTGACGTGGGGAGGGGGAGGGACAGGGTGGGGGGTAGTAAACTATGGATTACGGAGGTTTACAGGTAAGTAAACATACACATTAATAAAAATAATTCGTTGCGTGCACTGCATCGCATTTGGGGATGCAGTGCACGCAACAAAATTTGTTTTATTAATTTATATGTTTACTTACCTGTAAACCTCCATAATCCATAGTTTACTAACCCCCACCCTGCCCCTCCCCCTCCCCACGTCACCGCCCTGCAGGAACTCCTACTACCGACCGTGGCTGGGGAGGGAATAGGGGGTTTGCACATGGAAACAGAGGGCTGGGGGCAAGGTGGCAGGACAGGAGCAGCAGGATGACCATGGAGGTCAGGCAGGATGGGCACTAGAAACAAGACACACCATGGAGAGCAACAATGAGACTATGGTGGCATACACACAGACCATGGAGGGAAGGTGGGAGGGGGTCAGGGGCAGCTAGCTGACCACACAGGGAAGGTGGGATGGGCCATGGCAGCAGAGAAGACCATGCATGGCAAGCGGGAGGGTTAGTGGCAGCACAATGGCTATGATGGGCAAGAAGGAGGGTGCAGGGGCATGCACAAAGGACCATGGAGGATAGAAGGGAGGGTCAGGAGCTGGGCACAGACAAGAGAGTTCAGGGGAAGGGGCCTCACAACAGACCACGCGGGCAGGCAGGAGGAGCAGTTGCAGCACAACAGATCAGGGAGGGCAGAAGGGTGGGGCAGTAAAATGGACCATGGAGGAAAGGAGGAAGGGGATAGGGGCATGGCATGTGGACAGGCAGGGTGGAGGTGGCAGGGACAGGTTACAGTCATCTGACAATGCTAGGCAGGTGGTAGGGGAGTGGCAGCTCAACAGAGTGGCAGGTCCATGGAACATAGTGGGCAAAAAGGATGGAGCAGGGGCATGCACAAAGACATCGGAGGGCAGGGGGAAGGAGAATAGGGGCAGCAAGCTAAGCACAGAGACTAAGCAGGATGTCAATGATGGGCCATAGAATTGGGCAATGGAGGGCAGGAGGAGTAGACTGGTACATCATGCTAAGTGGAAGGCAGTGGCAGCACATCAGACCATGCATGGCAGGAGGGAGGAGGCTAGTCCATGGATTCAGACAACAGAGGATAGGGAGGAGGTGGATGGGGCAGCAAGCTAACTGTTCAGAGAAGGTGGGTATTAGGAACTTTATTGTTTTTAAAATGTGTGTCTGTGCGAACTACTTAAAATATGAACAAGTATGCAGCATATTCTCACTTTTATTCAGGAAGAATAGGACGTTTGTGACTGTGACTCCGGGCTCACTTGGCAGAAACACCCCCTGACCCTCCACCCCCATCGCAAAATGTAATGCCAGTGAAAAGGGTAGGTGGACGCAGTGTTATATCGAACATAGTCCTGAGAGCCC
Organism: Triturus cristatus; assembly: GCF_964204655.1. NCBI lineage: Eukaryota > Metazoa > Chordata > Amphibia > Caudata > Salamandridae > Triturus > Triturus cristatus. The sequence goes on from NC_140592.1 coordinate 960,237,918, forward strand.
GATTGAAAATGAAAACAAATGTAGTATATGGTATAAACTATGCACCAAAAAGTGTGATATAAGATGAACCGGGGCTTGAAATATAATGTGCAATACATTGTGCGCAATGACAGATTCATTGGAGAGCGCGAGATAGCACAGGCACTAGCGCGTGCTATGCGATATGCGCCTTGGAGTGTAATATGCACAGGGCAGTGTTGTGTAACATAACTAGTCTCTAAAGTTGTAATATAAAATATGTGCTGGGGAGTGTAACGTTGCATATGCACTGTGACAAAGATATGGATCCCAGATTGTAATATGTATGGCATAGCGCTGTGCGTTATAACATACACATCGAGGAAGGCACGTTAGATGGGGCAATATAACCCGTGCAAAGGCAAGTGTGGCTTGACATATTCACGGGGTGGTGTTACAGTGCACATGGGCTAGAGAGTGTCATAGCATATGCACTGGCTGGTGGAATACAACTCAGAGGTGTGAGGCAATCAGCGGGCACTGGTGGGTGTAACACAGCATTGGGCTCAGCCAGGAGCATGCTGTGACTCTCAAGTGAGGTTCGTCTCCTTTCCAGAGAGTAAAATAAAAAGTATTACACATCCGGCAGTGGATGTGTTTTTTATTAACCGTGAGGGGGGTTTCTTGCATAGTTTGGTCGAATTTTTGTCGAATCCCCTTTGAATGGCTTGGTGTGCGTGTATATTAAATGTGCCCGTCAATAGCTACCCATGTTTGTATAAATAAACGACAAGGGTGTCTACTTGGAGAGTACCCACAGGCGGGGGCGCCGGGATTAGGCACGGTAGGGCGTCAGACACGTCAGAGCTTCACTAGCGGTGTAAATACATTCCATGTGGATTCATTCTATGCATAGTCGCCTTTTAATGAATATCACGCAAATTTTCATGGTGATAGGTACATACGGTTTGTCCAGCATGTCCTAGGTGTTTCTATAAATATATATATTTTTAAAATAATAAAAAACAAAGGCCGGCCCCGGGGGATGGGGTCCCCGGAGCCATAAGTGGCCTGAGGAGGGGGGCAACGCAGCCCCCTCCTAAAGAATTTAAATTAAAAAGAGGCCATGACCCGGGGGTTGGGGTCCCCGGGGCCGATTAAGGCCTTGGGAGGGGCACATTTATTTTTTTCAACAAAAAAAATTAGGGTGCAGGACCTGGGGGATGGGGTCCCCAGGGCCCGTTAATTAGAAAAAGAAGGGGGGCCACACAGCCCTCCTTCTTAAAAAAATAAAATAAATAAAAGACCGGCATCGCGCTGGAGGCCACGCCCCCTCCTTGCAGCACTCTGCAAACGCGCCCCCTGGCCAGTTGTAAGTTGGGGAATTAATTCCCCTTCAATACTGAGGGTCACTGAGGGCCAACTAGCCCAACAGGTATCTCCAGTTTGCGCCAGGGAGCTGCGTTGCAGACAGGTGTTCTGAGGCCACGCCCCTTTTTACACCTCTATGCAACGCAGCTCTGTGGCGCATACTGGAGGTACCTAGTGGGCTAGTTTGACCCTAGGGACCCTTAGGATTCAAGGGGACTTAATCTCTCAATTTAGAACGGCCACAGGGCGCGTTTACACAGTGGTGAAGGGAGGGGACGGGGCCTGAGGTGACGTGTGCAAACACGCCCTGTGGCGCGTTTTAAGTTGGGGAAATAATTTCCTTTCAATCCTGAGGGACCCGGGGGGCCAACTAGCCCACCAGGAGCTTCCAGTAAGTAACACTGCTCTGCGTTGCAGAGAGGTGGTGCAGGCCGTGACCCTTTTTACACCTCTCTGCAATGGAGCTTACTGGACATACCTAGTGGGCTATTTTGCCCCTAGGGATCCTCAGGATTCAAGGGGACTTAATCTCCCAACTTAAAAAATGGCCACAGGGCATGTTTACACAGTGGGGAAGGAAGGGGACGGGGCCTGAGGTGACGTGTGCAAACAGGCCCTATGGCGCGTTTTAAGTTGGGGAAATAATTCCCCTTCAATCCTGAGGGCCCCTGGGGGCTAACTAGCCCACCAGGTGCTTCCAGTAAGCGCCACTGAGCTGCGTTGCAGAGAGGTGGTCCAGGCCGTGCCACTTTTTACACCTCTCTGCAACGCAGCTCTGTGGCGCATACTGGAGGTACCTAGTGGGCTAGTTGGACCCTAGGGACCCTCAGGATTCAAATTAACTTAATCTCCCAACTAAAAACGGCCACAGGGCGTGTTTACACAGTGGTGAAGGGAGGGGACAGGGCCTGAGTTAACGTGTGCAAACAAGCCCTGTGGCGCGTTTTAAGTTGGGGAAATTATTCCCCTTCAATCCTGAGGGCCCCTGGGGGCTAACTAGCCCACCAGGTGCTTCCAGTAAGCGCCACTGAGCTGCGCTGCAGAGAGGTGATCCAGACCGTGCCACTTTTTATACCTCTCTGCAACGCAGCTCTGTGGTGCATACTGGAGGTACCTAGTGGGCTACTTGGACCCTAGGGACCCTCAGGATTCAAATGAACTTAATCTCCCAACTAAAAATGGCCACTGTTTACACAGTGGTGAAGGGAGGGGACGGGGCCTGAGTTAACGTGTGCAAACAAGCCCTGTGGCGCGTTTTAAGTAGGGGAAATAATTCCCCTTCAAACCTGAGGGACCCTGGGGGCCAACTAGCCCAAGAGGTGCTTCCAGTAAGCACCACTCTGCTACGTTGCAGAGAGGTGGTCTAGGCTGTGCCCCTTTTTACATCTCTCTGCAACGCAGCCCTGTGGCGCTTACTGGAGGTACCTAGTGGTCTAGTTGGACACTAGGGACCCTCAGGATTCAAGGGGACTTAATCTCCCAACTTAAAACAGCCACAGGGCGTGTTTACACAGTGGGGAAGTGAGGGGACGGGGCCTGAGGTGACGTGTGCAAACACACCCTGTGGTGCGTTTTAAGAGGTAGTTTTAATCCCCTGCCCTATTATATACTATGGGCTTACAGAGGAGGTCATGCTGATCACAGGGGGACCCCAACGCATAGTGTTCCCTAGTGTATGTAGGTGTTTTCACTGCATTCTGAGTGTCTTTTAACATAGCACTGGCTCTAGGACTGGTTAGTCAGACTCAGTTACCACCAGTATCCGTCTGAAAAAGTTGAGGGTAAGGATGATTTTGCAACAAAGCTTCTTTCTGTTCTTCTGTTTGTTCTTTCTTCACGTTATCCTTCTTCCTGCACTTTTCTTCGTCTTTGAGGACTTCTGTTGCTTCTTTCTGCATTTCTTTTTTTCTTTCTGTGCGTTTTTTCTTCTTTCTTCACATGTCCTATCTCTCTAGGCATAGTTAGAAATTAGCATTTAAAAAACCTTTGAAATTCACTGAAAAAATCATAGGTTTCAGGCACGTTATAGTTAGGAATTAGCATTTAAAAAACCTTAGAAATTCACTGAAAAAACCATAGGTTTTAGGGGCGTTATAGTTAGCTGGACTTTTCACTCGTACAAAACCATTGAAATTCCCCCGTTATAGTTAGTTCAGCTAACTATAACTCGCGCGCCCGCAATGCACTGCTGATGACGTCACATATTACATCACTCATGACATGGTCAGTGACATCACTCATGACATCACTGATGACATCTCAAATGACATCACTAATGACATCACTGATGACATCATCCTTGTGATAGAGTGGCAGACCTCCTCTTTCCCTAATATAACCTTTGATACACACATTCAAAAATAGAAACTACAATGTTCAAAACAATGGACATACCAATACCAGTTACAACAACCTATTCAGTAATTCTAAGATCCACATACACATCCACTAATTCACCAACAGTCCTATACAGTCACTCATACATGTACTCACTCATCATATGTACTCACACACCTATACATCCTGTTACACAACGCCACTCATCCATACAGTTACACACATATAGTCACTCATGCTAATAAAGAATCAAACATCCATTTACTTGCATATACAGTTATACACACACCACCACACTTACTTCTACAGAAACTTACACATACTTAGTCTTTTAAACAATCACTTATAGAAACACATACTTATTCATACAGGAACTCTTTCAATCTCTCACTCTCACATATACTCACTTATATACACCAATAGTCACATATACTAGTTTAAAACATATGTAGTTACTCATAAAGACACTATTGAGACAGTCTATCACTCACTAGCACACCCATGCACACACTCATCCACCCATGCAGTCCTGCACACATGCTGTCTTCAACACATACAAACAGTGAGTCACTCATTCATGCACCTATGCACTACGTAATACCCCCCACCGAACCATACAGACACTCAGACACTCATAAAACCAACTAATAACCTATATAGACACTCATGTAGCTACTCACCAACCCATGCAGCCACTTATACACAAAGTGAGAGACTGATACAGATATTTACACATTTAAACATTACTCACTAAGCCATGTATTCACTAAGATACACTTAATCAGTCAGTTATACAATCAATTTTTCAAAAACAAATCATCCATTTAGACACTTATATACCCATTTATTCTTCCATCGACATTGAGATATACATATATAAAACATATGTAATTTTCAGAAAAACACACATTCACTGGATGATGTCATCAGTGATGTCATTTGAGATGTCATCAGTGATGTCATGAGTGATGTCACTGACCATGTCATGAGTGATGTAATATGAGACGTCATCAGCAGTGCATTGCGGGCACGCGAGTTATAGTTAGCTGAACTAACTATAACGGGGAAATTTCAATGGTTTTGTACGAGTGAAAAGTCCAGCTAACTATAACGCCCCTGAAACCTATGGTTTTTTTCAGTGAATATATATATATATATATATATATATATATATATATATATATATATATATATTCACTGAAAAAACCATAGGTTTCACACACGTTATAGTTAGGAATTAGCATTTAAAAAACCTTGCAAATTCAGTGAAAAAACCATAGGTTTCACACATGTTATAGTTAGCTGGACATTTTACTGATAAAAAAACCAATGAAATTCCCCCATTATAGTTAGTGCAGGCAACTATAACTCACGCGACCGCAATCCTCTGCTGATGCTAATACTGTATTTAGACCTGCCATGATTTTTTGTGGAAGCAACAAGGGCAGTGGCAGCCGCCAGGAACTGGATCCTGGTTTTGGTCCCCAGCAACTCGAAAGGTAGTACGCAGGGGATTAGGTGACAGCGCTTATCAGCGGGAATAACTTTCAAGCATCACCCACTATGGGAAACAACTACGGGACAAAAGTGAACTGCATATACCAGCATGCCCTACTCAAGCCTAACGAGGAGTCCACCAGGGGGCAAACATTTAAAAAGAGACAGTTTTACTTTTGCTCTCCATGCTTCTGGCTTCCTTTGAAAAAGGTCAATGTCTGACCGAAATGCATCAGGAACAATATGCCAGCGCCAGCGCTTTTAAAGAAATTAAAGCATTTCACATCACCTAATGTGTGCGGCTCATTCCCTTCTCCGTGTGAGAGGCCTGCTGTTGTATTCATCGGCGTGGTCCTGCCGAGAGCGACGCACCACCAAGGAAAAGAGCGCCATTACTGCCCGAAATCGGACCTGCCATGATTTTTTGCGGAAGCAACAAGGGCAGTGGCAGCCGCCAGGAACTGGATCCTGGTTTTGGTCCCCAGCAACTCGAAAGGTAGTACGCAGGGGATTAGGTGACAGCGCTTATCAGCGGGAATAACTTTCAAGCATCTCCCACTATGGGAAACAACTACGGGACAAAAGTGAACTGCATATACCAGCATGCCCTACTCAAGCCTAACGAGGAGTCCACCAGGGGGCAAACATTTAAAAAGAGACAGTTTTACTTTTGCTCTCCATGCTTCTGGCTTCCTTTGAAAAAGGTCAATGTCTGACCGAAATGCATCAGGAACAATATGCCAGCGCCAGCGCTTTTAAAGAAATTAAAGCATTTCACATCACCTAATGTGTGCGGCTCATTCCCTTCTCCGTGTGAGAGGCCTGCTGTTGTATTCATCGGCGTGGTCCTGCCGAGAGCGACGCACCACCAAGGAAAAGAGCGCCATTACTGCCCGAAATCGGACCTGCCATGATTTTTTGTGGAAGCAACAAGGGCAGTGGCAGCCGCCAGGAACTGGATCCTGGTTTTGGTCCCCAGCAACTCGAAAGGTAGTACGCAGGGGATTAGGTGACAGCGCTTATCAGCGGGAATAACTTTCAAGCATCACCCACTATGGGAAACAACTACGGGACAAAAGTGAACTGCATATACCAGCATGCCCTACTCAAGCCTAACGAGGAGTCCACCAGGGGGCAAACATTTAAAAAGAGACAGTTTTACTTTTGCTCTCCATGCTTCTGGCTTCCTTTGAAAAAGGTCAATGTCTGACCGAAATGCATCAGGAACAATATGCCAGCGCCAGCGCTTTTAAAGAAATTAAAGCATTTCACATCACCTAATGTGTGCGGCTCATTCCCTTCTCCGTGTGAGAGGCCTGCTGTTGTATTCATCGGCGTGGTCCTGCCGAGAGCGACGCACCACCAAGGAAAAGAGCGCCATTACTGCCCGAAATCGGACCTGCCATGATTTTTTGTGGAAGCAACAAGGGCAGTGGCAGCCGCCAGGAACTGGATCCTGGTTTTGGTCCCCAGCAACTCGAAAGGTAGTACGCAGGGGATTAGGTGACAGCGCTTATCAGCGGGAATAACTTTCAAGCATCACCCACTATGGGAAACAACTACGGGACAAAAGTGAACTGCATATACCAGCATGCCCTACTCAAGCCTAACGAGGAGTCCACCAGGGGGCAAACATTTAAAAAGAGACAGTTTTACTTTTGCTCTCCATGCTTCTGGCTTCCTTTGAAAAAGGTCAATGTCTGACCGAAATGCATCAGGAACAATATGCCAGCGCCAGCGCTTTTAAAGAAATTAAAGCATTTCACATCACCTAATGTGTGCGGCTCATTCCCTTCTCCGTGTGAGAGGCCTGCTGTTGTATTCATCGGCGTGGTCCTGCCGAGAGCGACGCACCACCAAGGAAAAGAGCGCCATTACTGCCCGAAATCGGACCTGCCATGATTTTTTGCGGAAGCAACAAGGGCAGTGGCAGCCGCCAGGAACTGGATCCTGGTTTTGGTCCCCAGCAACTCGAAAGGTAGTACGCAGGGGATTAGGTGACAGCGCTTATCAGCGGGAATAACTTTCAAGCATCACCCACTATGGGAAACAACTACGGGACAAAAGTGAACTGCATATACCAGCATGCCCTACTCAAGCCTAACGAGGAGTCCACCAGGGGGCAAACATTTAAAAAGAGACAGTTTTACTTTTGCTCTCCATGCTTCTGGCTTCCTTTGAAAAAGGTCAATGTCTGACCGAAATGCATCAGGAACAATATGCCAGCGCCAGCGCTTTTAAAGAAATTAAAGCATTTCACATCACCTAATGTGTGCGGCTCATTCCCTTCTCCGTGTGAGAGGCCTGCTGTTGTATTCATCGGCGTGGTCCTGCCGAGAGCGACGCACCACCAAGGAAAAGAGCGCCATTACTGCCCGAAATCGGACCTGCCATGATTTTTTGTGGAAGCAACAAGGACAGTGGCAGCCGCCAGGAACTGGATCCTGGTTTTGGTCCCCAGCAACTCGAAAGGTAGTACGCAGGTGATTAGGTGACAGCGCTTATCAGCGGGAATAACTTTCAAGCATCACCCACTATGGGAAACAACTACGGGACAAAAGTGAACTGCATATACCAGCATGCCCTACTCAAGCCTAACGAGGAGTCCACCAGGGGGCAAACATTTAAAAAGAGACAGTTTTACTTTTGCTCTCCATGCTTCTGGCTTCCTTTGAAAAAGGTCAATGTCTGACCGAAATGCATCAGGAACAATATGCCAGCGCCAGCGCTTTTAAAGAAATTAAAGCATTTCACATCACCTAATGTGTGCGGCTCATTCCCTTCTCCGTGTGAGAGGCCTGCTGTTGTATTCATCGGCGTGGTCCTGCCGAGAGCGACGCACCACCAAGGAAAAGAGCGCCATTACTGCCCGAAATCGGACCTGCCATGATTTTTTGCGGAAGCAACAAGGGCAGTGGCAGCCGCCAGGAACTGGATCCTGGTTTTGGTCCCCAGCAACTCGAAAGGTAGTACGCAGGGGATTAGGTGACAGCGCTTATCAGCGGGAATAACTTTCAAGCATCACCCACTATGGGAAACAACTACGGGACAAAAGTGAACTGCATATACCAGCATGCCCTACTCAAGCCTAACGAGGAGTCCACCAGGGGGCAAACATTTAAAAAGAGACAGTTTTACTTTTGCTCTCCATGCTTCTGGCTTCCTTTGAAAAAGGTCAATGTCTGACCGAAATGCATCAGGAACAATATGCCAGCGCCAGCGCTTTTAAAGAAATTAAAGCATTTCACATCACCTAATGTGTGCGGCTCATTCCCTTCTCCGTGTGAGAGGCCTGCTGTTGTATTCATCGGCGTGGTCCTGCCGAGAGCGACGCACCACCAAGGAAAAGAGCGCCATTACTGCCCGAAATCGGACCTGCCATGATTTTTTGCGGAAGCAACAAGGGCAGTGGCAGCCGCCAGGAACTGGATCCTGGTTTTGGTCCCCAGCAACTCGAAAGGTAGTACGCAGGGGATTAGGTGACAGCGCTTATCAGCGGGAATAACTTTCAAGCATCACCCACTATGGGAAACAACTACGGGACAAAAGTGAACTGCATATACCAGCATGCCCTACTCAAGCCTAACGAGGAGTCCACCAGGGGGCAAACATTTAAAAAGAGACAGTTTTACTTTTGCTCTCCATGCTTCTGGCTTCCTTTGAAAAAGGTCAATGTCTGACCGAAATGCATCAGGAACAATATGCCAGCGCCAGCGCTTTTAAAGAAATTAAAGCATTTCACATCACCTAATGTGTGCGGCTCATTCCCTTCTCCGTGTGAGAGGCCTGCTGTTGTATTCATCGGCGTGGTCCTGCCGAGAGCGACGCACCACCAAGGAAAAGAGCGCCATTACTGCCCGAAATCAGACCTGCCATGATTTTTTGCGGAAGCAACAAGGGCAGTGGCAGCCGCCAGGAACTGGATCCTGGTTTTGGTCCCCAGCAACTCGAAAGGTAGTACGCAGGGGATTAGGTGACAGCGCTTATCAGCGGGAATAACTTTCAAGCATCACCCACTATGGGAAACAACTACGGGACAAAAGTGAACTGCATATACCAGCATGCCCTACTCAAGCCTAACGAGGAGTCCACCAGGGGGCAAACATTTAAAAAGAGACAGTTTTACTTTTGCTCTCCATGCTTCTGGCTTCCTTTGAAAAAGGTCAATGTCTGACCGAAATGCATCAGGAACAATATGCCAGCGCCAGCGCTTTTAAAGAAATTAAAGCATTTCACATCACCTAATGTGTGCGGCTCATTCCCTTCTCCGTGTGAGAGGCCTGCTGTTGTATTCATCGGCGTGGTCCTGCCGAGAGCGACGCACCACCAAGGAAAAGAGTGCCATTACTGCCCGAAATCGGACCTGCCATGATCTTTTGCGGAAGCAACAAGGGCAGTGGCAGCCGCCAGGAACTGGATCCTGGTTTTGGTCCCCAGCAACTCGAAAGGTAGTACGCAGGGGATTAGGTGACAGCGCTTATCAGCGGGAATAACTTTCAAGCATCACCCACTATGGGAAACAACTACGGGACAAAAGTGAACTGCATATACCAGCATGCCCTACTCAAGCCTAACGAGGAGTCCACCAGGGGGCAAACATTTAAAAAGAGACAGTTTTACTTTTGCTCTCCATGCTTCTGGCTTCCTTTGAAAAAGGTCAATGTCTGACCGAAATGCATCAGGAACAATATGCCAGCGCCAGCGCTTTTAAAGAAATTAAAGCATTTCACATCACCTAATGTGTGCGGCTCATTCCCTTCTCCGTGTGAGAGGCCTGCTGTTATATATATATATATATATATATATATATATATATATATATATATATATATATATATATATATATATATATATATATATATATATATATTCACTGAAAAAACCATAGGTTTCACACATGTTATAGTTAGGAATTAGCATTTAAAAAACCTTGCAAATTCAGTGAAAAAACCATAGGTTTCACACATGTTATAGTTAGCTGGACATTTTACTGATAAAAAACCAATGAAATTCCCCCATTATAGTTAGTGCAGGCAACTATAACTCACGCGACCGCAATCCTCTGCTGATGCTAATACTGTATTTAGACAATTATTTGCCCATGTCTTCTTCCATTAAATTTTAGCTATACATATATTACAAATATTTTTTTTTCATAAAGACACATATGTCATCAGCAGAGGATTGCGGTCGCATGAGTTATAGTTGCCTGCACTAACTATAACGGGGGAATTTCATTGGTTTTTTTATCAGTAAAATGTCCAGCTAACTAGAACATGTGTGAAACCTATGGTTTTTTCACTGAATTTGCAAGGTTTTTTAAATGCTAATTCCTAACTATAACGTGTGTGAAACCTATGGTTTTTTCAGTAAATTTGTACGTTTTTTTAAATGCTAAGTTACTTTACGCCATTCGTGGCGTGCGCGCCCACTTAACGCAGTTAGTGCCGTGGATGGGCCATGTCCGCACGATGCGCTTACCGTGATTGTGATTCATCTTTAATTCCAGATTGCCTCAGATTAATTGTAATAATTTTCTAACATTATTCAAATTAACAACAAACACCGTGGAGGATGAATTATTGTGGTTCTCTCTGATCTAAATTCTTATTTACCTTTAAATAACATACCTTGATCGACGATGCAATGTATGTCCAGTATGTTTTCACTTTCACCGTCCTTTTGAGCGTGTTCTTGATGATTAATGCTGAATAAACACTAATTGAGTGTTCCCTGTGGTGCCGTGCTTTCCTTTGCTGCGACGAACCCTGGGACTCGGGGTGAAGCGAGAGAGAAGTTTGTTCATATTGAGCGATGGCTGCCTGCGCTCTACGTGCACCCGGGAAGCGAAACGGCATGGCGATCTAAGCAGCTATCCGATACCGGAAGGAGAAATCATTCGCCGGCTGTTCTGGTTGCTGTTTGCTGCCCATTACCTGTTTATCACTGGCTTGGAGACTCCGCGACAGGATTTCGCACACGGAGGAGCAACTCGAGAGCTTCGGGTGAGTGAGGTCACGGGGAAAGCGGTTGGTGGCGCCTTAGACACTGCGGCGCAGTTTCCGAGCTGCCCCCGCCGTGTACCCGATACCTTCGGAGACCCCTTGCTTTCCATTTTTGCTCAAGTGTAGAGGAACTGCTTCAGAGAATCGTTACGATCAGAGCCTCGTTACACTTTCTCCTGCATACTTGAACGAAATCAACATACGATACCATTAGCGGCAAACAACGACCATATTCCCGGAATTGACTAATACGAATTATTAGTCAAGTAACAGAGACACCATCTTACAAGATATAATCATCTAATCACACGCACTTAAATAATTACAATCTTTGCATCGTAATTACATCTTATTGAACCACAATACCCACAATCCACCATGGTTGAAAGAGTAAAAAATCGCGCACAGAGAGCATGTGATCTCCTTAACGATGACTCCAATTCTTCTCACAAAACTGCCGATGGCGCATCTAGTGGAGACAAAAAAAAGAGAACCTTCTCCTGCATTCTAAAAGAATTACAAGCCGCTCGCATCCAAGAAGTTAACAAATGGTGGGAGAAAACGACGCTAGAAAAATATATCGAATTCAAAAGAATTCCCAGAGGCTTGAGGATTCTCATTATGTCCACCCTTAATGACTTGGATGCTGACTTAATTAAACAATGGCAAACCGACACCAACGAATGCTCTTTTAGATTGATGGCCACCCTGATTGCCCACGCTGAAAGGAAATTAGCCACGATCGCTACAACTATTAAAGAATTGGAGACAGAGTTAAATCAAATCCCCACTGATGAGGATATTACTAAATCAATTGAATTAATGGAAAAGAAAGTCAACAAACACGAGGACGATGTGGAAAAACGCAAAGCTAATAAATTTAACAGGGACAGACTTGACTACACATATGGCCGAATTTATACCTTTGCCAGAAAATACGATACATTCAGAAATCGTGTAGTCATGGATAAATACAGTGGACAAGAAACTCCTGTCTCAGAAGAGAGCTCTGAATTAAGCTCAGCTGATGAGGATCAACTCACCTCCAGTCTGGATTTTTCCGGGGAAATGCGCCTCATGCAGATGACAACGCGACAAAGAGGACGCGGCCAAGGACCATCACGGGGGAGAGGACGACCACAACCCCGAAACGGAGAACCAGGAGAGGTGGTCAGACCCAAAAGAGGAAGAGGAAGAGCAAAACAAAACTAAAACCACAAGATCTCAACTTGATTGTTAATCTCTCCAATAAAATTCTTACCAAAGCACAAACCTCACTGCTCAACAAGGGCTTATCCTTCTGTCCCAACAAAGACATGGACCTTGCCAACATACGCATTGATCTGTACAAATTTTGCCGTAAAATCAAACTCAAGAAATACTTTGAAGAGAAACCTTCCCAACCATCTTCTACACTCCCACCAAGCCAAACTACTCAACCTTTGAGTATCAAAGACATTCCAGCATTAAGAACAGCTACCTTATTACAAACTGAATCACCTACACAAGCTGGTGCCAGCAACTTTTCTTCCATGTCTGATCTACAATATTGCCAAGACACTGGCATTGAAACTAACAGAGGAGGAAATAGCGGCTCTAAAAACCGATCAACGTTTTGTCCACAACTTCCTCCTGGCAATAAAATTGATCTCTTCCAGGAAATTATGGTGGAGGAGATCAATAAAATGTCCACCAATTGTCCGATGTCATCAAATAAAAAGTTCAAAACTACTACTAAATATAAGGACAAGAGCAAGACATGGAACCTCACCTTTGAAGAACACAATGCATTAAAAGAATTACGTAATGATCAAAACATCATTATCAAAGCCTCTGATAAAGGCGGCAACATTGTTATTCAAAACTGTGAGGATTACATTAAAGAAGCTGTCAGACAACTCAATAATAAGGATCACTATGAAAAATTAACAAAGAATCCAATCAAGAATTGGACAGAGGAATACCATTTGAAACTTGCGGCTTGGAAAGAGAGAGAACTTATTGATCTGGACGAATATTTATATTTAAAAACCAATCATCCCATTACGGCAACAATTTATTTCTTACCAAAGATCCATAAGTCTACCATCAATCCACCAGGCAGACCCATTGTTAGCTCCATCGGTTCTCTACTAGAATCTACATCTCGGTTTATTGACATCTTTTTAATGAATTATGTTACAGCCCTCCCATCATACTTGAGGGACACAATGGACTTTTTGCAAAAAATTGATCAACTACAGTGGAAACAAAATTACATCATGGCCTCCATTGATGTTTCTTCACTTTACACTTCCATCCGTCATTCTGATGGAATTGCAGCAGTAAAAGAATTCCTTAATACTAGAGCAATTTGTTTTTTGAAACACTCTGAAATGTTGATTGAAATGCTGACCTACTGTTTGACACACAACGTCTTCCTGTTTAGAGGTGAACTGTTCCTGCAAAAACAAGGGACTGCGATGGGCACATCTTTTGCCCCAACATATGCCAATCTCCTCATGGCAACATGGGAAACTGAAGTCTTAAAAGACGATCGCGCAAAAAACATTAAATTTTGGTCAAGATACATTGATGACCTGTTCATCATCTGGGAAGGCGACTCTGAGCTCTTCACGAACTTTCTGGACTCTCTCAACACCAACAGATACCAACTGATTTTCACATTTACTACTAGTACCTCTAACATTGTATTTCTGGATGTCGAAGTATATATATTAAATGGCAAATTCTGTACCAAAATGCACAGAAAACCTACGGCCAGTAACAGCATTCTTCATGCCAATAGTGGACATCCAGCTAAACTCAAATGGAGTATCCCCTATGGGGAAATGTGAAGAGCCAGAAGGAATTGCTCAGAAGTCTCAGATTTCAGCCTACAAATAGATGAGATGAGTCAACGTTTTTTGCAACGAGGCTACCCTATGGATGTAATCCTAACTGCAGTTAATAGAGTTAAGAACAAAAACAGAGATGAATTACTCCAAGTAGGCCGGAATAAAGAGGACACTGCTAACATAACGAGACTCATAATTGATTTCAACAATCAAAGTAATGAATTCCAAAAAACCATTTCCAAATATTGGGAAGTACTGCTGCTTGATGAAACCCTTAAGAAAATTCTGCCTCCCGGACCAAGAATCACCTATCGAAAGACAGCTTCTCTGGGAGACATTCTCACACACAGCCATTTTGAAGTTAAACCGCCAACCACCAAGTCCTGGTTAACCACACCGGGATTCTGGAAATGTTCAAAATGTAAGGCATGTGAACAGGGCAAAAACATCACCTCTTACCAATTACAGAATGGCCATCATGAAATGATTCAAGACCACATTACATGTGAATCTAAATATGTAATTTACAGATTGGAATGCCCATGTCATAAATACTATATAGGCAGCACAATCAACAAACTCAAACTTCGCATCCTACAGCATCTGCGTGCTATCAAGAATAAGGACTTTACATATCCTATGGCAAAACATTTTTATGACTTCCACTCAAGTGACAACAATCAGCTTAAATACTCTGGCATCAAAATTGTTAAACAGAAGAAAAGGGGTGGAAATCGGATTCTTGAGTTAAGAAGAGCAGAGTCGAGAATGATATTACTAATGGGTACAGAAAACCCACTAGGACATAACTTGGATGCTGAACTACATGTGCACCTTTAACGAGACTTGAATTGACGACCTATGATGGGCTCCTCCCTGTTCCTCTTCCTTTTTGCACTTGTATATATTTCCACGGTTGATCAACAAATTGCCAATTGTCAATTGTTTTCACTGCATCTCTCTTTACCCATCCATTTTTTGATTGTTGTTGACATAGACACATGAATTCTACTTTGTAACATTTGGAATTTTTTAGATGATTCTAGGTTGGTAACGTTATGAATTTTGACAAATAATGCACTTTGTCTACTGACATTACATACTTCATGAAAATACCCATCTTAGACTACATTATCTAGAATTGCCTAATTCTAATAAGACTCCCTGATAGGCAAAAGGTACTTTACCGTGATTGTGATTCATCTTTAATTCCAGATTGCCTCAGATTAATTGTAATAATTTTCTAACATTATTCAAATTAACAACAAACACCGTGGAGGATGAATTATTGTGGTTCTCTCTAATCTAAATTCTTATTTACCTTTAAATAACATACCTTGATCGACGATGCAATGTATGTCCAGTATGTTTTCACTTTCACCGTCCTTTTGTGCGTGTTCTTGATGATTAATGCTGAATAAACACTAATTGAGTGTTCCCTGTGGTGCCGTGCTTTCCTTTGCTGCGACGAACCCTGGGACTCGGGGTGAAGCGAGAGAGAAGTTTGTTCATATATATATATATATATATATATATATATATATATATATATATATATATATATCCTCCAAATTGCTCCTGCAGCTTTTGAAGAAGCACTCGACAAGCAGGTAAGTGAAACCACTTTATTGCAGAAGATGGAAATGTCTTTTCATCCGTTTCTTTTCGTCTTTCTGCCTACGCGTTTCGGAGTTGTGCACTCCTTCTTCTTGGGCTGGTTGGTGAGAAGCGGGATTAGCAGTCTTAGATGGCTTCCCGTGATTGGTTGCACTTAGTAGTGAGCAAGTCCAATTAAAACTGTAGTAGCTGCAAAGTATGCTGGGGCGTGTAGTTTGCCATCTATCATGCTTTCAACCCCACGTGGGTCCCGCAAGCCACCAATACTTTTAAAAGGTTTCAGGGATTAAGTACGAGTCCTCTGAATTTTAAAGCGCTCCAGTGCGCCCCGGATGAAAGGGCACATCCATTAGTGTAATGCCCCTGCTGTGCCGGTTAAAGCAGGACACTACCTGCTTTCACGGCCCCTGTTTCATCGGCTCCTGCCCTCCATAGGTGGTGCTCCTTCCACGACCAGAGGCAGCCGTGTTAACATATTCCTCCAAATTGCTCCTGCAGCTTTTGAAGAAGCACTCGACAAGCAGGTAAGTGAAACCACTTTATTGCAGAAGATGGAAATGTCTTTTCATCCGTTTCTTTTCGTCTTTCTGCCTACGCGTTTCGGAGTTGTGCACTCCTTCTTCTTACCTGCTTGTCGAGTGCTTCTTCAAAAGCTGCAGGAGCAATTTGGAGGAATATGTTAACACGGCTGCCTCTGGTCGTGGAAGGAGCACCACCTATGGAGGGCAGGAGCCGATGAAACAGGGGCCGTGAAAGCAGGTAGTGTCCTGCTTTAACCGGCACAGCAGGGGCATTACACTAATGGATGTGCCCTTTCATCCGGGGCGCACTGGAGCGCTTTAAAATTCAGAGGACTCGTACTTAATCCCTGAAACCTTTTAAAAGTATTGGTGGCTTGCGGGACCCACGTGGGGTTGAAAGCATGATAGATGGCAAACTACACGCCCCAGCATACTTTGCAGCTACTACAGTTTTAATTGGACTTGCTCACTACTAAGTGCAACCAATCACGGGAAGCCATCTAAGACTGCTAATTCCGCTTCTCACCAACCAGCCCAAGAAGAAGGAGTGCACAACTCCGAAACGCGTAGGCAGAAAGACGAAAAGAAACGGATGAAAAGACATTTCCATCTTCTGCAATAAAGTGGTTTCACTTACCTGCTTGTCGAGTGCTTCTTCAAAAGCTGCAGGAGCAATTTGGAGGAATATGTTAACACGGCTGCCTCTGGTCGTGGAAGGAGCACCACCTATGGAGGGCAGGAGCCGATGAAACAGGGGCCGTGAAAGCAGGTAGTGTCCTGCTTTAACCGGCACAGCAGGGGCATTACACTAATGGATGTGCCCTTTCATCCGGGGCGCACTGGAGCGCTTTAAAATTCAGAGGACTCGTACTTAATCCCTGAAACCTTTTAAAAGTATTGGTGGCTTGCGGGACCCACGTGGGGTTGAAAGCATGATAGATGGCAAACTACACGCCCCAGCATACTTTGCAGCTACTACAGTTTTAATTGGACTTGCTCACTACTAAGTGCAACCAATCACGGGAAGCCATCTAAGACTGCTAATTCCGCTTCTCACCAACCAGCCCAAGAAGAAGGAGTGCACAACTCCGAAACGCGTAGGCAGAAAGACGAAAAGAAACGGATGAAAAGACATTTCCATCTTCTGCAATAAAGTGGTTTCACTTACCTGCTTGTCGAGTGCTTCTTCAAAAGCTGCAGGAGCAATTTGGAGGAATATGTTAACACGGCTGCCTCTGGTCGTGGAAGGAGCACCACCTATGGAGGGCAGGAGCCGATGAAACAGGGGCCGTGAAAGCAGGTAGTGTCCTGCTTTAACCGGCACAGCAGGGGCATTACACTAATGGATGTGCCCTTTCATCCGGGGCGCACTGGAGCGCTTTAAAATTCAGAGGACTCGTACTTAATCCCTGAAACCTTTTAAAAGTATTGGTGGCTTGCGGGACCCACGTGGGGTTGAAAGCATGATAGATGGCAAACTACACGCCCCAGCATACTTTGCAGCTACTACAGTTTTAATTGGACTTGCTCACTACTAAGTGCAACCAATCACGGGAAGCCATCTAAGACTGCTAATTCCGCTTCTCACCAACCAGCCCAAGAAGAAGGAGTGCACAACTCCGAAACGCGTAGGCAGAAAGACGAAAAGAAACGGATGAAAAGACATTTCCATCTTCTGCAATAAAGTGGTTTCACTTACCTGCTTGTCGAGTGCTTCTTCAAAAGCTGCAGGAGCAATTTGGAGGAATATGTTAACACGGCTGCCTCTGGTCGTGGAAGGAGCACCACCTATGGAGGGCAGGAGCCGATGAAACAGGGGCCGTGAAAGCAGGTAGTGTCCTGCTTTAACCGGCACAGCAGGGGCATTACACTAATGGATGTGCCCTTTCATCCGGGGCGCACTGGAGCGCTTTAAAATTCAGAGGACTCGTACTTAATCCCTGAAACCTTTTAAAAGTATTGGTGGCTTGCGGGACCCACGTGGGGTTGAAAGCATGATAGATGGCAAACTACACGCCCCAGCATACTTTGCAGCTACTACAGTTTTAATTGGACTTGCTCACTACTAAGTGCAACCAATCACGGGAAGCCATCTAAGACTGCTAATTCCGCTTCTCACCAACCAGCCCAAGAAGAAGGAGTGCACAACTCCGAAACGCGTAGGCAGAAAGACGAAAAGAAACGGATGAAAAGACATTTCCATCTTCTGCAATAAAGTGGTTTCACTTACCTGCTTGTCGAGTGCTTCTTCAAAAGCTGCAGGAGCAATTTGGAGGAATATGTTAACACGGCTGCCTCTGGTCGTGGAAGGAGCACCACCTATGGAGGGCAGGAGCCGATGAAACAGGGGCCGTGAAAGCAGGTAGTGTCCTGCTTTAACCGGCACAGCAGGGGCATTACACTAATGGATGTGCCCTTTCATCCGGGGCGCACTGGAGCGCTTTAAAATTCAGAGGACTCGTACTTAATCCCTGAAACCTTTTAAAAGTATTGGTGGCTTGCGGGACCCACGTGGGGTTGAAAGCATGATAGATGGCAAACTACACGCCCCAGCATACTTTGCAGCTACTACAGTTTTAATTGGACTTGCTCACTACTAAGTGCAACCAATCACGGGAAGCCATCTAAGACTGCTAATTCCGCTTCTCACCAACCAGCCCAAGAAGAAGGAGTGCACAACTCCGAAACGCGTAGGCAGAAAGACGAAAAGAAACGGATGAAAAGACATTTCCATCTTCTGCAATAAAGTGGTTTCACTTACCTGCTTGTCGAGTGCTTCTTCAAAAGCTGCAGGAGCAATTTGGAGGAATATGTTAACACGGCTGCCTCTGGTCGTGGAAGGAGCACCACCTATGGAGGGCAGGAGCCGATGAAACAGGGGCCGTGAAAGCAGGTAGTGTCCTGCTTTAACCGGCACAGCAGGGGCATTACACTAATGGATGTGCCCTTTCATCCGGGGCGCACTGGAGCGCTTTAAAATTCAGAGGACTCGTACTTAATCCCTGAAACCTTTTAAAAGTATTGGTGGCTTGCGGGACCCACGTGGGGTTGAAAGCATGATAGATGGCAAACTACACGCCCCAGCATACTTTGCAGCTACTACAGTTTTAATTGGACTTGCTCACTACTAAGTGCAACCAATCACGGGAAGCCATCTAAGACTGCTAATTCCGCTTCTCACCAACCAGCCCAAGAAGAAGGAGTGCACAACTCCGAAACGCGTAGGCAGAAAGACGAAAAGAAACGGATGAAAAGACATTTCCATCTTCTGCAATAAAGTGGTTTCACTTACCTGCTTGTCGAGTGCTTCTTCAAAAGCTGCAGGAGCAATTTGGAGGAATATGTTAACACGGCTGCCTCTGGTCGTGGAAGGAGCACCACCTATGGAGGGCAGGAGCCGATGAAACAGGGGCCGTGAAAGCAGGTAGTGTCCTGCTTTAACCGGCACAGCAGGGGCATTACACTAATGGATGTGCCCTTTCATCCGGGGCGCACTGGAGCGCTTTAAAATTCAGAGGACTCGTACTTAATCCCTGAAACCTTTTAAAAGTATTGGTGGCTTGCGGGACCCACGTGGGGTTGAAAGCATGATAGATGGCAAACTACACGCCCCAGCATACTTTGCAGCTACTACAGTTTTAATTGGACTTGCTCACTACTAAGTGCAACCAATCACGGGAAGCCATCTAAGACTGCTAATTCCGCTTCTCACCAACCAGCCCAAGAAGAAGGAGTGCACAACTCCGAAACGCGTAGGCAGAAAGACGAAAAGAAACGGATGAAAAGACATTTCCATCTTCTGCAATAAAGTGGTTTCACTTACCTGCTTGTCGAGTGCTTCTTCAAAAGCTGCAGGAGCAATTTGGAGGAATATGTTAACACGGCTGCCTCTGGTCGTGGAAGGAGCACCACCTATGGAGGGCAGGAGCCGATGAAACAGGGGCCGTGAAAGCAGGTAGTGTCCTGCTTTAACCGGCACAGCAGGGGCATTACACTAATGGATGTGCCCTTTCATCCGGGGCGCACTGGAGCGCTTTAAAATTCAGAGGACTCGTACTTAATCCCTGAAACCTTTTAAAAGTATTGGTGGCTTGCGGGACCCACGTGGGGTTGAAAGCATGATAGATGGCAAACTACACGCCCCAGCATACTTTGCAGCTACTACAGTTTTAATTGGACTTGCTCACTACTAAGTGCAACCAATCACGGGAAGCCATCTAAGACTGCTAATTCCGCTTCTCACCAACCAGCCCAAGAAGAAGGAGTGCACAACTCCGAAACGCGTAGGCAGAAAGACGAAAAGAAACGGATGAAAAGACATTTCCATCTTCTGCAATAAAGTGGTTTCACTTACCTGCTTGTCGAGTGCTTCTTCAAAAGCTGCAGGAGCAATTTGGAGGAATATGTTAACACGGCTGCCTCTGGTCGTGGAAGGAGCACCACCTATGGAGGGCAGGAGCCGATGAAACAGGGGCCGTGAAAGCAGGTAGTGTCCTGCTTTAACCGGCACAGCAGGGGCATTACACTAATGGATGTGCCCTTTCATCCGGGGCGCACTGGAGCGCTTTAAAATTCAGAGGACTCGTACTTAATCCCTGAAACCTTTTAAAAGTATTGGTGGCTTGCGGGACCCACGTGGGGTTGAAAGCATGATAGATGGCAAACTACACGCCCCAGCATACTTTGCAGCTACTACAGTTTTAATTGGACTTGCTCACTACTAAGTGCAACCAATCACGGGAAGCCATCTAAGACTGCTAATTCCGCTTCTCACCAACCAGCCCAAGAAGAAGGAGTGCACAACTCCGAAACGCGTAGGCAGAAAGACGAAAAGAAACGGATGAAAAGACATTTCCATCTTCTGCAATAAAGTGGTTTCACTTACCTGCTTGTCGAGTGCTTCTTCAAAAGCTGCAGGAGCAATTTGGAGGAATATGTTAACACGGCTGCCTCTGGTCGTGGAAGGAGCACCACCTATGGAGGGCAGGAGCCGATGAAACAGGGGCCGTGAAAGCAGGTAGTGTCCTGCTTTAACCGGCACAGCAGGGGCATTACACTAATGGATGTGCCCTTTCATCCGGGGCGCACTGGAGCGCTTTAAAATTCAGAGGACTCGTACTTAATCCCTGAAACCTTTTAAAAGTATTGGTGGCTTGCGGGACCCACGTGGGGTTGAAAGCATGATAGATGGCAAACTACACGCCCCAGCATACTTTGCAGCTACTACAGTTTTAATTGGACTTGCTCACTACTAAGTGCAACCAATCACGGGAAGCCATCTAAGACTGCTAATTCCGCTTCTCACCAACCAGCCCAAGAAGAAGGAGTGCACAACTCCGAAACGCGTAGGCAGAAAGACGAAAAGAAACGGATGAAAAGACATTTCCATCTTCTGCAATAAAGTGGTTTCACTTACCTGCTTGTCGAGTGCTTCTTCAAAAGCTGCAGGAGCAATTTGGAGGAATATGTTAACACGGCTGCCTCTGGTCGTGGAAGGAGCACCACCTATGGAGGGCAGGAGCCGATGAAACAGGGGCCGTGAAAGCAGGTAGTGTCCTGCTTTAACCGGCACAGCAGGGGCATTACACTAATGGATGTGCCCTTTCATCCGGGGCGCACTGGAGCGCTTTAAAATTCAGAGGACTCGTACTTAATCCCTGAAACCTTTTAAAAGTATTGGTGGCTTGCGGGACCCACGTGGGGTTGAAAGCATGATAGATGGCAAACTACACGCCCCAGCATACTTTGCAGCTACTACAGTTTTAATTGGACTTGCTCACTACTAAGTGCAACCAATCACGGGAAGCCATCTAAGACTGCTAATTCCGCTTCTCACCAACCAGCCCAAGAAGAAGGAGTGCACAACTCCGAAACGCGTAGGCAGAAAGACGAAAAGAAACGGATGAAAAGACATTTCCATCTTCTGCAATAAAGTGGTTTCACTTACCTGCTTGTCGAGTGCTTCTTCAAAAGCTGCAGGAGCAATTTGGAGGAATATATATATATATATATATATTCACTGAAAAAACCATAGGTTTCACACACGTTATAGTTAGGAATTAGCATTTAAAAAAACTTGCAAATTCAGTGAAAAAACCATAGGTTTCACACATGTTATAGTTAGCTGGACATTTTACTGATAAAAAACCAATGAAATTCCCCCATTATAGTTAGTGCAGGCAACTATAACTCACGCGACCGCAATCCTCTGCTGATGCTAATACTGTATTTAGACAATTATTTGCCCATGTCTTCTTCCATTAAATTTTAGCTATACATATATTACAAATATTTTTTTTTCATAAAGACACATATGTCATCAGCAGAGGATTGCGGTCGCGTGAGTTATAGTTGCCTGCACTAACTATAACGGGGGAATTTCATTGGTTTTTTATCAGTAAAATGTCCAGCTAACTAGAACATGTGTGAAACCTATGGTTGTTTCACTGAATTTGCAAGGTTTTTTAAATGCTAATTCCTAACTATAACGTGTGTGAAACCTATGGTTTTTTCAGTGAATTTGTACGGTTTTTTAAATACTAAGTTACTTTACGCCATTCGTGGCGTGCGCGCCCACTTAACGCAGTTCGTTCGGTGCGCGCGCCCACTTTACGCAGTTAGTGCCGTGGATGGGCCATGTCCGCACGATGCGCTTCGCGCACCGTGCGCACATGGAGGACATATTATGCGCTTCGTTGTGAAAGGTAAGCTTTTAATTTTCTAATTATGGGATAAGAAGACATCACGTTGGCTGTTCAGAGTTACAGAGAGTTACTGCCCGTGATCAAGGCTTGAAAGAGCAGAAACGTTGGGCTCAGGTAGCCTCTTGCCATCGTGCTGTTCACCATTAAAGCAGTTTTAGTAACGACCCAGCCAGTGTCGGTGAGCCTTCTTGAAAGAGAAAGGAGGGTTTGTTGGGATTATTACTGGAAGCCGTGCACCAGATTCACTGGCCACCCTTCAAGGTTCGGGCTTGGTTAGCTCGGCATTTCTAGGGTTTAGGGTGGGTATGGGTTTGTTGGTGGCAATGGCATTTTTTGGGCTTAGGGTGGGTTTGGCATTTTGGGTGGCAAGGGGATTTTTAAGGTTTATGGTGGATAAGGGTTATTGGGTGGCAAGGGACTTTTTAGGGTTTAGGGAGGGTAAGGGTTTTAGTGTGGCAGGGTATTTTTAGTGTTTAGGTCGGTAAGGTAACTGGGTAGCAAGGGTCATTTTAGGCTTTATGGGTGGTTGAGTTTAAGGGCTGTGGGTTAATAAGATTACATATATATATATATATATATTCACTTGAAAAAACATAGGGTAAAGGGAAGTTATTGTTAGGCTCACATTTCACTCATACAAAACCATAGAAATTCAGCAGTTATATTTACCTGGCCTAACTATAACTAAAACCCCCTCAATGCACTGCTTATGACCCCACATATTACATTGGGCTGCTTTTAGGGCAAAACAATTAACACCAGAGTGAGGGCTGCATGGACTTTCCCCTCCGTACAAGGTTTTTTAATTAATTTAAGTCAGGTCTTTTTTCCTATGTATTTTTATTGCTAATGGATTTTTAATTAATGTATTTTACTGTGTCGCACCCCGACTTGGAACCGGGAAGCTATTGTGCTCAGGGACAGGAGTCCAGAAAGACAGAGAAGCGTCGGCCGATGAGAAGCACCACCCGCCGGGATGCAACGCCGCCGCTGCCAATTTGCGGCACTGTCGAGGCGATGCTGTGGCCTCCGACCGGGAACCGACCAGGAGCGAGGAACCCCCTGTGGCCGCTGCCTACGGCCGCTGCACTCTTGCTCAGACACCGCTCAGGCACAACGAAAACACGTACCGGACCAGCCTATTTTACTGCATGAACTTATCTTTTATGGTTGTGTTTGCACCTGAATAAAGATGCATTTATTATTATTATTATTACATCACTCATGACACGGTCAGTGGCATCCCTGATGACATCATTGATAACATCATCCATAGAACCGTTCACACACACATTCACACCCCCATATAACCTCTCATAAAACCATTCACATACTCACACAATCACTCACATACTCATTGACAGAGTCTTACAATCACTCACACACCCACTCACCCTTCGGACTAGTCATACAGCTTCTCACTAACCCACACAGGTACTCTAACACCTACACACATACCCATCAAACCACTGACACACCCAATCACTCACCCAAACAGCTAGTCACACACACTTATTCAGCTAAATAGCTACTTACACACCCACTCACTCAACCATCAGACACTCAACACAGCCACTCACTCACCCATACAAGCAGTCACATACTCACTCACATACCCACACAACTACATACTGATTTGAACATCTATATGAGCACTCACACATCCACTCATTCACCCACACAGCCATTCACATAGACACTCACCCTCCAATACAGCCACTTAAACACAAACTCACTTATACATACATCTACTCAAAAACCACTCACTCACCCACACATCCATGTACACATGCAGCCACTTCCTGATTCAATCCTTCACATACGCATTCACTCACCCATACAGTCAATCACACATCCAGTCACTCACTCATATAGTCATTCAAACACCTACCCACTCAACCATACAGTCACTCACACACCCACTCACCCACCTGTACAGATACTCCCACAGTCTCTCACAGACTCATACAGTCAATAACACACTCAGTCACTCAGCAATACAGCCACTCACACAACCATTCACTTCCCGTATGCCTACTCACACAGCCCATTACCCATACAGCCATTCACTTACCCATACAGCTATTCACACACCCACTCACATATGGATATGGACACAGTCACAGAGCCACTCGCATAATATAAGTTTGAACCAATATACTAATTTATGATTTATGTAGCTTAGTATAAATGTTTAACACTCAAACTTTTAGAAAACTCTTACACTCACTGGATGATGTCATCAGTGATGTCATGTGTAATGTCACTGACTATGTCATGAGTGATTTAATATGTGCGGTCATAAGCAGTGGATTGTGGGGGCATAAGTTATAGTTAGCTCCTGTAAATATAACTGCTGAATTTCTATGGTTGTGTATGAGTGAAATGTGAGCCTAACTATACCGTCCCTGTAACTTCTGGTTTTCCAGGAAATTTCAGAGGTTTTTTAAATTTTGATTATTAATTATCATCTGCAACTTTTCAGAGTGGCTGTGTTAGTGCTTTTACAGGTTGGTAAGTGGGAGTAGCTCAGTGGCTCTGTGAGTGGGTGTGTGTGTGCTCAAATGAGTCTGTGAGTGGGTGCATGAGTCTGTGAGTGGGTCTATGAGTGAGTGCATGAATATCTGAGTGGATCTGTGAGTGGGTGCATGAGTGTAAGAGTGGGTCTGTGAGTGGGTACATGAGGGTCTTACTGGGTCTGTATGTGGGTGCATGAGTGCCACAGTTGGTCTGTGAGTGGGTACATGAGTCTCTGAGTGAGTCTATAAGTGGGTGCATAAGTGTCTAAGTGTGCTTGTGAGTGAGTGCATTAAGTCTCTAAGTGGGTAGTGAGTGGGTGCATGGCTCTGAGTGGGTCTGTGAGTGGATGCGTGAGTCAGTGAGTAGGTCTGTGAGTGGGTACAGGCCTGTCTGTGTGAGTCTGAGAGTGGGTGCATGAGTCCCTGAGTGAGCCTGTGAGTGGACGTGTGAGCCTCTGACTGAGTCTGTGAATGTGTGTGTGAGTGTCTGAGTAGGTCACTGTGTGGGTATATAAATGTCTGAGTGGGTCTGTGAGTGGGTGTATGAATGTCTGAGTGGGTCTGTGAGTGGGTGACTGAGTGGGTCTGTGAGTGGGTATGTGAAGGTATGAGTGAGTCAGTGAGTGGGTATATGATCGGAATGGCTGTGAGAGTGGTGTATGAATATCTGAGTGAGTCTGTGATTGGATGCATGAGTGTATCAGTGGGTCTGTCAGTGGGTACATGACAGTCTACATGAGTGTGTGAGTGGGTGTATGAGTGGCTGAGTGAATCTCAGATTCAGTGTATTAGTATGAGTGGGTCTGTAAGTTCATGTGTAAGTGTCTGAGTGGGTTTATGAGTGGGTGCCTGAATCTCTACATTGGAGTGGGAGTGGGAGCAAGAGTATCACAGTTACTCTATAAGTGGAGAGGTAAGTATCTGAATGAGCATCTGAATGTTTATTTTTTATTATTATTATTGCCAAAATTTGTGGATCCATCATGATGTTATACAGGGTCCACGCTGATTGCCACGACGGATTCATGAATGACCGCATGTTGGGAAAAACACTCTTTCTGGTCATGTTCTTCCCACCAGAAGCCCCTCACAGACCCCTATATATATCACAGGGGGTCAGGATATTTCTACCCTGCCCCCTCCCACATTTTATATTTTCTTTTTGCTGCCAAGGCACATTCTCCAATGTGCAATACGGCAGCCACAATTTTCCACTCAGGTTACGGCCTACCAATCACAGATGTCCTGTTGCTGCGTGAATTTACGAAATGCTGCAAACAATTCGTAAAAGAATTGCGAAGGATTTGCCTCTCTAGATATCTGGATTTGTTTTCCTGTTAATAACCCTAATGCTACTGAACAGATGTATACCAAATAACCTTAAGCGTGATCTGCAGAACAAAATCTACCTTCCTGCCAAATCTGGTGATCCTCCTAGTCATTTTCAAAACTCCTACGGGAATTAACATGATGAATGCATATCTTTTACCCCCTTTTTTTCTTGTCCCCGCATGGGGGATCACCCCAAAACTTTCCATGCACAACTACAATCACGAGCACACTTTTTTGAAGGAAATTTCTGAAAGATTTGTCAAATGGCACCAAAGATATAGGCAAGTCAAAAAACGATGTTCCTATAGAAACATGGTCGTAACTATAACCACCCACTGTTGACACCAGTAGGTAATATGTATGTATTTTTACACACGCACACACACACATATATATATATATATATTACCTACTGGCGGTCGCCAGTAGGTAGTTATAGTTGGGATCTATTATCCTTAGGAAATCCGCAACATTCCATTTGGAATAACTTTGGCGTCGGTTGACGAATCTTTGCGAAATTTTCAAAACTGGTGGGGCGCTCTGGTCCGCTCCTATCCTGAAAGTCTCGGGGCGATTCGTCAAGTGGGGGTCAAGAAAAAAAGGGGGTACCAAAACATGTTTTCCCCACGCAATTTTCCATAGGAACCTTTAATCGCAGCTGCAGCCCGAACTGCTGAACGGAATTACACCAAATTTGGCAAAAAGGTAGCCCTTGGTTCAGAGTCGTGCCTTTTGGTTAAATGGTTTAAATCCGTTCAGTAGTTCCTGAGAAAATCAAAAGTAAAATCATAGATATATCTATGGGCGCGGTGGATCCGCACACCCTGCCGAGCATGAGCCGTATGCTAATTGGCTGTCAATGGAAGAAAAAACGCGCAGAACGCAAAAAGGGGGCAGGGTAGAAACACCCCTAGACCTGTCAGGAGGTCTCACAAGGACCCCCAAGGCCCTCCAAATTGTATTTATTTTTTTTAATCGGCAAAATTCACGCTGGGTGCGCGGATCCTGCCGATAGAAACAAAAAACGAAGTGCGGGCTCCCGCGCTTCGATGCTGATTAGCCCCCGGGGGGCCAAATCCCGGGGGCATGTAGAAAATAATGTGTGGGGGGCCCAATCCCCCCCACACTGCCCCAGGGACCGCTACCCCCGGGGCTTAATAGTTTAATGTTGGGGGGCCCCTAAGGCCCCCCTGAGCCCCAGGAACCACTACCCCCTGGGGCTCGATTTAATTTACATTGCAGGGGGCACACTGCCCCCCTGCAGCCCCAGGGACCGCCAACCCTGGGGCTTTTTTTAATGAAAAAATACCCTCTTAATATTTAAATTGGGGGGTCTGTGACGGACCCCCCAGCCCCGGGGACCACCACCCCCTGGGGCTTTGGAAAATGGTGCAAGGGGGGCCGCGCGGCCCCCCTGGAGCCAATGATGGCCCTGGAGACCGCCACCCAACAGGGCCGGCTCCTGCAGTGTCTCGGGGTGCCCACCCCCAGGACACTGTAGTTTGCTGTGGCAGGGCAGGAGCCTCTCGGCTCCCGCCCTGCCATAGCAAACTTGGTTCGAATTTTGAAAGAGAGTGCAGGAAACCTGCTCTCTCTTTCAAAATTCAAACCAAATTGCTTTTCCACACGGGGAGCTGCATGTTAGCAGCTCCCCATGTGGAAAAGCAATGCCGGCTCCCGAAGGAGCCGGCGGGACCGTGAGGAGATTGGGGTCACCCCACGGTCCCCAACGGAGAGGGCCAGCCCCAGGGGATGGGTTCCCCGGGGCTACAAGTGGCCCGGGAATGGGGCCACACAGACCCCCTCCGCAAAAATTCCAATAAATAAATAAATAAATTAGAAAGGCCGGCCCATGGGGGATGGGGTCCCCAGGGCCTTAAGTGGCCAGAGGAGGGGGGCAACGCAGCCTCCCTCCCAAAAACAATTACAATAAAAAAGGCCATGCCCCGGGGATGGGGTCCCTGGGGCTGATTAAGGACTTGGGAGGGGGCCACGCAGCCCCCTTCCCAATTTTTTTATTTTTAAAAAGAAATTAGGGGGCAGGCCCTGGGGGATGGGATTCCCAGGGCCCAAAAATGAGAAAAAGAAGAGGGGCTACGCAACCCCCCTTCTTAAGAAAAAAAAAAGAAATACAGGCATTGTGCCGGAGGCCACGCCCCCTCCTTTCAGCACTCTGCAAACGCGCACCCTGGCATGTTTGTAGATGGGGAATGAATTCCCCTTGAATGCTGGGGGTCCCTGGGGGCCAACTAGCCCACCAGGAACCTCCAGTAGGCGCCAGGGGACTGCGCTGCAGAGAGGTGTTCTGAAGCCACGCCCCTTTTTACACCTCTCTGCAACCCAGCACTGTGGCGCTTAATGGAGGTAGCTGGTGGGCTAGTTGCACCCCGGGGACCCTCAGGATTCAAGGGGGGGTAATCCCCCAACTTAAAACGTGCCACGGGGCACGTTTGCAAAGTGGTGTAGGGAGGGGCGGGGCCTGAGGGATATGTGTGCAAACACACCCAGTGGCGCGTTTTAAGTTCAGGAATTAATTCCTCTTCAATCCTGAGGGTCCCTGGGGGCCAACTAGCCCACCAGACACCTCTAGTAAGCGCCACGGAGCAGCGTTGCAGAGTGTTGTGAAAAGGGACGTGGCCTCTGAACACCTCTCTGCAATGCAGCTCTCTGGCGCATACTGGAGGTACCTGGTGGGCTAGTTGGCCCCTAGGGACCCTTAGGATTGAGGAGGAATTAATTTTCCAACTTAAAACGCGCCACAGGGCGTGTTTGCAGACATGTTACCTGTCACCTCAGGCCCCGCCCCCTTCCTTCACCATTGTGCAAACGCGCCCTGTGGTGTGTTTTAAGTTGAGGAATTAATTCCTCTTCACCCTTGATGGTCCCTGGGGGCCTACTAGCCCACCAGGTACCTCCGGTATGCTCTAGGGAGCTGCATTGCAGAGAGGTGTTCAGAGGCTACGCCCCTTTTCACAACACTCTGCAACGCAGCTCCGTGGCGTTGCAGAGAGGTGGTCCAGGCCGTACCCTTTTTTACACCTCTCTGCAACGGCGCTTACTGGAGGTACCGAGTCGGCTACTTTGACCCTAGAGACCTTCAGGATTCAAGGGGACTTAATCTCCCAACTTAAAATGGACACAGGGCGTGTTTACACAGTGGGGAAGGAACGGGACAGGGCCTGAGGTGACGTGTGAAAACACGCCCTGCGGTGTGTTTTAAGTTGGGGAAATAATTCCCCTTCAATCCTGAGAGCCCCAGGGGGCCAACTAGCCCACCAGGTGCTTCCAGTAAGCGCCACTGCTCTGTGTTTCTGAGAGGTGGCCCAGGCCATGCCCCTTTTTACACCTCTCTGCAACACAGCTCTGTGGCGCTTACTGAAGGTACCTAGTGGGCTACTTGGACCCTAGGGACACTCAGGATTCAAGGGGACTTAATCTTCTAAATTAAAACGGACACAGGGCATGTTTACACAGTGGTGAAGGGAGGGGATGGTGTAGGAAAGTGGCTCTATATATACTGGACCAAAGTAAAATCAGCCGAACTATGAATTCCGATTTACTCACCTGTTATCAGGAGAGACCTCAGTGCTGCATCTTTGAGCCCAGTACTGATCCTGAAAAGTAATTCTAACCGTATTTACCAGTAACTTGAATTTCCTTCAATAGGCTAACATTGACTGGTTTCACTTGGAAATTCTTTTAAGTATGGAGTTTTGGAACTTTAAAATATTCCTCTAAAGTCAGACGAACTACGAATTCCGATTTACTCACCTGTTATCAGGACCGACCTCAGTACTGCATCTTTGAGCCCAGTACTGATCCTGAAAAGTAATTCTAACCGTACTTACCAGTAATTTGAATTTCCTTCCATAGGCTAACATTGACTGGTTTCACTTGGAAATTCTTCAAAGTGTGGAGTTTTGGAACTTTAAAATATTCCTCTAAAATCAGCCGTACTATGAATTCCGATTTACTCACCTGTTATCAGGAGAGACCTCAGTGCTGTATCTTTGAGCCCAGTACTGATCCTGAAAAGTAATTTTAACCTTACTTACCAGTAACTTGAATTTCCTTCCATAGGATATCATTGCCTGCTTTTTGCTGGAGAAGTTTCTAAGGGTCGATTTTTGAAACTTACAAATATTCCTCTAAAATCAGCTGAACTACGAATTCTGATTTACTCACCTGTTATCAGGAGAGACTTCAGTACAGCATCTTTGAGCCCAGTCCTAATCCTGAAAAGTAATTCTAACACTTATAAATTCACCCAGGCACTCTCCTTGCAGAACTCTAATCATTCAGTCAGTATCCAAGTATTCATGCATCTCAAATGACATCACTGATGACATCACTGATGACATCATCCAGAGAATGTGGTTTGGTTCGCTATTTAAATATGTATTATATATATAGCAATTTGCATTGAAGAATGAGTGGATATATAAATATAAATGTCTGGATGGAGGATTTAGTAGCAGTGTGATTGACTGTTTACTTGACTAATTTATAGTGTCTCACTAAATATATCGGATAGTGACTAAACTGTGTGAATATCTGCATCACTTTGTCAGTTGTTGTGTAAACTGCTGCACTAGTTGGTTACTAGCTACGTGAAAGTCTATATTATTTATTGATTAGTTAAGTGAGTATTTGTATGGGAGAGTGAATGTGTGTGTGGTTCGGTGGGGGGTGTGTGACTGCCCAAAGATGTGTGATTAGTTGATTCAGTAGGTATATGAAGTGAAAACTACATGTTATAACAGTTGTTTGGCTGAGTGAATATCTTTATGGGTGTGGTGATGAGCAAATATATGTCTCAATGGTACATGTCCAACAAACTAGAAAAATAAAAGCCAGTGTATGTGTTAGTTGTTGTATATAAATAAGTATACATAAGACTCAGTGATTGTATGAATGATTGCATGGATAACTGTATAGTTGTAATAGTGATTTTAAAACACACTAAGTATGAGCTATTATCTATATGAATAGATGAAGTGGTGTTTTTATAAGTGTATAGCTAAGTAAAAGTAAGTATGATCCATTGTTTGCATAAGTGAGTAGGATGACTTCATAAGTGATTAGAATGTGTGCTGGTGTGTAATGTCGATATAGGTGTATAAGTATATTTCATTGTGTTCTATTGATCATTGACAGCATGTATGAGTGAATCTATAGGTAAGTGATTAGATGTGTGTATAGATCTAGGAATCACTGAGTGGATGTTTAGAAACTTTTATTGGTCTGTCAATGGTTTTAAATCTGGCACTCTCTATTTTACAGTGAGTGATGAAAGGTTATACTAGTGTATGATGAGGTGTATCTGATTGTCACGTGGATGATGTCATCAGTGATGTCATCAGTGATGTCATTTGAGATGTCATCTGTGATGTCACTGACCATGTCATGAATGATGTAATATGTGACATCATCAGCAGAGGATTGCGGGCGCGCGAGATGTAGTTAGTACAACTAACTATATCGGAGGAATTTCAATGGTTTTGTTCGAGTGAAATGTCCAGCTAACTATAACACCCCTAAAACCTATTGTTTTTTCAGTGAATTTCTAAGGTTTTTTAAATGCTAATTCCTAACTATATCAGGCCTGAAACCTATGGTTTTTTCAGTGAATTTCAAAGGTTTTTTAAATGCTAATTCTTAACTATATCAGGCCTGAAACCTATGGTTTTTTCACTGAATTTCAAAGGTTTTGTAAATGACAATTTTTTATGTATTAATTGTTATACTGATTTTTTTGATACTGATTTACTACATTGTTTAAACTGTTTATTCTTTAGATATTTTATTTTTTTAATTACATTATACATTACAATACAAAATATACTTTCTCAGAATGAATTACTTTAGTTTAAATACTTTGCAAATAGGCAATAGACTTTTAAGTACAGTAGTTACAGTTGTTGCAATGGGCAACACAATTTCAAACACAAAGCAACATTGAGCTCAATGTGAATTTCTAGTCAAATGCAATTAGTTACTTTATGGATTACTTTTCTAACCACAGGACTGGATGCTAGATTCAGTCCTTGGACATCTCCTGTAAACAGTTGAGTAAAAGCGTTTTGGTTACAGTAGTGATTTTTAAGGATTATTATTGTATTTTAAAAGTTGACAGAACAATTTTCACATAGAATCACCAATGTTATCCTATGGCAGAAAATTCACTTTGCAGGTAAGTAGTGTTATCGTTACTTTTTCTTACTCAGTGGTGGATCCTGGATCCAGCACAGGTGAATCTCCTGTAAACAGTTGAAAGAATGTGTTTAAGTCATACAGACGATTTTTTAGGAATATTTTTAGTTTGTGAAAATAGACACTTAGAAACTTTTCTACTTAAAAGCACACAATGGATTCCTATGGAAAGAAATACAAGTTACTGGTAAGTACGCTTAAAATGACTTTTCAGGGTCAGTGCTGGTCTAAAAGATGCAGCACTGGGTTCTCTCCTGATAACAGGTGAGTAAATCGTAATTCGTAGTTCGTCTGATTTTAGAGGAATATTTGTACGTTTCAGTTCAGTTCATACGTCTTTATTTCGATATTATTTTATCATAAAAGACATGCAATAAGACATTCCACTCATGACTAAATAACTCCAGAGGTCAAAATTACACATAATATTAAAAAAAACGGGAAAATAGAATAAAATACATACAAGAGTTAATTAGCACAAATCATCACTAATAAGCGGAGTTTAAATGTGTTAGAAATATGTACTTATTATAAGGGGCTAGTTAGCCACTATTACAATGTTGACTGGCTCTAATAATCCATGTCCAACCCAGAAATTCTGCAACGACTATGGCCACTGGGATCGATGTATTAGTCCTTAAGAGCCATAATGCCTCCTGGCACACCCGAGTTTTCATGTTTTTACAAATGGGTTTGAGCCATTTTCCTCGGGGGGATGAATAGGATGGGCAAACAAAAAATACATGGCCTATGGACTCTTTTTTGTCCCTACACCAAGGGCAGTACTCATTCGTCTGGCCACACCATGTAGATGTAAAGGATCTCACTGGAAGTGACCCCACCCTAAACTGATGGTATAGTTATCTGTCACGGCTCTTTATAATTACATCCCAATACTCCTCTAAAGAGGGAGTGAGCTTGTGTTCCAGGAATCTACCAGAAAGAGAAGTGGGATCTGACTGGACTATATGTTGATAACGCATAGTCGCCCAGTACTGTTCTTTAAAATCCTTTTTTGAAGGGAAAATGCTATTGCCGGGATCCAACCATAACTGATCATGGCCCATGTTTACCAGTATCGATCTCACAATTCTAAACCAAGGGATGTTCGCAGATCCCAATATGGACCTAACATCTAATATCTCCTTT
Organism: Triturus cristatus; assembly: GCF_964204655.1. Classification (NCBI taxonomy): domain Eukaryota; kingdom Metazoa; phylum Chordata; class Amphibia; order Caudata; family Salamandridae; genus Triturus; species Triturus cristatus. The sequence goes on from NC_140592.1 coordinate 960,271,978, forward strand.
GCAAAAGTAGCAAGTTCAGGTGTTGACCAAATCCTTCTCCACAGAGCAACGGATCTAAATCGTGCCACTTCGTCAATGGGGTAACAACCCAGGTCTAGTAACAGGGGTTTCAAAGGACTAGATTGGGGCAGGCCAATTAAGTTACGTAGAAATTTATTTTGGACTTTAACCAAGGAGGACAAGTCTGAAGAGCCCCATAAATCTGCACCATACAGGATTGCTGAACTTATTTTGGCATTATAAATTCTTAATGCAGGACCAATCCTTTTGGTTGTAGAGGTTCTTTGTTCCTTGATTAAAGTACCAGATAGTTGGGCAAATTTCAGTGACTGGACATCAACCTGTGGTTTCCATCTTAACTTATTTTCAAGTACAATCCCTAAATATGTCATAACTTCCACCTGCTCTAGTTCGACACTGTTCATCCTAACGTGACCCTTCTGTGGCTTATTTCTAGTAAACACCATAAATTTTGTCTTGCTGACATTGACTTGAAGGTCGTTGTCTTTACAAAACTCCTCAAACTTATTTATGGCGAGTTGGAGCCCCTTTAGAGTCTTAGATAGGATGAGGGTATCATCCGCAAAGATGAGAAGTGGGAAATTAGTACCACCTAAAATAGGGGCATCAGTAGGAGTGTCTACGAAATACTGCACGACCCTGTTGAAAAATAACAAAAACAGTGTCGGGTCAAGGACACATCCCTGACGGACGCCACGGGTGACTGGAAACCTCTCTGTTATCTGTCCTTGCCTGCCCCATCTCACCTGGGCAAAGTTAGCCTCGTGAAATCTTATTATTATATCCAGGAGTGCTGGCGGCATTCCCGAGTTTCTTAGGACAGCCCATAGCTTTTCTCTTGGTACGAGGTCGAATGCAGACTTTAAGTCTACAAACGCTGCGTAAATAGTTCCACCGCCCAAAGTCACCACCTTCCAATATATAAGAAGGAATCTAAACACCTGATCAATTGTACTGACACTGGGTCTAAATCCTGCCTGCATAGGAGATAATATATTCTCGATCTCCTTCCATTCAAGGATTTTAACCAACACCATCCTAGCTACAACTTTCTGAATTGAATCTATTAGACTTATAGGTCGATAATTTTCTGGGGCCGAACGTTCCCCCTTCTTAAATATAGATAACATTTCCGCCCCACGCCATGAATCCGGGATTTGGGCACCACTTGCAATGGCATTAGCTATAAAAGTGATATAAGGGACCCAATTCATTAAATCAAATTTGAATAAGTCGGCCGGAATACAATCTATGCCAGGGGCTTTACCTGCTTTAATCAAACCCAGTGCAAACTCTGTATCTGTATTCTCAAAAACTATAGATGGACGGGTCAGTGATTCACTTAAAGAAAGAGCAGGTAAGCCACACACAGTTTCTGGTTCACTGCCCCTAAACTGGTGCTCAAAATGTTCTACCCACACGTCTGGCGAGACAAAATTCGTCGGGATCTGGCAGTCCTGAACACGACCCCATTTGAGTAACTGCCAAAACTTGGTCTGGTCCTTTGACTTACTGGCTTCATACAAATCCAGCCAATGCAAATCATCCCATTCTCTCCTTGACTCTCTTTGTACCTTTTTATACGCAAGCCTTGCCATCCTAATTTCTGTTACATCTCTAGATTTTAGGGCTTTAATCAGATGAGTATGTGCCTGTCTACAGGAATTATTATACAATTTTTTTCTTGTTTTAGGGACCCTTAAGTTCATAGGTTTAAAACTTGTAGAAAAAAGACATTTTAAAACACCAAAGAGCTTGTCATGCTGACCAATTATGTACGATAATTGGTCCAACGGGTCACCCAGAGCTTGCAGAGCAGATAAGGTGGAAGAGACCTCTAATGAAGTTCTATTTAATATTATAGGATCCTCCACTATCCTGCTCCACCTGAGCCTTCTACTGTCGTTTGTTAGAATTGCCTCTGCAGTTGCACACTCAGTCGGACTTAATCTCCTTAGGCAGTCCTTTAGATTTAGACCAAGCACTAACGGGTTATGGTCGCTCTCAGGTCGAGCCATTATTAACATATCCTCCAATAGCACCCAGTACTCGACCCCGATTAAGATATAATCAATTCGACTAGTACTGGTGCCGTTGTCAAATGTGACCCGGCCTTCTATATCGGAATGTGATCGGCCATTGACTGCTCTCAACCCCCACTCAAGACACAAACCCATCCATTGTAGTGCTGCCTCTGTCCCTCGCTGAATCGGTTTTAGTTCGAGGGGAGGGATATTCCATTGCACATCTTCTTCAGCAAATATATCCACTCTCTCACATTGGAGCGGTTCGAAGGTACAATTAAAATCCCCCGCCACTACCACGAACTTATCCCTACCAATATTATTAAGGAGGAGATCTAATTCTCTAATGACCCACGGACTACGTCCCCCAGGGAGTCCGCAAGCATATATGTTAACAATGTAAATCTCCTGGAGGTTGGGACTCGTCAGCATAATCCCAAGAATATCAGGATTATCCACTAGCACTTCATTGGTCCTATAGCTGAGTGACTGCCTCACCCAGATAGTTAATCCCCCAGAAGCTCTGCCCCTTCTACCCCTCTGGGCGGGTTTATAAAAATTAATATACCCATGTCTATAAATAGGATCAAGGGCCCAGGTTTCCTGAAATATTAAAATGTCATGGTTCTCCACAAAGTCAGCCCACTCTCCTAGGCCTACCTTGCTTTTCAACCCCGCAATATTCCAGGAAGCTATTTTTAGCGGGGTATTCATACTAGGGGATTGAGAATGTTCGATAGCCTGGAGACTATTACTCGATAACCCTCCACTCTCCAACAAGGGATCTCTATCTGTAGTAGCCCTGGTTGGAAGTGCGGACTGCCCCTTTCCTTGCACACCCTCCGTTATCGCCGTCACCAACTCCAATGGGCTACCTAAAATTAGTCCATCAGGGACGGCTACTTCCCCCCCAAAGATACCAATCCCTATGGAGGCCACTTCAGGAATCATCGGCCAACTGTTTTTACCGTGCCTGTATGAAAGTCAATCTACCCCCTCTAGCCCTATAAGGGGCTCGAACCGGTTGGATAAAGGGAGGTGTTGCTCCATCTGGACTACAGGATTTCCCCCCAGATATCTTCTCCTACATCGATTGAAAGGTAAGTAGGAAGAGCCACTAGTTGAGCGAGGATAGAAATAATCAAGAGCTAAGGATTGTATATCTCCCTCCCTCCCAAATCTTGGCTCTCTACGGATAAAATCAACCACCCAAGGGTCCCTAAAATTCACGATGATACAGTCACCCTCTAAATCCTTTGGACATTGTCCCACCCAATTCACCCTTCTAACACACAGTATCTCAGTATTAGAGAAGGGAGGGAGAGATCTTTTCTTGTTAAGCCAAAAAATTACTTTATTTTTTAGCTCTCTATCTGATTCATGTCTATCCTCCCCCAATGAAGGGACTCCCACCAGAATGATAGTATAAGGTATGGATTCTGGGGGAAGATTTACACAAGACAATCGCTGCTTATTTTTCTCCTTCTCCAACCGACAATACTCAGATGACCTATTACCTGGAACTGGAACTTGCAGTGCAACCTTTGTTTTGGACACCGCCCCCACCCCAGTATGCCTAGCCTGTGTGGTAACTACAGTGGTTTTGCCTTCATGGGGAATCTCTGTACTATGTTGTACTTCTTGGGAATTGGGAATGTCATTTGCGACTGGTGTTGAAGCACTTATTCCATTATCTATCCCTGTTTTTTGGGATTCAATCAGTACATTAGGGTTTTCCATTCCTTTAACTAATTTGTTCAGTACATCTGTATTTGATGAAACAAGGTTCTCCAACTTGTCTAATTTCAAATTAATCAACCTTGTTCTCTCCACTAGGGGTAAGATCAAGGATTTGATTAAGGTTTCCAATGTGCCCAAAAGACCATCACCAGCACCACTCATGGAGGTCTGTTGGGCTGGACCTCTTTTGACCAAAGTTGGGTTTGTTGGCTGGGTAGTATCGGTAGGGATCAATGTTTTCCCAATTTTTTTAGGGATTTTGGGCATTTTAGCAGTTTCACCCTTCTGCGGACCATCCCCTCTTTTCCTTTTACTGGGTTTGGTATTTACCAGTGAGCCTATTTTTTGGGTTTCTATAGTGGGTCTATGTGATGGAGAAGGGCTAGAAACTCTACTGATTGGACTGCTAGAAATCATACTAAGTGGAGTAGGATTGGGGGTAGAACAATCCGCTGAATTGTCCGCAACCAAAGTCATTGGGCTCGGGCAGGAACGAGATTCCTGAGTGATAATAGGTTTAGGTAATCTTAAAGGATCAGGGGAAATCACAGTCCCAATAGGGCCTAAAGATGAGTGTTTCCCTGTATTGAGATCTAGGGACAGACGTTTCTCAGTAAGAGCTATCTCTTTCTCTAAAATCACTGTTGCTCGTTTTATAAATTGGTCCATTGTTCCACTGACCACCCCACCCGTGGTTGACAATTGAACAATTCTTCCCTTCCCAGAGCGTAATGCCATAACTGGTTAGTGGCAGTACTAAAATACAATAAATAAATAGCAACAAGTAAACAACTTAAAAACCAGATTTAAGGGGAATAGCCCGGCCCGGCCTCAAACGACCTCGGACGGCCTCAGACGGTCCCGCCCTTGTCCCGGGCTTCTCCCGGGATGCTCCCGCGGCGCTCCCGCGCAGCGGTAAGATCAGCTTGCTTTGAAGGGAGAGAGAGTGGTTAGGGGGCGGGGCAGGCATGCAGGGAGAGCGGACCAGGTGATGTTAATTGGTCATGCAGGGACTCCTGGGAAATGAAGTCCCTGTATGTACGCTCGCAGCCCTCTAGCCAGTTGAACCCTCACCTTTCCTAAATACGGCGTTTCAGCGCTAGTCCTGGTGCAAACAAAGTCAGTAGACTCAAACAACGAAGCGGGACCCGCGGAGCGGGTCCAGCGAGCAGTGGGCAAATTCACGGGCAAAAGCACAATCAAATCTCCGTTTCAAAAATGGACACAGAAACTTTTCTGCTGAAAACCCCACAATGGATTCCTATGGACAGAAATAGAAGTTACTGGTAAGTACGCTTAGAATAACTTTTCAGGGTCAGTGCTGGTCTAAAAGATGTAGCACTGGGTTCTCTCCTGATAACAGGTGAGTAAATCGGAATTCGTAGTTCGGCTAATTTTAGAGGAATATGTGTACGTTACAAAAATGGACACTTAGAAAATTTTCTGCTGAAAACCACACAATGGATTCCTATGGAAGGAAATACAAGTTACTAGTAAGTATGCTTAGAATTACTTTTCAGGGTCAGTGCTGGTCTAAAAGATGCAGCCGTGGGTCCTCTCCTGATAACAGGTGAGTAAATCGTAATTCGTAGTTCGGCTGATTTTAGAGGAATATTTCTACGTTTCAAAAATGGACACTTAGAACTTTTTTGCTGAAAACCACACAATGGATTCATATGGAAGGAAATACAAGTTACTAGTAAGTACGCTTAGAATTACTTTTCAGAGTCAGTGCTGGGCTAAAAGATGCAGCCCTGGGTTCTCTCCTGATAACAGGTGAGTAAATTGGAATTCGTAGTTCAGCCGATTTTAGAGGTATATTTGTACGTTTCAAAATTGGACACTTAGAAACTTTTCTGCTGAAAACCACACAATGGATTCCTATGGAAGGAAATACAAGTTACTGGTAAGTACGCTTAGAATTACTTTTCAGGGTCAGTGCTGGTCTAAAAGATGCAGCCCTCGGTTCTCTCCTGATAACAGGTGAGAAAATCTGAATTCGTAGTTCGGCTGATTTTAGAGAAATATTTGTACAATGGTAAAGGAAGGGGGCGGGGCCTGAGGTGACGTGTGCAAACACGCCCTGTGGCATGTTTTAAGTTGGGGAATTAATTCCTCTTCAATCCTGCGGTCCCTTGGGGGCCAACTAGCCCACCAGGTACCTCCAGTATGCGTCAGGGTGCTGCGTTGCAGAGAGGTGTTCAGAGGCCACGCCCCTTTTTACAACACTCTGCAATGCAGCTCTGTGGCGCTTCCTGGAGGTACCTGGTGGGCTAGTTGGCCCCTAGGGGACCTCTGAATTGAAGAGGAATTAATTCCCCAACTTAAAACGCACCACAGGGCGTGTTTGCACACGTATCACCTCAGGCCCCGCCCCCTGCCTTCACCACTGTGCAAACGCGCCCGTGGCGTGTTTTAAGTTGGGGGATTAAGTCCCCTTGAATCCTGAGGTCCCCTGGCGGCCAACTTGCCCACCAGGTACCTCCAGTATGCGCCAGGGAGCTGTGTTGCAGAGAGGTGTTCAGAGGCCACGCCCATTTTTACAACACTCTGCAACGCAGCTCCGTGGTGCTTATTGGAGGTACCTGGTGGGCTAGTTGGCCCCTAGGTGTCCTCTCGATTGAAGAGGAATGAATTCCCCAAGTTAAAACACGCCACAGGGCGTGTTTGCACAGTATCATCTCAGGCCGCGCCCCCTACCTTCACCACTGTGCAAACACGCCCCATGGTGCATTTTAAGTTGGGGGATTGAATCCTGAGGTCCCCTAGCGGCCAACTAGGCCACCAGGTACCTCCAGTAAGCACCACGGAGCTGCGTTGCAGAGAGGTATAAAATGGGGCGTGGCCTCATTACACCTCCCTGCAACGCAGCCCCCTGGCGCATACTGGAGGTTCCTGGTGGGCTAGTTGGCCCCCAGGAACCCCCAGTATTCAAGGGGAATTAGTTCCCCCTCTGCAAACGCGCCAGGGGGCGCGTTTGCAGGAGGGGGCGTGGCCTCCGGCCCGATCCCGTTTTTTTTTCCCCTTCCTTTTTTTAGAAGGGGGGCTGTGTAGCCCCCCTTCTTTTTCTATTTTTTTGGCCAGGGGACCCCATCCCCCAGGGCCTGACCCCAATTTTTAAATATGAAAAAGAAATCGGGAAGGGGGCCGGGTGGCCCCCCTCCCGAGGCCATAATTTGCACCGGGGACCCCAACCCCCGAGGCATGGGCCTTTTTAAAAAAAAAAAAAAATATGTAGGGGAGCTGCATAGCCCCCCTCCTCTGGCCACTTTAAGACCCGGGGACCCCATCCCCCGGGCCGGCCATTGTTTTTGTTATTTATTTATTTTTAATTTAATGGGGGAGGCGGGCCACGTGGCCCCCTCCCAGGCCACTTCTGGCCCTGGGCACTCCAGCAAATTGTTTTAAACCCCGGGGGTGGCGGTCCCCGGGGCTGGGGGGGCTGCGAGCCCCCCACCTATGTTAACAAAGCCCTGGGGGGTGGCGATCCCCGGGGCTGCGGGGGGGCCGTGATCCACCCCGCATATACAATCTTTGAGCCCCGGGGGGTGGCGGTCCCCGGCGCTCCCCGGGGCAGTGTGGGGGGGATTGGGACCCCCCACACTTTTTTTTTAATTATGCCCCGGGATTTGGCCCCCGGGGGCAAATTATAATATTCAGCGTGGGAGACTGCGCTGAATTTTTATTTACTTTTTTCAGCCATAATTCGCCGATTTTTTGTTGTTGTTTTTTTTAACCCCTTCAGTGCCCGCCCCTTTCCCCGCCCAGTGCCGGCCGTTGTATTAGCGGGCGGGGTCTATGACGAGCTGGACTCGTCATGGGCACAGCGCCACCGCGGCCCATGACGAGTCCAGCTCGTCATGGGCACTGAAGGGGTTAAATGCTTTTTTGGGACCCCTGAGCAGGCCTAGGGGGTCAGGGTGTTTCTACCCTGCCCCTTTTTTGTGTTTTCCGCGTTTGTTTTATAGGTTTCTTGTGCCTCGGTTCTACTGAGGCACAAGATGGCTGCCAACACTTCCTGATCTGGAGTGTTGACAGCCAATTAGAATACAGCTCGTGCACGGCAGGGTGCGCGCTGTGTGCGTGGAAGGTGCGCGTATCCTCCGAGGCCATAGATATATCTATGATTTTACGTTTGATTTTCTCAGGAACTACTGAACAGATTTACACCATTTAAGCAAAAGGCATGAGTATGAATTGAGGATTACCTCTTTGCCAAATTTCGTGTAATTCCGTTCAGCAGTTCGGGCTGTAGCTGCGCCAACAGGTCCTATGGGAAAGTGCATGGAGAAAACGCGTTTTGGGACCCCCCTTTTTTCTCGGCCCCCGCTTGACGAATCACCGTGAAATTTTCAGGATAGGAGCGAACCGGAGCTGGCCAAAAGTTTGGAAAATTTTGCGAAGATTCGTCAATCGGCGCCAACGTTATTCCAAATAGAATGTTGCGGAATTGCTATGGAAAATATGTCCTAACTATATCTACCTCCTGGCGACCGCCAGTAGGTAATATATATATATATATATATATATATATATATATATATATATATATATATATATATATATATATATATATATATATATATATACTTGACAAATGTTCTTTCGGCTGAAACACGTTGTTTTTTGGCACTTTGTTTATCTAAAACGTCAGATAAATGTAGAGATGAAAGGGTTTATCAGATGTTTGGAACTTTTTTTTAAGTGTCTGCACTTTTAATGCAAACGTTTGGTACTTATTTTGAAAACGCTATCCGCATTCATCCCATTACCATCAGAATGTTTTCCAGCATTTATTTCCCTCATAATTTCTGAAAACAGTAAAATGAAGAGAGATCTCATAAAATGTAATGAACTAAATACACAATTTTATTTAACAAAATGACTGGAGCTTGTCGAGTAATCTAATTTTCCTACAGGGGACATTCATTTTTATAGCTGTCCTAAATCTCTGTTAGTGTCACATGAAAAGGTTTTCAGGAGCATGGCTAATGTCATGCACATGGACGGCACACCTCAGCATTGACCTTTACATCTTTACAATGGAAACTTCCAGCTTACTTGTTGATAAAGTGACACTTCACATGAGAAGTAATAGTAAAGAGAAATGGTTGGTTCATTACAACAAATTTCACCTTTTTCAATCAACATTTCAGAAATAGAAATAGAATCTGCCTTTCAGGCTGGTTTAGACTTTAATACGGAGTTAGCCAAATATCCAAAACACCTTTACCTACAACTCACTGCCTGTGTCAAGGATTCTTGATATCCTAATCAAAAAAGATACAGAAAAGCTCTTCCCAATAACTAGATCTCATGTTTATTTTTTTAGGTTCATTTTAGCATGTCACGTTGGTCGCATATTTTGATTTTGAAAACACAACAAGATTCTGTTCTATGATTTACCACCGATTTCCATTCTTTTTAGTTTCCAGTTTTATTTTTGTTTTCACTATTATCTGAACATTCAAGTCTACACTGTAGCACTTGTGGCAGGTGTGCTTCAAATATGCTCACACTTATTGCACATGAACATGAGACAAACACCTGCATCCGGACAGAAACTCAGGACTAGATGCACACAGCGTTTTTACAGTTGAATACATCCAGATTCCGCAATCTGGGCGTATGCTACCGCAAAAAAGATTTCTACAATGTAGAAAAGCCAAATCGCGATTCAGTACCTTGTTACCAAACCACAATTTGTATTTCCTTTCAAATACCGAATCAGAATGACATGCATTAATGTTTTCCAACCAAATTCTGGTCGAAAAACAGTATTTTACCACCAGTTTAAAATTGGTGGTAGCCATTCACAAAGGAGAAGGGGTCCCTTGGGGACCTATTTCATTAATATTCAATTTGCGACCCACAAGTAATCCCTACTTGAAACTCAATGAATTTCATACATTAGGAGTACTGATTTCCTAGTTGTCTTTCAGAGAGAATCCCAATTAGGAAATTGGTATTCCTAATGTTTGTTCATCTGGCCCTTATTGCTTCTTAGACAGTATATGACTAAAATACATATATAACACCCACGCAGTCAAATCAAGGTTTCGTTCATTTTACAGTACTTTAAATTTTGCTCAAAAGTAAAATCATTTGCATTACTGACTCTAGCTGTGCCTGGATGTGTAGGTAAGTTAGCTTCATGGTAATTAACAGGTTGGTTATTCCGAACTGTGTTTGCTTCTCTGCAGGTACTGTAACTCTACGTGTGTCCAAGAACAGTGAATGAATCCTATTTTGTTTTGCCTAAAATATTTCTTGTTGAGATGTGCACATAAAATATTAAAATAATAATTTTGTTTTGTATTGCAATAGCTATAGAGCGGCAGCCTTAGTAAATTATTTGTACTTGAAAATGCAAGGCGAGAAAATGGTGAGCTTTATGCAAATGTATTTGAATACATAAAGTGTAAAGTTTACTTTTTTTCAGTTCAGCTTTCAATGTCACAATATTTCAAGGGTCAATAGTGGAGTCAGAATGATTGTTTGGCCCATTTTTTCAGCTAACAGATCTTAATAACATGTCACTTAAATGTCTTTCTTAATTTTCAGTAGTTCTTCGAACTTTGTTGAATCTGCTGGAGCCCTGGGCCAATCTTACCACTTACCCTGCGATTAACCTTTCTAGATGCCTGAGAAGTAAAGAGGAATTAATGATAATTCAACAAATACAATTTACAGTGTAGCGCATTTGACTACACATTAAGGACCAGGAATTGGTTGATAATGTTAAGCATGGTATATTAGAAATTAAGAGTAAAACTGATGTGTATAAAGCTCAAGAACATATTGTAAAGATACAAGATCTCCACAGCATATCCAAAGTGTCTAAAGAAATTAAGGCAATACAACATATGATATACAAGAACCTCAGTAGCAGCAAAACAAAGAATAAGGAACAAAATGAGGAGATCACCATATAGCTTTTGATCTTACAGTCTATGCATAAGTAAATCTAAACTCACCTAAACTAATCCTAAGCTTAAGGTTGGAAATTTGGGGACCTAGTTAAATCATATAAAACAAGAAGATGTCAGTATCAAGGAGACTTCAATAGAAGTTCTTCTAATTCAGGAACATTGCATAGCATGAAGCCACACAATGAGAATATCACAATTACGTGCATACATCTCAAAGTCTCTAGAGAATCTGATCTACTGCCTAAAGTGTGAACACCAGATAAACCCATAGAACATTCGAGAGTTTCATGTGATCAACTCCAGTAATTTTCCACCTATAAACAGTAGGAATTGGCATCCTCACTCGATCCTCCTCGTCCAACAGTTCAAGCATCAGGACGTCCTTAAATGTCTCCCATCTCCAGATAGGACATGAATATGTGTCCTCCCTTATGTTTCGTTAGCGCCTCTCGTCCTTGCCAAAAGTTCTCCATCCGAGCCTCTCTATGTTTAATACAAAGTATGCCTTTCATTGATTATAAGATCGTGTGAATGCAAGTGCAAAAGAAAGAACATTACAATCCATATAAACTTTCACGTTGAAGGTTATTCACTGAAAACCAAACACTTAGGGCCTTTGGTTAGGCTACCCTGATAAAGCAGTCAATATGTACTTTAATTACGTAATTATGTGTGCACCTACAATTACAATAAAATGTAGGACGTTAATAAATACATTATTACACAGAAAGTATACTTTAGGTAACTAGAATATAACTCAAAATACACACATGAAAATGTGTGTTAGAGCAACAAATTGTAACATTACAATGAAGTTATTAGAACACACTTATATGAATATCTACTTTCTATTGTAAAAACACTCCAGTCACATGTTTAATGTTTTATTCTATATTAATAGGATTAAGACACACAAAATATATTATGCTAATGCCATACATATTGCTTTTCGGTGACAAACAGGGGTGGAGCTTAGATTGCGTGTCTCCAAATCCTTATCCATTTATTTGTAGAAGAGACATTTTCCCCTAAAGAACTGAGTATCTCACATTTACCTATGTCTCAGCTGCTCCATGATCACCATTCACCCTTAGAAGGGATAGGGTAACTCTTTATGAAGTATGAGCACCTCACCTAAACCCACTACCTATTCACATGCTCTCCACGTTATCTCTATACTCATTTCACGGTTCCTTTGACAACATATTTCACCACAGTGGTCTTTAAGTCAATTGGCAAGTTCAAGTTACAGATTTTTTATTTTGTATTTATTGAGAGTTTTCTAGAGAGTGTACATGATTTGTGGGTATAAGAGTGTTGTACAACACACCGATATCATATTAAGATGTGTTACAGAGATCAGAAGAACAAATAGCTATTATATAATACACACAGTCTGTCCATATTTCCAGGAGATAGTTAGCATGTACACTACTACTTTACCTCTTTTCTGTTAACTTGAATGTCAATGGTGTAGAATTTAGGATAGAGAAGATTCAGGACTTGGCCGCTCCTTTTGGTCTGGCAGGATCAGGGGCCAGAGAAAATGTTGCAGAATAGTAAAAAGACAAAAATTATGGAGTGTGACAGATGCAGTGGTTGGTGGGTTGCTGGGTACTTTTTCACTTCCAGCAGGCTATGGACAGCCTTTTAAATTTGTAAAAACAGATCATCCAGCTTTTCTAGAGATTTCCCAATATCACTGGCACCTACTGTCTTTACACAAACTCACCAGTAATGACCATTAAAATAGATTTCTTTGATGACCTGTCTCAATACTAGTTATCTATTTTAGTTTTATAAAGTGCGAACATGCCCCGTCAGGGTATCAAAGCGCTTTACAAATAATAACAGAGTCATACCTAACAAGAAAAGAGAAAAATAAAAGACAATAAGAGAAGGAATAATCACAAAATTACATATATACAGTAAATCATTAAGCATAACATTTCCAAGATCCACAGGAGTCCACTAACTCTAGCCAAGCTGAAGAAGGACCAGATCTCCTAGAAAAAATCTGTGCATCAAGAGCTTTTTAGCATCTTTTTCAAAGAATTTAGTCAAAGGGTTTGTCTTGATTTCCTGAGAAGTAGCAGTTTTTTTAATTTCTGGGGTTTCAACAGCAGGGAGTCAGTGCTTCTTGAGGAGCGACTACCCCTGGATAACTCAAGTTTTTTGGACATCATGCACGCAATCTTCCATTGGATTCTAGCTACTTCATACAGGAACAATTATAGAAGTTTTAGGTAGGAGTGATGTGGTCGATTCTCTTGGAACCTGTTATGAGTATGGCAGCTGAGTTCTGTAAGGCCTTTAACAGTGCCAACTTTACTTTGGGTAGGCCGGCAAAAGTGACACTCCTGTAATTTAATTGGGAGATGACTAGAGATTGTACTGCTAACTGAAAATCCAATGAGGACAAGAATGGTTTGATGTTCCTTAGAATATTGATTTGGTTATTGGCTCCCCTGATGGTTGTATTAATATGATCTTGCATAGTAAAGATTTTTGGCCAAACATATGCCTAGCTATCGAGTAAAGTCAATAATGTGGGGAAGCAGTTGAGACCTCTAAGTTGTTTGATCGAATCATCTATGGGGGCTGAGAGATTGTGAGGAGTGACTAAAACGAACTCAGTTTTGAGGGTGGTAAGCATGAGGTGGTTGCAGATCAGCCATTGTTGGGTTTTCAACAGAGTAAAATTGAGCGTTTTGACATCTTCAGGTAAAGAGATTTTCAAATACAATTGTGTCTCATCCAAATAAATGTGGTAATGAATGTTTGAAATCTTTCAAATGTCCGTAAGAGGTTCCATGAACAAGTTGAATGGTGTGGGTGAGCGTGGAGCCTCAATGCACTCCAATTGTTACTTGTGTAATGTCTGACAGAAATTTGTTAATTTTGATTCTTGAGTCTTATTGTGAAGGAATGAAGCAAAGCAGTTTAAAACGGGACCTATTAACCCCATCCTATTTTCGAGGAGGTCAATCAAGCTGTCATGTTCAACCATATCAAATGCTGAGCAGAGAGCAAGTAGTTTAAGTAGACAGGATTCATTCTGATCAAGCAGTCTCAGGGCATCATTCATAGTATGTGACAGAGCTGTTTCGATGCTATGACCAGTTTTTAAGCCATATTGGTACCGATCTAGAAGTTGGAATAGTTCAATGTGGTTGAGAGTTGAAGGTGAACACGTTTCTCCAGAGATTTTGCTAGAGTTTGCATGTTGGTTGATTGGGCAATAATTGTTGTGGTCAGACTGGTGACCAAATTTTTTTTTATAGGGGTGACCTGTCCTATCTTTAGGCTTCTAGGGACCATGCCCTCAGAGAGATGCTTTGATAATATTTGTCCATAAAGGAAGTAAGGAAGATCTAAGCTCCTTGAGGAGCTTAGCAAAAGTACGATCAATAAAATGGTTAGCGGTTTTGATAAATCTCATTTTTGTAAGCATGTCATTTTCGTCAGGGATTTTGAAGAAAGATCAAGTATTCTTATTATTTGAAGTATATCCAGTCCAAGTAGAACTGTCCTGGGCTGGTCCAGGTTAAGCAAATGCTGGAGGTGAGTTGCAATTCTAGTTCGATCGTCCTTTTCTTATCAATGAAATGTGTGGAGAACTAATCACTATATTAGGTGGTGTCATCTTGTTGTTGTTTAGAAAGGCAAGTTGCTTGTTGTTTGAGGATTTCAATAAGTTTTTGGGGGTTTGTTTTTGGCATTATTTAGTTGTGATCTGTATTCTGCTTTTGACCTTCTGGTGTAGGAGCTTTTTAGTGGCCTCAATTACTTAATGTGAGGGCCAGAGGGAGGGATACTACAGGGTCTCTCAGCAAGCCTTAGAATTCACCTTTCCTCTTTTAAAATGCCATTAAGCCATGGTTTGGACTGTCTGCTGGGTATTCTTTTAAGCTGCTTTGGAGCAATTGTGTCCAATTTGACTGTCACAGATTGGATGTAATGATTGGTAGGCTCATTCACATTCATCATATTTGTGGGAGCAGGTAGATTGTTGTTGCTAACAGCAGTTTGCTCAGTAGGATTAATATTTCTTAGGTCTCTAGACCATTGCCTGGGCTTAAGTAGTTGACCCTTTCTTGAAAACAAGTTTTCCAGGATAAGTAAGGCGATTAAGTAGGGATCAGACCAGGATTCAAGTTGTATCAAGTTATCCTTGCCGATGATTAGCTTGAGGATGGAGTCTCTATTGTGTGTTGGCCCATTGCAAGATTGGATTAGGTTGAGGTCCATCAGGAAGGGCTTGAAGGTGTTAAGAATGGGGTCATTTAAATCATTCTAATGGAAGCTGAAATTCCCAAGGAAGATCTGATTGGTGTGTTGGTCTGAGTTAGAGGAGATGCTCTCCATCATTCGTATAATAAAAGGTAAGTTATTACCTGGGGTGGAAAACTATGTGTAGTTTACAGGCAAGATCGCTATTGCTCAATATTTCTTTACCTAGGTATTCACACAATGTCACTGTAACCATTTGTGAATGTTTTACCGCCAATATGCAACTGAGGAGCAAAGATCTGCGATGAGATTTAGCAATTGTCTCATGGTTTGTTGTGTGGACTCTAAGAAGATTATGCTTGTTTACGGATCTATTATTGAGACTGGGTTCACTATGCAGGTTGGAGGGAATAATCTGGATGATGCTCCGCGAAAGTGTTGAGCCCTTGCGTGTATTGGTATAAGATATCAGAAGGGAGTGTTTGTCAACATTGGATAGGTGTTCTGTAACTCTTTGGGGTCTAGAGGTAGTGTTGGAGTGAGGTTGAGAACTCATGAGAGGGTTTGTTGAATTCTCATTGATCATTGAGATCTGAGTAGAGTCGTACCATAGAGATTGGAACAAATTGATTATACTGATGTGTTCTATTGTCCCGAGAGGCCAAGTTAAGACTTAAGCGCTTCCTGAGCTTCGAGGTGATGTATATGAGGTTCTGGAGATTGAGTTGAACTAACTGAAGGTCTTGACTGAGGTCCATGGGTTTGTCCTCAAGGTAAAAGGGTTCATAATTTTGGATGGGAATGTAATGTGGCCTAGGGGAGGAGGGGGAGTATGTGTTCGCTAGGGTGTCAGGGAGAGCCCACAACCCAGAGTAACCACCGGCGGTTGGGGGAGGAAAGACTGTCAGAGGAGGACGGGAGAGGGACTGCTGGGAGTGATGCTAGAATGATGGATAGGATGAGGGCTATTAGATGCAACATCAATGGACATGCTCAGTGGTAGGTCCATTCCAGAGAGTCGAAGGTCAGAGTAGTCGGTAAGGTTGTCGCACATATAATCACTGGGATGAAGCTGTTGACAAACTTGGGCAATGGTTATCATTTCTTGGCCTTCTATGAGCTGAGGGCATGCACCGCTACAATAGGTGGATAATGGAAAAAGGACAGGAATCATCTTTAGCAAAAAGTGATCTGAGTCCATCAGCGACAGTTAAAGTCTTGCCAAGACTGGGGGAACATAAGGTAGTATAGGAGATGATATAGATGAGGGAAGGGATGATGCCTGTGTTCCAGTCCCTGACTTGGGGGAAGGACCTTGACTTTGAGAACAGATGGGGGCATAGTTGGACATTGTCTTTTTATCTTCGTGAAAATGTTGTCAAGCCTCTCTAGATTGCGCTCAGAAGATTGGATGAGAACGTTACAATTGTATATAGTGATGATTGCCTCAGCATTGAAATTTTCTGGTGGTGTTATGGTGATATGGAGCCCAGGTGGTGTTTTCCTTTGATGTATTAATCTGGAGCGCTGCAGCAATATCTCTCCTCCATTACACTCTTCTATTGGTGAAGAAGATCAAATCTGTGTCAACCGCTCCTTTATTAGCACAATAAGAGACATCAGATATGAGTGTTTCAGCGTTCCATTTAAGAAGATTATGCTTGAAATGCTTTGCTGCGCTCTCTGATAGATTATGGGGATAGATAATCTTACATGCATTACAGCCCACCAGTGAAATCAAACTATCCTTAGGGCTTACGTTATTATGTGCATATTATCAGTGAATTCCTGAGCTGCAATAAGAAGAACCTTCTGCTATTGGTCTACTGACCGGCTTCAGAAAAGGATTAGTAGCACACGCTAGAGTGTTGACAGTGGGGGTAACTTGCTAGTACCAAAAAAAACCTGCCTGTAAAAAGACGAGCCAATTAAAAGAGGGATCAACACGAGCACACAGAGCCATAGCAAAATAACCAATCAATTGAGGCCCAGATATCACGGAATCCTTCCTCATTATTCTTATGGTAGGGTCCAGTCACCAAGAAATTAGTTTTCTATTATAGAATCAGATGACAGAAACAGCCCGAGAAGCCTTTACAGATGGATACTCCAGTGACAATGAGGCAAAGGAGTCCCTCTTTTATTTCAATCACCTAGGTTAGGCAAACTAAGTCTTCTTTACTGTCTATGGAAACGTTCTAACATACCTCTGTCAGTATCAGTAGTTGAGAACTGGCCACCATCATGAGGAAGGGAACATGTCGGTAGCTGTGGAGAGGATAAATCTGCAAAATGGAGTTTAGGCAACAGAATAGGATATTTATCAATGCAGGAGAAGGAGGACTCCAGAGTCAGAGGAGAGCCACTACTGAATGGGAGAGGCACCATCAAACAAACAACTCAGCAACATAGAGAAGGCGTGAACTGAGCCTTTCTGCTAAATATATATTGAACAGTCATGGCCACCACAGCAAAGAGCCACGTCTCACCCTGCGAAATCGACATCAAGGGCGCACTCCTGCATAGAAGCATCCATGAGTGCTCGAACAGGCACGCTTCAGCTCAAAGCAGCTAGAGGTGGGGAGAGGGCCAAAGAAAGGACAGAGTGAAAAAGCAGCCCAAGAAGTCTGCCACCTGTCTAGTCAGAGAAGCAGCAATTGGCACCCATTAGTGCTATAGTGGGCGTTCTCAAGCTTGAAGAAGCCGATGTGAGGAGGGAGGCCCAGAGAAAGGACAGAACAGAGTACAATCTCTGAAGTCAGCCGCCAATATATCCCAGGCAGCGGCCCTTAGCGGGGGTGTAGGAAGCTGGCTCTCTATATACTATACCCGTATTTATTGTACACTCTCACTCAAAGACTCAACTCTTACCAATTTGTTTTGTATAAAATAATATTTAGGTATATTTATTTTCTAGAACAAAGCCAGGCTTGGTATAGGTAAATATAAAAATACTTTGCAAGCCAATGCAGTTTGAATACAGTTTGAATGCAATGAATCAGTTACAGAATAATTTACTTTGTATTCGGCAGAATCACTTTTCAATTACTTTTCTTACGCAGCCAGGTATCTCTAGATACTAGGCTGGTGAATTTCCTGAAGGAAGGAAAAAGGAGATAATGCATTTTGCAATCTCATTACAGGTTTACAGTATTACTCACGAGCCACATTTAGTCCTGAGAAGGCAGAACTGGATTTACAGGCCTGTGGGTAGGATTCTGTCAAATGGGCACTAGAGTCACACCGCCAGCTGCACAGAGGTGGCCAGGTGCAGAGTGCAGGGGCCACCATTTAGCCAACATGCTAAGCAAGGCTGTGGGCTTGGGGACTGTGGCTAGCAGGCCACCAGGTTGCGAAACAAAAGCTCCTGGGGTCGAGGTCAGCACTGTAGGGCACAATAGCCAATGCAAGAACTACACCACCAGCGGCACAGAGGCGGCCGGGTGTAGGATAAAGTCTTGGCCGATGCTGCATATTCGGTCGAGGATCACTCTGAGTCGGTTAGCAGCTAATGAAGTGAATGGAGTCTTTAGGAGTTTAGGGGCTCGATTCACAGAACTAACTTAAGACAAAATCCTAAATTTACTACTTTTGGTATTCACAGAAGTTAGGATTTTGTCTTAAGTTTGTCTTAAGACAGACTTAAGACAGACTTAAGACAAATTTAAGACAGACTTAAGACAGACTTAAGACAGACTTAAGTTAGGATTTTGTCTGAAGTCTGTCTTAAGTCTGTCTTAAATTTGTCTTAAGACAAACTTAAGACAAAATCCTAACTTCTGTGAATACCAAAAGTAGTAAGTTTAGGATTTTGTCTTAAGTTAGTTCTGTGAATCGGCCCCATTGTCTTGTGACCACATATGCTCGGACGGTCGCGGTTGGTTTTTCTGGACCGCTTCAATTACAGAGCCAGTCAGGGTGTCGCCTTTGGTCGCAATTGAGGCGAACTTCCAGTTGTTGGTTGCAGATTTGGTTTATGTGCTGCTAGAGATTCAGGGGTCACTGGAATCCAAGCTATGATTACTGGGGGGACCTCCTTAGGATATTGTGTCACTCAGGCTCGGGGTGCTGGGAGCAGAGTGGTGGAGACTCACAGAATCGTTCGGAGTCAGAGTCGGTTGGTTTTTTAGCATGTCCAGTGCACATGGGAGACAAACTCTGTTTGATTGCAAAGGCAGTGCAGATTGACCGGGTTTTTGAGGACTGCTTGCTGCAGGACACACAGAGGTTCTGCTGGAGGAGTCTAAGGTCAGAACAGGCTGGTAGGGCTGGGTTCAGGTCAGTGGTATCCTCCTCTTCTTCTCTCAGCACAGCTGTTTGGTCCTTCTTCTGGTTTCTTCTTGCTGGCTTTGGTCTGAGGAGACAAGGTTCTGGTGTGCTACATTTAGGGGTGTTACAGGTAGGTATAGGTCGGGACCAATGGGTCCCTTCCTTGGGGTGAGTACATCCCCTATTACGCCACTCTCCAGTGGGAGGGGGGCATAAGCCTCACTTTGGTTGGTTGGGTCCCCCATCTGCAAGATGGTGGGGACTGAGAGTTGTGCTTCACGTCGCCTCCCTCACCTGAGGGTGTGGTTGGCAAACGTGGGCACACCTCTCTTCCTAACTTTGGTTTTCCTGCTGATTCTCCCTCCCAAAGTAGAGGTCAGAACTGGTGGGGACCAGTTTCTGCGAGAAGCAAATGGCTGAGGTAGCTCACAAAGGTGGAAAGCCTTTGAAGCTTCCCCTTTGAGGACCCTGCCCATCCTGGGGGAGGAGGCTTGGCACCTCGTAACAGGGTGTGCTTTGTTTCAGGACTCCGAGAGCAGCAGGCTCTCGACCGAGGGGTCCAGAAACATGTCTGGTGGTGGCAGCTGGTGAGCAGCCACTCAGCCAGGACACTAGAGTTAGCCCTCTGAGTGCTTTTTTACTAAATCCCACACTGGCATCAGTGTGGGTTTAATGTGCTGAGAAGTTTGAAACCAAACTTCCGAGTTTTCAGTAAGGCCATTATGGTGATGTGGAGTTCATAATGACAAACTTCCATTCCCTATACTTTTTATGGCATTACTGCACTTACAATGTCTAAGAATTGACTTAGACACTGTTGGGGTACATGGCTGGTGCACCTGTACCCTCACCACTAGTATAGTGCAACCAGCTACATGGGTGGCTTACCTATGCCAGGGCAGTGGATTGTAGGCATGGCATAGAGGGAGGTGTGTCATGTCGATTCTTCACTTTGTTGTGCACCAAAACACGCAACCTGTAATGGCAGTTTGTGTGTGTAAAGGTACAGGGCCTCTAAGAGTGGCACAATAAGTGCTGCAGCCTTAGAGGCCTGCCCTGGTCACAGTGTCCTTGGTACCTAGGGTACCTTTTATAAGGGACTTACATGTGGCCAGAGAGTTGCCAATTGAGTTTTGCAACAGTAAAGATTTAGGGAAAGAACATAAGCCCTGGGTACCTGTTTGGCAGGAACCCAGGGCACACTCTGTCAAAGTACATCAACATTAGGCAAAAAGTGGGTGCAACCATGCAAAAAAAAGATGTATTTTCCTACAGGGGGTGCCTCAGGCACGGGCCAGTCCCACAGAATGAGACAGCAGCGTTAGTATAGAGTGCACCCAGCATGATTTGAGGGGTAAAAGATACTCAACAAGCTCCAAAATGCACGCAGCAACATGCATTCTCCATTTCTAGGTACCAGACTGGCAGGGGGCAAGTCGGGAGGTGGGCAGGTTAGAGCTGGTCTAGGACTACGATGCAGAGTCAGTTCATCAATGCATCATCAGGGCAGCCAGCACTCGCAAACAGGGCAGACATGCGGTGCCTGGGTTCTAGACGTCAGGTAACAAATTGGCCACACTATATTGAGGCTCTGTCAGCCCTGGAGAAACTAATCATCAATTATCCTGAACCTGCAGGACGATCTCGCTATACTTCGCCACAACAAGCAGCGGAAGGTCGCAAGACGTGGCGTGACCTGTTTTCAGCGGGCCAGAGACTGCAATGGACCGGCCGGAGCGCTGAGCACCTTTGTGGCCCACGCGGCACGGTCTGGTCGGACCGAGGATGGTGCGAGTCCACCAAAGCCAGCGGAGAATGCGGGATCGTACCTGCGTGTGCATACTGATGCTGTCTGGAGGAGGTCCTGTGACATACCCACTGCCACACCAGAAACTAACCTGAGGAAAGGAGGTGGCTGCGTGATCTGAGCCCAAGCGCGCACTCCCAATCTGCACGGCACCCAGGGGAGGCCTCTGAGCGGGCCTCTATTACACAACCCGGGCCTACCACACGATCGGGCACCTCCGCCGTCATCCGAGTGTGACCACACCACACAGCCAAGGAACGAGTCAGATACAGCGCGTGCCTGGCGGAGCTCCTTAACACGCACATGCTCCAATTCCTGAGAGCCAGGAGACTGTATGGAGAACTGCGTGAGCCTCTGCAATATCCTAGAGGTGGGCTGACTTCACGCTAGGCCGGGAATCAGAGCCCACAGCACCGCAGGCGACATCTGCAGTACCATGCAGCTGAATGCCGCATACTGCGGCACAAGGAAGCAAACGCCATTGCACTAACCCATCGAAGCCAGGGGCTGGGGCGGAGGCTAGCGATGGATCATGCCCCCTCCACATTTTGGTGCTGCGGGAGCGTGGCGTACAGGTACGGAGTACCAGACGAGTACAGCGGGACCCCATTGCATGAAGGCCTGCACCGACTGCTGCAATGACCTTGCCTGAGCGCTCTACCATTCCTCATTGGCTGCCACGGTGACAGAAAGCACGCCACCCAGGCCCTGTTCACAACCGACATACCATCCACTAAGCACGCGCCAAGGTTCCACGTTCAACCGGAGGCCGGGCAACACAGGTGGGACAGTGCCCCTTCTCCACCCGCGGCAGCGTGGCATCGTGCAGAAGTGAAGCCTCCGCAACCCATAAACCGCTTGGCACTTGTCATCGCGACAAGACCATATGACCCCCTCCTCTAATGACGCAGCCCAGCGTGAGCAAGCACCCACCAGCGGATCGCTCCAGCCAATAGCGCGGTTGCTTCCACCACGGTGCGGCTGGGCCATCTCACAACGGGCTGCTAAGAGTAAAGAGATGCGATGAAACACGCCTGAGGAGGCATACAAAAACTGACTGTGCTGTAACGTGTAGTTATCGCTGCCAAACAGAGAGACACATCGCTGGGCTGCGTGGGGCTCCTACCACGACAAGCAACCGACAAGATACAAAACTCTCACATGGATGCACCGCTCCACACGGTGAGACATTCGGATAACCTGCAGGTTCCCACAGTTCTCTTGGTTACCCAGCAAGGCGAGGCTGCCTGAGTGAAGCTGAGAGCACGCACCTGAGCGGTGCAATAACAGTGCTCCTAGTGCAAGGCGAACCCCATAAAACTAACTAGCTGCAAGGCTACTGCGACATCCACCATGAGACGCAGTGGCAGGAGTGGACAGTCGCCCTCCATCAGCCACTTCCAACAGGGCAGCAAGTGGCTTACGCCATGAGGAGGGAGGTAACAGTTGCTCCCCTCACCTCCGTTTGGATACCAGTCCCCGTTCAGCACACCAGTTGCGAACCACGCCATGATGGGGAAACCAGACGGCAAGCAAGCCAAGTTTATGTTCGAGGGAAAATTGACTCAATGTGTGCCAGAATGGACCACATTACACAAAAGCTGGAGAAACAAAACGGCAGACTCAAGGAGGCAGAAACTAGAATATACACCCTTCAAGATGGCCATGCTCAAGCAGTCAGGCAATTAACGGACATAGACAAATTACTTAAAGTGATTGCGGCCAAAAATGAAGATATTGAAGCTCGTTTGCGACGGAATACCATCCGCATCACAGGCATACCAGAAACCACCAACACCGGCAAGCTGGAAGACTACGTGGAAAACCTCCTCACCACATGCTTTGGCCTGGAGACCTTCTCAAAAGCGCTCATCGTAGAAAGGGCGCACCGTACCTTGGTGCCAAAGCCCCCACCAGGAGCCCCACCTAGGCCCATAGTAGCAGACCGCAATACGGCTCTGTGCAAGGCAAGAGAAATGAAAGAGGTGCCCTATCATTTTACCCTGATTTCACCCCAAATGTACAAGAAGCGTGGAAGAAAATACCTGCCAATAAAGAAAAAACTGCAACAGGAGGGAGTGGAATATGCCATGCTCTTCCCTGCACGGCTACGGCTCACTTATGATGGAAAGCACCACATCTGCAACACTCCACAACAGGCAACAGACTTCTTCAAGAAAACTGTGCAAGCTTCCAAGAGGGTAGAGCGCTTTCTAACGGGTAAAAGAGGAGACTCATCACAATACGATGAGGTGTGACAACTGTGAACAGAGTATGTCGAGCCATCTGTAACAAATGCGTTGCTGCTCTCTCCTCGTTTCCAACTTTGGCGCTAACCTCAGGTAATGCTTTGTCACATTAGTACGACCTTCCACCACAGCACTGACCAGAGACACCGCCGGACACGGAACCTCCAGGGGCCCCTCCTGTACGCTATAACTGCACAGGAGGCGATGCCACGCCCCCTATGACACACGCTACCAAGGGAGATTCCCCTTCCTCTTTATGAGAGACATGTCATTTTAGTTTTACATGTTTCCCTTTCTGTTATGGGAATGTTGAGCCTGTTGCTTTCTAATCATTTTACCATCCAAGCGCTCCTTGCCCTGCATGGTGCGCTGTTTCTCAGGCCTGTCAGGCACAATGTATGTTTGACGTACACAAGTTACAGAATCGCAGTATGGACTATGAATCTATGGCCCGAGGCAGCTGCAACAAAGGTTTATCTGAGATGTATAGTTTTGGTGGGAGGGTCTAGAAGGGAGGGTACTGTACACGGCACGTTGGGCACGCCGTTGTGGGGGCACATAGGGGTAACAAAGTAGGCATTCATGTTGAAACACTTCACACAGGCAGCATGGACTCTTCCCGGGCAAATATCATACCACACGGCGATATGGGGAGGGGGAACGCCCCGGTAAAGCACTTGCAGAGACCATTAGACCCCCAAGGCAGCGAACCATATACTGACCATCCGCGAAGGGGAAGGCGTGATGCATAGGGATACCAAAGTCATACTGGAGGTTTTTACCGCCCATTATAAAACGCTCTATTTGACTCACAAGGCATGGCAAGCTGAAACCGGGCAATATCTGAAGCACATAGAGCTCGCCTGGCTAAGTAATGGGCAGCAAGAATTTTTAGTGGCAGACATCACAGTGGAAGAAATACAAGTTGCAATCATGCAGAAAGGGAATGGAAAGGCCCCTGGACCCGATGGGCTCACTATTGAATTCTATATAACTTATATAGATACACTTGCACCGTTCCTCAAGTTAGTAAATGAGGACGCAGGCCAAACGGGGGTGCTTCTGCCTACCATGCGTGAAGCGATGATAGTCTCCCTGCTAAAGCCGGGGAAAGCTCCTGACTCCACTTTCTCATACAGGCCGTTGTCCTTGATTGATTGCGATGTCAAGATATTGGCAAAAGTCCTGGCTCATAGGCTAACTTTTCTGATGGGCAACCTGATACGGCCAGATCAAGTGGATTTTTTACCCGGACGGTGCACCTTTCACAGTCAACGGACACTATTCTCTGTCATGCACGACATCGACCAGGACGAGCAGGTGGTGGCGATCTTCCTCGACGCCACCAAAGCATTTGACTCCTTAGAATGGGAAGAACTATTTGCTGTGCTGACACATATGGGGTTCCCGCCCAGTTTCTTAATCTGGATAAAGCTGCTGTACAGCCACCCATGTGCCACCCTGCTCTTGAATGGGGAGAGATACCTGGCCTTTCCCATATCCAGAGGCACACGGCAGGGGTGCCCCCTCTCGCCCCTGCTATTCGCCATAGCAATGGTGCTGCTGGCTGCTAAGCTTCGGCAATACCACAAACAGCATGCCCTGGACTACCCCACAAGACCAGTATTAATTTTGCTCTGCGCGGACGATATTATGCTCTACGTTTGGGACCCGGAAGCTGGGCTCAACTACATGATCCACGAAAGAATAAGGTTTGGAGCCTTCTCGGGGACCACCATCAATTGGGGTAAATCCCAGATCATGTCCCTTACTCAGTGCACCGCCTCCTACCCAATGGACAACCCGCTGCAGTGGTGCAAGGACGAGGTCCGTTACCTCGGCATTCATGTGGTTAAGAATAAAGAGGAACTCATAAGGGCGAACTACGGAACGGTGCTGACCAAGGTGGAGGAGTCGATCACTAGGTGGATTGCCCTGCCACTCTCTTTTGCTGGCTGCATCGCCCAAATGGTCATCATGCCCAAATTCCTATATTTATTCACAAATATCCCCTACTCCCCAGGGTGCACCTTTTTTACTCGACTCAAAAGCCAGCTCATACGCTTAGCGTTCGGTGTGAAACAGCACCGTATCAAATGGAGTAGCCTCACGCTGCCGTTCACGCAGGGCGGGTTTGAGGCGCCAGATGCTGAACTTTGCTATCTCAGGGCCCAAGCACACTATGCCACCTATTGGTTTGAGCCTCCGCCTTTCATGACACACTTAGCTGTGGAGCAGGAGTATATGGCACCTGTCCCCCTTACTGAGTTTCTGGGTGCCGATGAAAAGACAACTGGGGGAACGATCCACTGTAGCCTGTACTAATATGGCGTGGCACGCCCTACTTAAATGCATACAAGCTCCCATGCTATACTCCCCACTCCTTCCCCTCCGCGACCAATCGGGGCTACCAGTCACACAGGGAGGCATCTGCAAGCGTATGCTCCTCAAATATAACCTGCACACATGGGGGGATATGTACACCCACGGGCAGTTCAAAGGGACTGATAGTTTTTTGGGGGATAGTGCCCCTACTACCATGGAGCGGTTCCTCTATATCCGGGTGCGTCAAGATGTTAAAGACACCACTCCCACATTTCCGGCGGATCCCCCAAGCTATCACCCCTGCACCACCTGTTATCGGCCGGGGCATCCCATGCAGTGTCCCGTATATAGAAGGCGACAATAGGGGCAGGGACACACAATACACTGAATGCCAAGGCGGGTGGGAAACGGAATTAGGACACCAGCTGACGGAGGAGACCTGGTCTTACTGCTGCCAAGAGATAGAACGCATCACAGCGAGCAGCAGATTTCGGATCATACATTTTAAATTCCTTCATATGGTATAATATACCCCTGCCGGAATGCACACGCTCCAATTGCGTGAGGATGAACGATGCAGACAAGAGGCCAGAGGGAGCAGGATTTTTACATCTTGCGCGGGAATGCAGGGCCATTGCGCACTACTGGAATTAGGTGGGAGCAGCCCTGAGGGATATCGTAGGTGAGCAGTTGGTCTGAACTCCTGAGACGGGGCTCCTAGGCTACTTGCCAGGGTATAGAGGCCGCACAAAACCTCTGATAGTGGTGGGCCTGCTCATTGCAAAGCGAAAAATCACATGTAGAAGGGGAAGAGGCAGGGCGCCCAAATTTAAGGAATGGCTGGCAGATATGTCATATTGTCAAGAGCAAAACAACATGAACGCGGAGCTACTTCCACTGCGCTCTAAACCCTGCAACATTTGGGAACCTCTCACGCATTATCTGCAACACATGTCTACTGGGGACGCAGCTGAGTGATCCCCTCCTGTAAGAGAAGGCTGGCCGGCTGGGGGACACGGGGAGGTGGAATGCTGGGGCCGATTGATTCACCCGATAACGTATAGAGCAGTTCAAAGTGCCTGTACTATGAATTCACTGTGTACTGTCTGTGATGAGACTTTTAATGCTACCATCTGTGCTGTACCTAACTGTAGCTATGCGATGTCAATTAAATGCCTACCGAGGAATGTATTTGTTATGCTGTTGTCATAAGAAAATGCTAATAAACACAGTTTAAAAAAAAGAAAAAAAAGACATACAGTGCCTCGTGGTTCCATGGATCAATGGGGAAATCAGTCAGAGGAAGACAATTGTCCAAAGCAGCATGAAGGTATACCTCTTTAGAACTCCGAGAAAGGAATCAGAGTCCTGCGGGCCTCTAAGTG
The DNA here is from genome assembly GCF_964204655.1 of Triturus cristatus. Taxonomy (NCBI): domain Eukaryota; kingdom Metazoa; phylum Chordata; class Amphibia; order Caudata; family Salamandridae; genus Triturus; species Triturus cristatus. Next base: position 960,298,963 of record NC_140592.1, read on the forward strand.
CAGAGAGAATCTTCAAATATACAAGTGGGAGGCATCAGTTTTTTTCACAGGTTATCTTGTTTGTGATGATATAATGTAGAGGGGTGGATGGTGGGGTATAAACAGGTATATTCGCTGATAAGTGATCCCAAACCCAGGAGCTTCTTTGTGAAGCTCCAGCTCTGCGGCCATCTTAGAATGCTTTTTTTTTTTTGTGCATCTTTTATATAGCGCGAACTTGACCCGAAGGTATTGGAGCGCTTTACACGAGCACCGTGTTTACATTACACATTCAGGCACGAGGAGATTAAGTGATTTGCCCAGAATCACAGGATGTGGACGCGACCTCGAGGCTCGAACCCTGGTTTCCTGCACCAAAGTTGGCAGTTTAAGCCACGGACCACATCCTCTCCCCTCTGCATATAATTTACAAATACGTCACAAGTTTGCTCATTGATCTTGAGAGAGCAAAATGTCTGAATGTCTTCGACCTTGGTGACATTACCCCTTTAATTTTAATGTATTTCAGGTTTTATTGAATTTTGTTTATTCTCTCTCAATTACCATACATTTTGTTTTAAAGCGATAACGATAGCTATCTGTTCCTTAATGTAAATTTATAGTGTACAGTATCCAATATTTCAGAAGCAGTATGCATACAATGTGATTGCATGTTACCGAGCTCCATTATCCATTGTACAATAGGCGTGTAATTGCTAAAATCATTGAAGATAATGATACTCATAAGTTCAATGAAAACACACACATCGATGAGCTTTGGTTCTCTCGTCTAAGTTCTAATGGGCAAATAATGATAATGTATAAATTATCTGGAAAGCATGTGAACCTCTATTGGTAATGAAATCTGTTTCATAAGTACTATGTCAACATTATTGCTATTGATCTCAGTGCTACGTAAATGTGTTTCCACTTCTTGTAAATGAATATATTTCCAATCTCTGTTGATAGGCGGCTTGTTGAAAGATCACACTTCTCTGACACTGGGAGATAACTGCTTAATCTTCATAGGGACCCCTGAGTGCGTAGGGAACAGAGAGGAATAGAGTGGTTACATCTTACAAATACAGAGAGCCTGTGGACTGGTTCCCAGAGGCCATCGGGACAAAACTCTACACTTGGAGGGAGATTGTGCTAGGTGCAGAGGGTCACATGTCTAGTGCTGAGATAATTGTGATTAGATATAAAGAGCTCCTGACGAGTGTGTGGGTCAGTGACGTAGCAGGGGGGGGGGTATCGGGGGAGGCAGCAATCTCGGACGGCAGTCACCAGCACACCCCCACACTCTTCAGCCGTTACGAGGCTGCAATCGGAGAATCTTTGCAGCGCCCCCGCTCTTCAGTGAGGCCGCCACGAGCGGCAAACGCACGGACCGCCACGGGCGGCCAAAGGGCTAGCTACGCAACTGGTGTGGGTCATCCGTCTGCAGTGTTCAAATACTAGAACTGGGTGTGTGCCACCCCTCTTTAATGTTAGAGATCTATGTATCCTGGTGGTCCTTACTCTGAGGAATACGCAAACAGTCGTAATTGCCCTGTGCTGAGATTTCCCACGTGTAGGGAATGCTCCTTTTTGCCATAACAATAGAGCAAATTGTAGAGTTCATGCTAACTTGTTTTGTGGTGTGGATGAAGGTAGTGCAGGAGAAGCTGTGTTTTGAGTTTGAACTGTTCTAGTTCTGCTTCTGAAATGTGACTGCAATAATGGGTACAATACAAACACCCCCTCAAACTAGATTTGACACCATTATGTTTCGACATGGTTTAGCAATCAGAAAGTTGGGTGCAACTGTCTGGTCGAATTCAGGAAGGTATGTGCACTCTGAAATTGAGTGAACTTTCAGCTTGCTTCAGTTAAGCTAGAAATTCCCCGCCCTGATAGCCTTAGTAATTAGGCTGGCTGTGGTAACTGTCATCCAACAAGTGTGCTGCTGTCCAAAATGTTGGGTGACACAAGATGTTAAAGCACAAAAGGCTGAAATGTATTCTGAACATTTGCCAGTTCCATTATTCAAGAAAGGCAGGTATCAGTACTTATTGTTTTCCCCCTGTCTCCTCCTATTTGTCTGCCCCATGGTGCGCATCAGCAGAAGCTGGGAAGTGCAAGACTTGAGCTGGGAGGGGACACCAGCAAGGTGCCACAGCAGCTGATTAGTGCAGTCCGAAGGTGTGGGGGGTTACAGGGCGATCCGGTGGCTGAATGGTACATGGGGGTACCCTCTTCAGGAGCGCAATATGGGTGCAGAAGCCAAAGAACTCCAGGAGACTTTAAGGCAGGACCCTGGAGGAAAGCGACGGCGCCCCACAAGTCCTTCAGGCGCTTGTAAGCCTGAGCAACCGGGGGCTTGCCTGGACAGGCTCTGTCCCTAAAAAGGCGTGAGTAAAGGGATGGACTGGTGGTCCACTGCATTTATGGGTGATAAACCCCACAAAATGGTAGCACCCGTTGGGTTGGCCATGGTGCAGTTGGCTCATCGGGTGGGCTGGGCAGGGCAGCTTAGGTTAGTCACCGCTGCGTGCCCGGGATCACCCGTAAGTTCAATGCAATATGGTCATGTAATGAAGTAGAATACAGGGGGGGCAGGCGCGATGCTATAGGCCCTATTTTGGCCATTTATACATGCAGAAGGGTACAGTGCCAGTGACACGCAAATAGAGTGGGTTTTTAGAAAGAGGTTGCGTATTCTTTCCATTCAAAACAGTTTGTATTTTGCCAGGATCATAGGTGTGGGTGATCGGCCCTTCAGGCATCGCTAGGGTAGCACAATGGGCGGAAAGCATGAGTGAAGCATGGGTTTTCCCTCACTGAGATAGTCTGGCTAGGGTTCCCAGACATACGATGGCACAGCTTGTTGAGGAAGCTGCGGCACAGACTTACAGAAGGCGGACCCCTGCCAACATTTGGTTATCCACCTGGGAGACAATGATCTGACTTTCATGGGTAGAAAGGCTCTGCTACAGGCCATGAAAACCACAATGAGTGTGATAAGTATTCAGATAGGCCCGTTGACTTATGGTGGTTCGAGATCACTCCACAATTGGTCTGGCACGGGGTCAGGTCAGGAGAGGCCGTTGAAATTTCTCCCAGGAGGGCAAACAGCGCCATGCGCAAATTCACAAAACAGAGGGGTTTTGGCTTTAGCAGACAAGGACTCTTGCATGCCAAGACCACGGGATGTTTTGATGAGGATAGGGTCCACCTGTCTAGAGTTGGCATGGACCTGTTTCTGTTGGACCGGGTTCACGCCCTACAGTCAGCAGGGTGTAAGTAAGAATGCCGGCCTTGGTGGGGGGCCCTGGGTACGATGGGGGCCACACCCAGAGCTATGGCGGAGGTACAGGGCAATCCAGAGGCTGAATGGTACATAGGGGTATCGTCTTCAGGAGCACAAGAAGGGTGCAAATAATGCCAAACAACCCGGGAAGTCCTTAAGCAGGTCCCTGGAGGAACGATGGCGCCCCGTTAGTCCTTTGGGCGGTTGTAAACCTGAGCAACTTGGGGCTTTCCTGGATACGCTCCGCTGCCTCAAGGGGCGTGAGTACATAAGTGGTCTGGTGGTCCACAGGATGGAAGGGGGAAATGGATAGCACCGATTGGTTAGACCACGATGCAATTTGGCTCATCAGGTGGGCAGGGCAGTATAGGGGCTGCCTGCCCTTGGATCGCCCGTAAGTTGGCCCACTATGTTGGCATATTGTAAGAAATAAACCTGCAGCAATGTTTTCTCCAACAATTACTGTGTCTTGTGTGTTTATTTATGAGATTGCTATGGTTTGCGGGTTGGGAAAGTTGCCAATATTGGCACTATCATCTATCTCTGGTGCCTGTAGTCCTGCATCACCAAGTGTCTTCATTTAGAGGAAGTACTTGAGGGTCACATTCCAAAGTCTGAAATGTCTGCACTGAGCAAATGCCAAATATAGTTCAATGAGACTTCACGATTCTAGCCATCATTAGAGCATCAAGTGCAGTGCCACTTATGTTGTAGAGTGTAAAGGGCCCCATTGCACCGTGATTAACTGTGATTTTTGCTACCTGTCAGTGGGATTAGGGATTGTCCCTGCTTGCATTAAAGCCCCTGGAATCCTTGCTACACTATCGTAAGACTATTTTTGGTTTTAGTTGTTTGTATGTGCTCATGTGTTTGACAAAAGGGACAGAAAGCAGGAGTAATAGAAAGGAAGACTGAGAAAAAGAGGCAGTGAGGGAGAGAATGAAATACTGAGTGAAAAGAGTGTGAGAGTGAGTGAGAGATGGAAGGAAGTGGGAAAGAGGAAGACACAGAAAGTCATAGAGCACAACGAGAAGGCATATGGTAAGAATGAGGAGAGAGGCAGAAAGAGACAGGCAGAGTAAATGGAAGAAAGAAAGCAAAATGGTGGCTGCTTCTGGGGGGGGTTGGATGAGGTTGCCTGAGGGGGTTGGTTATATGCACAACTTAGATAATGATAAAGCACACACAGATGTTTTCTGAAAAAACGAAAGGTTAAAGTGAAGTTATAGTTTGATATGGTAATAGGATCTCATCTTATGTTAAAGAAACCCAGAAATTCACTGAAAAAACTAAAGTTAAAGTGACTTTATAGTTAGGTGTTGAAATGAGATAAGAACTAATGTTCGAAAAATGAAAAATTGCTGTAAAGCACCAGTTATAGTCTAGCAAACTAATTACTAAACTATAACTGGCAGAAGACGAAATCAACTCCTGATAAAGGTAGACCTGAATATCTGTCGGGTAAGGTAGTGTTAGAAATTAGGTTACTGGTTAACTCGGGTGTGAGCCCTGGTAAAGCAGCAACCACAATACTAGTCAGGATAAGGCACAAGCAAACCCCACCTTAACCTGTGCTCAACCCCCTGGTTTATTGGCACAGAGCAGTCAAGCATGACGTAGAGGCAATGTATAAATTATTTGTGCAACTCTTCCAACAGTAAAACACCACACAAAAATATCCCACACCAAGTTTACAACAAAATAGAGAATGGCACCTTAAAGCAAAAAGCTCCAACTACAGCTATCTGGTCATGCTGGGCCGGTTCAAATTTAAAAGGTCAGGCTGACCGCGATGGAGCGAGAGTTGGAAACAATGCCAGACTAGTTCAGCTGAAGTTTAACCTTCTCAAGTTTTGTGCCAATGGTCCTGTTCGCATTGGAAAGGGTCGAAGGAAGCAACCAGAGCATTGCGGGCGGTAGTTGGCATGGTGCAAAGAGTTGGCCAGGAATTGCAGAGGGGTGGGTTTCCTGGTTGTAGTGTTCTGCGGTTGACCAATGCTTGCTGTACGAAGAGATGGGTTGGTGGAGGCTCACGCTAAACTGTGGTGTGAGCGGCATGGTTCTGGTGTGCACAGGCCCATTTGCGGTCATGAAGGGCCCAAAAGCTTGATTTAAAGAGCCCATGAGCCACACCAAGGGTCCAGGACCTGAGAGGCACCACTTGGGGGTCTTTCTTCCTGGCAGAGTATCCCCATGTCCAGAAGTTTACAGAAGTGGTGGTGTCTGAGGTCCTTCTTTTATACACAGTTGTGCCTTTGAAGTGGGGAGAAGCTTCCAGAGGCATGTGTTTGAAGTGCGCAGGTGCCCAGACTTCCTGATCCTGGCTATAGACTAACTACAGGGGGTATGCAACCCTTTGTGTGGAGGCAGGACATAGCATAAGCTCCCACTGTGTGTGACTGTCTAGGAGTAATACACATATCTCAACTGTCACTCACGTCCAGTCATGTGACCCAGAGACAGGTCACAAGTAACCCTGGGCGTAGCTACGCAAAGTGCAGTTCACACTACGCGAGCTACGCGTAGCACTTCGCGAACTGCGTTGTACCTTGTTCGCCAGATGTCGTTTTCAATGATTGCACAGTGCGGACAAGCAACCGGCACTGTGCAATCATTGAAAATGGCATCTTGCACAGTGCGAGCTGTAGTTTTCTGCTGCTCGAGTAGATTTGTACTCGAGCGGCAGCTTTCTCAACGCGAACTGGTAGTTTCTCATCGCGAGCGGTCGCGAGCATACGCGACCACTCGCAATGAGAAACCTGACCTCCTCGCGTTGGGAATCTCGCCGGGAGGTTTATTTTCCATGCTCGCGATCGCCAACTTGATGTTGCTGATCGCGAACAAGGGAAAAGTCTCGCCGGGATGTCATTTTGCTTGCTCGCGGTCGCCAACTTGACGTTGAGGACCGCGAGCAAGCAAAAAATGACCGCAGCACTACGCAACACTACGCTACGCGTGTTCGCACTGTGCTACGTGCAGTTCGTGTAGTGCGAAGTAGCACGAACTTCGCAAACTACGCGAGCGTAGCGTAGTGCTTTGCCCAGGCTTAGTCACAAGCACCAAATGGCTAAGGCAAGAAAATGTCAACTTTCTAAAAGTCTCATTTTCAGATTTGTAAATTAAAATCTGACTTCGCCATAAGTTAGGATTTCAAATTAGGATTCCAGAGACACCAAACATAAACTTTACACTTTAAAAAGGTAATAAGGCAACTTTAATGTTAGTATATCTCACATAATGTACGGGGATGGTACAAATAAAGAAGAACAAATAAATGTTTTTTTGTTTTAAAGAAAGCAAGGGACTTGGAGGCACTGCTGTGTTAAGACGAGAACCCTCACTCACCCTGTGGTGACATGCTTCCTCATGGGGTCCCCTCTTCACACTAGGACCGCAAGGTACCCGGTGTGGGCTACTACTCTCCCGTAGGAGACAAGCGTTTTTTTTTCATCAACCTCTCTGTAAGTATTCAGTGGCGGCTCACCAAGGGAGTGCAGTGGGGCGGTGGGGGAAGAGGGGCAGGGTGAGGGGTTAGTGGAGTCCGACATACGACGGACAGGAGTAAGGTAAGTAATTAAATAAATAAAACAATTTATCTTGCGCGCTGCATCTCCAACTCAGCAATGCAGCACGCGTGAGGTAAATTTTTTCTTTATTTAATTACTTAACTTACTTCTGTTTGTCGTATGTGGGACTCCACTACCCCCCACCCTGCTCCTCCCCCGTCCTGCCTTACCACCCCGCAGGAGTCCCACGGCGAGTCGCCACTGCAAGTACTATCTTTTGAAGAGGTGCAGAGTGCAAACAAAAATTGTATGTGAGTTAAAACTATCTCTTGGTGGATGAAGACAATCTTTATTCTGGTGCCCCCTAACGGTTAGTGTTAAAGGCAAGCTCAGTGAAATAGGGATATGGATATTTCCCTATTCTATATTTCTGGTCAACATTTTTCTGCCTACATAGACCAATAGGTTCATGGCATTCCTCAGGACCAAAACTATACGACGCTTTCCTTTAAATAAAATTAAAAAGTGAAAATCATACTTTCACTGGTATGGATTAGTTTTGTGGTACTGACTTCTAGTAGGGTCCACAAGATACATGTATAACCTATAAAATTCGCTCCACCTTCATCAGTCCTTTCATGGCGGGTCAGAGCTATACTCTCTCAATCGCTGCATCTGTGTTAGGCCTCGCAGTAGTGAAAGACAAATTAATTTTTATGATCAGGGCATGTAAAACTCAAAAATACATGTCCTGCTTTTTAAATAAACTGCAAACTGCCCTTTGGGCAGTCCGGGGCCTACCTTGAGGGTGACTTATATGTATTAAAAAGGAAGGTTTGGGCCAGGCAAAACTGTTATTTTACCAGGCTGAAATGGGAGTTTAAACTAACCACACAGGCTCTGCAAAGGCAGGCCAGAGACATGTTTAAAGTGCTACTTAAGTGGGTGACCCAACCAGTGCTGCAGGCCCACTGGTAGCATTTAATTTACAGGCCCTGTGCACTACAAGGGACTTAAAAGTAAAGTAAATATGCAATTGGGTGTAAGCCAATGTAACATATTTCAAGGAGACAGCACCCACAAGTACTGGTTACAGTGGTAAAGTGCACAGAGTCCCAAGAGACAACAAAAACTAATTAGCAAAATGGAGGAGTGCAGGCAAAAGGTTTTCGGATGGCCCTGCACAAAGGGCAAAGTCCAACAGGTAGTTCATCATAAGTGGCACAGTTATATCATCCGTTTACATGTCAAACATTGCATAGGCGTTCTGTACAGTAGACATCGCTTGTCTTTACCCTTATAATATTGCTCATACGTTGCTTCGTACGGTCACATCGTTACATACATTAGTATCCATAACATTAATTTATTTCCATTTCTCGGGTCACTGTTGGCAATGCACATATTCCCCCTCTATAGGTGTTCCAGCCTCTCCATAATCTTATCCACTTGTTAGGAGAACCCCTGCGCACATATATGGTCTTTTCCACCACCATGGCTATGTCCATGTCTTTGCACCACTCCGTGAGCGTGGGGGCGATGGCCGCACCCCAATGTTTAGCAATGTTTCTTTTGGCCAACATCATTCCCAGTGTCGCCCAGGTCTGCGTTGTGGAGTTAAGATCCGTCGCTTCCCAAATATTTAACAGGCAACGTTTGGGCTCTGGAGGGACTGGGTTCCCGCTTACCCTTGTGATGATGGTCATGACTGATTTCCAGTATGACATTATTGCGGGGCAGGTCCAGAGTGTATGGAAGAATGTACCTATCGCCCCACATTGCCACAGACAGAGGTGGGTGTCAGCTCTCCATATCTTATAGAGAGTGGTTCTGGTGTAGTAAATTCTATGGAGGATCTTAAGCTGCACAAGGTGTAGTTTGGATGCAATCGCTACTTCTCTGGGTGATGCTAGCGCCTCTTGCCAATCAGTGTCATCTAGCTCCCCTAGTTATTTCCGCCATTTGTCTCGGAGCCTTTGCACGGGGTCGGGCACGTTATTAATAATCTTCCCATATGTCATGGAGATTGCTCCATATGATCAGTCAATAATCTATCCTCTAACGGCGAGGCCTCAGGTGGAGTGGTGTCAGGGGGAATTGCTGGCTCAAAGGCGTGCTTGATCTGGTGGTAGCGGAATTGCTCCATCAATGCCATCTCATACTGGTCGTGGAGCTGTGCAAAAGGGATCACCTTTCCCCGCACCCAGAGATCCCCCACCTTGGATATCCCCATATTGTCCCAATGGTTGAAGCCTTTACTCTTAGCCAACCTGCCCAGCTTATCCGTGACACAGAGGGGCGTTGCTTGTGTGATCTTACTGAGCCACCCTAACTTTCTGCATACTATGTACCATTCCTGGAGTGTGTGGTTCGTTGGGACTATGAGGGCCCAGGTCTTGTTATAGAGTAGTGGATATAGTCCCTCCTCTCCCAACTCCAATCTATCAAGGCTGTAGGCCAGGTCCGTGTGCGGGACATGTAGCCAATGATTAACCACAATCAATTGGGACGCCCAATAGTACGTTTGTATACTTGAGAGTTCAATGCCGCCATTGAACCATGTTTGGACCAATTTTGTCATAGCTATACAAGCTGGTTTATTATTCCAGAGGAGTTTGGTGACTTCTGCCACTATGGCTCGACTGGGGGACCAAAAAATGCGTATTTTGAAGGACGTAGAGGAACCCCGGTAGCGCCATCATTTTAAAAAGTGCCGCTTTCCCAAGGAGTCTTAGTGATAGAAATTGCCAGTGTTTAGTGTCTCTTTGCAGCCGTTTTAGGGGGGGTTGGAGATTCATAGGCATGAAGACCTCTGGGTCATGGGTGACATGGATTCCCAAGTACTTGAAAGTATCCTCAGCAATTGTTACGCTACAGCCAGCCGGTAGTGCTAGTGGAGGCCCTTTCAAGACATACATCACTGATGTAGTCCAATTGATCTTATACCCTGAGTATTTTCCATATGAGCTACATATGTCTCTAATGCAAGATAGGGAACGTCTGGGAGAGGCCATATAGAGGAGAACATGGTCTGCATATAGGGATATTCGATCCTCGCATCCCTCAGTCCAGCGGAGCCCGCGAATGACAGGGTCTTGTCGCACCCAGACCTCCAGAGGCTCTAGTATAAGGGCGAAGAGAAGTGGTGACAATGGGCAGCCCTGTCTTGTGCCTCGGTGCAATGGGAACTCTCTGGATACATGCCATTAGCTACTTCATGGGCCAGGGGAGTGGTATATAACAGCCTAACCCAGGAACAGAATTTTGGTCCGAACCCCAACTTTGCGAGGACGGCAAAAAGCAAGGGCGATTCAACCGTATCAAAGGCCATGTGTGCGTCCAGGGACAATACAATGGCCTCCTCTTGTATGGTGTGCTTACGTCCCAGTACATTATAAAGGCATCTCAAATTTAGGGCCGTATTCCTCCCTGGCATGAACCCTGACTGATCTGGGTGTATTAATGTAGCTAGATGCGGCATAAGTCTATTGGCCATGGTCTTGGCCAATATCCTGGCCTCGGCATTAATCAGAGATATGGGCCTGTAGGAGGCACACTCCTGAGCAGGCTTACCGGGTTTGTGGATGGCCACTATTGTTGCCATTCTTTGGTCTCGCGGAAGTTCCCCCCTGTCCAAACTGGTCTCATACATAGCTACGAGGTAGGGCGTGAGTGTCATTGAATTTCGTTTGTACCACTCTTTGGGAATACCGTTTGGGCCCAGGGCCTTTCCCGACTGCAGTTTACCGATCGCTATAGCTATTTTGTTTGTTGAGAGTTCTGCCTCTAATAGTTCAGACTCCTTCTGTGTGAGCTTTGGAAGTCTGATATCACAGAGGAACTCCTCTGCAATCTCTTGTGTTATTTTAAGCGCTGAAGTATAAACCTGTTTGTAGTGATGTGCTAGGAGGTCTACTATGTCTTTGGGGTTTGGTATAGTTTCTCCCATGGGGAGCTGAAGTTCTGCGATCCACCTGTCTGCCTTTTCTCATTTGTCAAGCCAGGCCAGAAGCTTGCCGGCTTTATCACCGACTTCATAGATAGTGTGTTGAGTAGTGGAGATTTGCGTATTCGCAGGTGGTCTTTATACTCCTGTTTTTTTAAGGAGTAATAGATGGGCGTTTGTGTTGGAGGGGTCCTGTTCCTGGGCCCTCTCCAGGTCGCCTACCTCCTGTTCGAGTGTCGCCACTGTCTGAGCCTTTTCTCTTTTGTGGTTTGTTATGAGTGAGATCGCCTGTCCACGGAGCACTGTTTTGTATGCTTCCCATAGGATGGGTGGAGAGGAGACTGAGGGTGCGTTCTCTCTAAAGTAGTGTTTGGTGGTATCGGTCAGTCCCTTCCAGATCTTAGGGGTCTTGAAGTACACCGGGTATTTAAGGAATATTTGACGCTGTGTTGTGGCGTGCCACGTGTATAGAGCGCTGACTGGGGAGTGATCTGAGATGCCTCACGGTAAAGTGTAACATCTAGGATGTTTCCTTTTTAGCCTGCCGGCGCCAGTATGTGATCTATTCTGGATAGGCTGTTATGTGCGTCTGAGTAATATGTGTATTGTCGTGCCTGTGGAAAGCGGAGTCTGCAAATATCTATCAGACCCATGGTATCCAGTAAATCTGTTAGGTTAGAGTGTGTCCAGTGTTGTTGTCGAGGGGGTGTGAGGTCTAAGGTATCATCCAGTGCAGCGTTGAGATCGCCTCCTATAATTAAGTTGCTCTGTGGGAGCTGAAGTAGGAATGCGCCGAGCCACAGGATCGCTAACAAGTGGAACGCAGGGGGGATATAGACCGACACTATGTTGATCAACCGACCTTCCCATTAACATGACAGTGCCGCGATTCGGCCCTGATCGTCTATGTATGTGTGTTTTATAACACTCGGGTATTGTTTTTTAATAAGGATACCTACCCCCCGTGAGCTGAATGTAAACTCCGAGTGTACCGCTAGTTTGAAGCCCCACCTGTTGAGTGCCTTGCAGGTCATCCTCGTTAAGTGGGTCTCTTGTATTAGGGTTATTGCTGGTACTTTACGCTTTAGGTATTTTAAGACTAGTCCCTGCTTGAGCTTATCCCGGAGACCGTTAACGTTCCAGGACATTACTGCGTGCGTGTTGTCGCAGGGTTGGTGGGGTCAAGTGACGTCGCCATGGACAGTGTTGGAGATGTGTGCTACACGGTCTGGACAGTTTTGCAGCAATACATGAGCAACATGAATGAATCTATGATGCGCCATTTGCCATACGCTATACGCCATACGACATATGAAAACAAATAAACCAATTGAATCAAAACTTCCCCAATAAACCCTCGTTCCCTCCCACCTCCCTTCCTCCCTGCAAGACGGTTTAAGAACTACCCGCCACCCCAACTTTGCAGAGTGTCTATTTCCCAGTATCCGGTACCTTTGTAGGGGAGAGAGAGCTCCTAGGTTATCCCCCTAGGGCCATCTCGTAGACATAATTACCCTCTCAGCAGTACTTAGGTGGCCATAGTGAGATTCCGGAAATCCCCAGTCCATACAAAGCCATGTGGAGGACTATTTCTGGCCAGTCCTGAAAGTGTCACTGCTTCAGTGGGTCGCTTTGGAAGCCTATAGCCCCCTCCACACATGTGTCAGTAATGCAGCCGCATGGTTTTTTACTCCGTGACGTATCTCGATTGAGAAACGGGTCCTTGTTTGACAGCACCTTACGGGGAGAGTGCCTATGATGTCAAATTAGTTCTCTTTGCTCTGGGTCTCTGTTGCTGTCGTCTTTCGCACCCAGTCCGGAGATTGTGATCCTGTCACTTCTCCGGAGTGGTGAAGAACCATGTCTTCCCGTCCGCCTCCACTCACTAACTTCATTTCAGTTTTTAAGTTCACGATTCCTGAGTTCTTGCTTTATGGCGATGAAGTTCTGTCGCTGTTTAGCCACAGCAGCTGTATAGTCCAGGAAGAAAGAGATCGTAATTTGCTGATAACGGATCGTGGGGGGCGCTCTTGCCATCTGAAGGATGAGGTCTCGGTCATGAAAGTTAAAAATGCGTGCCAATATGGGCCGTGGGGCGCTCCAGGCCTGTGTCTGCCCCCAGGGACACGGTTGGCCCGTTCAACCAAAATATAGTTGGAAAGTCCTCTGAGTTGCAGGTGATTCTTGACCCGGTCCTCCACAAAGAGGTCTACTGCGGGGCCCCCGTCCCCTCCAGTACCCCCGCAATTCGAACATAATTACGACGGAAGTGACCTTCGTATTCATCCAATTTCACCGCCATGGTTCTACTCTCCGTTTCTAGCTGTTTCATTTGTTTCTTTAGGGCGGCTGTGTCAGTACTTAAAGCTGTTGTTGTTATTTTTACCTCCGTCACGCGGGCACTGAGGTTTCTGAAGTCTGCACAGAGGAGTGAGAGTTCAGTAGTAACTGTGTCTATGCGGGACTCCAGAGATGTATGCACTTTGTTGAGCATAGACATGATGTCTTGTAGTGTGATCTCTTTTCCTGTCATGGGACCCTTGGTTGCTGCTGCGTCGGCGCGGTCTTGCGGATCTTGATCAAGTTTGGAGTAAGCATACTTTTCGAGTTTGTTCTGGTGGGTCACTCGTTGGCCACGGCCCCCCATTGTGTCCTGTCCTCTAGCAACAACCAGTGGCCGCTAGTCGCTCACTGGTAGTACTCAGCGCCACTTGCATATGCTACCCCTTGGTGCACGTGGCCTGTCGGGTTTCCTGCCAACCGGCTGCTGCTGCGGTGTCCTCGTTAGGGAGGTACTAGGGTTTACTGTGTAGAAGCCTGTGTAGAAGCCTTGTTTTTTAAAACTGAACCCCCTGGGTGACTTGTAGCATTTGTCCACGGGAGCCCACAAGGCAGTCAGGTCTGCAGGCTCTGGGAGGAAAGGATGGAGTCTCCGTGCCTCCGCAGAGTGCAGTCGTATGGCGCGCCTTTGGGCGTGTGCTTCCGGTGCCTGTTAGCTCTATCAGGCAGACTTTCAGGTGTGGGGCCTGCTATACCATGCTGCGATATGGGCTACTGTTGGGTCCTGGCGCTTTCTCGGCCGATTTCGTGTGCAGTGGATATTCACACTGCCGGCCTCCACTGTTCGTTATTTCACAGCGTTTCCAGCCGCGCTCCCGCCAAGGCGTCCTCTGCCCTCTCTTTTCAGCCGGGATTCACCTAGTTCTTCCGCCGCTTTCCTCGTGCATGCACTCACCCCAGTACGGGCGCCTCCTCTGGTATACTGTCTTGGCCTACGGTGGATGTGGCCGGCGGGTTCCCCGTTCCTCACTCTCCGCGGGTCCCACCACAGGGCAGAGGAGATCTGTTTCACCAGAGCCCCAGGTGGGGGGTCCCCAAATCGGGGGTTGCCCCGTGGCGCGCTTCACCCCTCGGCACCTCAGATCACTGGTTACTGGGAGTGCCCACCGTGTGCAGTTCACACTTTAGGTCTTAGCACACCCCCAGGCCATGTCCTGCACCATCGGCAGAGTCTTGTCGGGCTGGCGAATTTCGGCGTCACGATCGGCCCGTTAGGTGCCAAAGGAGTTCCAACGCTTCTCCTGCTATTTTCCGCTGAGTTTAGGTGTGGATGATTGAACGGATAATAATTACGGCCTCTGGAGGTCCGGAGCTCTCCTCGGCAGCAGCCATCTTCGTCGGCTGCCGGCCACGCCCCCTCAATCGCATTTTTTAGGACTTGCTCAACAGATTTATCTCTCTAACCGAAGTTGTGTAATTACTTAAAAAGAAGACCGGAGAGTACTGTATACAGCAGAGCTTTCACTCCACCTTGATTGATATCTACTAAGTGATAGAGTTGCATTTTTGTTTGCCTGCATTTCAATTAGCTCCTTGCACATAACTTATAGAGACATGGTTTCCACTGACTAGGTGACAAATACATCTGAGTTCTCAATGTACAACTCTCTGACAAATATATTAGAGGTTTAATATGGGGAACTCTCTGACAAATGGAATAGGAAGGTCTTTCACACTGTGAGCTCTGACAAAATTAGTAATGAGTTCTATATTGTGAAATGTTAAAATAACAATAGAAAGGGGCCTTGCACTAGTTAACACAAGGGGACCTTATTATACAGATCGGGAGAGGTCTGGACAGCGTGGCTTTCATGTTATGTTTAGTAGCAGTTGTGTAAATTAAAGCATGTTTTCTGTTAGAAAGTAAAAGAACTGGGTGAACATTGATTTATTGTTATTTTGAGCATTTAGATGCCAACAGAAGCTCTCACACCTTTCGTAAACTAGTAGTCACCCGCTACTAGCAGCACTCGCCCACCTCACAGAGTAGAAATATGACACTACCGTCAGCACTCACACATCACGTACAGATGAGAAAGGCGGGTGCCGGTATCGGCCCCGCCGCAGATATGGCGGGGCACCGACCCCCTCCCCCCCTCGCCTGTTCGCCCGGCCCAGCGCGTCTACCGCGTCAGTGTGACGCGGTGGGAACGTCGCGGCCGGGATTGGGTGGCGGCAGGGAACCCTTGGCCCGGAAGCAATTAAGGTGCTTCCGGGTCAAGGGGGCGGCAGGGGACAGGCCAGTTAGAACTGGCCTGCCCCCAGTGTTAGGATAAAAGGCCGTGGAGCGCGGGACGCAGTCTCTTGGTCCCGCGCTCTCAGGCAACCGGACCCCTGGGAGGCTGCTAACTATTTGTTTGTTTATTGTTTGCTGCAGGTTTCGAGTCGATTGTGGGTTTCAGTGGTCGCGGCCCGGCGGATTCCGTGAAAAGGACGTTCCTGATGAGGTGATCGAGAGCCGATTGTAGGCGGAATCGTTGCAGCTGTGAGGCATCGGCGGGCGGCGGCGTGAGTTGGCCGGAGGGCTCGTGTGGTAAAGTTAAAAGGGTCTGGCGCACTGTTGTGGGCGATGGATTCCGGCGCTGGCGAGCATCGGTGTGTGAACGGACTGCGGGGATGGCATCGGGCAGAGACGCATGGTGCGCAATAGGAGCGGTGCATCGAGAGTCGTGGATCCGGCGTGCGACATGGGTGCCGCTAGGCGGCAGGGTTGTGCTGCGGTTCCCATGAAGATTTGCGTGTTCCACCTGAAGGGTGAGTGTACGGAAGGTGTGCAAGGGTTCTGATACTCGCTGTGCCCGGAGACATGAGCTTTCCGGGAGAGTTTATTGGGGTGGAGGTCGGATTTCGCTGAGGGTTTTCCCATTTGTTCGGCCTTGAGCCTTGAGGCGGGCCTCTAGGCTGTGGCCTTTTTGAGACGCGGCCCTGTTTGGGTTGCTGAGCCTTCCTGGGGTAAACAGTGTGGTGGCCGAGTGGTTGAGGCAATGGACTAGGAATCCATTGGGGTCTCCCTGCGCGGGTTCGGATCCTGTCGACTACGGTAGCTTTTGGAAGGGAAAGCGCATCTTTGTAACAGCGGGGGTCGGGGTGGCTGCAGTGCTCGCAGCAGGGCTCGGATAGCTGCGTGCCCCTGTCTCGGGTCGGCCATGCTCTAGGCTTGCGTCAGGCACCGTGTTTCCTCGCAGTGGTATTGTTTTCTCCTGAGAGGCGTAGCATGGGAAACGTATGGTCCTTGTTGTCAGGTGTGAACTCTGTGGCAGTTTGCAAGGTCCTTCTCCTCTCACGATCGCTTTGGGCCCTTATGTGACTGAAGACGCTTTGCATTTTCAACGCACAAAGTGTTTTTTGCCTAGCAAGACAGGACTGACTGAAGGAGTAATTGGAGGGCCTTTGGCGGGGTATTTGTGGAATGGTGCCATTGGTTTATAATGGGACCACAACTTATTGGGAAAACGCATGATGGCCGCTGAAGAAGAGAGGTGCCACACAAGTGTCGCAGGGAAACACGGTAGTCTGCTACAAACTGTACCTTTCTGCGGGCTAAAAGTTTGCAAGTCTGGGCTGCAATATTCAGGGGCGTTGGTGTAGTTCGTATTTGTTAATGAGGTGGCTTTTGACGGCGGCTTACTCTCCGGCCGATAGAGGTGGCGCAGTTCTGTGCTTGTTTGCTATCGCTCTTGCATGAATTGGCTCAGGGGTGCTAGGCTTGTGGTACGTTTGGGCTGGGAGTTTGGGGATGCTTTCTGTGTGCATACACTCACGGAACACACACATGTGCTCTCGTTCCCACCGTTCTAGCTATGGATTGCAGGGTGTTGAAACATTACCCAGATCAATGGTGCCCGTGGCGTCATCTTAGATGGCTGGGTGGATCCAAATCATTGTTATAGTGATTTTATGTGTGTGTGCACTATGCACAGGATAAAGTTGTATGCACTAGATACGTCACGCTTCTGGTACGTCTATGGGTGCACTAAGCTTATTGCATATGTATTAAACACTCAAGGCAATCACTGCCATGTTTACAGTTGGTGTGTGTTCACTAGGTCCATGAGATGACACAGTGGCATGTTTACGGTCTGAATGTGCGCAAACAAAATGCGAGGAACTACATAGTACTGTATTTATATTTATGCAGGTTAATTCAGGACATAATGCACATATTACCATTGGTATAGTCGGTAGGGTGCACTTAGGATACAAGAACATACTGAGTCCGTGGGTTCAGCAGGAACCATACCAAAATTACATACTCGGTGTGTGTTACACTGGGGACAAAGGGAAGCACACAGTACCGGGTTTGTAGTCTGGGTATACACGGGGCACACAATACAGGTATACATAACCCCAAGTTTATGGTCTGTGGGTGCAATATGTAGATAGTATGTATATAATACACTTAGTGTTATCGTTACAGACTGCATGCGGAATGGATGTGCACTGGCAGGGCATACACTAGGTACCCCATCATGGGTGGATTCTGCCTTGATTGGGACCAAGCGTTAGGAAATATTTCTGGGGGGCCGGGTACATGGTATACTGTTAAATATAAGCCTGTTCTTTAACGAAATCGATGGCTTGCATTCCCCTATAGTCGGACATAGGGGGTTAGCCAGGGGCATTTCACTGTGTTTGCAACACTTCTCATAAGGGTCCAAGATGGGAAATGGTACATGTCCTTCCCTTTCAAAGGCTTCATTTATCAGGTCATATCAATGACATTGAAACACGTGATGCTCGGAAAATCATTTGATCTCTTGCAAAATATATGAAAAGGTCCCCAGGTATGCAACTGGTGCCAAGCTAGCCACCCTCACTGTAAGTTTACTTTCAATGTGCGTGTAAGATATATATTACACAGGCAATATATTGTCCTGCTCGTTCACAGATCGTAAAGCTACCTCTGAGAAATTCTCGGGTCTGTGCCTTAGCTGTATTCTATGGGATTGCAAACACAGTGATAGGATTAGATTCATCACTTTATCATTTTTGCTGTTAAACTCAGAGAATGCATTTTGATGCAAATATGGCAATTAGGTTTTTTGGATGGTTCTAATTAATTAGCAGCATTATGCTCAGATTCTGACATTCCAGGAGCTGTAGTCATGCAAGAAACTTTAACTGAGCACGTCCGGTAGTACAACTAGTGCTATGCTGAGCGCTCTCAGCGGACAGTCTGATGTTAATGCACTTTATGGTAGGCTACAGGGTTGCACATTGTGCGACATTTCTTAGTTCGTGAGTTAGGCTCAGCATGTTAACCGATGCCTTTAAATGATTATGAGGTTCGGCCCACTAGGCACTGGCCTCAGGGGAGGGTCACTTAAGTAAATTCTCAACACATATAGGCCTTGTTGTCACACCGTCAAGGGTATCCGTGTGTGCGGTGTGGGGGTACATAGGAAGGAGGGGTCTGGGTCAAGAAGCCCTAGGCGCTATGTGCAGGGGAAGTAAGCTGCAGCAGGGCGTTAAGTCACACGGCGCCTCTGCGCCGGTCCAATTATACACGTAGGTACTGGATTCCGATGTCTGCTCAGTGTCTGTACACTGGAGTTCAGGGAACACATTTATGCGCATACATGCAGGCACAATGATGTATTGTATCACACGGTATCTCGGCATTTATGTGCTTGTGCACTTGTTATTTGTACGTCGTATGGCATCACATGGTACCGTCGCTCCCCTAGTGCGTATACACGGCAGCATTATATGCCTGGGGTTTGTCATGTTGTATATATGCACCATTGCCCGTGCACTTACACAGTGTAATGTATGTGTGGGGTCGTACATTACTGGGGTGCATTGGACTTGTAAAATAAGCAGGTTATTCTTGGCTTGAGTGGCGCTGGACCCACGCTCTGGGGCGTGTTCACATTTGGGGTACTTGGGGGCCTATGTTGTCAGACCCACTCAGTATCAATGCACCCGGCGGCCGGCAGATTATGGGACCTGGCGGTGTCACACCGAGAGAGGGGTGTAGTGTCGGCAGTATCAACGCATCCTTTTGGCGTACGAATGATGGGTCCGGCAGGCCAAATAATAGTATCGATGCACTTTAAAAGCCTGGGGGTGTGGGTAAAAGGGGGAGAATACAGTCTTGCGAAGTAGCGCTGACTTAAAAAAATTTGTTGTTGGGCACCTCACAGCATAAGGCACTAATCATTGATCTTTGATTTTCATTTATGTATGCCTGGATCCACGCCTGATGCCTGGAAGTGCTACACACCGCTATGACTACAAGAGGTGGACAATTAAGGGGACTGGTGGATCCGGAACGTGAGTGGCAAGCGGCAGCATCAAGTGGGATGGGCGATCAACCCAGTGGCTCATGCGGTGCTAGCCTGAGACAGTGCTCCTTATGCTTCATAGTTGGAATGTATAGTTGTCACTGATTTGTTGTTGCCATTTGTGGTAAGTCAGCAGTACGGCTGCCTGGCGGGTGTATACCTTCAGAGCTGCTCATGCATTATAGTGGGAGGGTATGGTTGTCACCCATTTATTGTTGCCATTCGTGTTATGGTGGCAGTTCGCTGCCTTGTAGGTGTATACCTTTACTGATGGTATAAAACACAAGTATTAGGGGCAGATGCGACACATTAATTCCTGTGTCATGGAACGGTTAACTGCCATTACGGCGCATGTGCACGCAGGCGCCTTTCAGTGCGGACATTTGAGCAGTGTTGGGATGCTCCGTGTAGGGGGATAGGCTGGCACAGAGCCTATCCCAGAGCATTGTGCTCGGATGCAGATAGTTCACGGTTTAGGGCTCCAAAACGGCGGGTTCATTCCCTATGATGAATCCAGCCCCGTAGCATTATTATCCTACAAATGGGGAGTGACCGGGTACGAAACTATTCCTCAAACACCCCAAGTCATTAAATTGGTCACTGTGCGTGTTGGGATGCTCCGTAGTAGGGGCAGCAGCCAACACAGAACCTATCTTAGAGCATATTGGTTTGGTTTCAATGGTTCATGAGGCCCATGGTATGCTTATGGGAACTCTTTGGGAGCCTATGGGACACTACTGGGTTAGTATCACAATTGTATAATCACATCGGCAATGAGTACCGGGGTTTGTGAGTTGCCGGTTAACTCTGACGGTTTAGAGCATGGTGCTAATAATACTAGGGGTGTGGGTTGCAACGTGTTACATCGCGATGCGTTCACTCAAGACCATTTAGTGGCTCCCTGACGGTATGTCAATTTTGTCTGATTCAGTCAGCCCTGGTATTTGTGTTATCGTACACTAGGAAGGGGGTTGCGGACCCTACGCCTGGGTAGAACAGTGGGAATACTGTGGGAAAGTGACACGTCTATGCCGAGGTGCACCTCAGCATGGATTGCAGAGATTTCAGTAGGGAGGAGGCTAGCTAGCGCTTTTTACACCTGCAGACTATACAGACCGAGCTGAGAGCAGGGTGGTTTCCAAGTATCTTTCCTTGGCCTCAGTCAGTTTAGGGTTTTTTTTATGACCGATCTTCTGAAGAAAGACAGTCCTTCGCCACAATAGTTCTTATAGTTAGTGGGGGAGCGATTTGGTACCACTAGGCAGAAGGGTCTTGCTGGAGGAGGTAATTTCCAAGGTTGACTGGTTAGCACAGGAGTGCCAGGGCTGCAGCATAGTCTGGTCACATGGGGTGTAAAGGGGAACTGTGCTTCATAGAAGTCGGGGTCCACTCGACTAGGTTAGGCGATGAAATAGTGTTGCAAAAATTTTCATAAGCTTGGTCAGGGAATTGAGGCAAGGGCATGACCTTTCTGAGTTTTAGGATGGGGGTGCCGGATAGTCGGTCAACTATGCTGGGCTGTGGCGGTAAGGTCATTGTTAGACCTGGCGATTTCCGGTTGGCTGAGGCTTGCGCCAAAGCCAGGCAGAAACCACCAGTCTAGTCAGGGCAAGGAAGTTACACGCCAAAGATAACCCCTGCTCACCCCCTTGGTAGCTTGGCACGAGCAGTCAGGCTTATCTCTGAGGCGATGTGTAAAGCGTTTGCGCGCGCACCCAGCAACAACACCCAAGGCCCACCACAAAGGAAACTCCACACAAGGTATTCTATAAAAATAACCTCTGTATTATACACAACACATTAGATAAAAACACACACTTTACAATGTGCCAACAGGCACGGGCAGAATTTACAAGGGATTATGTACAAGACAGGGCCACCTGGACCACTGTCAGGAAATAGCACTTTTGGATAGTTAGCACATAAATATATAACATCACTGTAGCACAAAAATATAATCTGTATAGCACACAACCAGTACTCACTGGTATCGGGGAAGTACCTCCTACGTAACCCTAACTATCTTAGGAGACTGTCACGCAGGGAACTAGAACCTCACTAGCACCACCTGTACTAGGAGAAAGCAACAACCACCTACGTATCCCAATACCTGTAGGGGTAAGAGAACGTTACACATGATGCAGGAAAACATTCAGAGGTGCAGAGCAAAGGAAACACATGATGCATGAAACATTCAGAGGTGTAAAAGTACCAATTGCGCCAGACTCTACATGAGCCACCACCTGTGGCAGTCCCTGGGCCAACTGGCCTGGAAGGGGCTAGGACGCCCTGCGTTCAACAAAGTCAGGGGCAAGGCTGCGCAGGAGGCACAGTCCAAAACTCCGAGGGCCCCAACCTAAACGATGCAGCTGCCCACTAAGTGCTGGGCAGCTGGAAAACGAACTTCAGGCACTCTGCGTGCCTCTGGAGCCCTCTCCGGGCTCTGACCATTAAAAATGCCCTCTAGAGCCTTCGTGGCTCTAAACAAATACTGGGCCACTCGTGGGAGTCTCACCGGACTCAGTAAAATACTGCCACCACGTTAGAGCCACACGGGCTCAAGGCACACTGTGGACCCGTTGGGGCGCCACGCGCTCAGAAACGACAATCTCCCCCCACGTTGGAGCGTCTAGCGCTCTAGACACTCATGCTCCCCTTCGCGGGAGCCACACGGGGCTCCGGACACACTGTTGGCCCGTTGGAGCGCCACGCGCTCAGCAACTCGGTCCGTCAAGCGTTGCCGCTGCCCCCTGTCAGGCGGGGCAGCGGGAGGGATGAAGGAGCACTGCGCCTGCAGTGCTCGATGTCCACACGAGGACGGCCCCGGATGATGCGTCCCACCACACCCCCAGTCACCCCAGCTGAGCCGTACTCACCGGCTCAGAGGCAGACAGCACACGGAGACGGGGTGGGCTCCCGGTCCTCCTCTCGACGGGGGCACTTCACTCGCGGCGTCACTTCTCCTCAGGGCCCCGGGGCGCAGGGTAGGCTCCTGCCGGCTCCGGGGCTTCCAGATCAGCGCAAGTCCCGGGAAGGAGGCGGGGTAGGCTCCCGCCCTCCTACTTCCTGTTCTGGGTGTCCCGGTCAGCGCTGCCTGACTTCCTGTTTCAGCCCGGGCTGCAGCGGTGATTATCCCGGCCGTAAGAGGGGTAGGCTCCCTCGAAATAAACGCAAATAAGCGGGGTGGGCACCCGCCGATGTCCACGGCAATGTCCCTGGCAGGGTGGGCACCTGCCAGGAGACCCTAGAATCGGCAGAAACGGGGCAAACGCCGGGTGGGCACCGGCTCCTTGAAACAAAGCGCTCACAGCGCTAGAAAAGCCCAAACAGCGCGCCCAGCGCTATAAAGTCCAGAAAGCGCTCCCAGGCGCTATTAGCAACGTCCAGCAACCAAAAAGGTCCTTCAGAGAGCAGGGGGCAAAGGCTGGGCCCAGAGCCAGCTCACAGGGCCCTCCAGCAGGGAGGCAGTCCCCAGTGGCGGTCTCTCCTGGCGCCCAGCAGCAGCAGGCCCCCCCTCAAGTGGATCCTGCAAGAGAACAACTTCTGTGGGGACACAGCCCCATTTTTATACAGTCAAATCCTTTGTCTAAGGTGCAGGGAAGGGGCGAACCAGTTCCAACAGGTTCCTGAGCACTTTGTTTTGCTCAGCCCCTCTCCCTATTCACTGGCAGGGCTAGGGTCATTAGGCGCACCACAGGGGCCGGCGCCAGCATTGTGTGGGGGAATCCCTGTCCTATTCAGGACCCAGGTACACTCCTCCCCAGCCATCAACATGCTAACTCCCCATTCACCACTGGGTGACTCCTCCTGACTCTGGGGAATTCCCTAGTCCGTCACCTGACCTCACCAGCCAATCGCCAGACAAGCCACACATTTCAGACTGCACACTGAAGTGCCCACTTCTAGAAGTGGCACTTCCACACCAGGTACATGCACGCTGCACACATCAACGCGCAGCATTCACTCCCACGAGTCCGCACATACCAAACACGGGCCTGCACACCCCACGCATCAGGAACTACCGGGACACATACATTCCCCCATGCATTCCTATGGGAGGGCAGGCCAACCTCACAACACGCACGCACTTTACCCTGGGACACAGCGGTAAAGTGCGCAGAAGTCACTAAAATCACTAAACCAAGTCACCATATTACGCAAAAAGTTTCGGGGTGAACCGGCCAGAAGGGCCAAGTCCAACACAACCCCCTTCCAGCCAAAACGCAGGGTAGACCAATCACCACCGTGATGGACTTCCCTGCTTGGGGCGATAGAACACGGACGCAGGCCCGCCACTGCCGGGACACCCTCCTGTTCTACGCCACGGTGAACCCCTGGGGTTTCTTCTCCAACCACTCTCCGGACCAACTGGGCTACCCCACTGGTACTCCCAAGCTGTCCGCGGCCAAGACCAGGCCCTAGGCCACCCAGGTGCCACTGGTCCTTGCCTAACCACAGAGTGGGGGGTAGTAACCCCTGGCACATAGCAGCCCTTCTCCACTCTACCCCTCATCAGGGCAGTTCTAAACTGCCACTGATCCCCCAGCCTAGGGCCCGTACCCTCAGGCTGACCAGAAGTCACGGGTGAGGCTCTCCTCCCCCTACCTCTTCTCCTAGGGTTCCGCCCTCTCCTCCTTTGAGAGGCACCCTCGTAACATACCTCACCAACCAGCTCAGGACCCCTCCCTGAGAGCTGGTCTACCAACCTAGGGTTTAACCCCTCAGGTTGCACCGGGGTCAGAGGTGGGCTCTCCCCCCCTCTGCACCCCCTTCCAGAGTCCTGCTCCCTACCAACTGGGGCGGTCCCTCTGGAAGAAGAACCGGTCAGGACACTGGTTACAGTAGTCAGACCCTTCAGGTCAGGCTGCTCCTGAACCTGGCCTTCCAACCTCCGGTCTAAAACCTTCGGTGGAATAATTGCCTGGCACTCCAGGACTTCTGGGGACTTACACGCCATCCCCCTGAGGCTGACACATGACCCATGTGTCGTGTGACTGTCTGTCTGGCGCAGATCTCCCGTCCCCTGTCCACCTGACAGTGCGCAAAGATCCCCCAGAACAGAAGTGGCGCCACCCGGGTCCCCCCAAGAAGATCTAGCCCAACTGGCTAGTCCCTGGTCCACTGGTGCACCCACTGGGAAACTCATCCCCCAACCACTCCTCACGCTGGACTCCTGTACCCTCCCTACCGGAGCGGTACTGCCAGCCTCTAGAACCACAGGAGCCCTGCTTACAGGCGCTCCAGGTCCTCTACCCACTAGGTGATCCTCCTCAAATGGGCTAACAGGACAGCCTAGGTCCCCAACTTGGTGTTCCCTCCTGAAACCACCCAAGTCCTGAGGCAGGGTTTCGTACGTCTGGGGACCCTCAGTCACCCACTTACTCCTGCTCCACTGAGCCAGGCCGTAAGCCCCTACACCCTCCTCGCTACACTGGGACCTAGCTGGGCTACACGGAGCCTCTTCCACCACGCTGGGCCGGAAGGTACCTGAACCACAACTTGAGTCACTCCCTAATGACTCCAGAGAACCTTTAGCGCTTTCCCAGCGCTCTGCTTCCTCTGCCAGCGCCCAAGGACAAAAGTAGTCATACCTCAACAGGTGCTGGCGCAACCCTGGAGAACAACTACGGAGCATCTGCTCTTTGACAATCATTTTGAGCACTATTTCCAAATCCTCTTCCGTGTTGACCTCCAGCCAGTCCCACAGTGCCTCATGACAGTCATCCACAAACAACCCCCACGGCTGGTGAGACGGTTTTCTACTGCCCCTGAACTTCAACCTATACTCCTCCTCTTGGGAAACAGGTACCAGACTCGGGGAACTGGGCGTGGGACTTGTCGCACGGGACTCTATTTCGCTGCCACCACTGGACTCAGCCCTCCCTGGGGAGCCCAGAAAACTACGACTGCGCGCAGGTGATAATCTACTCTCCAGCACTGATTTCTCCCTGGCGAAGGCCCTCTCAGCCTCCGCCATCCTCTCCTGCGCTAAGACCCTCTCGGTCTCCAGCTTTTTCTCTGCCATCGTCAGCTGCGCCATCCCCCAGGCATGCTCTAACCTGAGCTTCTCCATGGCCAGCTGATGCTCCCTCTCTTCCCTCCTATCCACCCACTCCTCTGGGGACAGGGAAAGGGATGGGGTGCTGCTCCTGACACTGGACCCAGCAAGGGACTCCCTATCTATGGGGTCTCCACTCTCTACTGACGTCCCTGTCAGGTAACCTTCCTCCTCCTCAGATTCCTCAGGGCTCCCCTCAGACCTACCACCCTCTCGGCGTGCGGCCCGGGCCCTATCTTCCTCGCTGCGCTCTCGCTCCCACTCAACCTTTTGCCAAGTGATCAGGTTGTCCCTCAGTTTGGACTGGGTATCTAACTCACCCACCTCTATGTCCCTCTCCTCACAGAACCTTACCAGCTCCAACCTACTGTACCTAAACAGACCACAGAAGTTAATAGCAGGCTCCATTTTGGCGGACGTTCCTGAGAAGAGTTCAACACAAGTTACCTGGGGGTCGGAGCTACACAGAAGTACACAATTCACAAAAGGTTTCAGTGAGCTCTCTATCCTGGAGAACTCACACTCACTGTCTAGTGCCCCACACACCATCCACACACAACCCTCCCCTCGGACTGGTAAGGCAGTTTCTACCACCCCTGATCCCTCAACCTGACCACCACGTGACACAGGTACCAAACTCTGGGCGCAGGGCGGGGGACAAATGTACTGGACACAATTACACAATGATACCTTCAGAAGAAATAAAGGAACCTCAAAAACAATAATCCCTAATATGTGATTTATCTAATGCAGAGTTTTGTGGTGTAGCCAGTCGCTGCTGCGGTACAGCGCAAACGCAAGTCCAAATCCCACCGCTGCCACCAATGTTAGACCTGGCGATTTCCGGTTGGCTGAGGCTTGCGCCAAAGCCAGGCAGAAACCACCAGTCTAGTCAGGGCAAGGAAGTTACACGCCAAAGATAACCCCTGCTCACCCCCTTGGTAGCTTGGCACGAGCAGTCAGGCTTATCTCTGAGGCGATGTGTAAAGCGTTTGCGCGCGCACCCAGCAACAACACCCAAGGCCCACCACAAAGGAAACTCCACACAAGGTATTCTATAAAAATAACCTCTGTATTATACACAACACATTAGATAAAAACACACACTTTACAATGTGCCAACAGGCACGGGCAGAATTTACAAGGGATTATGTACAAGACAGGGCCACCTGGACCACTGTCAGGAAATAGCACTTTTGGATAGTTAGCACATAAATATATAACATCACTGTAGCACAAAAATATAATCTGTATAGCACACAACCAGTACTCACTGGTATCGGGGAAGTACCTCCTACGTAACCCTAACTATCTTAGGAGACTGTCACGCAGGGAACTAGAACCTCACTAGCACCACCTGTACTAGGAGAAAGCAACAACCACCTACGTATCCCAATACCTGTAGGGGTAAGAGAACGTTACACATGATGCAGGAAAACATTCAGAGGTGCAGAGCAAAGGAAACACATGATGCATGAAACATTCAGAGGAGTAAAAGTACCAATTGCGCCAGACTCTACATGAGCCACCACCTGTGGCAGTCCCTGGGCCAACTGGCCTGGAAGGGGCTAGGACGCCCTGCGTTCAACAAAGTCAGGGGCAAGGCTGCGCAGGAGGCACAGTCCAAAACTCCGAGGGCCCCAACCTAAACGATGCAGCTGCCCACTAAGTGCTGGGCAGCTGGAAAACGAACTTCAGGCACTCTGCATGCCTCTGGAGCCCTCTCCGGGCTCTGACCATTAAAAATGCCCTCTAGAGCCTTCGTGGCTCTAAACAAATACTGGGCCACTCGTGGGAGTCTCACCGGACTCAGTAAAATACTGCCACCACGTTAGAGCCACACGGGCTCAAGGCACACTGTGGACCCGTTGGGGCGCCACGCGCTCAGAAACGACAATCTCCCCCCACGTTGGAGCGTCTAGCGCTCTAGACACTCATGCTCCCCTTCGCGGGAGCCACACGGGGCTCCGGACACACTGTTGGCCCGTTGGAGCGCCACGCGCTCAGCAACTCGGTCCGTCAAGTGTTGCCGCTGCCCCCTGTCAGGCGGGGCAGCGGGAGGGATGAAGGAGCACTGCGCCTGCAGTGCTCGATGTCCACACGAGGACGGCCCCGGATGATGCGTCCCACCACACCCCCAGTCACCCCAGCTGAGCCGTACTCACCGGCTCAGAGGCAGACAGCACACGGAGACGGGGTGGGCTCCCGGTCCTCCTCTCGATGGGGGCACTTCACTCGCGGCGTCACTTCTCCTCAGGGCCCCGGGGCGCAGGGTAGGCTCCTGCCGGCTCCGGGGCTTCCAGATCAGCGCAAGTCCCGGGAAGGAGGCGGGGTAGGCTCCCGCCCTCCTACTTCCTGTTCTGGGTGTCCCGGTCAGCGCTGCCTGACTTCCTGTTTCAGCCCGGGCTGCAGCGGTGATTATCCCGGCCGTAAGAGGGGTAGGCTCCCTCGAAATAAACGCAAATAAGCGGGGTGGGCACCCGCCGATGTCCACGGCAATGTCCCTGGCAGGGTGGGCACCTGCCAGGAGACCCTAGAATCGGCAGAAACGGGGCAAACGCCGGGTGGGCACCGGCTCCTTGAAACAAAGCGCTCACAGCGCTAGAAAAGCCCAAACAGCGCGCCCAGCGCTATAAAGTCCAGAAAGCGCTCCCAGGCGCTATTAGCAACGTCCAGCAACCAAAAAGGTCCTTCAGAGAGCAGGGGGCAAAGGCTGGGCCCAGAGCCAGCTCACAGGGCCCTCCAGCAGGGAGGCAGTCCCCAGTGGCGGTCTCTCCTGGCGCCCAGCAGCAGCAGGCCCCCCCTCAAGTGGATCCTGCAAGAGAACAACTTCTGTGGGGACACAGCCCCATTTTTATACAGTCAAATCCTTTGTCTAAGGTGCAGGGAAGGGGCGAACCAGTTCCAACAGGTTCCTGAGCACTTTGTTTTGCTCAGCCCCTCTCCCTATTCACTGGCAGGGCTAGGGTCATTAGGCGCACCACAGGGGCCGGCGCCAGCATTGTGTGGGGGAATCCCTGTCCTATTCAGGACCCAGGTACACTCCTCCCCAGCCATCAACATGCTAACTCCCCATTCACCACTGGGTGACTCCTCCTGACTCTGGGGAATTCCCTAGTCCGTCACCTGACCTCACCAGCCAATCGCCAGACAAGCCACACATTTCAGACTGCACACTGAAGTGCCCACTTCTAGAAGTGGCACTTCCACACCAGGTACATGCACGCTGCACACATCAACGCGCAGCATTCACTCCCACGAGTCCGCACATACCAAACACGGGCCTGCACACCCCACGCATCAGGAACTACCGGGACACATACATTCCCCCATGCATTCCTATGGGAGGGCAGGCCAACCTCACAACACGCACGCACTTTACCCTGGGACACAGCGGTAAAGTGCGCAGAAGTCACTAAAATCACTAAACCAAGTCACCATATTACGCAAAAAGTTTCGGGGTGAACCGGCCAGAAGGGCCAAGTCCAACAGTCATGACTAGTGAGCAGTAAATTTAAGGTCCTTAGGGGGCGGTGCCATTCACGGATGGGGTCGCCCAGGAGGAGGGACAAGGGGTCTCTCCTAGAACTCCAGGGGCAGTACATCCGGTTGGATGGATGGGTGCGGGGAAAGAGGGGAATCACGCTTTCTTTAGGCTGGTTGGCCACCCCGCACTGGTATGGACGTCATTAAATGGCGCAGAGTGCAAGACCCCCCAAATTGGAATGGAGTTCAGGGAACGTATGAGGGTAACGGGGGGGAAGTACCCTCTCGGTAAGCGGGCCCTCTGCGCATGCGCAACTCCTACGGGAGGGCGTGGCTAATTGATAAGGATCTGACACCGGTTTGCGACCTTGCCGTAGGCCCAAATAGGATACACAGAAAGTAATTAATGTATGATTATGTCCAGATGTTAGATTCGGATAGAAAAACTATGTATTAGAGATAGTTTACGGTTAGCCATCTGATATCTGTGCATATGAATTGTAATCAAATGTTGTGTTATGTTTCTGCGTATAATTGTGTAAATATTGTTTATTTCTACATTTTTAATTTTGGTTTTATATTTTAATAAATACGGCCGGGGGTTGTACGACCCCCGCCTCCAAAAAGTAATTACCTTCTCATGTCTCTCATTAGAAATGTGTTTTACGCGCAGGGGGAGGGGGAAATTCGGTAGTCCCAGACCATAGAGAAAGGCGGGTGCCGGTATCGGCCCCGCCGCAGATATGGCGGGGCACCGACCCCCTCCCCCCCTCGCCTGTTCGCCCGGCCCGGCGCGTCTACCGCGTCAGTGTGACACGGTGGGCGCGTCGCGGCCGGGATTGGGTGGCGGCAGGGAACCCTTGGCCCGGAAGCAATTAAGGTGCTTCCGGGTCAAGGGGGCGGCAGGGGACAGGCCAGTTAGAACTGGCCTTCCCCCAGTGTTAGGATAAAAGGCCGTGGAGCGCGGGACGCGGTCTCTTGGTCCCGCGCTCTCAGGCAACCGGACGCAGCCCCTGGGAGGCTGCTAACTATTTGTTTGCCCACCCACCATCCCCTGTTGCAATATGATCATTGGGTAATGAATGTGACGGTGCGGTTTTGTTTTTGTTCCTTAGGTTTTTCCCGTTTACAGGTCATCTATCGTCGTATTTATTGCTATTCCTTGGTCAGGCGGTAAGGTAATTACTGGTGAGCAGTAAATTTAAGGTCCTTAGGGGGCGGCGCCATTCACGGATGGGGTCGCCCAGGAGGAGGGACAAGGGGTCTCTCCTAGAACTCCAGGGGCGGTACATCCGGTTGGATGGATGGGAGCGGGGAAAGAGGGGAGTCACGCTTTCTTTAGGCTGGTTGGCCACCCCGCACTGGTATGGACGTCATTAAATGGCGCAGAGTGCAAGACCCCCCAAATTGGAATGGAGTTCAGGGAACGTATGGGGGTAACCGGGGGGGGGGGGAGTACCCTCTCGGTAAGCGGGCCCTCTGCGCATGCGCAACTCCTACGGGAGGGCGTGGCTAATTGATAAGGATCTGACACCGGTTAGCGAACTTGCCGTAGGCCCAAATAGGATACGCAGAAAGTAATTAATGTATGATTATGTCCAGATGTTAGATTCGGATAGAAAAACTATGTATTAGAGATAGTTTAAGGTTAGCCATCTGATATCTGTGCATATGAATTGTAATCAAATGTTGTGTTATGTTTCTGCGTATAATTGTGTAAATATTGTTTATTTCAAAATTTTTAATTTTGTTTTCATATTTTAAGAAATACGGCCGGGGGTTGTACGACCCCCGCCTCCAAAAAGTAATTACCTTCTCATGTCTCTCATTAGAAATGTGGTTTATGCGCAGGGGGAGGGGCAAATTCGGTAGTCCCAGACCATATAGGCGCTCACATTACTGACAGCACTCTCATTCTTCTAACAGACTAGCAGCCACCCACTACAAAAAGCACTCTCACATCCCTCAGAATCTATAGCAAAGGCAACAGACATGCCATCACAGAGAGGGCCTCTTATTTGATTGGTTCGTTAGTGAGGTATTGTGAATGGTCAAGGGGTGGTGAATGCAAGAATGCATCAATATGTTTATAACTATGTGCATGAGTGCAAGGTTGAGCAACTTAGTACCTGAGTAATGAGTGATTGAGTGAATGGGTAGATGCATGAATTGACTGCTTTCAATTATAAGCTAACCTATTTGCTGTGCCAATGCTTGTTTTGTGATTGCTGCTGCCAATAAATTATCGCACAACATATGTTATGCACACAATATTTGTTTATCACTTCAAAGCAGTTTTTAATGAGCAATTTTGAGAAGAAAGGTCAAAAAACAGCATAATTCCAGAAAACAGTTACGTAAAGTGAATAGGTGACAACACCATCTGTCAAGTTTTGATTTCCATTCTAAATATTTATTAGACAGCACATTCCTCTCAATTAAATTTAAGGCCATTGACAAAAATATAATGAAAATATATGGTGCCGTTGCTCGTTTCCAAATCTTTAGATTTTTGTTATTAAATCAATAGCGTCTTACATTAGTACTAAAGGGCGTTCAAATGTTTGTTGTCAATAATTGTGCTTTTTAACAGTGTCAGAACGTAGGTAAATATTTTAGGTGAGGGATGGCCATATAAGCATAATAAAGCACAATCCTGTTAGGTCACAATAGATTTCACTGAGAAACTGTGTTTAACCTCTGCTATCTATGGCACAATCTGCAGGCAATTCTTCAGAGAAATGTGTGATATGTTTGAGATGCACATAACAAGATTAAACTTAATAACACCACACAGTAAACTAGTTTAGCAAAATCATGAAAATGTAATAGAAGACATGCCACAGAAATTATAAAAAGAATTGATTAAGCAAACGGTTGTTTGGATTCAAAGCAAAAACCTCCCCGAAATATCAAATTGACAATTACAGTCGATGTTTGTGATATACCAGGACCTCGGCATGATTTTAGGTCGACCGAGATGGCAGTAAGCCTTGCAGGTCACATCAGCCACAAGTTTCGCCTCTAGATTTGTTATTTTGTGGTGAACAGTTTCTTCCGGAACAGACAGGATGATGAAGCCAGGGATGGGAGCTCAAATTCAGATATTTTATTGTTGAGCTAGTTCGGTAGCTCATTTTGGTGCTAAAAGTTTTAAGTTGGATACATTCAGATATTGTAACCACCAAGGTGGCTTCACCTCTGTGAAGAATGTGCTGCCTCACTCCAGTCCCAAGTTTAGGCTTTTCACTTTGTTGGTTCTCAGACTCCTTCAGCTGGACAAGGCAGGAAGTTAGTTGTAGGTGGCAATGGCACAGCAGGCAAGAATGCTTGTTTTCAGAAGTCCTGAATACCCTGGAGCTCTTGGTGGGATAAACCAGCAATTTGTAGCAGGTCGGGTGCAGCTTTTCTTAGGAAGCTTTAATCCCTTGTCCAGTCCTCCAAAAGTAAGACAAATTATAAATCCCAATAATTCTTGAATAGCAAGGCACAAGTCAAACGTGATGGTTATTTTCAAGAAAAGAATTCCCGTCAATAAAAGTTTTAATCTTAACACGAAGAAAACTAGTAAATGTAAATTGCAAACTGCACAGTGACTTATCATTTAAAGGGTGCAATCGCATGGGCTAAGAATGCTGTCACAGGTTTTAAGATCTTTTGAACCCTTTGGGCCACTATACTGAAACCCACTTGGATACGGACAGATGAAAAGAAATCAGGAAATAATTTCTCCCAGCACCTCAAAACCTGCCCTATATTACTCTACTGGCCAAGACTGCTACATGCATGCAAAGGGGACAGAGTGCGTATAGTCCCAAAAACCTATGTGCATAAGAGAGCAACAAGCACAAGTAAAAACTTAGGGGCAGATTTACAAGCCCCTTGCGTCACTTTTGCACCGTTGTTGCGTCCCTTTTGTGACACAGCGGCAGCGTAAAAGTAGTGGCCCATTTACAACGTGACGCATCTAGGGAGATACGTCACGTTGTGAAGCCCTGCGCCACATTAAACCTGCGTCAGGTTTAATGTATGCAGGGTGGGCTTTCCGTTGCAGGAAGCCCCGTAAAAGTGACACAGTGAAATCTACAAGATTTCACTGAGTCACTTTTACATCCATGCTGCGTCAAAACCCTGCGCCTGCTTGAAGCAGGCGTAAGGAGTGACGCAGCATGTTAGGCATAGGGAGCTCCTGAGCATTGCTGGAGTTGCGTCATGCTTGCGTCACGACTCCAGCAATGCGTGACTTTTCCATCAACAGATGCGTCAGAATTTCTGACGCATCTGTCAATCCTTGCGCCATGGTGCGCAGTATTGTAAATACGGTGCATCCATGGTGACGCAAGGATTTGGCATGTTGGCGCAGGGAAAGTGACGCATCTCTACAGATGCGTAACTTTCTTGTAAATCTGCCCCTTAGTGAATGGTTGTGAAAGAAAAGCTAATCAACAAGACCCCATCAAAGGTGCAGAAGGAAATCTACAGAGGATGGAATCTTTGGAGTACTCATCTACTCATGGAACTCCCAGTGTTCATATCTGCCCTAATGAAGACAATCAAAACAAATATGATTAGGCTACGTACAGACAAGTGGTTTAAGGAAATCTTAAATTAATCCCATTAAATTGAATATTCAACAGTGACAGTTACCCCACAGACCTTAAATGCAATCTATGAAATCTATGAAATCTCATCTGATCCTGTCCACAAGAAAAAATCAACTACAAGCGGTCCAGAGCACAAAAAGTAGAGGGAACAGCGTTTACAACATTGCACAAACCATGCACTGCCATTATAATGCAGGTGTTACAAGGAATGCATCCTTACCTCTCATTCCTTTACCATGCATATTGTTACAATGACATACCTTAGGGAAAGTGGCACAGGACTTTAAACTATAACACTTTCCCTACTGTTGCGCAGACTGGAGTTGGAATAGTAAATTATACCTCAGCAAAGCCCAGTGCTTTACCTACAACATGTCGGAATGATATGCATGTTATAGGAATGCGTGGTTTAGAAGCATTTGTTTTTAAGACTGTGGAGTAAAGGCATGCGTGGTAAAGGCATGCGTTGTTCCAACATACAACAAAAAGTAGGGCACTGCTATGAGTGACAAATTCACTTGCCACTTGAACGCCAGAGAATGCCTGGAGCATATCTCTCTCTTGGCCCTTTCTACAATGAAAGCAAGAACAGAAAACTGCTAAAGCCCATCAAAGACCGTGGCAGCTTGCAATGTAACAAATCTTTCTTATCTTTCTCCTCTCTGACCAGAACCATAACATTAAGACTCACCTAGTATTTGGGAGGATTTCAGCAAATCAACCAAACTCCTGGCTGAGAAAAAATGCATAGCGTAGAACAGGTCGTAAAAACAGAGATTTTCTTTCATCTATGGCAAACAATTTTATTTACTAAACTCCTTTTTAATCATCCAGATTAAAGGAAAGAGATTAAGTCTGAAAGCAATTTAGCACGAGGGGCGGATCCTAGGCATGTGCCTATGCCTATCAGAAATATCACCTTCTGCAAGGGACATGGAGTGGCCTGGAAAGCTCTAATATGGACCTGGCAAAACTCACAATATCTAGTGGTAATTAGCCTCCCCCCTTGCCCCCCTCACAGCCAAGCCCACTATCTGCTAAGAATTCCATATATATTGATAAGCAAAATATAAGAGTAAGTATCCAATATGGTAATGAAGGATACAGGGGAGTTACACCCATGTCCACATTTTAAGTCATCAAAAAAATTACATTTTGATTACCATGCTAAACATTTTCCCCAATTAAAACAGAAAATAAAAATAATATATACTACAAATACAAATCCAGAAAACCTGAATTATTTGATATCTTTTATATCAATATCATTTGCACCCTCTAATCAGATGAAAGGACTGTGCAGTCTCTCAATAGATCTTGGTATCTTCTCCTCTCTTCCCTCAGTTTGGCGGTTGATGTTACTTTGTACTTGAGTATTCCAACAATATTTTACATTGTAACATCTTGTTAAACGTGAAGCTCATTATCATATTTCAAGTACATTAGGACTACAGAAAAATGGAAAATGTGACAAAAATAAAATAAATACATAGCAGCCCCTGATATTGCTATGTGCTACTGTGACACACACTGTTAAAGATATCGGGCCAGATGTACTAAGCATTGTAACTGTGCAATCACGCCAATTCAGAGTTTGCACCCGGAAAACTGATTTGATCCATATACTAATCCTATTTTAGGAGTCAGAAATGTTTTTCTGACACCTAAAATAGGATTTCGAATGGATACCAATTTGGTATCTGGATGGTGGAGCTGTAGGAAATGCAAATACTGAATCGTTATCATACCTATCAATGTTTTCCAATTAAGAAGTTCATGAACACAGAAAATGAATTAATGTATTGATGCACACACATTATATTTATTTACATATAATGCCTCCTGTCAGTTGGTGTGGTTTTGTAGTGCTGTTAGGAACAGGAGTTTTTAATACCCGACTCACTGGGAGTCATTTTATCAACCTTTGAACGATGGAAGGTAGAATTGGCCGGAATTGAAAACCTGTAATCTTACGGATGGACACATACACACAGCTGAGTCAAATACATTAATTAACCTTATGAGCTGTCAATCTGTGAGTTCATTCTACTGCCAAAAATCATACTCAGTCCACAACATTAAAAGCAATTGTGTGGCCGATTTTTTGCCAACACGGCCGGATGTGACAAGACAGGCCACAACACCTCCTATTCTACAAATAAACTTGGAAATTCCCTGTCTCCAAGGATGCTAATTTTTCATTCTTTCCTCCAGTAAGGAAGATCAATTATGAAGGCAAAGATGTTATTAGGGATAATGACTGCTTTATTCCCCCAGATAAATGGGTGGCTCATTTTAGTGGGCTTTATTCTGAAATTCCAGACCAAAATCCAGTAAATTATGGGGATATTAATCAGGCATCGAAACTCAATTTTAATGAGGTAGAAGTTCAGGACGCCATCGAGTTTATGGCAAAGGGCAAAGAACCTGGCCCAGACGGTGTTCCTGCAGATTTGTATAAGGCAGATTCAAAGTATTGGGCGAAGCTTTTAACCTCAGTTTTTAATGCTGTATCGAAGGCGGGTGCTCCCCGTTCTTGGGGTAAAGCTGTGATAGTGCCATTATTTAAAAAAGGCTCAAGAGAGGATCCGGCATGTTATCGGCCCATTTCTCTTTTAGATTCCGCTATGAAGATAATGGGCAAAGTTGTTCTCGCGAGATTAACAACTTGGCTGGAGGACAATTCCATTATCTCGGACCTACAATATGGGTTTAGAAAAGGAAGGAGCACTGTGGGTCAGTGCCTCAATCTGCACCTTATAATTGGGAAGTACACGGTCGCGAAGCAGGGGGTCTTACATTTAGCATTTATGGACCTGTCTACAGCTTTTGACCTTGTAAATCGTCAAAAACTATGGGCTTCGCTGGTAGTGATGGGGCTTGACCCCGTGCTGATTGCCTTTTTGGCACTTATGCATGAGGATACTACTGCTACCGTCCGCTATAGTGAGGACGGGAATCTATCAGAAGCTTGGCAGGTGAAGCGAGGGGTAAGACAAGGGTGTATTCTTGCACCCTTGCTTTTCTCGCTCTATATCAATAACTTAGGGGATGTCTTGTCCTCACTCTGTAAAGATATACCAAGAGCAGGTACAAAATTGATTCCCGCATTATTGTATGCGGATGACACAGTTTTGCTGGCAAGAACTGCGAGAGGCCTACAAACCCTTTTAAATGGATTTAATGATTTTATGGTTTCTTTGGATTTAGTAACAAATTTAAAAAAATCACATTCTATGACAATTGGCTGTGGGGGGGGCAAAAAAGGCAAAATTCTTCTGTAATGGACAGGAGCTTACTAAAGTGCAGACCTTCCCATATTTGGGGATCACCTTTGATGATAGGAGATCCTGGGTCATGCAACGTGCCCAGAAAAAGAATATTCTCGCTAGGGCAACCGGAGCCCTGTTGGGTTTTGCAAAACGGTTGGGTTGCAAACCCCTGCCCGCGATCATGAAGATATATAAAGCCAAGTGCGTGCCTATGGCCCTATATGGCAGTGAGGTCTGGGGTTACAAGGCGTCGGTAGACATTCAATTAGTAGAAAATGCCTTTTTCCGGAAATTGCTGTCATTACCTGCATCTGCTCCAATTTTTAATATCCATGAAGACTTGGGGGCTGGGTATTTAACAGATCAGATTTCTGTTGCCCCATTAATAGGTTGGTTAAGAGTCTGGGCTCAGCATCCACCAAGCCTAAACCAGCTCATTATTCAAGACTGTCTGGCCTTTGATAAAGCCATGTGCATTCCTTGGCTGCGATACATTAAATCCAATTTAGAGATACTTGGCTATTTTGATTTATTTGATAGACCAAGTGTGATGAGCAAACTAGAAATAAAAGCTTTTAAGTCCCAGTTCATGTGTAGGGCAAGGTTGCAGAGGGAAGACGGGGAAGTGGGCAAGCCGCCTGTTAGGAGTTTTGTCATGTTAAGTATTGGCAGTGAGATTCAGCCATACTTGACCTATATAAACAATCCATTTCATCTGTTTCTGTTGACAAGGTTTAAACATGGCATGCTACCTTGGCTCTTAGCTCACCCAAAGGGTTTCTTTAAAGAGGGCACCTTGGGGCCCTGTCCTTGTGATAATGCCTCAGAACAAAATATGCTGCATATGGTTTTCTTTTGCAAATTTTATACTTTACAACGTAAGAAATTCATTTGCCCTATTTTCAAGAACTCCTTTATTAGAGAGTAGTTTGTTGTGCCTTCAAGCCGTTCTTGAAGGATGATTTGGATGTTAAAAAGGCTATTCGGTAACTGTGGGACCCCGAAGTAGGTGTGTAAACGGGCGTACCGGTGAGAGAACCAATGGTTCAGAGCCCACGCTCCCCACGGGAACCATGAGGCTTTATATTTAGCCTTTTTAACATCCGAATCATCCTTCAAGAACGGCTTGAAGGCACAACAAACTACTCTCTAATAAAGGTGGAGTACACAGAGGTTCAGGGTGTGGGTGCACCTTAGCGAGTGCAGACCCCCCATTCCTCAAATAAATTCCTGGTCCTGACGAAAACCTAAGAATTACTAGAAAGGTTGAAACATGTGGATCACACACACATACCAACACCGATATCACTGGCCATTAATACCAGTTACAATATCTATTCACAGTTTTTAATTGTGCCAAGTGACTTCATATTAAATTATTAGGAAGATCATCGCTGACACTTTTAAATATCACTTTTATTTTTCCTCACTCACGTTTTCACTCACCTATATACACGAAAACCTGCTAAGCTGGAATTCCAGGCGTCAAAGCACACCCTGACGGCATTTGGCGGTCAGGGTGGGACCCAGATGATGAAGCATGTCACCAACCAGGTTGGTGAGTGATGGGTCTTTTTCCAAATAGGAAATTCTTTTGCTCTGAATTATTCCTTTCTCTATCTCTCCCCCTTCTTTTCGATTGAATCTCTTTCGACTGAATCTTTCTCCCTCCTTTGTTATATATTCAAAAGGAGGCACCCACATTTGAGATGTGGAGGGCAAAATTCTATCATGTTTTTAATATGGAATATAGTTTATATGCCCTAAAATCAATCAAACGTCAAAACTTGGGCTTCAGATATGGGAGTCTATGATACAATATATGAAATAAGCAACTGTTTTAGACAGTGTAATGATATCAGGATCTAATTTTGTTCTGTTGGAATTTGTATGACTTTTTTTTTGCTCTGCTTGTAAATGCCACACTATCAAGTATTTCGCTAGTATGAATTGTTATTGTCAGGATTATCATTTGTTATTTGGATTTGTCACATGGATTGAATAAATAAAAGATTTTAAAAAATGAGGAAGCTTACAAAATGTACATACATTGCACACTTAGTGCTATATTCTGAAACTTGTGACATTTTAGCACAAAATAACAACATAGTTTTTCAGGAATTATTCTTTTGTGTGCATATTTGTCTGGCAAACTGATCACCTGCAAATGGGGTCCATGCTGATTATCCCAATATTCTGCTGATTCACGAGGATCCTTTGAAAAAGAACACAAGCCCTCCTTTGCTGCAGCATTGGAAGACACTCCTCCTTCTAGTGTTCAACTCTTTATAGAACTACATTAAAATTTTCAGAGGTAAGATCTTTCATTTTAAATTGAAGGTTTATTCTTTATTTCATCATTGACCTATCTTATTTGTCAAATTCAGCCAACATGTGTTTCGCTACTAAACAAGTCACGTCATCAGGGCTCTAAATTCATTTTCTGTTCTTTTTGTCATAATGGTATAACATATTATACATGATAAAGCATGAAATTCAACTTAGACTAACACACAGGAGCATGTTACTCCCAAAATGCCACAGTGAAATCAACTATTGAAACATGTCTTCTGAATTTGAAGAATAAAATATGTCAATGATGAATCAAAGAATATACCTTTAATTTACAATCCCCACAGATCCACAAAGCTTAACCTATGACTCCTATATAATAATATGGTGGTAGTGAGATGCCTGACAGAAACGCTGGTCATAGCCTCCCTAGAAGAGAACAAAGTATGTGATTCAATGGAATGGGCCTTCCTGTTCAAGACCTCAGGAAAATGGGCTTCGGACCCAAATTCATGAAATGGGTACAGTTATTATCCACAAACCTCAGGGCCTGTGTTAAGGTGAATGGGGTCTTATCACATAACTTCCTGATACAAGGAGGCACAAGGCAGGGCTGCCCCCTATTGCCAATGCTATTTGCGTTGACAATGGAGGGGCTAGATGAATTGATAGGAGTAGATGCCCAGATCTGGGGATGGAGATAGGAACCCATATGGAAGGAACAGATTGCGTCTGCTGTACCTATAAGAACCAGCACTCTCCCTAGAGTAGGTGGATAAGATATTTCAAATCTACAGGAAATATTCAGGATTACATATAAACTGGGATGAACTCCTATTGTTCCAGATGGGCAGCTAGACACCACAATGCTCCCTCTCCATGCCCCTGACGATGGTAGATAACCACTTTAAATATCTAGGGCTATGGATATCCACTGAAGGGAACATGCACTACATGAATAACCTTACCCCCCTACTTTCTAAATAGAAAACATACATAAAACACTGCAGAGCTCTGCCGCTCTGCCTAATAGGCAGGGTGTTCCCTTTCAAAATGATTGCGCTGTCCAGATTCACATACATACTACAGAACAGCCCACACACTACACCACATACATTCCTTCAGGCACCCAATAGATTATTGATGTCCCCTCTATGGAAGGTTGGGCCGCCGTACATTGCACTCGCTACATTCCAAAGCTCAACATATGAAGACTGCATAGCACTTCCAAATGTCCAGAAATACGATGAGCCAGCACAATTCAGCACTGTAAATGACTGGGCCTATGTACTCTTAGATGACCCAGCATATCAACAGGACTGGGCAATGATGGGTAAGGAGATCTATCTCCTAGTCCGAAATGGTGGTAGGCTGGCAAATGATGCACCACCAGCTACCGTCATGGTGGTCACCACCTGGCTTAGACTAAAAAGAGATATGGTGTGGGGTAAGCGTTTGGCACCAAAAGCCCCTCTGTGCCTGGGAACTAAACTAGGCCCAGTCAACACCCTACTGGGGTTCAGAAGATGGGACTTGATTGGCTTATCGATCCTAGAGGACATTGTCCTCTTTAAGCATTTTTTAGAGGAATGCAGCATGGCACTCGGCACCTAAAGCTACGCCATGCACTACAAACCCAAATACCCCCCTCCCAAAGACTATGGAAGAGTACCCCCTGGAGAGAAGACTACTAGAGAGTCATATGAACGCCGAAGCAATTTAATTATAAACGCACAGGGAGACCTGAGCAAACTAAGGGAGCGTGGCAGGAAGATCTAGGAGACATAGATGACAATGACTAGTGGGATTCCCTGCAGTTCCCTAGAGAAGTTGCGATACAGGCACGATTTTGTCTAATCCAACTCAAAATATTACATAGAATATACTACACTAGAACATTGCTACACAAAATAGGATGGGCAGGAAATGATAAGTGCCTGCACGTGTGTAGCAAGCAGGGGTAGTTTTTCCATACAATATGGCACTGCCCAACGCTGGAACAATTCTGGATGTGGGGTGCAGACCAGGCTGGGGGCTGCCCTGGGCACACAGATAGATGGGCAAGCATAGCTAGCACTATTGGGAGTGTGGAGGGATTCAGAGATGATGTTGTACCTGAAAATACTGGTTAACCTGGGACTATTGTTCGCCAAAAAAGAGCGTGAGAAAGTGGGGGAGAGCAGACCGACCACGGGTGCAGGACTGGGTGGCAGAAATAAATAGGTGCCGAGCAATAGAAAAACTAGTCTACAAGGGCAGAGGATGTTCCCAAAAAATTGGGAAAATGTGGGATACCTGGGAGGTTGTGTAAGACTAGCCCAAGGAGACAGATAATCAACATCAGAGACCGATGGGATGCTGGAATACACCAAGGCCCAAAAAGATCTGCTGGAAGTCATAAACCTTTCATGAATGGCAAGCCAATGCCCCGATCTGCAATCAAAGGGATAGAAGAGACACTGTGGCAAGCCCAGTATGGGGAGTGCGAATGGGGGAGGAGGTGGGCAAAACTGTGCATGGCCCTAAGTTGGTTTGTTTCGATTCAACAGGATAGAAATGATTAAGCTTCATTGTGTGCTATATGGCTACTGATATTGTAATAACTGTAAAATCAATAAAATATGATTTAAAAATAAGGATAATAAGACCAATGGAAACTGCACCAGGGCATTTTCTAAAGTTCTGGATGTTGTGTCTTACCCTCATATTTAAGGATGGAGGGGCATATTATCAAGACAGGCGATAAAATTATCGCCACTTTAGCGGCAAAAAACTGCCGCTAAAACGGCGATAATGTGCTTGATAATATGCTCTATGGAATTCCAATTGAAGACCATGTTAGATGTGAAGGACATGTAACATGGGCTTCGATTGGAACTCCATAGAGCATATTATCAAGCCCATTATCGCCGTTTTAGCGGCAGTTTTCTGCCGCTAAAGCGGCGATAATGTTATCGCCTGTCTTGATAAAATGCCCCGTGGTGTCCTTTCTCTTAGTAGATATCACCCTACCCTTTCTATCCAGAGTTCACAGCTTACACTGGAGAAGCTACGCTCTGGGCGGGACCTGATTGAGACCTTTGTGTATCCTTCAAGTAACAGGTTTGAATCCTGGAACTGGTGGTAACATTGACTAAAGCTTGGAAAATCACAAAGCTCATTTGGTGACCTTTCACTTTGGCAAGTTTGGACTTTAGATGAAGTTATGGGGGTGCAGCTCACATCTGGGCTTGGGTAGACAGTTCTCTCATTAAAAATACTCTGCAGACAAGGGTGGGATTTCACTGCTTACCTTGCCTCAAGAAACGTAAAAGATAATATCGAGGGAGGGACTCTTCGGCCTCTGTTTCACGGCATATGCCTGCGGGATAGTTCAGTAGAGCCTGGCACTCATGGGAGTAGCTTTGAACTGGAGACGAAGCAATTAGGGCACAGACAGTGTGCAGAGTGAGGTGGCTGTGCTTAAGGTGGACACGCATTCAGCAGGAACACAAGAAGTTAAAACGTTCATTGTTTGTCGGAGTATTACATGTATGTAAAATTGCCAGATTCTACTGCAGCAGTGGGCAAACACATAGAGTAATATCGATTAAATGACAGTACAATACACTTCAGATATTAAAATCACTTGAAGTTTACCTGCGGACAGTCTGTCCGAACACCATAAAGCTCTCAACATATGAGCAATTTTAACCAAAAACAGCGTTCACTCTATAGAAACGCATGCATTCTAATCACCCACAGAGAAAGTAGTGTCCTTCAAAACCAGGGACCTCTGGGTCA
This sequence comes from Triturus cristatus, assembly GCF_964204655.1. Lineage (NCBI taxonomy): Eukaryota > Metazoa > Chordata > Amphibia > Caudata > Salamandridae > Triturus > Triturus cristatus. Next base: position 960,341,808 of record NC_140592.1, read on the forward strand.
TTATGTTGTTTGTAATTTTATTTTTGATCTTATTTTTTATTCGCAAGAGCCCAAAAAAACACCCTCAAACACTGCTACCGGGCTTGCAGCACCACTTTCAATATACCGGACCATCCTTGCGGCTGCCATCTTTTTCAATAGGCTCCTTAACTATTCAAAGATAACCACCCTTGCATGTGTATGCAAGGGCACGTGCACACACAAGAGGCCATCTCTAAATGTCTTTGAAAAAAGACGGTTGCTTTTGCGTTGATACCGTTAGACATGCAAACAATTTTTTAATTGTTTTTGTAATACAGGTTTACAAAAACATTAAAGAGAAAGTGATGGTAAAGCCAATAGTCTGACAGCTAACTCCGGACATTATGGCCTGGCCAATTCTTTTTTATTGAAATGTAAATAAAATAACACACAAAGGCCTCAAGACTGCAAGAAGAATGGGATTGCGAAAACCGAAATTCACATCAATGGCATTTAATAGACAAAGAGTCAAGAAAACATGTAGTAATTACAAGAAAACACCAAATTAAATTAAAAAAACGCAAATGTTTTTTTCAACAAGACACCAAGTCAATTTCAATCAGGTTCTATGAGCACCGTGCACATAAGCTAGAGCTGCAGTTACAAGATGAAACCCACATTTTAGCCATGGAACAATGGAGCGTGTTAATCCGTGCTATGCTGGATCTAATTTAAACGCGTGAGAAGCCTTAGAAACCTATCCTGTCAAAGGAGCATCCTGGCAGCGCCTGTGAATGGAAGAAGAGAGACTGGAAGCAATGCCCAGCATGTACTAATGGTTGGCACAGAGGAGCAGAATGGCTAGATGCTTTTCTTTGGATGCAAGTGCCCGGAGGAGGGGAGTTCTAGAAAATATGAGGATGGAAAAAATATAAGCATGCCCAAATGCCGTGGGTGGGTCAAAAATATTAAAGAAAGCCCACTGAGCCAATGCCTGAAGCAGGCTCCCCCAAACAAGACAATGGCTCCAAAGAATTGAGGGGCATATTATCAAGAAACAGCGTTAAAATTATTGCCGCTTTAGCGGCAGAAAACTGCCGCTAACGCAGTGATAATGGGCTTGATAATATGCCCTTGAGAATTCCCATAGAAGCCCATGTTCTGGTGTCAACATGGGCTTCTATTGTAATTCTCTGCGGCATATTATCAAGCCCATTATCGCCGCTTTAGCGGCAGTTTTCTGCCGCTAAAGCGGTGATAATTTTAACGCAGTGCTTGATAATATGCCCCTGACACACTCACACCCAGTCCCAGATCTGGGTTCAATCCATCGTTATTTTGCTCGCTACATCACCCCAGATGGACCCAGCCATATACAAATTAGTCTTGACCCTGTTCCCCATGGGAGCAATCAAGTCCGAACTGCTAAGCCAGGTCCACCGTGGACCAGAAGCAAGCATCCTGGGATCGATGGGTTTAACCCAGATCTCTTGATTGGAGCGGAATGATTGATTTGTTCAGCATTCCATCCATCATTTGTTTTGCCCTAAGAGGGATGGGTATGCCCAGATATGGGTCCCTTGCTCACTGTACCACTGGATTCAAGCTAGCCTGGCTGATGAGGGGTGATACCCCCAAACTGGTCACTGGATGCTCTTTTTTGGTCCTGGAAGGAACTAGCTTGGCAGTTCGGGCTGAACTTTTCATATGAAACTTTACATATGACTGGTTCCAAACTGGGGTGGCATGGTGAGCAAAAGAACAATGGGTTTACCCGCTTCCATGCGGCGCACATTTCCCCGCTGTGCGGCCGAATCTACGCGTGCGCAAATCGGACGGCCCCCGTGACGACACATGGAAGACGTTATCCTGATATATTGACTGGGGGTGAATTTTTTATTTGTTCAGTATTCTGTCCTTCATTTGTTTGTGCAGCATTTTTCACCCTAAGTGGGATGAATAAGCCCAGATGTGGGTCCCTTGCTCGCTGTGCCACTGGATACAAGCAAGCCTAGCTGATGAGGGGTGATACCCTGAAACCGGTCTCAAGATGATTGCTTCCGGTCCGTAGAGGACCTGTTTTGGCAGTTCGGGCTGGACTGTTCCCATGAGGGACTGAAGACTGATTTTCATATGGCTGGGTCCAAACTGGGGCGGCAGGGTGAGCAAAAGTACAATGGATTTAACCCAGATCTCTTGACTGGGGATGAATGTTTGATTTGTTCAGCATTCCACCCAGCATTTGTTTGCACAGACTTTTTTGCCCTAAGAGGGATGGGCATGCCCAGACATGGGTCCCTTGCTCACTGTGCCACTGGATTGGCAGTTTGGGCTGGACTGTTCCTATGAGGAGCAGGGTCAAGACTGATTTGCAAATGGCTGGGTCTAAACTAGGGTGACATGGTGAGCAGAAGAACGATGGATTCTACCCAGATCTCTTAACTGGGGGGGGAATGTTTGATTTGTTCAGCATTCCATCCATCATTTGTTTGCACACCATTTTTCACCCCTCAGTGTAATGGGTATGTCCAGACATGGGTCACTTGCTTTTTGTGCCACTAGATTCAAGCTAGCCCGGCTGATTAGGAGTGATGCCCCGAAACCAGACACAGGATGCTTGTTTATGGTCCAGGGAGGACCTGCTTGGCAGTTCTGGCTGGACTGTATGCATGAGGAGCAGGGTCAAGGCTGATTTGCACATGGATGGGTCCAAACTGGTGTAACATGATGAGCACAAGAAAGATGGATTTAACCCAGATCACTTGACTGGGAGTGAACGTTTGATTTGTCCAGCATTTTGTCCATCACTTGTTTGCGCAGCATTTTATTTTACCAGGCATTTCCCCAGTAGGCTAGAGGCATTGGAGGCCATTTTTGGAAGCCAAAGGCACCTCATCATGACTCTGTCACTCTCCCTAGCTCCCTGTAGTTAACTGCAGCAGCCACAGGGAGGCATCACTAGAATGAAAAAGAGAGAGTGAGGGTAAAGGTAGGGGAAAAGCAATTAGAGAGGAGGAAGAGAGAGAGAGTGAACCGGTAAAGGAAATAGAGAGATTTTGAGAAGAGATGAAGGGGCTGGTTTGAACATATTTGCCATGGCTGTTTTTGGTACTTCAGTCCAGCCTTGGTGCCACACAATCCAAGCTATACTTAACGGACAAGGCGTAATAGGTCCAAAACCGGTCTGGGGTTGCTTGTGTCAATTATGCATGAGGCCTTGCTTAGCAATTCAGTATGGACTGTTCCAATGATGATCAGGATTTGCATAAGTCGGGTCTTTGTCTAGAGTGGCACAGTGAGCGAAAAACGATGGGGTGGAATGTTATCCAGAGCATTTGCCAGTGTTCAGACTATTAGCAAAGATTTCTTCCATAACCTCTTGTGTGTTTGAAGTAGTTTAGCAGAGATTGGTTGATTCATCGAGAGAAGTGTAAAGGGCAGAAAAACATTTTCTCCATGCACTAAACTAAATAGTGCAAAGGAGATTTGTTCAAATAAATTCATACATTTTTGGTTTATAAAAAACGTTATAAATGCAAACACAACATACAAATCTGTCTGATCAGATAACATCTTGTATTCCTCTTATATATTTGTTTAGTGCGAGACTGATGGAAAAGCAAGCTCGTCTTTACTGTTCTATTAACCACCAACTTTCCAATTACTGAAGTGTGGTCACCACCACATAGTGAGTACTGAAGAACTGTACACCGCATACTTCAAGTAGTTTTATATGAGACACCTGGTGATGCTTTCCTGACACCTTTTTGAAGGATCTGGTAAGACAGCATTGATTGGTATCAGGCAGCCTTCTAGAGAGGTTAACTGGATTGTTGTTCATAGGGGTCTGAAATGAGCCATTGGGTGGTCATAAAACTGCTGCAGCCACAGGACATACATGTCCATTTCGACAAAGCAAATTAAATAGAAAAACTTTTCCATTTCCCATCAGTGCTATCCCTCAACCCAACATCCCTTGCAGAATGCCAACAACCAGCCATCGGGCTTGGTCAGGAGTTATCCCTAACCTTGGCAAAAAGATGGGGAAAGAATACCCTACACCTGGCCCCAGGAATAAGCTTTCAGGCACCAGCCCAAAGCTCACCTCCTCAAATCACCCTGACTGAAGGCAGATTAGATGGTCAAAAGCAGGACCATCATAGATAGCGCTTACATGCACCAATACCTCCTCGAACAGTGGGAGAGCGCAGGAAATTGTTTTGCCCCCCAATCCCTTGCCCCCTGTTTCTCCCCCCCTCTCCGATATATTGGGGGGTAGATGAATCTCCCATGTCACCTACACATTTTACACCCATCCACTGATTGCTGATTTCAAATATATATTAATAAAAGCTGTAGTGACATTCTTGAATGTTCCCTTTCAATGAGGTCGTCAACCCCCCTCCCTATGCAGACTGTGGACAAAGGGCCAAGGCACAGAATCACAGGCACCAGAGACAGGTGCGGGCCGCCGAGGGCAGTGGCCTGCAGTGGCCATGTTTTGAGTTTTGCAATACCGCAGAGTGAGCAACCATTCATTGTCACTTGATGGGCGGGGTCCCCTGGGCAGTCGTGAGGGGCTTCAGGACAGGGTGTGTAATGGGCTAGGCTACCTGGTTGTACTTCGCTACCTGATTGGCCCTGGCGACTTCCGAAGCGACTCTAGCACTTTCAGCACTGGTGCCACAGGATCGCTGCTATGCACTGGAGGAGTCTTGTACATTCGACTACTGGTTAAGGTCCTGTTCTCTTACTCAGAAGGTTAAGGGCAGTAGTCTTTGGGTTGCAATGGACATGTACATTTTACAAGTTGGATCCTTCTTTTGGCCTCCTGGAAAGGCATCTCCCGGGGTACTCCGGTGGTGGTGATGTTTTAAGAACATTTTCCTATTCACATTTGGAGGACCCACCTCTTACCGTCATCAGGGACCTCTTAAGGATGAGGCCGATGCAGGAACAGATGTGAGGCTTGGGAAGGTCCAATCGTGGACTCTTGAGTTATTTGCAGGAGATAGCTGCAGGTCAATCAATCAATCAGGTTTAGTAAAGCGCAACTCCTCACCCGTGAGGGTCTCAGGGTGCTGGGGGGACAAAGGGGTGGCTCCGTTGAGTGCTGGGGTCATCCAAAGAGCCAGGTCTTGAGGTCCTTCCTGAACCGGGGCAATGTGGTCAGAGGTGGAGAGGGAGGATATTCCAGGCTTTGGCTGCGAGGTAGGAGAAACTTCCCCCCGTTCTGGTCTTGTTGATACGTGAGACAGTGGCCAGAGAGAGCTGGGCTGGTCAGAGGTATGTTTTGGGTGTGTGAAAGGAGAGGCGGCTGTTCAGGTATGCGGGTCCGGTGTTATGAAGGGCCTTTTGTGAGTGGGTGAGGAGTTTGAAGGGTGATGTGGCAGCTACGGGGATGTTGAGGATCAGTCTGGCTGCCACGTTCTGGAGAGTCTGGAGTTTGTGAAGGAGTCTCTTGTTGATTGTGGCATAGAGTTTCCACTGTCGGTAATTTACTTGCGAGTGGTCCAGGCAGTCCTCGTGTTTTGAAGCCCTGTTAGGAGGGCGTGTCTGTTATTTTGCAGGATTTAAAGGTCAACCCCAGCTGACTTCTGTGAACTAAAGCTGGGTCCGATTGGCAACCAGCATCACTTCTAGAAATGCAGTGTTGCAGAGTATTCTGTATTCCTGTGTGTGACATTTTAATGTTTTAAGTATGTGTATATGTGACACCGAATTACACTTCTTTTGTAAGTATACATCCGCAGTTGTGTTAATTTAGGGCCATATGCATGAACACATTTTCCCATAGACGCAGAATGGGCAAAACCCTTTAATGCATCCGGCTCTTAATTTGGTACATCCCCAGACCCCCTCCTTTGTGAATGCAAAACTTCTATTATTGGCTTAAAACGCTACAGTATCTTGGTTGGTTATGAAAGGTCATTGGCACAATCTTTACTTTTCCAACATAGGCGTCCACGATCTTTTGAAGGGGCTTGAGTTCTGATGCAAAGCTAATGGTGTGTTTGACAGATTGCACTTTAAGGGGTTTTGTGACCCCCATCACCTATATTTTTCAATGAACTGATAGAGTGTGTGACCACAGAAAGGACAGGCCTCACACAGCAGAAATATCCCACAGATTGCACATACACACAGGCTCCTGGTTAAACATTACCATGATCCTGCAGGGTCGACATGACATGGCTCAAGTCAAACAAGCGTTTGACAGCAGAGCTATCACTTAGGTTACACGGATCTTGGAAGCCCTTGCCTTCATACTGTAGAGCAATAGATCAGGTCTTGCATACTTTTACCTGATCGAAACCAGGACATCAGAGCTATCTCTGAAGTTACAAAGATCAGTCTGCTGAGTTCAAGGCCCTCGAGGGTGGGTTGAAACTGCTTTTCTGTGCAGCATTTTTCAGGAACATATTGGCCAAACGCCATTGGTATCCAGTATAGTTCCTGAAATGCTTAGACATTTTGGGCCATAGCCCTTGTGGTTTTGTGACCCCACCAGAATGTGAAGTCAGAGTGAATATCTTGACATTGTTACTGCTCAGTTATCAAGAGGGGACAGGAATCAATCAGCCCAGTGGCTCCTTGCAACTTATGGTCTCTGTACAGCTTCATACGCACTGCTGCAGCATAGAGAAACAATGGCTCCGGGTGTAGGAGCATGACAGCCTGTTATCCGTCAGTGCAGCGAGTACCCTTTTCACAACTGAGGTGGACCCGAGGAGAAGGCGATGGTTTTTTCAAGCATTGTTTCCTCTAAGGCAAGCAGGGCTTGTGCTGAGCCAGTTACATTGCAGGGGGAGGAATGGGGACAGGAATGACATCATGTTTGAATAGCTGTGGTGAAATACAAATGAGGTCATTCCTGACGCACTGCTGCAAGTGTGCACTGAGCTCTCACCATCTTTCTGTCCTAGTTAATTGGTCATTTGTAAGCCTAAGTGGAGTTCGCGTAGCAGCGCTACGGAGAACTAGCAGATGTGGCTCTGGGGAGTTCTGCTACCCCATCCATTTGCATGACGTTTTTGTCGTACGGCAATGCGGATTGCGTGTTCGGGCAGAGATATTGCGCGAACTGCACAACTCGGTCACGCATGGGCAAGGTCATCTTGTTTCTTTCTCTGTTATGGTGCTGTGGTCTACTCTTTGAATCTTTCTTTAATCCTTTCAATTTTTGATTTCCAAAACTTTTTTTCAGATCTTTTTTATTTGTTATCTTTCCCTCTGTCTTCCTAAGAGTGTATTTTGCGGTTTTTCTACTTTTTATGTGTATTAGTGAGTTTTGTACTTTATCTTTTGTCTCTGCTTCCTTCATATTTATTTTTTTACATCCATCCCTCTTCTTCCTGTTTTTTTAATACTTTCTACATTATATTTTCTACCCCCCCCCCGCATCATGGCAGATAAGCGTGCCCCAAAAAGGCAGCAACCAAGAGCTGTCTTCCTTGCAGAAGGCGGCGCTCAGAAGGGGTGCAGCCCCAGGCCTTGTCTTCAGAGGTGGAGGTGGAAGAGCTTGTTTCTTTTGTGCTGCGCCACCTCCCCTCCACCTTGGCAGCAGGTGGCCGGTCTGGATCCAAGTACAGACTTCAGGAGCACCAGTCAGCTGACACACAGGTGGTCCAATATACTGGACCGAGACCAGGACCTGCGGCATCTGCTAGGTGTTTAGGTCATGGGGCTTGGTGAGTAGCTAATTAATTATTACTTGTGTGTTCTATGTATTGCTAATATTATTTTCCCAAATTGCAAGCATGCTGCTCACATGCAGAAAATGTACGTTTACAAATCTTATATTATGTGACCGTTATTCTAGACAGGTGCTCAGCGCTGCCTAATCGTACTTGTTTGTGACTTTGCACTGCCATGGACTGATTATGTATGAACTTAAGTAATGCAGACTAGAAAGAGACTCCTTTCTTTTGTCCTGTCACTAAGATAGTGGTAGTTAGTATTAGTAATTTACTGTTGGCGTCCCCTCACGTCAGCTCTTAGAAACTTTTTTGTAGCTCGTGCAGTGACAAGCAACCATTTGGGTGTATGCATGCGTCCATCTATGCATTTAAAGACAAAACGCAGACTTAGTGAATTGGCCCGTCAAAAGGGGGTTGAGAATGATTGTGAATGAGATGAAAGAACTTGGAAGCAAACATCATTTAATGCAATTTATTCCAAAGTCTTTGGAATAGGTGGGCTAGGTAGGCTAAGGAAATGTGGAATAAAGATTGGACAGTCTGTGACCATAATACTAGTGTCTACTACTAGTCGATCTGATTTGGGAAAGGTCAATGTTATTGCAATTGCCATTTCCTGTAAAAAAATCTTTTTGAGAGATTATTTAATACTTATTTAAAACCAATCCTTTTTTGTCTCGTTTGTTATGCATCAGCTTCGAGGGGCAAGAAAAGCTTGTCCGAGGTGGGGTGCGGTAGCTGGAGGTGCCTTACAAGATTGCTCCTCGTCCGATAGCTCTGCTGGCGCCAAGTCCTCCTGTTGTTAATATTAATATACATTTCCCTAACTTTCACCACTGCTTATTTTGAACTATTTATTCGTACCCGTTTCCTAATTTTATTTTTTTCCCAAATCCTAATCGATCTATCCGTTTAAAATTGTTGTTATCCCTGCATTATCCTATTTACTTATTTTATATTTCTAGTGTCTGTTTTTTACCTCAAATTGTCTCTGTCTGTACTAGTCTGGTTGTAGCTTCCTTTCTTCTGGTTTTTCAGTCAGCTTTCCATCTCCTCTTATATATCTTGTGGACTGGCTTTTGGTCGTACTAAAAGACTAAGAGAACCCATGGTCACTTACTTCTGCTAGTATTAGTACTACTACTCCGCCGTGGAGATTGATTGCCCAAGTAAGCTATTCTATGCATGTTTGTTGAGATGAGAAGGCTTTCATTTACTTTTTCATGTCATCATTGCTCACTCAGTAGAAAGAAAGAGTGGCCACGGTCATGTTGGACACCCCAAAGTTGTTTCTTCTTATCTAGGCCTAGTATTATTGGCAGCAGTTGATGGTGAACTGATTACCATGCACCATGACTGGAGGGAAGTATTAGGAGGACAGCCCCATTGCATTTTCCAACCAACAAGACTTTATGTCCGTCGAGTTGGCCACTCTTGTTTCTTTTCAAAAACTCAGGTTCATCAATAGCTCTAGGCATTCCAGTCCTTTACAGGTTGTCTTCTTAAAAGGCTTTTAAAAAATTGCCACCAACAATATTCCTAACTGGATATTTCTGATAGAACAAACTGTCTGTATCTGAAGTGTAGTGATGTGTGTGGTGTATGTATTTTCAATTTTGCTACAAAAATAAATAAATAGGGGGAGGCGTATATGACATCTAAATATTGTGTAATGTTCTTTCTAGCTCACCGACCGACACGGACGACGGGGACGGCGGCGTCATCCAGGAAGCAGATGCAGCAGCTGCAGGGGGTGAGCCAAGATAACCCCTCCTCACCCCCTTGGTAGCTTGGCAAAGCAGTCAGGCTTATCCCAGAGGCAATGTGTAAAGCGGTTGTGCAACACACTCACATCAGTGACAGACTAGGCACACCACAAAAGAGACTACACACAAGATTATATCAAAAATAGCCTTTGTATTCATACATAAAACACATTAGACCATAAATCACTCATAGACTGTAAAGCACATTAGACCACATCACATAAATCACTGCACCACTAGGCGCTTGTCACAAAGATGCATATAAACCATATAAGACCACAATACATGAATTACTGTGCCACTAGGTACTGGTCATAAGAATGAATAATTCATAACTCCTCATCACCTTTCCATAAGGCAATTGCCATACCACGTTAAGGGCAATAAGGTAAATCCCCAGAAGTTGTACATGTCTTAAAAACATTAGACTGTACCACATCTGTATCGTTTATGCTAATATTCGTTACCCTGTACCTGCAAGGTAGAAAACGCCCTACGCCAGAACATCAGAGCATGAATGCTGCCATTAGGTAAGGAGGAGAACCACATAGATCCCCCAAAAGATCACCATGCAATTGTAACCCGTAGGCCACAGAAGCACCAGTGCGTCTTCTACAGGTTTTACGGTAATCCAGCAGAACAGGATCGGGACCTCTGTCGAGGGTTTACCCCATACTGCAATGTCAACTGGGCACCTGCCAAAATACCTAGGTGCCCGCGCTCTCCTAGGCGCCTCCAGCGGCCAAAGGGGAGGACACCAAATACAGGGCAACTGCAGGAAGACCTCACTCAGTATTCCCCTTGCGATCAAGGATCCAAGGCACCCGCCTGCTCTGATGGCAGACCTACCTCTGAGGTCTGCCAGTACTTACTCGCTGCTGTGGTGGCTGCCTTCCTTCAGTGCAGCCGCCTCGGTCCCAGACTGTCTCCTCTGCCCTCCAGCTCTGGGGCTGTTGCCAGGCAACGCCTGGAGCTTTCTCAAATGTCTGCTCTGCCGTCAAGTGGCTGGACAGGGTTTCCTCCTGACTTCTACTGGCGTTGGCATTGCCCCAGCAACGTGGGGCTCAGGCCCAGGGCTTCTTCTTTGTGGAATTTACCAGCTGACACCTGTGCCAGGGAGAGGGAAACCACTTCTTTCATACCATGCTCTCCCCTCCTGTGGCCACCACACACAAAGAATAGGGAAGCGGGTGCTGGGCAAGGGACAGGACAAAGCGCTCACCATAAGCTGGCTTAGAAGAATATGAAAGGAGTGAAAAATATAGCGCTCACCATGCACTGTTTTGGGTGCATACACGCACCGGCTGCCAGGTGGGAGGGGGAGAGCACTTCCTCAATAACCAGCCCTCCCGTCCTGCTTCTCCACACACAAGGAGCACTCCAAAAGCGCTCTGTCCGCCAGCACACACAAACCCTTGGAGATTCTTCACAAGCAGGATACCACAGCAGGGTAAAAAAGAGTCAGTCTTTAGTAATCACACAAGGCCAGGTAGGTGTGAGAACAACTACTTTATTGACTGTTTATCTCCACAGCTTCCAGGAACTGACAACCTCCTGGATTCAAACATTAACATTCTATTGCCATGACAGTGACATCGTAGGACTTAGAGCATGTAAGAACAAGAAGCTTATAAGAAACTACTACAACATCTCCTCTCTTTCCATAAATAAACAAATAAAGGAGATAGAGGAGGAAGGAGAAGAAAGAAGAAAAGGACATATGTAGATGCAGAGCAAAGGTAGAGAACACTAAAGAAAAAATATACATATAGGCAAATATTACGGCAATACATAAGCAGAATAAGCAAAAAAACAGGAACATTAAAAATGTAAAGATTTAAATGTTTTGGCAGAACACTCGTCCTACCACTCCTCCATGGAGGAACATATCTCAAGCAGGACTTCCCAACCTGAGAAGACTGATGCATATTCTCATGTAGATTAGGCCTTTTAGGGACAGAGTCAGACTGGATGGTGTTGTTTGTCTCAAGACCCAATTGTAGAACCACCTTCATTGGAATCTTATATATCCTAGAAAGATTCCCCCAATTTTTCCCATTGACTCTAACAGCAAAACGAGAAGTGGCATCCACCCTAACAGGGGGACCAAACTTAGAAAGCCCCATAGAAACATTTAGAGGAGACTTGATCTTGACCCAATCCTCCACAGAGACAGAGGAGTTAAAATTAGACACATCTGGAACAATATCCTGTGTCGGGACAATGGAAAAAATTTGTAAGTCTCTGCCTCCCTGTGTCTCCCGGCACTTTGACACCAAACCCCACTTTTTCATCCAAGCAAGACATATGTGAAACGAGGCTTCTCTACCTCTGAGTAAAGCGAAAGGACTAGAACCTGTGGTGGAACTAGGGGTAGTGCTGTGTGCCCACAACATACTCTAGAGAGTTTCTTTGAAGTCAATACAAGAGGAAACAGCCCACTGAACACACTCAACAAGAATGCCGTTATTGCGCTCAATGAAACCATTGGCCTGTGGGTGATACAAAGCCACACGCCGGTGGGTGATGCCAGACTGAGACAGAAAAAGAGACATCTCCTTAGAAGTAAATTGTACCCCATTGTCAGATATGATCTCTTTGGGGAAACCCTCTCGGGCAAACAAACTCTGAAGATACCTAATAACTGCCTGTGAGTTGGGATTTGTCATGAAATGAACCTCCCCCACTTGCTGAAATAATCAGCAACCACCAGAGCAAACTTGTATTTTTTTCCCAGCACATTGAAAGGTCCCACAAAGTCGATAGCCAAACTCAACCAGGGCCCACAGGTGCCTCAACTTGTTGTACTGGAGGAGAAACAATTTTTACAACCTTATCACTTGTGGAACATGTAAGACACATCTCCACTACATCATTGATTTGATGGTCCATGGAAAGCCACCGGTAAACACTACGAATCCTTTTCTTAGTGTACTTCTGTCCAAGATGTCCCTCATGACCATACTCAATGCTACGAACTCTAAGAGATTCAGGAGGAACAAATTTATCCCCACGCATGATTATTTCTCCACCCTCCAATGTAAGCTCATCAGACACTTTGGCAAAAGCATGTAAATCGTTGTCCAGATGCTTTTCCTTAGGTCAAACAGAACCAATGAACTCTTTCACCCTCTTAAGCAGAGGATCTGACTCCATAGCACAAAACAAATTCTTTGCCAGACATATCTTTGAGTTGGGAAAATGCGATGGAAAACCACACTTATTACATACATTCTTTGAGTAAGAACCTTTCTTCTCAAACCTAGAGGAACCAAATCTGTTCCCTCTTTGTTCAGATTGCGTTTTAGTTTTGTCAATCTGACTTTTTCACCATGACTTTTTTCACCCTGATGCACATGGGTTGCACACGAAGACGTCCCCTTCACTCAATAGGCACAGAAAAACAAATTGTGTGTGTCTTTTCTCTTCAGCACACACGGAGACTTGTCTTCATCTCAGGATACATTTGTGAATCTGCCACAGCAGCGCCTGAATATGTACAGCTTTCTGGGACGCGCACACGCTCAAAGAGAAGATATTTCGGTTACTAAGCAACCACAGGTACAAAACCTCTTCCGTGTGACATTGCGTACAACTTTCCGGGATGCACACTTGCTCGAAGAGAAGATAGTCCGATTGCTAAGCAACCATAGATACAAGTCCTCTTCCTTGTGACGTTGGATGCTCCAAACACACTTAAGCCATACAGTTTCAACTCGATGACGCAGAGAATCTTGGGAACGCTGATGAGGAAATCCTTGTAGAGACTAAGCAAGCGCTAACACGACTTCGTCTACTGTGACGCACAGCCTTTCACCGCCAACACCAAGAGGAGATTCTAATACGTCATAATTTAGAAATCATCACAGATGAAGAAGGACCTCTCTCACAGGCAATTCAACGGCAGCAGCGCTAACACAGGTGCAGACACAATAGTCAAAAACGGGTGGCAGACAGCAATCTTCACCTCCAACGCAAAGAAGGATCACACCGGCTTACAGGTAAGACACTACAATGGCATGCTCCTAACAGCTAACTTTTGGACAAATGCACAGTACTCAGGATTTAGAACACACAAAAAGTGTCTCACCAATCTGGATGTGCAAGGAAGTTCTGCATGAAATGCGAATGTGACCCACTGTTAGCCACTGTCTTTATCTTCAAAGTAAATCTTGGAGGGTTGATATTGTGCGCTAATCTTGTGCGTTGAAGATAACCAGGAAAGGTAGAACTTCAGACCCGTCACAAATGTAAATCCATGAAGACTGGAAACACAGGAAACCGCGCTGCACACATGAGTGGAGAGAGGAACAGTCCAACTCATCGCCAATTTTGCAGTAAACACACAAGGCCAGGTAGGTGTGAGAACAACTTCTTTATTGACTGTTCATCTCCATAGCTTCCAGGAACTGACAACCTCCTGGATTCAAACAGTAACATTCTATTGCCATGACAGTGACATCATAGGACTTAGAGCATGTAAGAACAACAAGCTTATAAGAAATTACTACACAGCCCTTTTCCTCCACCAAAGACAGAAGCAGCAACTGTAGGCCAACCCCACACAGCACACAGTAAAGGGGCAGTAATCCTGCTTACAGCTCTCCAGCTTTTCTTTTCTCCTTGGCAGGGTCCTCCTGTTCCTTGAAGTAAATAAAGTCCCGGGTTTTTTAGGTGTAATACTTATACCCCAAAATGTATTTGTTCTCTTTGTGGCAAGGGTCCCTGAACCCAGTTCAAACCAGTTTTCTCCTCCCTGGTGCAGCATGACCACAGAGGGCAGAGACAGCATTGTGCGAAAAGAGGTCCAGCCTATTTAGGAGTAAGTACAACTCCTCCCACCACTCTAAATGCAGACCAGGTCTATTCAGCCCTGCAATGAGTCACACAGGCAAGGCAGGGCACACCTCAACCGGAAGTGACTGTCTAGAGTGAATGCACATCTCAGCTCCTGTCACTCACACACCAGATGATGGATACACAAATATCCAAAGGCACACAGAATGGAAAAGTAAGAAAATCCTCACTTTCTAAAAGTGGCTTTTTCAAACACAGGATTTTAAAACCACCTTCATCAAAAAGTGTGTTAATAAATTCTGAGTTCATAGAGTCCAAACTTAATTTTCCTATCTTGTCCCTATTGCAAGTTAGAGAGTTACAAATGTTACAGTGTATCCCCAATGATAAGCCTATGGGACTGATAGCCTTTCAAAGTGAAAAAGGAAATACACAGTATTTCACTATCAGGACATATCACACACACTAGTACATGTCCTACCTTTCACATACACTGCACCCAGCACCTGGGGGTACCTTGGGCCTACCTTAAGGGTGCCTTACATGTAAGGAAAGGGAAGGTTTTAGCCTGACCTGGACCATTCTTTCAATGTAGATTCTAGTGATCCATTTTGCTCGGCCTCTTTTGCCTTCGCCTCTGCACTGGACCTAAGCCCTAGCTGTGGAAACCACTCAGTTGCATAGTTTGGGGCCAATGCTCCTGGTCTTGTTGTTGATGGTGTTCTTGTTGTTGGTTTTGGCTGCTGTGAGCCAACAGCACTGCCCTCTGAGCTTGAAGGTTGAACGCAGGACTTGTGCCCTGGAGGATTGGGCCACTAATTCCCTGACGTTCTTTTTCTAGCTCAATGCCTTGCTCAGCTATCCATGTTTTGTATTTGCTTACATCCCCTCTAAAAAAGCAATGAAAGTGGACAGTAATGGTTTGTACCAGGGATCAAGAATTGTGGCACAGACGTAATCTTTGGAGGACACAATGTTTCTTTGCACCCTTTTATTAGCAGACAAGTGATGGATTAAGTTCTCCACCAAGTCATACGCATCTTTTTTTTCCTCCACACCTGTAGCATGTGCAACAACGGGATACCTTGCCCCCTGTTATGGTACAGTCCTCTTTGCTGACTTCCCGTATGAACACCTCAAAAGGAAGAAGCATCTCTGTCAGGCATTTGACTAGGCCCCATTTGTCCATCTCAATGATCATGCCTTTCAGAGTTGCATCCCCACTGTGCATTACATTTTCATTGATAGGTCTGTACTGCTCAAACAGGTGTTCAAGCATGTAATAGTTCCAGTGTGTTGGCACCTCCTATATGAGTGCCTTAACTGGCATTCTATTATCACGCTGAATGACCCTCAGCTGTTTCTGGGCTTTAAGTGAGTGTCTGAAATGAGTGCATATTCTTCTGCAGGTGGACAGTAAGTGGCTTACTTGGTCTTCTTGTTTTAATAAAGTCCTGTACAATGATTTTGATGCAGTGCGCCAAACACAGGACCCTGAAATAACCACCATCGGCCATGGCCTTAACTATATTACTGCCATTGTCCGTGGCAATAAATCCAATCTTAGGTCCTCTTGGTTGCAGCCATTCAAAGACCTTGTTGTAAAAGTCTTCCAAAATGTTTGCAGCCGTATGGGATTTCTCCATGGCGAACATGGCGACTGTTGCATGCTTCCGAGCAGCATTAAAAATCTCAGCAGTGCCAACAACTGCAGTGATGCACATGTAATCAGTGGCTTGGCAATTGGTCCACATGTCTGTTGTCAGGTGAATACAGTGAACAGCACTCTGCTGCAAAGCTTGTCCAAGCAATTCCAGCGCATCGTGATGTAGCGCTAAAACAGCAAGTCTGGAAAAATAGGACCAGCTGGAAACCTTCCATTTCAGGCAGGTGGCTGCCACAAATTGAAGAAAACCCACCCCTTCCACAAAAGAAAAAGATAGGAGGTCAAGCGCTAAAATTTTAGCCAGCTTCGCGTTGTACAAACGTGCTGTTGGGTGGTTGCGCTCATATTGCCCCTCTGGCCTTAACATGGCAGGAATAGTAGCCTGAATTTCTTTCTTTCCTGATGCAGGTGACTTCTTGCAGGCGGTGGAAGGCTCAATGTGCTTTTCAGCAGGGCAGTCACTGTCCTCTGTTGCCTTGGTGTCTCGACCTGAATCTTGTGCCATTGCGATGTTGCTGATGTGGGCAATATTATTGCACTGCTGGGGAGAGAGCTGCTTTGCGTAACGAAGATGCCTTCCTCTTCTTCATCTTTCAACGTGATTGGATCAGATTCAGGTTCCCTACTCAGATGATTTTCACCCCCTTCACCAACAACACATGCATTTTTTGGGCCACTAAGGTGCTCCTCCCAACTGATCGTATAGTGCTGTCTCAAATCGGTTCTCTGGCCCCGGGTACCATAGTGTGTGTCAAGCTTACCTCGACTAACACTTGCTCCGCAAATGGAGTATATGGCAATGTTGCCTCCTTTTGGCTAACCAAAATGAAGTCCCAAAATGGGTAGCTCAAACTTTCTGATGCTGGTGCCACTGCCAATGTCGAATAAACTGGCGGTAGGTGGGCGATTGATGTTTGACTCCCTGAAGTACTTACTTCTACTGAGATGGTTGTAGATGCAGGTTGCTGCAGGGACTTTGCAAATATGGCAGCTGGCAGTGGTTGGATCTGTGGGGCCACTGCCACATCCCCCCCGGGAAGTTGGGATGGGGCAACGTTGGTCTCCACTGGAGCTGGGCTAACATCCTTGATGACTGGCTCATCATCATCATCCTCTCTGCATCTGCCTCCATAACTCTAAGGTTTTCTGGAACCTTCTTTTTCCCTAGCCTTATCTCGTGTCGTGTCTCAATCTAATGCGGGATCAAAGATGTGTCTAGATCAACAGAATGGGGGATTGGAGAAGAAGATGATGCACCACTAACCCTCCTTTTTCTAGCTGGAGATCTGGAAGACAATGGATGTTCTGGAGCAGATTGCTATACTTCCTCACCATGAAGATCAATCTCTTGATCTGTTCCTACTTCGGGAGGAACTAATATAGGCGGTTGTGGCTGTTGCTGTTGTCCATTTCTCTAAGTTCCCTGCAACGATTGGGTATTACTTTGCGATAGAGATAAGTCAATTTCAACATCACTGCTCGTCGGCTTTGCCGGGATTAGACTGGCTGCTTCTGTGATAGACACAGGCTTGGGCCTAGAATGGGGTGGGTCCAGTGATTTGGGGGTGCTGCTCCCAGCTTGCTCCCCAGAGGCCGGTGTAGCAGGCACAGTTTTTTTTCCCAAAATAGATCTTGAGCGACAACAACATACAAGTTCTCACTGGCCACTTTCTTGGTAACACCTTTCTTTTGTGCCATCTTGAAGCTGTCAGTCAGCAGTGGCACTTAGCATCACAAGTTGAAGAGATGTCTGAGATTTGTGGGTCACTCATACATCACGCCATGCACAGGCCTTCTTGCTGGCAGTACAGTAGGTGATTTTGTCTCTTGTGCACCTAAAAGAAAAGGAGCAAGAAGGACATCAGTGAAACATGGGATTGTTGCAGTTCAATTAGTAGTACAAACAAACTTAATATCATTTAGTGTGGTCAATGGTTACTCCTTATAAATAATTTACAATACAGAATATCTTCTATTCCAAAAATTGGAAAACCACACCAACATAAAATATCATGGTGACTGACTGTACACTCAGGAAGGATAAGAGAGAGCAAAAACAAAAACAACATTCAGATGAAACTGTTTGCTTTATGTGCATCATGTGATGTCATTCACATGTGATGTGGCACTCAGGGAGGTACAGCTGACAAATGACAATTGAAGGAATAATCCCTAGACTCTTAATGCTTTTGTGCACCTATAGCAGGCATGCTGATTGATGCCATATGTAGTGGAAAATGGTATGAACAAAAAATATATTTTTAATTAAAAACAATTGTAAAAATAAAACATATAATTGACCAATTAATACAAAAAATGTCAAACAAAGTTTACATTAAAAAATTTAACATGAGTGAAGTTATCCTCAAAGATATAATAATAAGTTATTAAACTGCTATCGCATTGCTCAACCATTCATGCAGCATATGGCAAAGGCGAGACAGGCTGGACGCATAAAATGGCTGCCAGTCAATGCCACATTGTCATCAACAACAACAACACTGAGCAGGAAGGCATTGGGAATAAAGAGAAGACATGCAGGCCCAAGGGGAGAGCACACTGGCTATTAATGGCAACACAAAATGGCTGTCAGTCACATGGTCACAACAGTAACAAGACTTGAGGCAGGAGGATGAGGCCTGGAAAACAAAGAACACATGCAGGCCCATGGACACTGACTGTAGAAAATGGTCCCTGGCCACATGGCATGTGGAACAAAGGCAAACGTTGGCCAATGACAAACACAAACACACACTGGCCAGACAAAGAGGTATGGTAAAACAGAGAAAACAGCATTAATTCAGCAATGCCAAAAACGAAAATTAACAAGTCTAAAAGTGTTTACAACAACAACACACATTCTCCAAAGGCATTACCTACATTGTGTGCATGAAAAAAAAACATTAAATACCACAGAAAAAAAAACACATTTGTATTTCAATCCAAATCCATCCGTGACCTAAAAAAGCTGTTTCATCCAACAGACAACACAGAAACAGTTGTTTCATGCACCAATAACTAGTACTGAGCTGGAAGGCCCATTGGCAGACTAGGCCACATAGGGCCAGATGTAGGTAATTCCTAAATACCGAGTTCTTAATAGTGAATTTTACCGATTCGCTATTAGGAAATCAGTATCTCCGATGTAGGTAAAAAATCGTTAATAATTACCGAATCGATAATAATCGGTAAGAATCAGCGATTCGGTAAAAAATGGCAAAAAAATACCGATTCCGCATTACCGAATCTGTATCACCGATTCCTTAACACCGATTCGGTAATTAGCGAATCGGTATTTCCCAAAATTGCTAATTTTCGAATCAGCCAATCCTGTGCTTCCTCAATACCTCACAACCAGGAAGTGGCCACACCCATGAAGGTGCACTGAGCCTGAAGCTGTTTGAGAGGCAGGAAGCACAGTAAACAACCCAGGAGCAACTCTTCCAACTTTTTGCTGAGAACACAGAGCAGATATGGAGAACCAGGAGAGGGAAAAGGAGGCAGGTGAACGCAAGAGAAAGCATACATTTTGTGAGAGGGAGCTTGAGGTCCTTATTGAGGAGGTCACAAAGGACCATGACAAACTTTTTGGGAAACATTCTCTCCACATGCCTGAATCTCAGAAAAGGAAGATATGGCTGGTCATCAACGAACGGATCAATGCCATTGGAGTAACCCAGCACTCCATTGAAGACCTCAAAACACGCTGGTATGACCTCAGGAAGCTTGCAAAGGCGAGGATGGCAGAGAGAAAGAAGCAAGCCAGCCTGACAGGTGGCGGGAGAAACACAGCACCTGCACCAACTGCCCTTGAGCTCCTGGTGGAGTCCACCATCCAGCTGGAGAGTGTGAGTGGGATTGGGGATGCAGACAGCTCAGCCAGAGCTGGCAACAGACAAGGTAAGATGCATGCACAGCATGCTGTGCCCCCCACTCCCTAACCCCAATCCCCAATCCTCAATGAGTCAGTATGAATCCCACTCCAGTACATGTTTTACTGAAAACCAGCAAGCCATTATGGGAGATGTAGTCAGAAGTAACACATGTCATAACAGTCAGTCCAAGCAGAGGACAGTCAGTTTGAAATTTATTATTACGCAAATGCTGCCAGATAAGTGAGCAAATGTACATTCTGTCTCCACAGGCGAGCCATCGCGCAGGGCTGCAGAGGGGAGCACAGGAAAGGCACCCAGGAGAGATAGAACACAGGAGGAGGAGGTCCTGTCGCCTGCAGAGCACACCACCCCACCACCACCACCACCACCATCACCACCACCACCACCATCACCACCACCACCACCATCACCATCACCGCCATCACCAGCGTTACCACCGCCACCATCACCGCCACCAGCACCGAGAGCCAGGAGGCATGCAGTGGCTGGCATCCAGCAGATGGAGGTGTCTGAGGAGGACAGCATGGGAGGCCAACAATCCACAGTGGCAGAGGATGCCAACGGTGCAGGCACACAGCCCCCCACCGAGCGCGCCCACACAGGTGCCAGACAAGGGCATCCAGTCCAGCTTCACAGGGCGAGGATCAGAGTGTATTTTCCGGTCTTGAGGGCAACATGCTCAAGGTGCAGCGCCTGCAAGGCAAAGCAATAAGGTCAGTCCAGCGGCAGATGGTACAAATGAATGGGCACATGCTGCGAATCGAGAAGGGCATCAGTAGCATGAACAATACTGTGGCTGAGGGCATGAGGGACATGTCCAAGGCAGTGAGGCTGCTGTGCAGCAAAATGGATGAGGACCGTTTGGCAAAGCGCAGGGATAGGCATAAACTGGACAACTACACTAAGGCGGTGATCCGCCTCTCCACTGCCACCTCTCTGCTCTGCAGGCGCTCGGTGGCCATGCAGGAGGAGTTGGCCCACTGCAGCCGTGATGTGGCAAGGGGGCTGGTCACAGTGACCAGTGCACTCCAAGTGCTACAGACAAACCAGGTAGCCACTACAGGTGCAGGTGATGGGGGGATAGTGAAGAGGCTAGTAGCCGCAGTAGCATCACGCCCCCTATAACAGAGTCCAGGAGGCACAGCGAACGGCACAGCACTGCCACAGGACAGACTGCCAGTGAGGACAGTGTGCCCAAGGAATGCAGCAGAGCAGCGCGTGATCGCAGGAAGTAATACCAGCCATCACATGGTATTGTAATATGGGTGATGTAACCCATTTCACCTTTGTAATCTGCATTTCATTTTGACCTGGCATGTTAAGCCCTTCATGTTGTGTCGGTGTGCTATGCTAATTAAACACCGTCACTCACTTACAGTAATTGGCTGTGTCTCCTTACTTACTCAGAAATAGTTGAGTGGTATCTCAGCCCGTCTGTGTCTCCCATCTGGTGCTGCTGCTACACCTGCTGCGCTGTGCTCTGGCTGTGGACAATCCTCACCCTCGTCCTCAAGGTCAGTAAGTTCCACTGCTGTTCCTTTCTTTGTGGCAAGGTTATGGAGAATGGCACATGTTGCTATTATTTTACAGCAGATGATGGGACGGTGCTGACGTGCACCTCCACTTTTGTGGAGGCAGCGGAACCTGCTTTTTAAGAGTCCGAATGTGCGCTCCACAATGTTGCACGTAGATTTATGTGCCACATTGTATCTTCTCTTACTTGGGGTGGATGGGTTGAGGTATGGAGTCAGGATAAATGCCCGCATGGCATATGCGCTATCACCTAAGTGGGAAAGGAAGTGCCATTAATACCAGTCACTAACACACACATCAGAGGTATACATCAGGGTATGTCACATTGATTTACCTAGCAGGTATCCTTCTCCAAATTCACCTCCAGCCAGACATGTGTAGATCCAACTGTTCCTGAATATGTAGGAGTCATGGGTACTCCCTGGAAATTTGGCTACAATGTCAGTGATGATGTGGTCCGCATCGCATATAACCTGAACGTTGATGGAATGTGTAGATTTTCGGTTCCGGTATATGTACTCTGTAGTGAAGAACCAGAACCTTTTGGACCTGGCGGAGCAGGGTACGCCTTAATCTCCTGGGTTCTCCTGCTTAGCTACACAGAGACACGGGGACACTCTGTCGGCGTAAAAGATCAGATTTATTAGCTGCAGCTAGTACAGTTGTCCTAGAAGTACACACAGTATGTTCTCAGGAGACTGCCACTTCACTCCGTGGTGCACAATCTTATATAGTATATATGTGACATATACATTAACTAAGCACACACCTAAAACATATAAAAGGAGCCAATAAGGAAAGTTGGAAACAGAACAGAACCAATAGGAAGGGTTTGAAAATAAAGTATTGAGTAACTCGAAAAAGCCTCTCCGCTAACTGTGTTTGTCACCCCTCCCCACGAGCTAATTCATTAACTGACTTGTAGCTGACTTGCAGGTGACGAGATACGTTTGTGTGTTTTGGAGGATAGTTGTGAAACAAGAGAACACGAGCAGAGAACAGCGAAGGCCAGACGATAAGATAAAATCAGAAGACAATAGTGTGAACCAACAGATAGTTGAGACAGGAATGAGGAAAACCAGACAGGGATTCGCCAGTCTCTAACACCAGCTTTTGTAAACAGAGGCACAAGGTTATTTCGACACACTATTGCAGGAAAAGCAGAAAAAGACTTCGATCGTCGTGCTGCCTGAGTGAGGGCAACACAAAATGGCGGTGGAGCACAAAATGGCGGGTCGATATAATCACGATCGAAAATCGAAGTTCCTCAGACCCTCCTTTTGCCAGAACTCAGGCAAGATACTCAGACTCACATTAATCTGAGTCAATGCCGATGGCCATGAGGTCATCGAGCTGTTGCTGTAGCATCATTCTGATATTCTCTGCTCTTTGTGACTTGGGTTTAGGGATGCACATAGTAGCACAAAGGTCGCAGATGGCGGGGCCACAGTGCATACAAAGGCAACAAGAAAATACGATGGCTAAAACTATTCCAAGGAACGTCAATATCTTCCAACCCCATTTGGACAGTAGTCCCCAAAACCACTCCAATAATAACCAATCTCCTTCGTCCTGATGAATCGACTCAGAGATTATATGTAACTTAGAGATAGCTTGGTATACTGTCGGAGCGTCATCAGGTATGAGAATACAGCAACTTTACCCCATCAATTTGCACACTCCACCATGGTCTGCAAGAACAAAGTCTAAGGCAACTCGGTTTTGTAAGTCATAAGACGATCTGCCTGTAGTTCTGCCGTGATATTACTTAAGGCTCCTACAGTGATGTCTATGGTGGTTTCTACGACACAAACCAGTTGCCTTATACTTCTGCTGTTGGCCATTGGACCCCAAAAAGGAAGAAATCCTTTGAGGAAATCTCCTCCCTTTTGTCCTGCTGTGTCCTTGGAATTAATAATCCCTCTGCCATATCTGTTTCGATGATGATTTGCAGAAGCGGTGTATGTAGGGGGAAGAAGGAAAGCTATATAGCAGGTACCAGAAAAACCAGTTGGCAACCACGTGTAAGCCCTATTATAACAAATGAAATATGTAACCTGAGATGGTACTAGAGGCGGTGAATTCTGAGAGGAGTAGACATATGTGTGGGAACAGCTATTTCTTTGTATGGTGTCAGCACACTGACCATTTATCTGTAGACAGAAATTGCCCTTATGTGGTATAGTCCAAATCGGTGAAGATTTTCCTTTTTTAACTTTATCACTAAGGCTAGTGACATAATGGGTGACGTTCCAGTTAGTGTACGCTTTTCTTTCGTCAACGGAGATCTTACTATTTTCCATGATTCTAGCCATAGCTACCATTCCTTTTATCAATGAACTAAAATCTGGATCACCAATATGTGAACTAAAGGATCGTCTGAATTTGCTTTGATAGGCATTGGAGAAAATAACAAAATAAGCCCAAGCAGAACCTTCATAGGAGAACGGAAGAACTAAATATGGTATTCCTTTTTCTACGGTATGTGGCATAAGTCCACACACCCAACAGTTTGTTGTATTTATCACTAATTGATGTTGATGTAATAACTGGACAAATGAATTGTTGTAATATTCGGTTCTTCTAATGAGTTCATGTTGAGGAAGTGTATGAAATAGATGTGGAGAGACAGTAGAAGAAGACGAAGAGGTAGAAGGAGAGACAACTTTTCGCTGCAGAGCAATAACGATCCAATTTAAACATGCCAAAAGAATACACAATAATATAATAATACATAAAGCAATACCACAACGACTATACATTTCTTTACAATGATTCATTTTATCTTTACTTTCTCTTTTGCCTAATGTAGTCTCCATCTTTCTAAGTGGATGCTCACGGTAATCTTCCTCAATCACTTAGTCACGATTGTCTGCTGTCCTATGACACTGCAAGTCCTGCAGGCCTATTGCCACTACTCAGGTCGCAACCAAGACTCCTACCGTGACCCTGCAACCGGGACAGAATATTACATAGGAGAGAGAAATCTTAAGTGTTCTTTAGTCTAGGCCTTAGGTTATAGTGTTCTTTATCAGGTACAGTTTGGTCTCGGAACAATGTTCGTGGATTGGTCGTATTCAAGCGACGATGTGGTGGTATTGCTTCCTGAAGAATGTCGTCGTCCTCTTTCTCAGACAATGTTCCATTCAGGCGTGCATCTCTGAAAGGTACAAATCGTTGAACCTTTTCGCTCTCAGAGTCACTAATGCCCTTACGTACCCACTGATCGAACGGAAGAGGCAAAGGCACTTTCTTGCAATGCACACCGTGAATCCAATTTTTCTTTCCTTCGACTTTTACTGCTGTTCTCGTGGTGAGCAAAACCATTCGGGACTCTCTCCACCTGGGTTCCAAATTTTTCGACCTGTGGAAGTTCTTTGTGCAGACCCAGTCACCTGGCCGAATGGAATGACCTGGGTCTGTGGAAACCTCCGGCAAAGCACTCTGAACCTGTTGATGGAGAACACGCAATTTAGTCGTAAGGTCATGCAAGTAGTCAATTAACATTGCATATGGTAAATCTGAGTATTTCTTAGGGCAAGGGACTCCCCATACATTAGCTGGGCGTCCAAAAACCACTGCGTAAGGGCTAAGTCCCAAACGAGAGTGTACTGCAGTTCTGGTGGACAGAAGAGCCAATGGTAAAGCATCGGGCCAACTAAGTCCTGTACTAGCCGGAACTTTCGCTAGTTTGAGTTTTAGTGTACCGTTGTAACATTCTACTAAACCCGCTGACTGTGGATGGTTTGCCGCATGGAACTTTTGCTTGATACCAAGACCCGCACAAACTTTTTGCATGACTTGGCCCACAAATTCGCTCCCATTGTCACTCCAGACAATGCGCGGCAAACCAAACCTGGGGAAAAATTATTTTAGTAGAACTTTAGCTGTGGATAAGGCTGCATTATCTTTTAGAGGGTATGCTTCTATCCATCTAGAAAAGGCGCATACTACCACCAGAATGTATTTGAGGTTGTTGCATCGCTCCATATGAATATAATCGATCTGCAACACCTCAAATGGATATGTCGGAGGAGCAAAGTGACCTGCTGGAGTTGGGGTTCCCTTTCCCAGATTGTACATCAAACAAACAATACAATGTTTCACTACATTGTCTGCACACTTTGGGATTCCTTCATTCTGCCACATTGGAGCCAGAAGCTTGCATATACCTTTCGCACTTAAGTGGGCTGGACCATGCGCCATAGTGACTACTGGCAGTACATAGGCATCTGGTAACAGCCAACGTTGGTGCTCAGACAATTCCACCCAACATCCCATCTCATCCAACATTCCTGTACTTTCTTTCCATTTGCTCAATTCTTTCTCTGTAGCATCTTTCTGAATCGAGCTTACACTTTCCACTGTATCCTCATACATTTTTCTCTCTCTAACCCAATTCGCAGGACCCGCAACATACATTCGATTTGTAGCATCTCTCGCTGTCTTTTTCGCTACTTCATCTGCAAATGCATTTCCTCGACCAACATCGTCAGTAATCTTCTTGTGCGCACTACACTTCACAATTGCTATTTGGGTAGGCAAAGAAAGTGACTCAAGAAGATCAGTCACTAATTGACCATGTTGTATTTTAGTGCCATGGGAAGTAAGGAATCCCCTTTCTTTCCAAAGACGCCCAAAATTGAACGCCACACCAAAGGCGTATTGACTGTCAGTGTACACATTCACTCTTTTTCCTTTTGACAACACACATGCTCTCATTAAAGCTATCAGTTCTGCTGCTTGAGCTGAATTGTGTCTGATACGTGCTGTTTCCACAACTGTATGTAAGGTAGTAACAGCATAGGCTGAAACTGTATCTCCATTAGGAAGCTTGAAACAAGAACCATCCACCCATAGAATTCCATCCGGATTTTCTAGCGGCGTATCTTTCAAGTCAATTCTTCCTTTTGTCTCTTCCTCAGTACGGAGGAAACAATCATGTTGTTCTTGGTCATCTTTGTCTACTGGAAGAGGCAACAAAGTAGCTGGATTTAAAGTATTACATCGTTTGATGTGCACGTGACTAGCCAAAAGTGTCAACTCATATCCAGACAAACGAGCACTCGTAAGATGTTGTGTTTTTGTTCGGTTTAATAAGGTATCCACTGCATGCGGCACCATAACAATAAGTGTATTATCTAGCACTACTCCAGCAGACTGTCGAATAGAAATTGCTGCTGCTGATGTTGCTTTAAGACAACTAGGTAATGCTTTAGCTACTGGATCTAACGTAGCCGAAAGATATGCACATGGCCGCTGTTTATCTCCAAATCGCTGCGTTAAAACTGACAACGCACACCCTTCTCTTTCATAAACGTAGAGCGTGAAAGGCTTACTGTAATCGGGAGTACCCAATACAGGAGCAGAACACAGAGCAGTACGCAAGTCAGTGAAACTCTTCTGACATTCGTCAGTCCATGGAAGGGGCTGAGGCGTATCTTTCAAAGTGAGTGCCAACAGAGGTTTAGCCAACAGAGAAAAGCTCGGAGTCCACTGCCTACAATAAGAAGTGATACCCAGAAAAGCACGTACCTCCCTTTGTGTGGATGGCACAGACATTTGCGCAGTCGCCTGAATTAGTTCTGGGGTTAATCGTCGTCCCTCCTTTGATAGGAGATGACCCAAGTAGGTAACCTCTCGACGAACATATTGTAGTTTTGAAGGTGAAACCTTATGATTCAGATTAAACAGATGACGGAACAATGCAACAGTCACATTTTTGCAAATGTCTTCTGAATCAGCAGCTATCAACAAGTCGTCCATGTATTGAATAAGAGCAGCACCAGACGGCAAATGAAAAGCATCAAGATGACATTTTAAAGCTTGACTGTAAATAGAGGGACTTTCACAATAGCCCTGAGGTGCGCGCTTAAACCGGAAGCTTCGGCCTCCAAGAGAGAAGCCAAAAATATCCCTACTCTCTTCAGAAATGGGAATACTAAAGAAGGCATTCTTTAGATTGATAACAGAGAACCAAGTCGCTGTGGAAGGTATCATCGTCAACAAAGCAGTGATATCTGGGACTACAGGAAATTGTGGTACAACAATTTTGTTTACCTCCCGAAGATCAATTACGAAACGATATACAGGAGGCTGAGAAGGATCAGTGCGTTTAAGAACAGGAAGAATAGGACTATTGCATATGTTACCTCTCGTTTCCTCAACCACACTCTTCTGAATCAAATCATGAATGATTTCCAAAAGCGCTTTTTCACCTTCAGTAGAAATTCTATACTGCGGAATACGTGGCAATTCAACATTAGGCTTAAGAGTGACAACATAAGGTGGAATATCCAGACAGCCCACATCGTTCGGACCTGTGGCCCAAAGCGTTGCCGGAAGAGAAAGCAATTCAGGTGGAAACTGATCTTTGGACAAATACACTGGAGAAATCAGTTTCTGTCCTAAAGTAAGATGTACACCAGAAGGAGAACAATATATCGTAGCATGCATTCTTTTTAATAAGTCCAAACCCAACAGATTTTCACCGCAACCATTCGTCAAAAGAAGCAGAGCTTCCAAATCATAAGGGCCAACTGAAATAGGCAAAGGGCAAGAAACCGGATTACGAACAGGGGCGCCAGAAAATCCTACAGAAACATTCGTTAAGCCAGACAAAGGTGCCCCAGGGAGTTTGGACTGAATGATAGAACTTCTCATCGCACCAGTATCTAGGAGAAATGGCTCTGAAACACCCATTGTAGTGACATTAACATAGGGTCCATTCTGATCTACTGGAATCGACACAACTCCCTTACTTTGTCCATGGCTGTCCTAGTTAGTGTGAAGACTTTCATTCTCGCCTTCAACATAACAATCCTCATTGTAATACTGTGTAGACCTAACATTTTGCTGATCAAAATAATTCATGGATTTAGGAAGAGGAAGGGAATGCTGTTCTTGAGTCGACATACCTCGACCTCTACCTCTGTTTGCTGACTGGAGGCCACAACGACCTCGTGGAGCAGATAATGCTCCGCTGCGCTGCAATAAAACCAGACAACTACTCTTAAAATGACCTTCTTCTCTACAATAGGCACATTGATTAGGTCCTAACAAAGGTCGTGGAATATATGGCTCAGGTTTTTGATACAACCTCTGAAACTGCGGAGGCTGTTGAAACTGAGGCTGAACATAGCGAGGAGGATAAGCTTGTTGCAAGAGAACCTTTGTTTTCAATTCTTTCATCTTTTTCTCTTGCTTTTCTCTTTCTTCTTTATCTCCATTTTCATAATATTGTGCAGTAGCCAATATCTGGGCAGAAGAATAAACAGCCCATGAACTTTCAGAATCTTTCAATTTGTGTGACAACTCAGGAAGCAAATTGAATACAAATGTGTCCACAAATAATCGCTGACCACCCTCTGTAGCCATATCTTGACCACTGTGATCAATAAATGTCTCCTCGAAACGAGTAAAGAAACAGAGACACTCTCATCTTTCTTTTGTTTGCATGCTGCTAATTTATCTCAGTTAACTCTCAAGGCAGGCATCATCGTTTTCATTAATGTAATAATCCTACCAGGGAGTTCTGAAATTAAAGCATCAGGCTTAGCACCACCCACTTGGGCTGCATCCGCGGCAATTATAGCAGCCCAATCACCACCTAATTCTTGATCATGATTCTCTCTACGAATCTTAGCCCATATTGCTTGCGGAACGACATTTCCCATTAACATATCAATATCAGCTAGATTCATGATGCAAGCATCAACCGTCTGTGATAATTCTTTATAATAACCCGCAGGGTTCTTACGAGGATCCGGTAGAGTCTGTTTAAGAGCTAAAACTTCAGATCGTTTCCAAGGGACATGTACCCATATACGTTGAAAATGAGCAGGAATAGCTGGAATATTACCTTGAGCCGCAACTTCCTCCTTCCACACTGGAGGAACCTCTCTCATGGGATAATTTTTCAGTGTTAGTCTAACCGACGGATCGCAATCAAGGAAAGTCTGAGAGGACAACAAGGATCTAAAGGAAATAAGTGTCCTTACAGCTTTCTCAACCTTAAAACCCACAACAAGGCCTTTGTCGAAATCAGTCTGAACATCTAACAGATCCTGTGGAATCGAACTCAAATTCACATCCTCCCATTCTTTAATGAGAGTATCACACATTACATTAAAACATATCTTTGCGTAGGCGCATTCCATTGTGAGAAGGTAGATATAATATCAGGCACACTATACTGGGGACCCCTCTTGATCCATTTACGTGCGAGAGAGTCCAACCTTTCTCGTTCTTCAGAATCTGGGAACTGACTACGAGATTGTCTTCGAGCAAAAGCCGGAGACACATTTAAAGCTTCAAAGAAAAGAGATAGAATACCAGTGACGGTATCCGTGAGACGCTTATGCACAGACGGAGAATTAGACATAAGAATAGGGGACAAGGCATTAGGCGAACTAGTGGAAGGAGAACCGGTAATTGCAGGAGGAGCAGAAGGCAAAGGAGATCGAAGATCAGGAGATGAGGGCAAAGAAGTTGAAGTTAAAGGCAAAACTGGTAGAGGCGGAGATACTAAAAGGGGCAAAGGCGGAAGAGCCGGAACAGGCGGAGGTACTGCAGGCAGCTGAACAGGCTGTAACAACTGGGGTGCATTAGCACCTTGTGCATAGGGCGGAGGCAACCTCAATAAATGGGACATTAGGGGATCTTCTTCTAACTCTTTCTTGTTATCGGAAGGGGAAACAGGCAACACCGGATAACATTTATCTATCGCCATACGATGCTGTCTTTCGGAGATTTCCATTGCATTATTAATTTCATCATCTTTGAATTGTTGGGCAGCCTGTATAATTGTCATACCCTGTGCTTTCCTATCTCGATTTGCTTGTTTAATTTCTATCTGTTTGGCTTCCTTACGCCAAAGGTGGAAAGAGTCAAACATTGCCGGCCGGGCTTTTCTTTTGAATAGAACTGCTTCCAAATTATCTAGCACATCAGAATCGAAACTACCATTTTCTGGCCATTTTAAAACACCATCTTTCTTCGTGTATCGGGTCCATGCCTCGTTAAAGGCAATGGGGCCAACACCATGTTTAGAATAGAGCTCATAAGTGGGAGTTCCAACCGAAGGAATTGGACAAGCGTCCTCATGCCGGGAATCCCTATTACAACCAAAGCAACAAAGTTTTCCAAACTTAGTCAGACCAGGCATCTCGTGATTTCACCTGACTGTTCACAAACTTCAAGGGGGTAAAACTCAGTTTACGCAGCACAAATGCACTTAACCTCGGCTTCAGCTATTGCAATAGTCGAATCTAAGGACCAAAGAAACTAAGGAACAAAGAACCAAAATTGTGGGCGCGACCCACGAAATACTTAACTAAGGACGTCTTCTTACGCCAACAGAGGCCCGTCTATCGTCTCGCCTTACCATACATCACCAAAGGAAGGGCCAAGGCAGGGCGGCAGTCAGGGCAGCAGTCGTTAGTAGCCGTCAGGAAGGAGTAACCGCGCTGAAAAAGACCTTCGGACCACTTTCGACATACAGGGGTCGCTTGACGTGGCTCGCGATTCCTCCAGAATTTTCTTGCGGGGTTCCTCATGACCTTCAGGCAGAACCGGTACCACTGAAGCCACCCCACTATGGGCGCCAGTTGAAGAACCAGAACCTTTTGGACCTGGCGGTGCAGGGTACGCCTTAATCTCCTGGGTTCTCCTGCTTAGCTACACAGAGACACGGGGACACTCTGTCGGTGTAAAAGATCAGATTTGTTAGCTGCAGCTAGCACAGTTGTCCTAGAAGTACACACAGTATGTTCTCAGGAGACTGCCACTTCACTCCGTGGCACACAATCTTAAATAGTATATATGTGACATATACATTAACTAAGAACACACCTAAAACATATAAAAGGAGCCAATAAGAAAAGTTGGAAACAGAACAGAACCAATAGGAAGGGTTTGAAAATAAAGTATCAAGTAACTCGAAAAAGCCTCTCCTCTAACTGTGTTTGTCACCCCTCCCCACAAGCTAATTCATTAACTGACTTGTAGCTGACTTGCAGGTGACGAGATACATTAATCAAAAGTTGGTCGCACTCTGCTCGTCACACCAGCAAGTTGCCCCAAGGAACTGTGGTCAATGTAGTGGCGACGGCGAGTACGCCTATGCCACGGTGTATGTAGAAAAGTATGCGTCGCATTAGCCATCCCTGGACACGTGTTTCGAGGTAGTTGCCTCTCGTCAGCAGGGAGCAGGTCAGTGTAAAGGGGTGCCGCGTGGACTGCCAAAATGTAATTAAAACAGGTAGAGTACCTCTCATGGAGCGCAGGTGCAGGTCCAAGGCTTGTCAGCCCGTTGGCTCAAGGGAGCCGTAATAAATTAATCAAAAGTTGGTCGCACTCTGCTCGTCACACCAGCAAGTTGCCCCAAGGAACTGTGGTCAATGTAGTGGCGACGGCGAGTACGCCTATGCCACGGTGTATGTAGAAAAGTATGCGTCGCATTAGCCATCCCTGGACACGTGTTTCGAGGTAGTTGCCTCTCGTCAGCAGGGAGCAGGTCAGTGTAAAGGGGTGCCGCGTGGACTGCCAAAATGTAATTAAAACAGGTAGAGTACCTCTCATGGAGCGCAGGTGCAGGTCCAAGGCTCGTCAGCCCGTTGGCTCAAGGGAGCCGTAATAAATTAATCAAAAGTTGGTCGCACTCTGCTCGTCACACCAGCAAGTTGCCCCAAGGAACTGTGGTCAATGTAGTGGCGACGGCGAGTACGCCTATGCCACGGTGTATGTAGAAAAGTATGTGTCGCATTAGCCATCCCTGGACACGTGTTTCGAGGTAGTTGCCTCTCGTCAGCAGGGAGCAGGTCAGTGTAAAGGGGTGCCGCGTGGACTGCCAAAATGTAATTAAAACAGGTAGAGTACCTCTCATGGCGCGCAGGTGCAGGTCCAAGGCTCGTCAGCCCGTTGGCTCAAGGGAGCCGTGATAAATTAATCAAAAGTTGGTCGCACTCTGCTCGTCACACCAGCAAGTTGCCCTCGAAACACGTGTCCAGGGATGGCTAATGCGACACATACTTTTCTACATACACCGTGGCATAGGCGTACTCGCCGTCGCCACTACAGTGACCACAGTTCCTTGGGGCAACTTGCTGGTGTGACGAGCAGAGTGCGAACAACTTTTGATTAATTTATTACGGCTTCCTTGTGCCAACGGGCTGACGAGACTTGGACCTGCACCTGCACGCCATGAGAGGTACTCTACCTGTTTTAATTACATTTTGGCAGTCCACGCGCACCCCTTTACACTGACCTGCTCCCTGCTGACGAGAGGCAACTACCTCGAAACACGTGTCCAGGGATGGCTAATGCGACACATACTTTTCTACATACACCGTGGCATAGGCGTACTCGCCGTCGCCACTACATTGACCACAGTTCCTTGGGGCAACTTGCTGGTGTGACGAGCAGAGTGCGACCAACTTTTGATTCATTTATTACGGCTCCCTTGAGCCAACGGGCTGACGAGCCTTGGACCTGCACCTGCGTGCCATGAGAGGTACTCTACCTGTTTTAATTACATTTTGGCAGTCCACGCGGCACCCCTTTACACTGACCTGCTCCCTGCTGACGAGAGGCAACTACCTCGAAACAGGTGTCCAGGGATGGCTAATGCGACACATACTTTTCTACATACACCGTGGCATAGGCGTACTCGCCGTCGCCACTACATTGACCACAGTTCCTTGGGGCAACTTGCTGGTGTGACGAGCAGAGTGCGACCAACTTTTGATTAATTTATTACGGCTCCCTTGAGCCAACGGGCTGACGAGCCTTGGACCTGCACCTGCACGCCATGAGAGGTACTCTACCTGTTTTAATTACATTTTGGCAGTCCACGCGGCACCCCTTTACACTGACCTGCTCCCTGCTGACGAGAGGCAACTACCTCGAAACACGTGTCCAGGGATGGCTAATGCGACACATACTTTTCTACATACACCGTGGCATAGGCGTACTCGCCGTCGCCACTACATTGACCACAGTTCCTTGGGGCAACTTGGTGGTGTGACGAGCAGAGTGCGACCAACTTTTGATTAATTTATTACGGCTCCCTTGAGCCAACGGGCTGACGAGCCTTGGACCTGCACCTGCGCGCCATGAGAGGTACTCTACCTGTTTTAATTACATTTTGGCAGTCCACGCGGCACCCCTTTACACTGACCTGCTCCCTGCTGACGAGAGGCAACTACCTTGAAACACGTGTCCAGGGATGGCTAATGCGACACATACTTTTCTACATACACCGTGGCATAGGCGTACTCGCCGTCGCCACTACATTGACCACAGTTCCTTGGGGCAACTTGCTGGTGTGACGAGCAGAGTGCGACCAACTTTTGATTAATTTATTACGGCTCCCTTGAGCCAACGGGCTGACGAGCCTTGGACCTGCACCTGCGCGCCATGAGAGGTACTCTACCTGTTTTAATTACATTTTGGCAGTCCACGCGGCACCCCTTTACACTGACCTGCTCGCTGCTGACGAGAGGCAACTACCTCGAAACACGTGTCCAGGGATGGCTAATGCGACACATACTTTTCTACATACACCGTGGCATAGGCGTACTCGCCGTCGCCACTACATTGACCACAGTTCCTTGGGGCAACTTGCTGGTGTGACGAGCAGAGTGCGACCAACTTTTGATTAATTTATTACGGCTCCCTTGAGCCAACGGGCTGACGAGCCTTGGACCTGCACCTGCGTGCCATGAGAGATACTCTACCTGTTTTAATTATATTTTGGCAGTCCACGCGGCACCCCTTTACACTGACCTGCTCCCTGCTGACGAGAGGCAACTACCTCAAAACACGTGTCCAGGGATGGCTAATGCGACACATACTTTTCTACATACACCGTGGCATAGGCGTACTCGCCGTCGCCACTACATTGACCACAGTTCCTTGGGGCAACTTGCTGGTGTGACGAGCAGAGTGCGACCAACTTTTGATTAATTTATTACGGCTCCCTTGAGCCAACGGGCTGACGAGCCTTGGACCTGCACCTGCGCGCCATGAGAGGTACTCTACCTGTTTTAATTACATTTTGGCAGTCCACGCGGCACCCCTTTACACTGACCTGCTCCCTGCTGACGAGAGGCAACTACCTCGAAACACGTGTCCAGGGATGGCTAATGCGACACATACTTTTCTACATACACCGTGGCATAGGCGTACTCGCCGTCGCCACTACATTGACCACAGTTCCTTGGGGCAACTTGCTGGTGTGACGAGCAGAGTGCGACCAACTTTTGATTAATTTATTACGGCTCCCTTGAGCCAACGGGCTGACGAGCCTTGGACCTGCACCTGTGCGCCATGAGAGGTACTCTACCTGTTTTAATTACATTTTGGCAGTTCACGCGGCACCCCTTTACACTGACCTGCTCCCTGCTGACGAGAGGCAACTACCTCGAAACACGTGTCCAGGGATGGCTAATGCGACACATACTTTTCTACATACACCGTGGCATAGGCGTACTCGCCGTCGCCACTACATTGACCACAGTTCCTTGGGGCAACTTGCTGGTGTGACGAGCAGAGTGCGACCAACTTTTGATTAATTTATTACAGCTCCCTTGAGCCAACGGGCTGACGAGCCTTGGACCTGCACCTGCGTGCCATGAGAGGTACTCTACCTGTTTTAATTACATTTTGGCAGTCCACGCGGCACCCCTTTACACTGACCTGCTCCCTGCTGACGAGAGGCAACTACCTCGAAACACGTGTCCAGGGATGGCTAATGCGACACATACTTTTCTACATACACCGTGGCATAGGCGTACTCGCCGTCACCACTACATTGACCACAGTTCCTTGGGGCAACTTGCTGGTGTGACGAGCAGAGTGCGACCAACTTTTGATTAGTTTATTACGGCTCCCTTGAGCCAACGGGCTGACGAGCCTTGGACCTGCACCTGCACGCCATGAGAGGTACTCTACCTGTTTTAATTACATTTTGGCAGTCCACGCGGCACCCCTTTACTCTGACCTGCTCCCTGCTGACGAGAGGCAACTACCTCGAAACACGTGTCCAGGGATGGCTAATGCGACACATACTTTTCTACATACACCGTGGCATAGGCGTACTCGCCGTCGCCACTACATTGACCACAGTTCCTTGGGGCAACTTGCTGGTGTGACGAGCAGAGTGCGACCAACTTTTGATTAATTGGTGACGAGATACGTTTGTGTGTTTTGGAGGATAGTTGTGAAACAAGAGAACACGAGCAGAGGACAGCGAAGGCCAGACGATAAGTTAAAAGCAGAAGAGAATAGTGTGAACCAACAGATAGTTGAGACAGGAATTAGGAAAACTAGACAGGGATTAGTGTACTCGGCCAGTCTCTAACACCAGCTTTTGTAAACAGAGGCACAAGGTTATTTCGACACACTATTGCAGGAAAAGCAGAAAAATACTTCGATCGTCGTGCTGCCTGAGTGAGGGCAACACAAAATGGCGGCGGAGCACCAAATGGCAGGTCGATATAATCACGATCGAAAATCGAAGTTCCTCAGTAGCTGCAGGTGGGCCGATGGTATGTGTGTCCCTCGATGCACCCTATAACATGTGGGACCTGTGCCTTTTGGTAAAAATCCATCTTTGTTTTCTGCAGTTCCGCCTGTGTGCTGGGGAAGCGTATGTAGTGATGCATTCTTTGCATCATGGCATCCAGGAAAGTGTTAAAGAAATGGGACAGGCAACTCTGTGACACCCCACCTGCTACAGCTATCACCCCCTGGTAACTACCTGATGCAAGTAGGTGCAGGCTACAGAGCACCTGAACATGTGTTGGTATAACGTGCGCCCTTGGTGTCTGATGTTCCAGGAGTGGGTGCAGGTCCCGTATCAGGTTTAGGATAGTTTGGGGGTCTAGCCTGTACCTCTCATGGATTTCAGCCTCAGTCAGTTGGAACAGTGTAACGCGCAGTCTGTACACGCGCTCCTCCCATCTGCAGATCCTCAGTCCTGCTGCTTGCAAATGTAGCCGCCTTGCAATTACGTAGAGGGTCGCCATTGTGTTCACACTGTTGCATTTTGGGGCTGCTTAAATGCAGTGCACCTGATTACCACCTGCTTTGAGTCAGTGGTAATAAGCGACTCCTAAATACTGAAAATTCGGTATTCCGATTTTTGGTACATCGATTTGCGAGTTTTTAATGATTTCTTATTTAGCGATTCGGTATTTGGGGGTTTCGGTGTCTGCTAATCGCTAATTAGGGAACCGGTAACTGGTTTCCCTTATTTTTACTGATTCCTTATTTGCAATGGCATTTGTTGTTACCTACATTGTACATGGCTAAATACCGGTCTGTAACACAGAAATTCAGCTAATTTCAGTGTTACCGACTGGTATTTAGCCACCTACATCTGGCCCATAGTGAATTAAACTAAAAGAATATTGCACATGTACTAGGAAACATGGAGAAAATGTACTACACTGTGCAACATTTTCCCATACAAATAAGGAAAATTACATAAATAACAAGAACAACAACCAGCAAGGAGGTATGGCAACAAACAAATAATGCATGCAGGCCTATGGCAAAAGCACACTGGCTGGCTATACAAAATGGCCGCCAGCCACATGGTCACACCAACAAGAGTCAGGAGGCCTGTTAAATAAAGAGCACATGCAGGCCTATGTACAGTCCACAGACTATACAAAATGGCCCCTGGCCAGTCTTCACATGGTATCTGGAATAAAGGCAAATGGTGGCCTATGGCACACATACACTTGCCAGACAAGGGAGGCATAGTAAAACAGAGAACAGAACATTAATTCAGCAATGGCAAAAACAAAAATTAACAGGACTAAACAAATGTTTACAACAACACACATCCTTCAAAGGCCTTACCCCACTTAGCCCTGTACACTGTTTGCAGGAAAACCAATACGTGAAATACCATTAAAAAACACATTTTGTATTCAATCCAAATCCATCCCAGGTCTAAATGCTGTTTCAAATTCAACAGGCACTACAGAAACAGTTGTTCCATGCAACCATGACTAGCACTGGGCTTACTGGCTGTAAGGCCAATTGGCAGACTAGGCCACATATTGAATTAAATCAATATTACAAATAAAACATGGAAAAAATGTAGTAAACAGTGATACATTTTTCCTTTATAAAAGCGGAAAAATGAAATGCAAAAAAATCAATATGACCATACTAAAACAACAGGTCACCCACCACAATACATTTTAAAAATCCATTAAAATTACATGTAAATTCAGGTGCATGGACCCAATCAGTTTTTCAACTTACTTGTGAAATCTCAAATACAAAAAGTCCTTAAATTCAATGTGTTATACAGAAGACAAAAAGAGGAATCATTCCAGCTCCAAATCCGAAGGAAAAGTGACCAGGAGATGGACATGGCACTGGGAGGAGCCTGTTGGACAGGAACAAGAAGTTGGAGACTCTGGGGCACTTCCTTCCAGTTGGAAAAAAAGTTTTTAAAAAATCGATTCCTTGCACAAAAAAACCACCAAATGTCAATTCGAGGATGTTTGTAACACCAAATCGTCAGTTTATTAGGATTTTGACGCTTCTCGATTAGAGAATCTTTCCCAGATTGCAGCTGCTGTAGATCCGGCACGTATGGGTTCATGTATGGCAGAAAACATCCGCTAACAGTCTCTGACTCTCCCAAAAGACGTGTTGATGACTGCAAAATCTCGCTGGAGCATGCGGCTGGCTAGCAAATCTCATGGGAGATCGCGAGCACCCGGCAAGTCCCTCCAGCGCACACAAAATTAAATTATGAGCACATGGACCAAAAAAAAAGACACTCCGTTGCGGAGTGCGGAGTTTAGCGGTAACTGTGCTTTCTCTGCAGAATGCAGAGTTGCAAAATTCCGCAAACTCCACGAATGGAGCGGAGTTTTATGCCCGGTCTCAGTAATTTGTAGCCTTTTATGTGTGCGAGAGAGTGGCCTATAAAGGGGGTATTGGGGAGTACTATAAGGGCCTCTGCCTCTCATAGACCTTCTAAAAAGAGAACTGTTTTGATAGGGTGTGGGTGATGTAGTATGAAGATCTAAAATTGAGTGGATAAGAGGATTGCAGTGGCATGTAAAGAGCGAGCGCATCTTTAGTGTTTGCTTCCTTGCCCCAGAGAAGTCAGATGGGTGATCAGGCTCTCAAGAATGTATTTTTTGGGGGGGAGGCGGTGTCACCAACAACATAGCTGGATACTGCATCTGCCAGAGCTCTAGCAGCCCACACCGAATCCTGTAAAATATTCTGCCTTCTAATCGCTATCCAGCAACACCAAACAGTGCTACTTGTGGCTAATAGTACACTGCCTATGTGACGGCTATCACAAACGAAAACAAAGGCACTGGTGACATATGACCGAGCCGTACTGCACTCACCCAAAATGGCAGATGGGACGTCGCTACCTCACTGCTGGGGAGCCAGCAAGGAAGATCGACATTCGGCACACGACTAAAAAAGGTGTCCAATTGAGCCGAATGGTGATCTTGGCTGTGGGACGAGAAGCCCAGGAGGTCACGGAGGTGAGAGGAGTTGTCCGTGTACAGAATATCCGGTAGTAGCGGCCTCCAGAGGCTGTGGTCGAACTGACGGAGGGGAAGGCCCGGAACCCCTGTATCCTGCTACCGGAGGTTCCCGAAGGAGGAAAAGGTGATGACTGGGCCTACCGCGAAGGAGAAGTGACTAACGCAAATCCGCAGCCGAGCCAGAGTGAGAATATGCTGATGGCCCACCGATGGTAAGGAGTCGAGGGGGCGTGGGAGCCCTGATCCCGTTGTCTGGACCGCCAGGGCCTCGGCTGCTCCTGGCACCCAAAGAGACCTAGGAGGTGGTATTGCCTCAGGTGAAGAGGCCGAGTGCTTAAGCAGGCATGCAGATTTAAAGAGCAGGGATGCGGGATGCCTAGATCACCAAAGACTTTCCTGGTCCCTCGAGGAGGGGACCAGCACACCAGGAGTCAATGATACCACAAACTTCATAGGAGACCCATGGGAACAGGTGGGGCAGGTGAGAGAACCCCCCGGAATGCGGTTTGACCACGGAAGAGGGTCTAGAGGCTACCAGAGCTCAGAGATACGGGCAACCAAGAGGCCTAGTGGAGAAGCAAAACCCATTCGCAGAGTCACCATACTGAGGAAGGATAAGTGAGACAAGCCAGTGGAGAGGACATTAGGAGACCTGTAACAAACAGGGGGAATCTTCTACAGGTTGAAACGAGAGAGGAGAGAGAGAAGTCCCTCTAAGACAGAGCCAATCACCCCAACCACATGCTCGCATACCTGTGTCACAGGTAAACGGAGGAGGACACAGGCAGGAGAGACGAGCAAGCAAGGGGAAGCAGGTCCATAAGGTCCAACCTGGTAGCGGCAGACAAGTCCACCCCCAGTGACTGCCACTCCTGAAGGCACACTGGTGCACAAGGAAAGGGGAAGACCACAGAGAGGTGTGTTCCTATACAAGCTCATCTGACAACCCGGCC
The DNA here is from genome assembly GCF_964204655.1 of Triturus cristatus. Classification (NCBI taxonomy): domain Eukaryota; kingdom Metazoa; phylum Chordata; class Amphibia; order Caudata; family Salamandridae; genus Triturus; species Triturus cristatus. The sequence goes on from NC_140592.1 coordinate 960,381,620, forward strand.
ATGGCTAGAGATAAAGATCCTAAGCAGTAAAAACATGGAAAGATGGACAGATATACCAAAGCGCTACCTCTGACATCAAACGCGTATGGAGCGGCCACTGACCTGCCTGATAATGCAGCGCTCCTTCAAGCAATACATGCCTCCAGGGAAGTTCTGGAGGGGGAAATGGCAGAGATGTGGTAGGAGGTGACATTAATGCGGCAGTACATCTGTAACGTCTCAGAAAGAGTCACCCAAGCAGAAAACCATATTGCGAAAATGGAGGACATATTTCACACCCTGCGCAAAGAAGTGTCTGGTCTAACTGCGACCCTGAAGGAAGTATCCTGGAGGGTGAATGATGCTGAAAATAGAGCCGAAATAAATAACTTAAGCTTGATAGGCTTTCCGGAGGGAATAAAGGACATGGATCCAAGCTTTTTTCAGATAACATGGCTCAGAGACACTCTTCCGGCTACACAATTCTCTCCCTGCTTAATCATTGAGCACGCTCATAGGATGCCTGGCATGAGATCTCCACCTGGAGCCCCCTTGCAGCCTTTGATTGCTAGATTCCTTAATTTCCAAGCCCGGGACTTAATCCTTCGGGGTATGAGACAAATTGGAGGCGTTAAGCATGTTAACACTAAGATAATAGTATTCCCAGATTATTCCTGAGAGTTGCAGAAGATGCGTCAAACATTCAATTCTGTTAAGGTGAAATTAAGAAGATTGTGAATCCAATATGTTACCTTTCCCGGCGAAGCTCAAGGTCATCTTTCAAGCTAGCTCACACTTTTTTCAGACACCAAAGGAGGTATGGTACTGGATTGAGGAGCTGTCCCCCATTAGTATGAGCGCCGAGTTCATAGGAGACCTCACACAGAGGAACCTCCAAGGGATCATTCTCTAAACGAAATACAGAGTAGAGAAGATACGGTCCTGGCTAGTTGCACGGAACACGTAGGGGAAGACCTTCCGCCCTGGGCCCGGAGCAGACAGGGGAGCCTTGCTCTCATAATCGGAGGAAGATTTAACCCAGGTCAGAACCAGAAAGTAACAATTCAAGATACGGGAGCAGACCTCTGATTTAACAGATAAAGAATACTCAGCTGATGCAGAAAGTGACCACTGGCTTCTTCGAAATATAAACCGGATGGAGTCCAGAAGTCACCAACCAGGAGATCACGTAATGACAACTACATAGGAGTGACGAAGAAGGATGAGATCCTGGGGTCTGCTGGAGGCTGAGCCACAGTACGACAGCAATCAAGGCCCTGAGATATTACCAAGTTAAGCCCTTTGGAGCGTCCGGACTGGTATTGTGTTGAAAAAAAAAATATTTGCTTTGTTCATAAACACTTGAACTAGAGGGGTGGTGGGGATACAGACCTCTTAGACTGGGTGAGGAAAAATACTCTGTGTTGACGTGGAACATTAACGGACTAGTGAACAAAGGGGTTAGTAACAAGTTATTTTAAAAGACTCAAACAGGACATAATCCTCCTGCAGGAAACACACCTGATGGGAACACACTGCACCTTCCTGGGAAGCGGGACATACACCACACTTGCTCACATTGGATTTTCTTCTGAATCTAGGGGTGTCACCATACTAATTAAAAAAACGCCCCCTTTCAAATGAATAAAATCTGGTCGGATCCTCAGGGTACATTTGGTGCAGTACACGGGACTTGGGGTCAGAAAACACTCACACTAATCAGCGTGTATGTCCCCCACATCTACAGGCTCTGACTGTAGACAGAGTGGCTGAGATAATGCTAGAGTTCGGACCCTCAACACACATAATCAGAGGTGACTTCAATGACATAGTGAACCCAGAGGTAGACGTACAAGTGTAACTACAGAATCAAGTAGGTATACTCCTCTGGCGGAGTTTCTGACCACCCTGAGCTTGACTGATCTCTGGTGTAGAACACACCCGGTGGATCGTGCCTACTCCTTCTTCTCGGGAGCCCGTAGAATTTTCTCTCTACTGGATTACCTCCTCGCACCTGCGGGAGAGATAGAGACAGTGGGGAGGGAGGAATACCTAGCAATAGGCATGTTAGATCACTCACCACTGTGGTTGACAGTTGGAGGGGGACTGGGGTAGACTGATTGCATGGCACCTAAAGACAGGGAGGTAGCTGATAAGATCCGAGTAGACACTGAACTGTACTTTAGGGAGAATGAGGGATGCATAGCTTAGGCGGCCACCCTACGGGACAAAACACAAAATATAATAGCCATAAAGAAGAGAGACTAACGAGGAACTACACACACTTCTGTGGGATGGGGGGCACCCGAGAGTAGCACTGCAGACACTACAATGTAGTCAATATAATGGGGGAATAGCCCCACCTGACATACAGTCATACTATAGAGCAGCGCACTTAGTGATAGTCAACGAATGGGAACAAATAGCAGGAGGACACCCAACCTACGCCTCGGAAAGGCTACAATTCCAAAGGCACACACATTGGCACTATGTGTATGGGGGAGGGACTAAGCCACCTTTTACCAGCCACCCAAAGAACAATAGAGGCCTGGAAGGGAGCTGAAAAGCAAATGCAATCGGACAAGAGGCTAACGAAGGAGACGCCACTCTGGGAGGGTACGAGAATGCCAGAGGTAAATAGGCTTCAGAGTTTTAGACATTGGGACACAATTGGGATCTCCAGATTTGGTGACATCTTAAAAGAAGGGGATCTGATTTCCTTTGCTGTACTCAAACTAGAATACCAATTGAATGACACCCAGAAATATAAATATCTTCAGTTAAAACGCGCTTGGAGGACAGAGAAGATAGACATCACTGATATACCCAAATTTGCACCCTTAGAAGGTAGACTATTGCAGGGAGAGATGCCCAGCTCTAATTAATAATATCCTGACAACTTGAAATACCTCAGATCTAAATGGGAGACCACCGCCGGAACAATGGACTATATTGATTGGGAAGCGGCTTTGATGCACCCATGAGAGGTGACCATCAAGTCACGCCTTTGAATGATACAGTTCAAAATACTACACAGAGTGTACTTTGACAGAGCACGTCTACACGCAATGGGAAGAGCGGAGACACCCAGTTTTTTACGCTGTAAGACAGAAAGGGGCACATTCATACACACACTGTGGGAATGTCAACAAATTAAATCTTATTGATTTCAGATACTGAAAGAGTTGAGTGAGATACTGGGAGTGCAGCTTCCCATAGATCCCAAGGACATTTTATTGGGGGTGCCCACTGACATGGATCTTTCTCGCAGTAAACTCCTACTATGTAATTCAGGACTGGTAGTGGTGAAAAGAGAAGTGGCTCGCTATTGGGGCGCCACCAATCTCCCGACATTAGCAGAGTGGAGATCGAGCTTAGATCTGTATATGGTTGTGGAGAGGGTGACATACAAGGCAAGAGGATGCCCGAAAAAATTCTTAAAAATCTGGTCCACCTGGTTCAGCATCTATGGACTTGAGATAGAAGAGGGAGGGGAAAGATCCCTGCTGGTACACTAAGGTCCGGAGGAAGAGGAGGGGGGACTGTCAGTCGCCACCCCCACAAGAACCCATATGGTACAGAAGAACATCGCATTGAATTTTCTCTGGTGAGGAACAAACACAAACGTTATGGCTGCCCAGACTCCTGATTGTATGGTACTAAATTGTCATGTACTGATTATGCAAAATGTGTATTCAAATGAATTAGGCAACTTTGTGTTAATAAAAAGAATTTTTTTTAAAAAGGAATGCATTTCTGTAACACTTCTTAACTCAGATTGAGCGAGGCCATAGTCACTCTGGAATGTTGCATTCAGTGTTCTATAAATAATGGATTATTATACATATTACTTGTGTCTGTATATCTCTCTTTTGAAAAGGTATTTATTAATAAAATATCGCATCAATGTTCATCTCACACGAAGTCATGTCAGATCACTTGCTTAACTTCAGGTCCCATAGGGATTCTTATAATTGTCAGGGAAAGGTTTTGCAATACAACAAGTGTGTTTTTGGTACTTGCTGTTTCATACTCATCCCACAAGACAGACTTTTTCTTCCACACATTGTAAGGACAAGGTTGACTGGGAGCCCAAATTAAGTCATAGGGCTGGTGGTTCCATGTCTCCTTCGTTCTGTTCTAGACACCATGTGTCCCCTTCTGACAAATTCAAGGAATCAAGAATAGTACTTTAATTCTAACAAGTGCAAGGAAGTGTTACCTATTCAACTGACACTAATGCTGTTCAAATACTCAATACCAGAAAATCTACCTAGGCCTCCCCCTTTCCTGAGGCCATGTCACTGATTAAACCTCTCTAATGCAGTGGTTCTTAAGTTATGGGCTAGGGACCTCGGGGGTAAGCAACAGTTTCCCAGGGTTGGTCCACAACCGGTTTACACAAGCAAGCAATATCAGCAGATTATAAAAAATACAGCAGCATAGAATATGCAAACATTAAAAGCTTATAACACTCTCTAGATGTGTAGGAATTTGAAATAGGGGACACAAAGGTTCTTTTGCTGGCCTTACATTATTTGGTGCGAGCAGTGTGAGAAGCAAAGAAATCTACTATGGATGATTGGTGGCCTCAATGGTCTGTATTGCACCATTTCCAACAAATATGTCTGCATATGGCATCCGCCCATTATAGGTCCATATCATTGGCGTGCCACCCACTAAATTTTCAGTTCACCCTTCTTTAGGATGGTGGCAGTGTCATCCTCATAGGAACAGAGTTTCACACTGAGACGGGAAGAAGGATAGGAAAGTCAGGGAGCTACGTGCTCCTTGACATGATGCAAATACAATGGAAACACACTGGTCTGTATAAGTAATGACATTTATTAAATCTCCTGTTTTGGTCACATGGCTACCGCCAGAACTGGTCAGAAGTGGATCGTCAGTTCTACTGAGCTGCCAAGGGCGGTCTTTGCTTGGATGGTCTATGTCAGTTCACCCAGGAAGTCACAGGCATGAGGCTACAACCACAAGTGGACAACGTCTTCCACAATGGTGGCAAAGATTTGGCATTGTTAGAAGATGTGCCTTATTTGATAAGTTAATGAGTGGGTGGGCTTGGCCAGTGCATGCAGTCTCAAGTCCCCTAAGGGCTGAATGTATTGTTTAGGCCCCTTGAACAAGGAAAACTTGTCGGTTTTAGAAATGGGGTTTGTTTTGTTGGCCCGTGGCAGCAATATCCATGTAGAGAACTTGGTTTCATTCGCTCCATAGCATTTAGAATAAAACTAGGCAACAGAGTTTGGGGGAGGCCTGGTCAGTCGGGGAACCACCCAGGCCTATGGCAGGGGAGGAGTCATGGTTGGCCGCAAAAACAGGTAGACAACCTTTGCATCAAGATTATAAGTGCAGGCAAATTCAAGATGGAATTGGATTTAAGCCTTTATCTCCAGCCAGGGGAAAGGTACTACGGTCTGTACTGGAAGGCTGAGGACGCCTGCAACAGCGATTGTCCATAGTACTCCATTACACAGCCCTAGGGATACTGCTGGATGGTGGCTGCGCCAGGGGACCAAGGTATGGCCCAGTTGCCAAGGCCCATCTCACAATGGGTGCCAGGGTGGATCTCTGTATTGGGTTGGCTTTGGCACAGTAGTTTAGGGAACCAGCTGTTATGCTGGCCCAAGTTCCCTCTGTCTTGAGGGGGCAGGTGTTGTTTGGGGAACCAGCTGTTATGCTGGCCCAAGCTCCCTCTGTCTTGAGGGGGCAGGTAAGTTTACCTTGTAGAGGACAACTTATGAAGGGTCCAGCAGGGTTTTGTCCTGGGTCCAAGTCAATTGAATCAGTCAGTGCTACAAGGGGCTGAAGGGTGGTCAACAATGACTCCTTTGCAGTATGTGCTAGGAAATTTCATGTATTAGTTATGGAGTATAAGCTAGGAAATATAATGTATTAGTTATGTCCCGGTGATAATCACAATGCTGTTCTTTAAATATTGTAACTTTATATGGAAACTAAAAAATGTTTGTGCTTATGAGATTTAATAAATATGGCCAGAGAAAGGTATATTCTCTCACGCAAGAATGGTGACTTGCATTGGTTCAGTTACTCAGAATTAGCTATATGTTTATTGGTGTGTAATGTCTGTCTCATTTGACATATGACCGGTCTTGCTGCGGTCCCTCATCTGTTTCCAACTATTACCTCCTAAGAATGAGAATCACCGGGCTCTGTGACCCACCTCGCCATGACAAGAGAAGAGAAGGGGGTCAGAAGAGCTGCAGGGGCTACTGCATCGGCTGCATTTACATACAGGTCAAAGAGAGTGAGTGGCACAGCAGAGCACCTTGGGACACCGACTCCTACGCTCCTGACCAGAGCATCAGGGCAGTAGGCTATACTTTCCAGTGCAGTCACCCGGTTGCTGCGTTGTGGCAGGAAGGACGTGCATGCTAAGACATCAAGATCGCATTTTGCCAGCCTCGATTGCACATTTTGATTGCGTACATTTTATACATAATTTTTGACAGTGGGCGCTTTACGTCTAATATCAGTGTTTGTGTGCACCTTATGCGAGCAACAGCTGTGATGGAGAAGATAAATTAGTTCCACCCACACCTGAGATTTCAGGAGACACTGTAAACACCCATGAAATGCTGTGGGCTGATCAAGAATGCTACATATCCCCTTGCGACAACGCGTGATGGGAGCTCACTTAAAAAACGCCAATGGCTGACGAGGTTTGACACAAAGCCCCAATCTAAATATTTTGTTTGTTGCATGCTGTTTGAACATTATGTGTATTGTTGTGTTGGTTGTGTTCCAACGTGAGGGCTTTCCACACAACTAAAGCTGTCAGTAATTATTCTTTAAATCTGTTTTCTGACAAGGGAGCAGTCCTACGTCATTGACAGCCACGTTTCCAATACAGAGACTAATGTACAATCTGCCTAGTTAGAGCTTTAGAAATGAGAAAGGCCGCAGGGTTTATAGAGATGAGATACACACAGTGCAATAAATTCCTGGGACATTAATAAGTAAATGGGATGTAAGCAAATCGATAACAAAACTGTAACTGCATGAAAAGTCTAAACCTGACAGAACCATAAAGATTCTTGCCATTGTGTTATTGGAATTTTCTTCAAATCTGAGCCCCAGGGTGCATTCATGTGTTTTTATTGCTGTTGTTAGAAGCTCTTGCCTCAGGCCAAGTTCTTGAAAAGGCAGAGGATGTGCTTGGAACGAACATTTTTACACTTTACAAAAGAAAAACAATGCAAGGCAATAAAAACGAAATGGTCAACTTTATCGGATGTAAAAAGAAGTAAGAAATGTAAGGGTAAAGTGGACAGCATGATGGCGCAAGAGAGGGAATAGATGGAGATGGAGGCGAGAAAGAGATGGTTTGATGACAGAGAATGGGTTAAAGTTACCAAAGTAAAGGTCAGAGATTGGGTGAGGATTAGATTGCCTGGGATTGGTAGAAGATTCTCTGAGCTGATACGGCATGTGAAGCTGTTCAAGAATGTAATTAAGACAATGGATACCAGGGTGTGAAATCTTAAAAGAGTTATAGGGGTAGACTATGGGGTGGCTGGCAAGGTGAAAGAAAGGACAGAGGAACATGTAAGTGGGTGGAAGGACGCTGAGAGTAATGTGTGAGTGTGAGATGGAGTTTTAGGAAGGTGATGCTTCCGAAGTATTTCGACAATTATGTTCATGCTACTGCACCCTGTGAATTCTATTTCTTCATCAGGGCCGTGCTTATATTTTCAGTGCCTATCTCATCCTTATCCTGTGTATGTACTGTATTTCAATTAGGTTTTTAAGTTTTGTTTTTTTGTTTTTAGGATATTTTTTTTTAATATTCCGTCTACCCTGTCTGTTACTTGGTAGAATTGTTTTTATTTTTATATGAGAGGACGGTGTGGGGTTGCTGGTATTTGTATTCTGTAGGCATGCTGTGTTATTTCTATCTATGTAGAATGTCAGCTTGGAGTATTCCACTGGAATCTCTACATGTGTATGTTCCATTGGAACGTATTGTTATGAAAAAGGAACTGCAGCCGGAACTTGATGGATGGCTGGAATGTCTCTCCTGTGACTTATGCTTAATAAACTTTATATATAACTATACTATGCTGACAATTCATCTTCATTCAAATAAGAATCCACTTTGTTACAGTTTAGCGTCGGGTTAGTGTTTCAAAATTAATGCCAACCCGACGCTAAACCTTTGTGAATCTGAGCCCAATGCTAATACCAATCAGCGTTGGTTTGTTAATCCCCAAATATGTTTACATCAGGTTAGTATTACAAAAGTAACGCTAACCCAACTTTAAACCTTTGTGAATATGGGCACAGGTGTCAAAAATATGGGCCACAGGACTGGGTAAGAACCCTCAGAGACCAAATACCAACAGATGAAACAAGTAACTTGGTTCAATAAAGCTCTCTATGACGAAAGGAAAAACCTTAGAATCTTGGAGAAACATTGGAGACAATCTCCATCCACCTCCAATGTCTCTCTTTTACGTTCAGCAAGATCCAAATACCACAAGCACATCTTCCATGAAAAAGCATCACATTTCAGATCCCTCCTCGACTCAGTTAAAAACAGACCCAAAAAACTTTTCGACCTCATCAAAAACCAAAACTGTTCTCCCCAAACCATCAAACCTAAGGATGCTTCAAAGAAAGCAACTGAATTCGCTATATTCTTTGATGAAAAGGTCAAATCACTGGTGGATCAGGTCACCCACCCCACCCCCATTGAGGAGCGAAAATCCTTAGTCACTTGGCAGAACTTTGCCGCCATCTCGGAAGATGACCTTCTCAAATGCATCCTCGAAACCAAACCCTCCAACCATTCTTCTGACCCCATACCTAGTGTTATCACCATTGATTTCTATATCAATACTCTCTCTTATTGGACCAGGCTAGTTAATCTCTTCTTCAGTCAAGGATCCCTCCCAGCTGTCATCAAAATAGGACAGGTTACCCCCCTTCTAAAAAAACCTCCGCAGATGCAAACAACCTCAATAACTTCCGCCCCATCACCAATCTCCCTTTTCTTTCAAAGATCACAGAAAAAGGTGTTGCAAAACAACTTTCCCAACACATTATGGACAATAATCTCCTTGACGTGTTCCAGTCTGGCTTTATTCAAAATTGCAGCACTGAAACAGCCCTGCTGCGAGTGATAGATGATGCGCTGCATATACTCGATTCAGGGGAATCGTGCCTTCTGATTCTTCTTGTCCTATCTGCAGCCTTTGACACTGTTAATCACAACACCCTCCTTAACACTCTTCAACAGAGAATCGGCATGGAAGGCACAGTGCTTAAATGGTTTGCCTCATTCCTCTCGGACAGATCCCAAATGATCAAGATTGCGCACAGTCTCTCGTCTCCACTGGTGATTGGTCAAGGCGTCCCTCAAGGTTCCATCCTTGCACCTACTCTGTTTAATCTCTATCTGGAACCATTAGGGAACCTCCTAAGCAAATCTGGAATACTCTACCATCGCTATGCAGATGACACCCAAATCTACCTCAAGGTGTCTTCCTCTCAAGATCTCTCACTACTCAACTCCATTCACAGCTGGATGTTAGTTCACCAACTCATTCTCAATCCCTCCAAAACTGAATTCCTCCTCCTATCTACCTCTCTCTCCCCGCCTCCTGTTCAATCCTGGATGGATCAGCTGAATTTACTCAACAGTAAAGCCATCATTGTCGACTGCGCTAAATCCCTAGGTGTCATACTTGACAAAAGACTCATCCTAATCTCACACATCAACTCCATTGCCAAGAACGCACGTTATCAGCTGCGACTTCTATGGGGGATTTGTCGGTTCTTCCTGGAGAAAGTGCTAAAAACCTTGGTCCATTCGCTAGTTCTCTCTAGACTGGATTATTGTAATTCTCTTCTGACTGGCCTTCCCAAATCTCACCTCTCCCCCTTTAAATCCTTCCTCCATTCAGCAGCTCGCTTCATTTCAGGGTCCAAACGAAGTGACCACATTACTCCTATCCTGTCTTCTCTCCGATGACTTCCCATCAAGGCTAGAGCTATTTACAAAACGGCTTGCATCACCCACAAAGCCTTGCACTCTTCCTCCCCTCGCTATCTGGCGAATAAACTGAAATTGTCCGGAGGCTTGAGACCTTCTCGGAATGCGGAAACGTTCCTGCTTGAGCCTCCCTCCTTCAAAAGGGAAAAATTGATTGCTCAATCGTTAACAGGTAATGCGGTGAGAATCTGGAAATCGCTTCCTCCTTTGCTCTGTGCCACCACCTCCATCCGGATCTTCAAAGCGGACCTCAAATCTCTTCTATTCCAAAGACACTTTCAGAACTAATTCCTTTATTCTCAGACCCCGCCAGGAAGTTCGTTAGTCATTGTAAATTTGTTATATTTATTTATTTTTTATACATTCCTTGCTTGCTGTGTTTGATATTGTGTTCCTCTTGCCTGCTGTGTTTGATTCTGTGTCCTGCTATTTTTGTATGTTCTATTTTGTAACATTTCTCTCATGTAACATAACTTGTTCTATTGTACAGGGCTCTGACACCTTCGGGTAAAGTCCGCGCTTTATAAAAATGCATAAATAAATAAATAAGTAACGACCAGTTACAACATGTGAACAATTTGATACCAGTTAATGCTGCTGTAATCTGTTAAAACGAATAAGGACCAGTTAAACCCACTAGGAACCATTGGAAATGAGTGAGGAGCAGTTAAAGCCACTAATCAAAGAGACATGTTCAACAGCTTGTAGTATTTTTTGGCAATGGGCACGTAGTGAGGCTACAAGCGATGCACTGTACCATTACTCATACACACAAGGTCTATTACATGCAGCTTGCAGTCTTAGGCCACATCCTGTACTCAGAAGCACTGCCCATAGTGCCCCCGTAGAGCTTTGTCAGCTTCTTGTGACTAGACACAGTGGCTGGTACAGTTTTACAACACATGCCTTTACCACGCATCATTTACTATGCATGTCTTTATCACGCTTATGCCTTTACCACGCATGCCTTTACAATGCATAAGCTTTTAGCACGCATGCTTTTAACTTGCAAGTTAAGTAGTTAAGGTAAGTTAAACCTATATATATATATATATATATATATATATATATATATATATATATATATATATATTATCTACTGGCGGTCGCCAGTAGATAGTTATAGTTAGGACCGTGTTTCCATAGGAAATCTCAAAAATTCTATTTTGAATAACTTTGGCGCCGGTTGACGTATCTTCGCGAAATTTTCAAAACTAATGGGGTGCTCCGCTCAGCTCCTACCCTGAAAGTCTCGGGGTGATGCGTCAAGCGGGGGCCGAGAAAAAAGGGGGGTCCCAAAACACGTTTTCCCCATGCATTTTTCCATAGGACCTTTAGTCGAAGGTACAGCCCGAACGGCTGAACAGAATTACTTGAAATTTGGCAGAGAGGTAGTCCTCAGGTCAGGGAAGTGCCTTTTGCAGGTCTGGTGTCAATCTGTTCAGTATTTCCTGAGAAAATAGCATTTAAAAGCATATAAATATCTATACGCGTGCACCGTGCGCGAGCGAAATTCTGATTGGTTGTTAGATGTCAGTCAACATTCGAATCGGTCGAAATCAGGAAGTGTCGGCCGCCATTTTGTCTCTCGCACTGAAAAGGAAAGGTGGAAAAAAGCTGGAAAACGTGAAAAGGGGGCAGGGAAGAGCGTTCCTGACCCCCTAGCCTTTGTCAGGGGGTAACAGAAGGACCCCCATGGGTGAAATAAACATTTTATTTTTTTTTATAAAAATCGCGGGGTGCGCGCACGGTGTGCGCACGGTGCACGGTGTCCAACGCGCGCGCGCAGTGCGCGCACGGTGAAAAACCTTAAAAAAAAATATATATTAATAAATACATAACTTAGCATTTAAAAATCCGTACAAATTCACTTAAAAAACCATAGGTTTCACACACGTTATAGTTAGGAATTAGCATTTAAAAAACCTTGCAAATTCACTTAAAAAACCATAGGTTTCACACAGGTTATAGTTAGGTGGACATTTCACTCGTAAAAAACCAATGAAATTCCCCTGTTATAGTTAGTTCAGATAACTATAACTCGCGCGACCGCCACTCTATCACAAGGATGATGTCATCAGTGATGTCATGAGTGATGCCACTGACCATGTCATGAGTGAAGTAATATGTGACGTCATGAGCAGTGGATTTCGGGCGCGCGAGTTATAGTTATCTGAACTAACTATAACGGGGGAATTTCATTGGTTTTTTACGAGTGAAATGTCCACCTAACTATAACCTGTGTGAAACCTATGGTTTTTTAAGAGAATATATATATATATATATATATATATATATATATATATATATATATATATATATATATATATTCACTGAAAATCATCAGTGATGTCATAAATCATGTCATGAGGGATATAATATGTAAGGTCAGAAACAGTGCATGGTGGGGGCGGAGGTTATAGTTAGCCCTGCTAACTATAACTGGTGATTTTCTGTGTTTTTTGTTTAGCTTAAAAAGTTATGTTGGTACTAACATACTCACCTACTTATAGCATTACTTTAACCTTTGTTTTTTCCAGTTAAATTCTTAGTTTTTTTTTAAAACCAGATCTTTTTATCACATCTAACTATAACGTCACTTTAACTTTTGGTTTTTTGAGTGAATTTCTATTTTTTTTTAACCTAAAATAGCATTTTATTACCATATGTGGAGCCAACCACCACAATGCACGGGCTTTGGCCGTGTTAGGCAGGAGGTTGGTTGCATGGCATGACCTGCTCTCAGACACTGCACTCAACCCCTCTCAGTCAAGCAACCCCATGCCGCAACCTGTGTTCGGCAAACCCCCCGACAGAGGAGTGGGGTGCACAGCCCCCTCCTAAGACACTTTTAGCCCTGGGCATCCCAGGCCCTTTGTTTTCAAAAAGGGGAGCAGTTCACACAACCCCCCTTTTTAAAGCCAGTACTGTCCCTGGGACACCATCCCTTGGCAAAAAATATATTATTAGTGGAGGGAGATGAGTGGTCCCCCTGCCCAAGCCATAAAAGACCCTGGGAAAACCACTTTTCAGGGTCAAATACATTAACATTAGGGGAGGGAGGCATTTAACCCCACTCCCCTAGCCCAAATGGGCCTTGAGGATCCAATCCCCTGTGGCAATACGTTAATTGTAGAGGAGGGGGCACATAGTCCCCCTCTCCAAGGCTTAGGAGGCTCTGGGGACCTCATTCCCTGGGGTCAAATACTTGATGGGTGCATGCCCCCCCTCTCTAGCCCAAATGGGCCCTAGGACCCCAGTCCCTGAGGCCATATTTTAATTATAGGGGAGGAGGGTATGAGGCACCCCTCACCGAGGCTTAAGAGGCTGCAGGGACCCCATCCCTCAGGGTCATATTTAAAATATAGGAGTGGAGGAGAGAGTGTCTACCCCTCCCCAAGCCTTAAGAGGCCCCAGGAACACCATTTTCTGGGCCAAATACCATTTATTTGGGGGAGAGGGCATTTAGCACTGCCTGCCAAACCCAAAGGGCCCTGGGTACCCCACCCCTCGGGCCATATCTTACTTTAAGGAGAGGCGAACACATGGCCCCCCTCCCTGAAGCCTTAAAAGGACCCCATCCTCCAAGGCCAATTACCATCATTAAGGGGAGGGAGCCATGCTGCACCTTTGGCTGAGCCCTATTAGTCCCCAGGAACCCCACCCCCAGGGCAAAATGCAATTAATATGGTGAGGAGGCTGTGCAGCCCCCATCCCCAAGCCTCAATGGGTCATGGGGTCTCCATCCCCCTGTGCCAAATGCAATTAAAAAGGGGACGGGCATGCAACCCCCTCCTTAACCCTCTTTGGCCCTGAGAACCCCATCTGCTGGGGCCAGAGGTGGGTGCCCTGGGGCCTACCTGGGGCACCCACCAATCAGCCTCATGCTGGGTGAAGCAAGGGGAGTCCCAGAGCCTATGTTGCCCCAGCCAGCTCTCCACATGGTGCGGAATTGCTCCCACCTGGAGGGAGCAGTAAATTATGCTCTCTACCTCTGGACAGGAGCAATATCATGCAAAAGTGCGGGGAGCAAAACAGCAGGGCCAATCAGAAGGCTCTTTATTTTAAAACTGGGTTTGAGGGACTCTTATGAGAGTCCTTTGAATCCAACTATCCAGATATACAAATATTTTTTAACCTTCATTTCTCAACAACCTCTGAACGGATTTACACCAAATCACAAAATGCACAATCGAAAGACCAAGATCTAGTTTCTTGCCAAATTTGGTGTAGTTCATTTCAGCAGTTTTTGGGATAGTGCCTCTTAAAGAACATTTATGGAAAATGCATGAGGTTTTGAATATAGAGACCCTCTTGACGGATCATCCCAACACTAGGCAAACTAGTTTAAAAACCCCACTATTTGGGGAAGTGTTGTAAAGATTTGTCAAACAGTGCCAAAGTAATTGGGAATACAAAAAACATATCCTATGGCAACACCACCGCCACCAGGAAATTCACCTGTTATAGTTATAGTTATCACAAATAACTATAACTCGTTCCATAAGGTAACTATAACCTGCGCCTTCACAATGCATTGCTAATTACCCCACAAATTACCCCACTCATGACATCTTTGATAACATCATTGATAATATTTATGTAATATTTGCAGTAACACTTTTTATGAAAAAAACTGTGCATGGCGGGGCGCGAGTTATATTTATCACACTATACCATAAAGCTACCCTTCCAGAACTCTATATTATATATATATAAACTCTCGCCTGAGTACATTAACTATAATGCACCCTTAAGATTCACTGCTTATACCCGTTCATAATACATCAGTAATACTTGTGAAATCATAGTATCGATAACAACACTTATGACGTGAAATTACAAAAATTTGTGAGAGTTATAGTTTCTGACTAACCAGTTGAGAACACACAGTATTGAGGTGCGCAAGTTATAGTAGTTTGAAGGTTGTGCGTAAATTATACATTTATGGTATAACTTTAGAATTTCTAATGTCTGTTTAGTTTAAGGTAGATCTGTACAGAAAGATGAAAAACTGTTTTTCTAACTATAACTAAGCTTTAACCTCTGGGTTTCTTTTAATTTCAATTGTTTTTATTTTTTAAAGTTTAAGTGTTTTAAATCTCAGAGTGAAGTGACATTGAGTGGAGGTTTGTTAAGTGGAGGGTCATAGAGTACATCGGAGGAGCGAATAGTGTTGTATAGTAGAGTGTCACAGAGTGGAGTGGCGTAGAGTGAAGGGGTGTACAGTGGAATAGCTTACAATGGAGTGGCATAGAGTGGCGTGGCGTATAGTAGATTAGCATAGAGTGGAGTCGAGAATAGTAGAGTGCTATAAAGTGGAGTGGCAGAGAGTGGAATAGCATAGAGTGAAGTGGGGTACACTGGAGTGCTGTACAGTGTAATACAATAGAGTGGAGCCACCTTGAGTGGTGTAGAGTTGAGTTGTGTAGAGTCCAATGGCATAGAGAGGAGTGGCATAGAGTGGAGTTGCGTACAGTGGAGAGGAGTACAAAAAAAAGCATAGAGTTGAATAGCGTACAGTGGAGTGGCGAAGAGGGGAGTGACGTAGAGTGGAATGGCATTGATTTGAGTGGAGTGGTACAGAGTGAACTGGAATGGAGTGGAGTGGCATAGAGAGGTGTGGTGTAGAGTGCAGTGGTGTAGAGTGGAATAGCGTAGACTGGAGTGGCTTACATTGTTGTGATGAAGAGGATTAACATAGAGTGGAATAGCGTAGAGTGGAAAGGCATACATACGAGAGTGGCATGGTGTGGAGTGGCATTGAGTTGAGTAGCGTACAATGTAATAGCATGAAGTGGCATACAGTAGAGGGGCTTAGAGTGACATGCAGTCAAGTGACATAAATTAGAATAGTGTAGAGTAGAGTGGTGTACAGTAGAGTAGTGTAGAGTGGTTGGTGTAGAGTGGAGTGACATGCATTCGCAAAGAGTGGAGTGGCACAGAATGCAGTGGCGCAGAGTGGAGTGGAATAGTCTACAGTCGAGTAGCACAGACTGGCGTAGAGGGGAATAGCGCAGAGTGGAGTGGCTAAAGTGGAGCTGCATACAGTAGAGTGGCATATAGTAGATGCCACATAGTAGAATGGTTTAGAGTGGAGTGTTGTAGAGCAGAGTGGTGTAGAGTGGAATGGCATAGAGTGGAGTAGTGTAGAGTGGAATGGCATAAAGTGAAGTGGTGTAGAGTTGCATAGATTCAAGTGGCATAGAGTGAAGTGGCATGCAGGAGAGTGGCGTAGAGTGAAGTGGAATAGTGTGGAGTGGAGTGGGGTACAGTGGTGTGACATAGAGTGAAATGGAATAGAGTAGAGTTAAGTGCCATAGAATGGAGTGGTGTAAAGTGGAGTGGCATAGAGTGGAGTGGCACAAAGTGGAGTGGGGTAGAGTGCAATGGCGGAGAATGGAATAGAATAGACTGGAGTGGTGTAGAGTGGAGGAGCATGGAGTGGAGTGGTGTAGCGTGGAATAGCATAGAGTAGAGTGGTGTACAGTAGACCAGCATAGTGTAGAGTGGAAAAGCATAGAGTGGAGTGATGTACAGTAGAGTAGTGCAGAGTGGAGTGGAGTAGAGTTGAATATCATAGAGTGAAGTGGCATAGACTAGAGTAGAGTTGAGTTCCATAGAGTGGAATAGCATGGAGAAGTGTGGCTCACTGGTTAGAGTAGGCAGACCTGGAAGCAGAGGTCAGCCTGGGACCAGGGTTCAATTCCCGGCTCGGCTGGGTCTTGAGTCCATAAATTGTCCATGGACTCGATAATTCTCGCTCCAGTGCATACTCGATTCATGGGTTCACACTCTGCGACTCTGGGCAATAGCTTGCTTAATCTCCACAATGGCCCCTCGCAGCGGGATGCCTGGCTTTCACCTTGTGGATGCCCTGCTGGGTTATCTCACAGGGGAATACCAGGACGGGTTCCCTAAGCAAGCGCTTAGAGACCGGTTGGTGATTTGCGCTATATAAATATCTGTACATTTACATTTACATAGAGTAGAGTGACGTAGAGTTGAATATCATAGAGTGGAGTGGCGTAGACTAGCATAGAGTTGAGTGTCGCGGAGTGGCCTAGAGTGGAGTGGCATAGAGTGAAATGGTGTACAATGATGCAGCGTAGAGTGGAATATCATAGAGTAGAGTGGAATAAGAGAAAGAGAGGAGTAGCGTAGAGTCGAGTGGAGTAGAGTTGAGTAGTGTACAGTGGAATAGAGTGGAGTGGCATAGAGTGGAGTTGCATAGAGTGGACTAGTGTAGATTGGAGTGGTGTAGAGTGGTGAGGCATAGAGTGGAATCACGTAGAATAGCACAGAGTGAAGTGCCATTGAGTGGAGCGGTGTCAAGTGGAGTGTAGAATTAAAATGGAGTGGCGTAGAGAGGAGTGGCGTGGAGAAGAGTGGCATACAGTGGAATAGCATTGAGTGGAGTGGCATAGAGTGGAGTATATATATGTATATATATGTATATATATGTATATATATGTATATATATATATATATATATATATATATATATATATATATACATATATTCATCAAAAGAGCTCTGTTTAATAACAACAATACACACCACAGCTCTGCTGCTTTCTCAAGCGTGATGCGTGATTAAATTAAATGCAACAATAGTACTCAACTCATTTCTGAGCCCTTGGCTCCTTGTTAATGAGTGAAGTGACCGCCCACTCTTTCCAGTTTAAAATACACCACATGATTTTCAATAGACATAAACAAAGTAAAACAAAGCTTATACAGGTTTTACCACAAAGTTGTTACACAGTTTCAAATTTCATTTACATAGCAGCTGAGTGCAAAAGATGTTGTTTTATACTTCAAAATAGAAAAAATAAATCATGTATTTTTTCAGTCTCCAAAAGACAGTACAAATGAACAAGATTATATTTAAAAACGTGATAATCACTATATCGAATACATTTCAAACATTTCAATCTTTATGCTACATCGCTAAACTTCATTGGATAATCACAAAATCTTTACATGAGTTAATGCAATTTTGCCCCAGTGGGCATATTCAACCTCTGCAACTCTGTAGAGTTTTGTTTTAATGATTTAATGTCACCTTGTTGAATTTTAAATGCAATTCTGCCCCAGTGGGGTTATAGTGAAATGCAATGTTTTCAGCTATTTTCAAGCTCACAGAAATCTCCTAATATCGTCAATATTCACGTTATTTCTAATAAAAATCAAACGTCTAACATGTTAAACCTTGCCGGCTTGTAATTTTCCATTTACCATCTCTACCTCTGCTAGTTGGTTTCAGGCATCTCAGACTTTCAAGTGAAATTTAGATACTATTAACTCTTTTGCATCTCGTTTTCTTCTAGTGGTACCCCATGTGTCTGTAAAAAATAAAACAAAATTTCATTAAAAAACACATCTCATAATGTTAAACCATAGTTTATAGTTATGAGGTAGCAATTTCACAGATATACTCATGCTTATCTTGTTCCATAATTACGCTAAATGTACGGCTAATTCCTCATCGAAGTTGTGGCCTGAGGGGAATAGGGTGTTGTATTTAATGATTAGTCTGGATTCCAGACGTCTCAATTCTTGTATCATATTTCCACCTCTTTCTCAAATTTGTATCCTCTCTAGAACACAACATGATACCAGTCTTGTGTTCTGATCATAAAATGTTTTGAAATGTCTCGCTATGGGATACTGTTTGTCTTTTTTAATTATTGCTCTCAAGTGTTCTAAAATTATTATATTTTCTTTGTGTATGGTGCTGCCAATGTAATATTTGTCACTTGAGCACCATAGTGCATAAATAACATGGTCAGAGTTGCAAGTAAGGTGTTTGGCATCTTAAATGGTTTTACGTTTTCTGATAACTTTATACATATTACATTGTAGCTCTTTCTGCAGGCTTTGCAAGTCCCATATTTATAGAATCCTTGTATGTTATTTCTTTCATTCACTGGTGTTGTCAGGCTTTGGCATAGTGTGTCTTTTAGTGACTTGGCTTTTTTAAAAGTGACTTGTGGATTACTTTCTATAGCTTTTGCTCACTCCGGGTATGTTTTTAGGACTTTCCAGAACTTTTTTTTTCCACCTTTCATTTCCCATGCCTGACTATGAAACCGCATAATGAATCTGATTGTGTTGTCATCTATATGACTTTTGGCAGTCGGGTTAGAAGTTCAGTTCTCTCCTGTCTATTCACATTATCACAAGCTTGTTTGATGACTTTCTTTGAGTAGCCTCTGGCTATGATTCTGTCTGTAATAATTTGCTTCTCTTTTTGAAATCCCTCATGGGAGCTACAGTTTCTTTTCACTCTTAGCAATTCACCAAAAGGGATACTTTGTATCAAACTTTTGGGGTGACAGCTTTGCACATGCAATAGACTATTTCCTGCCGTTTCTTTGTGGAAAAGGTTACTTTCCAATTTGCTCCCCCTCACAATTAATCTTAGATCTAAGAAGTCTATGGTGATTTTGTGAATGTGACTACTGAATGTGAGGTTCAATGTGTTGTAATTTAGAATATTGAAAAAATAATGTGCTTTGTCCAATCCCCCTTTCCATATGCAGAAAATGTCACCAATGTAGCGTGCCCACATGACAACATACTTCTCAAAGTAGTCAATGTTGCTAGTGACCTACTCCTCCCACCAGCCCAGGTACAACCTGGCAAAGATGGGGGCGAAGCAGGTCCCATTCGCTGTTGCCTGTATTTGCCTGTAAATCTGTTTGTTGAAAGTAAAAATGTTGTCAGGCATATGTACTTCTTGTCCAAAAGCATTTATATATGGAACAACTATGAGAGTGATCTAGCTCTCAAAAAGTGATGGCTAGCGTTTATCCCCAATTCGTGCTGGATATATGTGTATTAACATCTAAACACATGAATGTGTAGTTGTATTACCAAACAATTTCATTTATCAATACTAAAAAGTCACCCGTGTATTTCATATACGACTGGAGTGCTTGTACAAATAGCTGCAGGAAAAAATTAAACATATCTTGAAGTTGTTTCGAGTGTGCTTTCCCTTGATGATACAATTGGTGTGCCTGGTGGATTGACACTGTCTTTGTGTAATTTGGGCAAGAGATATAATGCAAGCAATGTTGGAAATTTGCATGTGAGGAATTGGTACTCATCCCACTCTCAAAGATTCCTGTCTCTACATTCAACCAACTGCTCTCGATAGTTTTTGTTAGCAATTTCATATTCTTATCTCATCGTTAACTCGTATTTTTCTATGTCACTCAATTGTCTATGACCCTCACTCAAATACATTTATCTAGGGAGTATCACCATATTGCAACCTTTGTCAGATTTTTTATTACAATACACTCATTACTTTTCAATTCATTGATAGCTCTCCATTGTGAATAATTGAGGTTGCTTTTAATAAAACCTTTTTTGTGTGATTTTCTTAAATTCATTATAAACCCCTCTCTCAAAGGTATCAATGGCATTATTAGCTAACTCTGGCATGAACATTGATTTATGTAAAACCACTGAAACAACTAAGATTCATCTCAATGTCATCATTAATCAAGTTTAGAAAGGTATCAGAGTTGAATTTGGTGTCCCCCTCTAGTTCATGTATGGTGTGTAAAATATCAATATGACTAATTTTTAAATTGATAGTTCTTCCGAATGCAAACCATTTTTTAAATGTCCATTTACAAGTAAAATGAAACAAGTCAATACTGCTCTGTGTGTAATCAAAACCTGCTGTTGGACAAAATGATGGGCCCAGAAATAATACCTCTACTGCAATAGTAAAAACGGTATTAGAGAGATTTACCACAGTTTTTTTTTTATCCATTACTTTGCCGATTTTTACCCTCTTGTTTGTACTCTTACTGGGCTTTCTGTTTTGTATTTTTCTTTGTATTTATATATATATATATATATGCTGCTCCAAGGTTGCCCAATCGATGAGAAGCACTCCTCTGCCAAGAACAGCTTCAAGCTTTATTCGGCACAGTCAGCTCGGGCACACCGATTTTCTTAACAGCTCATTGCGTGTAGTCTGAAGCGTTTCGTGTTCTTCTTCAGAGACATTGTAGCAATGAAATGATGCGCGTTCTGGCCATGCCCCTTTTAACCGGATTACACACCCTTGGATGGGCTGCTTAGATGAGACTGTGCATGCTGGGCACTGTGGTTCGAAAATGCGCCAGTGTTACTGATAATTGGAATTTGAATTTGAATGAGTACTTGAAAAGCGCAACTGTCACTCCGCAAGGAGTATCCTGGCGCTGGATTGGAGGTGAGAATGAGCCATATGAAAATTAGATAAGAGCTAGACAAGATTCATCAGAAGCACTAAAAACCCAGGTTTTCAGAGCCTTCCTAAATACAGATCATGAATTGCATAGCCTAAGATGGGAAGGGAGCAAATTCCAGGCATTGGCACCAAGGTGAGCCGCGGTCTTACCTCCTTTCAATTTGTATCTAAAGCTGGGAAGTATAAGCAAATTTGTTGAGGAAGACCTAAGAGGTCTTATTGTAGTGTAGAGTGATCCTGAATAGATTACAGGATTGGGCGGAGGAACAGGCAGTGATAAGTGACTTGCAATACGGGTTCCGCAAAAAGCTAGGTACAATAGAGCAGGGCCTTAACCTTAACATTTTAATGAATAAATATATCAAAGCCAAAAAAGGCCCACTATACATGGCATTCGTTGACTTATCGTCAGCGTTTGACTGTGTAATCCACAACAAACTATGGCTCATACTTGAGGAGATGGGTGTGGAAGCGGTTTTGATCTCTTATCTAAGGCAGTTATATCAAGGGGCCAAGTCGCAGGTTCGCCTCGGGGTAAGGGGGGAATGCACTAGACACTTTAAAGTGAGGCGTGGTGTGAGACAGGGCTGCGTCCTTGCTCCATTTCTTTTTACATTATATATAAATAGTTTGGAAAAGGTTTTAATACAGGAATGCAGGGATTTACCAGTAGTTGCTAAACGACCTATCCCTGCCTTACTATATGCAGACGACGCGGTCTTGATGGCACGCACCTCACAGGGTTTACAAAGGGTTGTAGACAGTTTTGCAAATTTTATGTCTGAGAGGGGCTTAACCATTAATTCATCTAAGACACTTATAATGAATTGTGGGACAAGATGCATAAAGCCCCAGACTATTTTTATTGATAAAAAACGGACTGAAAGTACTAAAACTTTTTCCTACCTTGGTATTTTATTTGAACGTACGGGTTCCTGGGTGGAGGCGGTTAAAACAAGAAGGTTACTGTTTACACGAACCCTGACTGCCCTATCTAATTTTAGTAGGAAAATGGGCAGACGCTCAACGGTGGAACTACTAAAGATATATATAAAGCTAAATGTGTCACTGTAGCCACATATGGAGCGGGTGTATGGGGATACATGGATGTAAACCCCATCCAGGTAGCTGAGAACATTTTTTTAAGGTTTTTACTGATGGTCCCAAATAGCACTTCCTCTTATATTTGCCACACAGAATTAGGGTTGACATATTTGGAAGACATCATAAAGATTCAACCGATTCTGATGTGGCATAGGGTTTGGACAACAGAGGAGATGAAACTTAACCGCCTGATTATCACAGACTGTATGGGTTTAGATGGAGTGAGACAAGTTAAATGGTTGCTTTATGTCAAAACATTTCTATATAATTTGGGCCACCAAGAATTTTATGATGAACCTTTTACTATGCTCAGAATAACAAGGAAGGACCTCAAGAAAGAGTCCTTAAGCTTTCTGGGAGAACAGAGGCTATGTATAGAAATTAACAAAAAAACGGTCCAGGCGCATAACCTCATTTTAACATCCTTAAAATTGCAACCATACATAGACCTGACAGTATGCGACTATGATAAATTTCTCTTAATACGATTTCGCCTAGGCATTTTACATAGACTAATAAGCTTTCCCATTGCCAATGATTGGACAAAAGAACTGTGTAATTGTCCATGTGATGACATGTCAGGACAATCGACCATTCACGTGGTATTCTTCTGTAAATTCTATTCAGCGCAGAGGAATTTATGGATCATCCCGCTGCTAAAATCACTTGGTTTGAGGCAATGTCGCCCAGCTTTTATAGTCTTACAACAGTTAGAGACAGTATTTGTGATAGCTTCTATAATAACCTTTTTAAAAAATGTTCTCAAGTGTAGGAAATCGATCCAGATGTAAGATGTAATGATATAATGTTTTTTTTTTTTTTCTTGGTTAATTGTTTTAATTAATAATGTAAATATATGAATTTAATAATTCCGATTTGTATTTTTAGAGATGTGATGCTTTGCACTTTCCTGCTATAATTTTGCACATGTAAGCACTAGCACCTTCCCCCCAAAGATGAACGTAACGCTCCTTGGATGAATTTGTCCGTTCTACTGTACCTAGTGACAATATGGGATACTACGACCTCTTCATTTTATCTTTTTTATGTACTCCAAAAACTCTTTTTATGTATTCACATGAATTAATGATGTATATGCATATGTAGAAATACTCTGTGAGTGTATTCTTTTATGGTGAGATTTTTTCACACCGAATAAAGATGATTTGATTTGATTTGTGTATGGGACAAAACGTGCCGCCAGGTATTTGGGTCCCACATTAAGCTTAGCTCTAAAAGTGATCAGGAGAATCTTAAAAAGGATTCTCTTATGCACCGGGAGCCAATGCAGACTATTCAAAGCAGCAGAGGCAGAAGATCTTCTTGGAAGTTTAAGCACTAGCTGTGCTGCTGCATGCTGCACAACCTCTAACTTCTTTAAGATGGCTTTATTAGCTCCTGCAAGGAGACTATTACAATAATCTAGGCGCGAGAGTATCAAAGCCACTGCCACAGATTTCCTTGCTGCCAAAGGGAGGAATTTTAAGAACTTTTTTAGTGATTTAATCAGGTTGAAGCATGTTCCTGCCACTGCCTTAGCATGAGGTAAGAAAGAGAGTGAGGTGTCAAATTGTACCCCCAAGTTGTTAGCAACTTCTACCACATCTAGCGGAGGAGTCGCACCTTCAGGCCACCATTTGGAAGGCTGGAAGAGGACATCTTTCCCTATCGGGAGAATTTCTGTTTTGTCCATATTGAATTTTAGCTGATTGTTCCTCATCCACTGAAGAACAGCAGTCAGACAACTTTTAAAATTAGTCTCATCGTCAACGGTAGCATTATCTATTGAGAGGATCATCTGGGTGTCGTCTGCATATGAGGTGACCTCTATCCCAAACGTTTCAATCAAAGAGATCAGTGGGGTCATGTATATATTAAATATTAAGGGGCTTAGAGAAGACCCTTGAGGAACCCCTGCTGTTAGGTTACGTTCTGTAGAGAAGAACGTACCCAGGGTAACTGCTTGTCTCCGGTTAGAGAGGAACGACTTAATCCATTACAATACCGTACCGGAGATGCCGCTGCATTCGAGACGCTTCAAAAGGATATTGTGGGAAATGGTGTCGAATGTAGGCCTGGGCGTAGTTCGCGAAGTAGCACTTCGCGAAGCTACGCAAAGTGAAGTTCGCACTATGCGAGCTACGCGTAGCACTTCGCGAACTGCGTAGTACCTTGTTCGCACTGTGCCAGATGTCGTTTTCAATGATTGCACAGTGCGGACAAGCAACCGGCACTGTGCAATCATTGAAAATGGCCTCTTGCACAGTGCGAGCTGTAGTTTTCTGCTGCTCGAGTAGATTTTTACTCGAGCTTCATCTTTCTCAACGCGAACTGGTAGTTTCTCATCGCGAGCGGTCGCGAGCATACGCGACCACTCGCAATGAGAAACCTGACCTCCTCGCGTTGGGAATCTCGCCGGGAGGTTTATTTTCCATGCTCGCGATCGCCAACTTGAAGTTGCTGATGGAGAACAAGGAAAAAGTCTCGCCGGGATGTCATTTTGCTTGCTCGCGGTTGCCAACTTGACGTTGAGGACCGCGAGCAAGCAAAAACTGACCGCAGCACTACGCAACACTACGCTACGCGTGTTCGCACTGTGCTACGTGCAGTTTGCGTAGTGCGAAGTAGCGCGAACTTCGCAAACTAAGCGAGCGTAGCGTAGTGCTTTGCCCAGGCTTAGTCGAATGCAGCCGACAAATCCAAAAGGATCAGGACCGCTTTCCTGCCTTTATCGGCAATCATTTTAAGAATATCAGATATTTCCAACAGAGCCGATTCTGTAGAGTGTTTTAGATGAAATCCAGATTGTTGTGAATGAAGGATTTAATGCTCTTCAATTAACTTAGTTGGTTCCTTATGGACAAATTTCTCTGTTATTTTTCCTAGCAGGGGAAGAAGAGAAATCGGACAAAGGTTTGAAAGTACCGACGGGTCAATATTTTGTGTCTTTTTTAACAGTTTTACCAGCGCGAGCTTCCACTCGTCTGGTGCAATGCCTGTCCTTAAGGAAGAGTTAACTATATGATTAATGATAGGATTCACTGTCTCTAGAATTTTATGAAGAATCGTCGGGGGCAGGCATCCAACGGCGAGCCTGATTTACACCTTTCTATCGCCGCAAGAGTCAGCTCAAGTGGGACTGATTCAAAAGTACCAATAGAATCAGAGCTTTTCACCGGAACAGGATCAAAAGCAAAATCCTGATTGTAGATGGGGGAGACCAGGAAATCTCTTTGAATGTTTTGAATTTTTTCCTCAAAGAATAGTAAGATACTAGCACATAATTTCTGCGAGGCAGGAAGCTCTTTCTGTTGCGCTTTAGGATTTGTATATGACTTCACTATTGAAAAAATAGTTTTCTGATCTTGCTTAGCTTCAGTTATTTTATTAGTAAAGTATTCTTTTTTAGGCAATTTAATCTGGCGAAAGTAAGACTTTCTACTCTTTTTAAACACTGTTTTTTGTTCACCATTATAAAACTTTCTCCATTGCCGCTCATGTTGTTTACAAAGCAAATACGCTTGTGCCAGTAAGGGCATAAACCAAGGGGTTTTTGAAATTTTTGGTTTCATATGCTTATTCTGCTTCTCCTGAGGGGAGAGTATATTACATACTTTAGATATCCGGGACTGAAATAGGCGTGAGTCTAGCTCTGTATTACCCGTCAAGACAGGAGTATGGGCTTGAGCCAAGGTAGCTAAATTAGGATTTCCAGCTATATGTGCCCATTTAGGCCCCTGATGGAATTCATAAGGGGACTTATCCAAATGAGACTTTTGGGGAAAACTGAGCATGAAAGGGACAAAGAAATGGTCAGACCATACCTGAGGAGATGGTTATATCATAAATGGGACTCAGTCTGCCATCGCTGTCATTAATCCTCATGGCAAATCCACAAAAGTTAATTCTCATAGTAATGGGGTGGTGCTTGCACGGTGGCAGGGCCGCCGTCTAAACGTGCTGCTCCAAGGTTGCCCAATCGATGACAAGCACTCCTCTGCCAAGAACAGCTTCGGTACAGTCAGCTCAGGCAAACCGATTTTCTTAACAGCTCATTGTGTGCAGTCTGATGCATTTCGTTTTCTTCTTCAGAGACATTGTAGCAATTAAATGATATTCCTTCTGGACACGCCCCTTTTAACTGATCACACGCCCTTGGATGGGCTGCTCACATGAGACTGTGCATGCTGGGCACTGTGGTTCGAAAATGCGCCAATGTTACTGATAATGCTTATAAGCCCCCAAATGGACCTCAGTCTGCCATCACTGTCATTAATCCTCATGGCAAATCCACAAAAGTTTGTTCTCGTGAATCAAGATCAACGTGGCCCCCACAGTAATGGGGTGGTGCTTGCTCTTCGTTTTATTTGTTTAAAATGTGCAGGCCCTGGGGTATGGAGTCCCCAGGGCCCAAAACATATTGAAAGAAGGGGGGCCACACAGCCCCCCTTCAGAGAAAGGTTTTTTTTTTAAAGCAGGCAGAGGCCCCGCCCCCTCCCTGCACCATTCTGCAAACGCGCCCCAGACGCGTTCTAAGTTGGGGAATTAAGTCCCCTTGAATACCAAGTTGGTCCACAAGTACCTGGTGGGCCAACTAGCCCACCAGATACCTCCAGTAAGCGCCACACAGCTGAATTGCAGAGAGGTGGTCCGAGGCCACGCCCCTTTTCACACCACTCTGCAAACGCGCCTCTTGGCACACTGCTGGTGGGGCGATGAGGTCCTCTTGTGTCCTGAGGACCTCAGGACACACGTGGAATTCATCCCCCGAGCAGCAGTACGCCAGGAGGCGTGTTTGCAGAGTGGTGTAAAAAGGGGTGCGGCCTCGGACCACTCTCAGCAATCTGTTTGTATGGGGCTTACTGGAGGTAACAGGAGGGTTAGTTGGCCCTCAAGGATGTCCTTGGGGGCCAATTACCCCTCTTGTTACCTTCAGTAAGTCACACACAGTAGGATCATTGAGATGTCTTCAGAGGCCATGCACCCTTTCACCACCACTCTGCAAACGCACCACCTGGCAGACTACGGGATGGGGATGAAGTCCACTTTACTCCTGAGGGACTTTTGGGGCCAAGAAGCCCCTCTGGTACCTCATGTAAATCCTACACAGCGGAATTCCTGAGCACTGGTCGGAGGCCCAGTACCCTTTCTCCACCACTCTTCAAACGCGACTACAATTCAAAGAAGTGTTTGTAATATAATAGGTTTCACATTTGAGAGAGTTAGAGCTATTGATGTTGTAAATGTAAAAAATTTTTACTAATGTTTTTTGGAGTGGAATGGATGTAAGTTGTGTGTAGTGGAATTATGTGGTATGTTGTGCAGTGAAATTATGTGGA
This sequence comes from Triturus cristatus, assembly GCF_964204655.1. Taxonomy (NCBI): domain Eukaryota; kingdom Metazoa; phylum Chordata; class Amphibia; order Caudata; family Salamandridae; genus Triturus; species Triturus cristatus. The sequence continues at coordinate 960,409,338 of NC_140592.1, forward strand.
TAGAAAGTATGTGGTATTTAGTGTGTAGGAATTATGTAGAGTGGGATTATGTGTTATGGAGAGTAATTATGTGGTATAGTAGTCTGTGTCCTAGTTTCTATAGAAGCTTAACTATGAACTCAGTGAGACAAAAAAAGAAGTAATCACTGAGGTGCACTTGTGGACCAAGTCAGAGGTATGAGCAGGGCCACTGGAATTATGCGACTGTTTGGCTGAACTAACTTTCGCACAATTATAAATTTTCTGCATTAACCACATAATTCATCATCTGGTCTCTAATCAACAGATGTGAACAAAAAAAGCCTTGTTTCTAGCTTAAATGGCTCAAATGTTACCAAAAATGTGGCAACGAGTGTTACAGTGTGGTGAAAGGCCTTTTGCACACCTAGAATGGTCAACTGTTACTTATTGCTAAATGTGGGTGTTAAATTGGTACTAATGGTGTGCAACCCACTCTTGCTTCCTTCCGTGCCTCTCTTGCCTCTTTCTGCAATTCTGTTGCTTCTTTCTGCACATTTCTTTTTCTGCACTCCTCTTGCCTCTTTTTGCAAATCTCTTCTACTTTCTGCACCAATCTTCCCTCTTTCTGCATGTCTGTTGCCACTTTCTGCACCTCATTTGCTTATTGCTGCACACCTCTTGCCTCCTTCTGCACCCTTCTTCCCTGTTTCTGCACCTCTCTTGCCTTTAACTGTATCCCTCTTACGTCTTTCTACACCCTTTTTCCCTTTTCTTACTTCTTTCTGCACCTCTCTTTCTTCTTTCTGCACCACACTTGCCTCTTTCAGCACCTCTGTTGAATTTTTCTACAGATCTCTTGCCTCTTTCTGCACCTCACTTGCCTCTTTCAGCACCTCTGTTGGTTCTTTCTGCACTGCTCTTCCTTCATTCTGCACCTCTGTTGCTTCTTTCAGCAATTCTCTTGCCTCTTTCTGCACTTTTCTTCCTTCTTTCTGCACCCCTCTTGCCTCTTTTTGTACCTCTGTTGGTTCTTTCTGCACTGGTCTTGCTTCTTTCTGCACCTCACTTGCCTCTTTCTGCACTTTTCTTCCTTCTTTTTACACCCCTCCTGCCTCTTTTTGATCCGCTCTGGCCTCTTTGTGTACCTCTCCTACCTCTTTCTGCAGCCTTCTTGCCTCTTTTTGCACCTCTGTTGGTTCTTTCTGCACTGCTCTTGCTTCTTTCTGCACCTCACTTGCCTCTTTCTGCACTTCTCTTGCTTCTTTCTAAACCTCTGTTGCTTCTTTCAGCAATTCTCTTGCCTCTTTCTGCACTTGTCTTGCTTGTTTCTGTACCTCTCTTGTCTCTTTCGGCACCTCTGTTGCTTATTTCTGCACCCATCAAGCCTCCTTCTGCACCCCTCTTCCCTATTTGTGCAACTCTCTTTCCTCTTTCTACACCTCTCATCCCTCTTTTTGTACCACTCTTGCCTCTTTATGTACCTCTGTTGCTTCGTTCTGCACTTCTCTTGCCTCTTTCTGCACCCTTCGTGCCTCTCTCAGCACCTCTGTTGCTTCTTTCTGCATTTCTCTTCCTTCTTTCTCTACCCCTCGTGTCTCCTTTTGCACCTCTGTAGCTTCTTTCTGCACTTCTCTTGGTTCTTTCTGCACTACTCTTCCCTCTTTCTACATCTTTCTTACCTCTTTGAGCATCTCTTTTGCTTCTTTCTGCACTTCTCTTTCCTCTTTCTGCACCCATCTTTCCTCTTTCTGCATCTCTGTTGCTTCTTTCTGCACTTCTACTGCCTCTTTCCGCACCTCTCTTGCTTCTTTCTGCACCTCACTTGCCTCTTTCAGCACCTCTGTTGCTTTTTTCTGCAGATCTCTTGCCTCTTTCTGCACCTCACTTGTGTCTTTCAGTACCTCTGTTGCTTTTTTCTGCAGATCTCTGGCCCCTTTCTGCACCCCTCTGTTCTCTTTCTGCACCTCTCTTGCCTCTTTCTGCACCCCAGTTCCTTGGTTCTACACCTGTCCTACCTGTTTCTGCTCATCTCTTGCCTCTTTCTGTACCTCTGTTACCTCTTTTTGCACTTCTCATGCTCTTTCTGCACACTTCGCGCCTCTTTCTGCACCTCTCTTGTTTCTTTCTGCACCTCACTTGCCTCTTTCAGCACCTCTGTTGCTTTTTTCTGCAGATCTCTTGCCTCTTTCTGCACCTGTCTTGCTTTTTTGTGCACCTCACTTGCCTCTTTCAGCACGTCTGCTGGTTCTTTCTGCACTGCTCTTGCTTCTTTCTGCACCTCACTTGCCTCTTTCTGCACTTCTCTTGCTTCTTTCTAAACCTCTGTTGCTTCTTTCATTAATTCTCTTAGCTCTTTCTGCACTTCTCTTGCTTGTTTCTGCACCCCTCTTGCGTCTTTCTGCACCTCTGTTGCCTCTTTCTGCACTTCACTTGATTCTTTCTGCACCTCTCTTGCCTCTTTCTGCACTTCTTTTCCCTCTTTCTGCACCCCTCCTGCCTCTTTATGTAATACTTTTGCCTTTTTGTGCACCCCTCCTACCTTTTTCTGCACCCCTCTTGCCTCTTTTTGCACCTCTGTTCGTTCTTTCTGCGCTGCTTTTACTTCTTTCTGCACCTCACTTGCCTCTTTCTGCACCCCTCTTCCCTGTTTCTGCACATTCCCTGCCTGTTTATGCACCTCTCTTGCCTCTTTCTGCACCTCTGAGTTAGAGGTAGTTTTAATCCCCCTGCCCTATTATGTACTAGGGCCTTACAGAGGAGGTCATGCTAATAAAAGGGATACCCCAACCCATAGTGTACCCTAGTGTATGTAGGTGTTTTCACTGTATTCTAAGTGTCTTTCAGCATAGCGATGGCTCCGGGCCTGGTTAGTCAGAGTCAGTTACCACCAGTACCAATCAGTGAAAAGTTGGAGGCACAGGATGACTTTGAAACAAGGCCTCTTTCTGCACCTCTGTTGGTTCTTGCCTCATATTTCTTACTTTTTTCTGCACTTTTCTTCGTCTTTCTGGACTTCTGTTGCCTCTTTCTACATTTCTCTTGCTTCTTCCTGTGCCTTTCTTTCGTCATATGTCCTACCTCTGTAGGTATAGTTAGAAGTTAGCATTTAAAAAGCCTTAGAAATTCACTGAGAAAACCATAGGTTTCAGGGACGGTATAGTTAGAAATTATCATTTAAAAAACCTTTGAAATTCACTGAACAAACCATGGGTTTCAGAGACGTTATAGTTAGAAATTAACATTTAAAAAACATAGAAATTCACTGAAAAAAACATTCTGATCTGAAGAAACCACGATCACCTGTGGTGTACCCCAAGGATCATCCCTCAGCCCGACCCTTTTCAACATCTACATGGCACCTCTCGCCAACATCGTCCGAGCACACCACCTCAACATCATCTCGTGCGCTGACGACATCCAGCTGATCCTCTCCGTAACCAAGGACCTGGCCACCGCCAAATCCAACCTCCATGAGGGAATGAAGGCCGACGCAGACTGGATGAATACCCGCCATCTGAAACTAAACTCTGACAAGACAGAAGTCCTCATCCTCTGCTCCACCCCCTCCACATGGGACGACTCCTGGTGGCCGGCCATGTTGGGAGCTGCCCCAACAACCACCAACCACGCACGCAAACTGGGGTTCATCCTGGACTCAACACTCTCCATGACCCAGCAAGTCAACACTGTCTCCTCCTCCTGCTTCAACACCCTCCGCATGCTCCGCAAGATCTACAGATGGATCCCCACCAAAACCAGAAGGACGGTCACCCAAGCCCTCGTCAACAGCAGGCTGTACTATGGCAATGCCCTCTACGCGGGAACCACGGCCAAACTCCAGGAAAGACTCCAACGCATACAAAACGCCTCTGCATGCCTCATCCTCGGCATGCCTCGCCACAGCCACATAACCGCCCACCTGAGAGACCTGCACTGGCTCTCGGTCAACAAGAACGTCACCTTCAAACTCCTCAACCACACTCACAAAGCACTCCACAACACCGGACCAGCATACCTCAATGAACGACTCATCTTCTACACCCCAAACCAACAGCTTTGCTTCTCTGACCTTGCCCTTGCCACTGTCCCACGCATCTGCCGAATGACCACAGGTGGCAGATCATTCTCGCACCTCGCCACCAAGACATGGAACTCCCTCCCCACCCACCTGCGACAGACCCAGGACCTGCTGACCTTCCGGAGACTCCTCAAGACCTGGCTGTTCGATCAGTAGCTGCTTCCCCCCACCCCAGCGCCTTGAGACCCTCATGGGTGAGTAGCGCGCTCTACAAAAATGCATGATTGATTGATTGGGACGTAATAATTAGTTGGACATTTTAGTCGTACAAAACTAGAGACATTTGGCCATTATAGTTAGTTCTATAATTCGTACCCCGGCAATGCACTGATGATGACATCACATATTACATCATTCATGACATGATCAGTGACATCACTGATGACATCACTGATGACATCTCAAATGACAACACAGATTACATCACTGATGACATCATCCACGTGATAATCTGATGCACCTCCTCACACCCTAATATAACCTTTGATACACCTACTCTAAAACACAGTCTACCATTTTCTAAACCATAGACACACCAATACCAGTTACTACATACCCACTCACTGATTCCTAGGTCTATACACATTTCCACGTATTCACCCATACAGTCACTCATACATGCAGTCACTTATCAATATAGAACTATCATTTGCACTCATACACCTATACAAACACTCACACATCACCACTCATCCATAGTTACTCACACACCTAGTCAATCTTGCAAAGAATCATTCACAATCCCATTTACTCACCTATACAGTTATACACACACCACATCACTTATTCATACAGATACTAACACATACTTACTCTCTTATGCAATCACTGATACAAGCATGCACTCATCCATACAGCCACTCTCACAATCATTCACTTTCACATAGTGATTTATATTCTCCAACACTCACATATACTGCCTTTCACATATGTAGTTACTCACACATGTACCACTGAGACATCCATTCACTCACCATCACACCCATACACACAGTCACCCACCCATACAGCCCTTCACAGATACGTCAGTCACGCACCTACTAAACCATCTATTCAGACACTCATTCACCCACTCATACTTCAATACACCTTGGCAGATCTATATATAAAACATATTAAAGCTTTAGAGAAACACACAGTCGCTGGATGATGTCATCAGTGATGTCATTTGAGATTTCAACAGTGATGTCATCAGTGATGTCACTGACCATGTCATGAATGATGTAATATGTGACGTCATCAGCAGTGCACTGTGGGGGCGCGAGTTATAGTTAGCTCAACTAACTATAAGGCCGTATTTCTCTGGTTTGTACGACTAAAATGTCCAATTAACTATAACGTCCCTAAAACCTATGTTTTTTTGCAGGACATTTCTATGGTTTTTTAAATGCTCATTTCTAATTATAACATGCCTGAAATCTATGTTTTTTTCAGTGAATATATATATATATAGATATATAGATATATAGATAAACACTTTATTGATTTTAATTTAAACAGCATGGAATTAATGGTGGCTTAGAGCAGGTTGGATCGTCAGGATACTTAGGTTACAATGTATGGGGGATGTATCCACTTCAACAATCACATTAAGACACTTGACTTTCGGTATAGACAACTTTCCATGATGAACAACAAACTCGTAACTGCTCCATGTGGGGGTAAGCATAGAGGTTCCCTTGTGTAGGGGAACAGGCATATAAGGGCCTGTAAGCTAGCATATCATTGGGGGATGTCTATAAAAAAGGAGTCGGTTTAAGCACTACAGCGTCAAGATGTCTGTAGTGTATGCAGTCTGGTCTATTTGTGTTGAGAGTGGGTTGCCATCATTGATAACCAGTAATTAATGGCCATGCACTAGGTTATCCCAAAGTCCACGCTGTTTTTATTGTCTTAAGGCAGGACATTCCATCAGCACTGGAGATCAATGTGCCATGGCTCTACAGAGGGGGTAGTCTGGGATTCCCAAAGAGGGGAACTATCTCTGCATGCAGCAGTAGAGCAAGATCCAGAAATCAAGTTGTAAGTTTGGCTGTTTTAGGCCAAGAGTAACTCCCAAGAATTACCACACAAGGAGAGTGTTTGAGTGGCCTATCTGTGAGTTGTGTACGTAACAAGAGGACTGACGTCCAGAAGAACTGCCCCGGAGAATAAAGCCTGCAGCCTTTGTGGGGTCAGGTAGACTCAATGAAGTGTACATGTCTGAATGAAACAAAAGCGTACATTACGTTGTATTAGGAATGGGTATTGTAGGAACACATGCCAGTATTTATCATCAAATATTAGCTTCAAGTCGTCCTCCCAGCTATAGCTCAGAGCCTGTAGAGACACCATGGTGTGGGCTCGGAGGCCTCTATACAGCCTGGCGACTAGGCATCTCTCATGGGCAATAGCATATAGTGTATGTAGCGCAGTACATGCTGGAGGTTCACTTCGAGGGTTTTCCCACAACTGGAACATCACCATGCGGATTCTGCCTTAATAAGAAATTCCCCTGTGGGGAGCTCATTCCGCTCATACTGGGCCAGAAAATCTAAGAAGAGACCATCCTCATATAAGTCCCCTACAGTGGTGAGCCCAGCTTCCTGCTAGTTGATGAGATCACACAGGGTAGGGTCGCTCTGAGAATCCCAGTAAGGGTATTGCTGGGGCATTAGTGATTGTTCCATTGAGTGTGAGCTATCTCCAAAAATGGGGCCACAGGTCTCACCTTGGTGCCTTGGGAGGACAGCAAAATTTACAATACAACCTCTATGATCTGGTCCACCATAAAGCCGGTCTCGGCCAAGTGCTGTCCAACCGGCCAATACGAAGCCCACTGCAGTTGGGCCACGTAATATTAGGAGCAGAAATCTGATGCTCCGAGGCCTTCACATTAGAGAGGAAGAAGTCTAGTTAGTGCTATGTGGTGCCGAACCGTGTTCCAAATCAGTTGAAGAAGGGTAGTATTAAACCTCGAAATATTTTTACAGGAGTTAATACCGGTAAATTAGTATTGTGATGTAATAAATGTGGCAGGACTACCATTTTGGAAAGGGCTATGTGCCCCATTATTGTGAAGATTAAAGTGGTCCAGAATATTACTTCTCGTGGTATGTATTGCAGTCCCTAGGTTGCAATCAAGGAGGTTTGTAAGGGTATTGAACATATGAATCCCTAGGTATATGAAAGTGTGTGGGGGCCAGTGCAATATGTTTATGACAAACATAACATCACGGGTAGGACTGTTGCATCTCAGCAGGAAAATACATGTTTTCATGGGGTTAACTTGAAGGCTGGAAAGGGCATAAAAGGTATACAGTGTCATTGTTAAGGGGCTGAGGTCCATGTGGGAGTCCATAAAGAACAGCAGAATATCATCCGCATATAGTCATATGATGTGTGTATCAGCACCTAGTGGTATTCCCCATTCTTTTCCGCATGTACATAGCTTAATAGCCAGGAGTTCAATCACCAACATAAATAGCAGAGTGAAAAAGTGGCCACTCGTAGCGGATGCCACAGAAAATATCATATCCCTCAGAAGTATGGCAGCCTGTTTTAACTCTAGCAGTGGGACAGCAGTATAATAATTGTATCCATCTTATCACCTTGGAACCAATACCGTAGCACTTGAACATTGCAATCATATATTCCCAACTGAAGGAAGTGAACGCCTCTTCAAGGTCAATGGAAATACAGGCAGAATCTGACCATGTATGGGCCGCTTGGTCCATCACATGAAATAACTGCTGTATATTAAGCAAAGTGCTGCACCGTGGTACAAACCCATTTTGGGCTGGGTGGATAAGTATTGGTAGATATGGGAGCAGGCGATCTGCTAGTATCATGCTAAGGATTTTATAATCTGCATTTAAGATTTATAAATAATGTTAAAATGTGACATTAGTGGGATCATGGTCAGGTTTAAATATGGAAGAGATGAGTGCTTCCCTCGAAGTCAGGGGAAGGTAGCCCAGTTGTGAAGCCTAAACATATATAGTTCCAAGGTTCCAGTAAGGTTTTATAGGTGGCAAAAAAACAACTGTAAGACTGTCCAGGTCTGGGTTATACCAAAGGAGAGAGCCTGACTTGCTAGGCGTATCTCCTGAACCATAGTCGAGGTGTCTAGGGTCTGTTCCTCCCTTTGTGTGATGTGGGGTTTATCTAGGCCATTGAGAAAGTAGGGGAAGGTGTGAGGGTCCAGAGCAGGGCCAGTTTAGATGAGATCCTATAATGGTAAACAAAAGTCAAACTGATGTCATGCTTCATATACAATAACATACCAGTATTATCATGTATAGCATGGATGAAGGGCATATTGCTTTGGGGAAGTATGAGGTGGGCCAACAATCGACCTTGTCTGCTGCCTCGGCATGCATATGGGCCGCATAGGCTCGGGCATCGAGACAGTGCATTCGCTTCATGAGTTCAGAGTGTTCACCTTTCATGGTTGTAAGATGGTCCCTGACAGGGGGGGATGCAGGGAGTTGATTCTTCAACTCCCATAGCTTAGTCTCAGTCTGATGTAAACGAGTCTCAAACGATGTGTGTACACCAATGGTGGTGCACAGTGTGAGCCCTCTTGTTAGCAAGTTGTATGCTTCCCACTCCAGGGCTCTAGTGGAGGCTGTGTCAGTGTTTTGGGTGAAGAATAGCATAGCTTTATGCAGTGTTTCACAGAATGGTTGGTTTTCTAGCCACAACAGCTACCTCGGCCAGGTAGACACCAAGTTGGAAACCCTCCCCCATGTCAGACAGGCCTTCAGTGGGTTGTGGTCCAAGAGAATATTACTGAGGTAGTCTATCATGGTGAATTTTGTCTGTAGAGGGGCAGGGCAGACCAGGCAGTCTAAGCATGCATGTGCATCATGCGCAGGGGAACAGAATGAGTATTCCTTCGCCTTTGTTTGCTGTATATGCATGATCCACCACATACATGTAGGAGAGACATTCTAGGGCAACCACTGACTGTAGCCAGTGTTCAATTTAAAGGGTCAGATTGGTGCCCTCTGTCCCTTCTGGCAAAGTGATGGAAAGAGGGGGAGAACTGGCAAGAGCACCTAAAGGCACAGATGTGTGTGTACAGTCTTACAACTGGGGAGTATCAGTAGGCAGTAGATGGGTAATAGAGCAAAATGGTCACTGAGACCACCCTCAGTGTGGGTCAGTGGCCCATTGACCCCAGCTCAATGATAACAAGCATTGTCATAGGCAATAGGTCTCGCTTCTGGGACCTTATAAGTATTTAGTTATGCAGCACAATATCCTTGGTGCAACTACATCAACAGTTGCATGGCTAAACACTTATAAGGTCCCAAAGGCGAGACCTATTGGCTATGCCAAAGCTTGTTGTTCAAGTTGGCGGTATGCATGCACACATGAATGGTTCTAGGCTAGAGTGACCGGATTTTAAAAGCCAAAACCAGCGACATTTTGCAAAAATAGTAGAAGAACTCGATTTAACAGTATCTGAGGGACACAGAATGATAGCGCTCATCAATATAGAAACACAGGTCAAGCACTAAGGAAATAACTAACAGGTCCGTTTTTAAACCCAGTATCGTAAGTTACTTAACTTGGTTTTTAATAAGAGCTGCTACTGAGTACTGCTCTGCAACACATGAAAACGTGCCTCCAATGTTTTTAGTCGACCCTCACTGAAAACCGGGATCTGAGCCAAAATTGCCTAAATCTGCCGGGTCAGCTGGTGGAAAATCGGGACTGTGTCGGCATATCCGGGACGTCTGGTCACCCTATTCTAGGTGCTTTGTACGAAGTAGGCATGTGTAAGTAGTAATTAATGGCAGACAAAGTTCCATATGAAAAAATGTTTACGGTGCTGCCACTAGATGGCGAGATTGCTCCCTTATCGGGAATGGAAAAGAGCAAGGACACAGATGTAAAACAACTTTCCAGACAGGCATCAGGTTGCAAACACGGTGTCTTCCTTAAAGATAACAAAGAACAGCAATCGTTTCTAGGAGTAGCGTTTGCTATATATGTACCTCCTCATCCTCGGCTCCCCTCACCCGTTGGAGGAGTCATCTATTTAATGCTGTTCGGCGCATCGTGTGAGCCTACAGTGCTGTATTCACCATGTCTTCAAAGTGAAACTTCCTGTCCTCACATCAACAAATCCTGAATAGAATATCAAATGCATCTTATGTTCTTAAATACCAATGACTGTGACTGTCAGAAGGCTGGCATCCCGTGGAAAGTGTACTGTAATTAAGATGTCGTCATTAAAAATCAGAACAAGCATTGGCCGCGCGGCCGTGAATGTGACGCGGCCGCGAAAGTGAAAGTGATCGTGATCGCGATGCACTTAATGACTCGTGACAGAGGAAAGACAGATGGCGGCTGCGCGTGTGCACGCGTGCGTAACCTAAAGCTTGAGGCCAGCAAAAGCCTGTGGTAGCACTTTCAAAACCCACTTACTAAATGTCTCGCAGAGCAGCGCATGCACTGGCTCAGGGGAGACCTAAAAAGGGGTGCAGCAGGAGCAGCTGGGGAGAGCAGAGGCCCTGATAAAAGCACTGCCAGGGGTAGTGATGAGTGTACATAAGATCGGGCCACAAGCTGCACTGGTATCTAAACTAGCCAATTCCGCTACCCCATATCCAGGAAAGCACCTGGTATGCGCCTACAGGGTATTTTGCCCCTGGCTCTTCGAATCAGGGTCAACTACCCAGTAGCAGTGTCCACTTCAGGCCCAGTGGGTGGTGTGAAGGGGACCAGCAGTCGGATAATGTAGGTGGTGGTGGGTGTGCTTCGTTGTCCAGTGTATGGGGAAAAAATGGTGGTGAAGGGGCCCTGGTCTGCAAGTCACATGCCAGGTCCCCACTGACTCAGTGGCCCACTTCTGGCTCGCAAAGCAGCAGGAGGAGAAATAGAGGCCGTCTGGAGAGAGACCCAGTGGGCCAGTCACCACTACATCCAGCAGCAATCACAGGACAGCAGGGAACACCGCTGTAGCTGGCAATGAAGGTGCCTTCACATAGCACTGTCAGCGGGGAGGGCCTTGCACCCAAGGCCTCTCTCCACTAGGAGGGTGTCCCCAGGCACCAGCAATGTGCCCATAAGGTGTGAGGGCCTGTCGCAGAAACCACAACCCACCAGCCTAGGCCCCTCAATTCAGTTTCAAACTGGAGGTGAGAAGAGACCCACGACCAAGGCTACGTCTGAGCTTCACAATGTGCCTGACTCTCCCCCAGTCCAAGCAGCCCGCACAAGAGGCCCATAGGTTGTCAGCAGCCAGGAGGAAGGCCCAGCAGACCATTGCAGCTGAAGCACCTAATATGCCACCTGGCCCGGATGGCCACAGGGAGGAGCCCCCATCCATCGTCGCCAAAGCCTCCCCACACCGCTGGAGCATTTGCCTCTTGCCTCTATGGTCCGGGGGCAGTCCAAGTGTGAGGGAGCAGAAAGCAGGCTGCCACACCAAGTCGCACAACAGGAGAAAGGGGCCAAAAACATCACAAGTCCAGGACATGGCCCTACATGGAGTCCAAGCCCATTACTCGGCTCTGGTGATATCCGGTTCTGAGTGGCTATAATTTTCCACAGCTGCCCCGGGGATGTGGGAGGGCAGGTGAGGCCAGCTTCACAGGTCACTGCTTGTAGGGATGTTGCCAGATGAGCTTGCTGTGCACGGAGAACACTCAGCTGTCATTGGCCATGATCGCCGGCTGGCCACGCTCCCTAAAGATATTGCATTAATAGTGAGTTCTCAACATTGCTCTTAGTACAGATGTTGCTTTAGAGCACTCTAGGACTTTAGTAAGAGTGTTTTGTGAAAAACGTTTTTAGACAATTTTGTTCATGCAAAAATATTTCCATAATGTGGTTTGATATAGCATAATTACATGTTACTTGGTCTATATTGCCTATTCTAGGGACCCTATTCAGAAAGATACATTTACACGTGCAATTTACTACAAGTAGATTTACGGGTACATTTTTTAGTAACTTTACTACTTTTGGCTATTTACGAGAAACAGGGTGCATCATTGATTTACAAACTATTTGCGACTTGGTTCCAGAAGAAAAATGTTTGGAATATGTGTTTGCTGTTCCCTGGCTTGCTTGGCAAGCACCATGCTTGCTAGTGGAATATATCCCACAAACTTAGCATAAACATGTTATACATCATATCGGCAAATTCTAATGAACGCCACGACAAAGACATGGCATTAGATTTATGTGAAATAACTCAAATCTATGCAATTATTGAGTCTCCAGTCTTCCTGGGTCTCTGGTTTGTTTATTCAAAAGAGCTCCTTTCACAATAGATATCGCGTTTTGACCCATTCAAAAAAATTCCAGTATTTGGGGGCATATTATCAAGCAGGGTGATGGAGCGGGTAGTACAAAATTTTGTATACACCCCCCATTCTGCATGTTTATATTAATTAGAATAATCTATTAATTGTAATACTATTAATGTGTTTGCATGAAATTTAACCAACATTACTAATGTACGAAATATACGTGGGATTTGCATTTTGCATGGCTAAAATATTTGTAATTAACATATGGACGCATACTAATACTAGGAAAAATAGAATATCGCATGACATATGTTGCTTTTGTGACGTTATCGTAATGTTGCACCAGATGACATCAATGGGTGAATATGAACGCTTTAAATGTTGCCATATGGTAGATAATTACAAGCACAAAGGGGAATTAGTGAGGGTTTAACATTTTATTAATTATTTCTATGTATTAATTACTTTTTGTGTTTGTTTCGCTTAAGTTGTCCTTTGGGCCTAAAACCAAGATGGCCGCTAAAATGACACAACGAGATGGCCACCATTCCACGAGGTTTCAGGCGAAGTGCGCCTGTGCCAACCACATGTACCAGTGGCCTCGACATGACCCTAGACTTGCTGTGCCCAAGCAAGGTCACAACGTGAAGCCTGCCAAGTATTTCGACAAAAGACTCTTATAAAAACCGGATGGAACATGTAAAATGACTTAACCTCCTGAACTGTGTGAAACCTCACCGGACGATCCCAACAAACCAATGGGATAAACCCAAATTCTCTCAAATGTATCTTTTAGACCTTACTTTCATTATAAAAGTGACATTAGAAAAGAGAGGTCATCTCTGCTGCTTGCTTGTACTTTCACTTTTGCTGATAGAGACGACGATGACGCTACGTGACGGCTGCGTTCCTGAATCTTTGACAGACTGAATTGCTGCCCAATTTCTTGATGAACTAAGGACTTCCTAAAATCTATGGGCACTGATCGATACTTGCACGTCTCTGGTCCTTGACCCAATCTTTGGGACTGTAGAATTCTGACGACTAAAGTTGATGACTTAGAGGACTACCGATAGCCAGAATAGGTAAATATGGTGTTCTGTGATTTGCGTAATGATTAATAAATTTACTAGATGGAACTAAAATTCTTGCATTAATTAGATAAACAAAAATATTGATTAACAAGAAAATGTGTTTGGTCGTTTATTGAAAGAGGATAGATCAGGATCTTTGAGTATGTTTTAGCTGGACTAAATCATCAAAATCAATTCAACTAATTGATCCATTGATCACGTGGGAGGAGTATCTTAATGTTTAAGTTTATGATGTGTAGTGATAAGGATATTAGTGCATAGAAGTGTAAATCATTTTCTCTCTATAGGTTATAAGGTATTCCTTTCATGTCAGCGCTTGGAACATTCATCTCTCCTGTAAGTGCAGACCAGTGAGAAGCGAAGTGTGAATGTAGGTGATATGGGCCCCACCAATGATTGTAGGAGTGAATGTGTTAATGTGATATTTGGTCTGTGACGAAGGTAGGATATTAGGTACGGGGTTTTGTCCTGATTCCCGTTACCCAGGTTTCCGCGATGCAACAGTTTTTCTGGTAGCAGGAAGATGGTTATTAATGTTTTGGTTTGGTGATTATTGCTTGTACATTGCTTATTGATTATTGAATATTGATTGGTATTGGTTTATGTATTAACAATCTATGTGGAGTTGCATCAGGTTCTATGTTGTTTGCACGGCTTCTGGGAGGTAGGAAGTCAGAAGTTTGTAACGGTTCCGTAGTAGAGCAGAGGTAAGCGCTGCTCTCAGGAAAGACGGAATTGTTGTAGCCCTGTAGCTACACAGGGGAAACGTGTAACAAGTGAAGTTGCACGACGTATTGTCTGGGTTCGGTTCGGTGACATCGTCGTGTGTTGCCATTAGAAATATCTCCTGTATGAAAGAAGTGTATGGTAGCGAAGGTCACCTGTGAAATTTTGGTCTTAGGTACCAGGAGTCCAGAAGGAGCTCTGATAACGCTTATCACTGAAAAGGTAATAGGTGTTCCCTAAGCTTGCTAGAAGGATAAAGTAGAGGGAAGTGCTACTTTGTTAACGAGTGTCATAATTCTGTAGTAGGACAGACTGTTCGCTGTTCTCGGGAAAGACAGAATTCTGTGTGGATGATCTATTTTTTCCCCCGTGTGAAAGTGCATGGATGAAATAGCATTCAGGATAAGTGCGAAACTGGTTTTATTTCTCAGGAGCATTGCGTCTCCAACTAGGTGTCTTAATTCTGGAGAATCGGTTAACCGATGCTTGTTAGAAGGGTAAGGTAGAGGGATGAGCTACTTTATCAACGGAAGTAACGATTCCGTAGTAGGGCAGAGGTAAGCGCTGCTCTCGGGAAAGACGGAATTCTTATGAGAAAGGTCATTTACTATTCTTTGGTTAGTGAAGCAGACAATGGTGGTGTTTTTATGTCGTTACTAACAGATTTGTGAATTGGAAGAACGTAAAAAGCTTACAGAGAGCTGACGTCAGAAAAGCCGCTCTGGGATTGGCTAGTCAGTGAGAAACATAGACGCCCCTGATTAATGTGCTAGTGTATGCCGCGCTAGGAGTGGAGAAGTACAGGGTGACGTAGACGCTGCTGATTGGTGTGCAGGTGTGAGACGCGCTGGGATTGGAGAATTGCAGAAGTGACGTAGACGCTCCGGATTGGTGCGTTAGTGTGAGTCGTGCTACGATTGGTTAAAATAACAGAGCAGTCGTAAGGAAAAGACTAGCGATACACGAAAGACAAAATAATGTATTACGATCCACCTGAAAAGGAGAAAAAGTCCTGGTTTGGGAAAGTCAAAAAATGGTTTAAAAAGGACAAACCGATTGTGACTACGGAAGGACAGTTGCTTCCCCCGCCGAAATCGCCTGCATCCTTTATGGTTGCGAAATACGGATATCATACTTGTATTTGGTTAGACAATTGGGTAAAATACACTAAGAACAACAGAGTTTTGGCATTTCCAGAGCATGGTTTGTTTAATTTAGCGGTTTTGAGAAATTTGAGAGAAAGAATGATGAATCTAGAACCGAGACCTAGACCGACACAGTTGAAGCATTGACCGAATGGGAAGATGAAATGCATGACAGAGAGAGACAGAGGAGTGGCGGAAGGTATAAGTACATGTTTGGTAGATATGGGCATGACACTCATGATGAGAGAATGAGAAGGTGGCGGAATGCAAGTATGACTGAAGGTCTGTTTCCTGTGAGAACTGTTGAAGAAGTTGGAGGTAGAAAATGTACGAAAAAAGGACATAATGTAGAATCAGGAGGGTATGGAGTGCATGAATCGGAAGATGATGTTCTTGATGACAACTTTTATAAAAATCCACCTCCGTACCAACCAGAATCTGAAATATTGACACCAAGTGCCCCAATGAGAGAAACATTACGAATCATCAAGACTGAACCAGTGTTCCAAGAATTAGGGAAAAATAAATCCATTAGAGAGATAGAGAGAAAATCGGAAAATAAAGTAAATGGTGAAAATTCATCAGAATTAGCCAAAACAACTTTAGAATTAACTGAAAAGATAAGAGAATTGACAAAAAAATTAGAAGCTGTAACTGTTCCAGTGATTATAGGCCCTGTGATGCCTATTTTTGATAAGCAGAAAGATAGTGAACATTGTTTAACCATTCCTTATAATAGTAATAAACAGACTGAGAAGCCAAAGAAGACAGACAATGAGTATGATCAAACCAAATGTTTTGAGTAACCCATTTATAGGCCCAAATGTAGCAGAAAGTCATACAATGACAATGGAATCAGTATTAGAGACACAAAGGGACTCAGAACGAAGTAATGTAGAGAAACCAGTAGGTCCATCTTCAGAAGAATTGAGTGAATGGTTGAGAAGCTTGCAGAGAAAAGACAAAGAATCCCAATCAATAGATGTGGCCAAATTACGAATGGTACTGGAAGAGTTAATAGTAGGAACTATCCCCACAGAGAAATTAAAAACTGATCAGGATGAGGAGTTACTGTTTTTATGCAAAAGTGTAATGTGGAGAGCAAAAAATATGCATGAAAGACTAGAAGAAGTATCAAATGAAATGAGTATAGGTATTGAAAAGGTGAAGGCTTTACAAAAACCATATCGAATAGATTTTACTGAAAAAGATATTGAAAATTTGAATACCACAGGATGGATAAGTTTGATTAAGGAGATAATCATTTCGTTGAGAAAATGGGGAGATGTAGATAAATGGAGAAGCAGGTGGTACCGAAAACAAGATGATGCCTCAGATAAAACATTTGCAGCATTCCCGGTGAGAGAAAAGGAAAAGGTAGTAACAGAATGCCCCATTAGAGAAATTCCAGGAGGAGGATATGTACATGTTCCATGGACTAGACAAGATATTTTGTCATTTACAAATGATTTCCCTCGACTACGCAAAAAGCCTGTCGAGTGGTATAGGCAAGTGGACAGATTTGTGAAATTATCTAAAGTATTATGGATTGATTTGAATAGTCTATTTGACATAATAGTGCCAGCAGATTTATGGACAGAGTGCAAACTTATGATAAATTGGCCAACACAGGGATCCAAAAACAGGAGCCCCTGATCCGGAGGTTATGAAGAAATATGAACAGGTCATTGCCTTGCTGAAAAATAAAGTACCTCCCAAAGAAACAGATTGGGTGAAAATTGACAGAACTCATCAGGAAAGTAAGGAGTCAGTACATGCCTATTACGATAGGCTGATTTTGTCCTTTAAACAGTTCAGTGGTGATGAAAATTTGAGTGAAAAGGATTTAAGTCATTTTGTATACAGATTTGTATATGGTCCACGTCCAGAAATTAGTGAGATGATCAAACAACATACTGTAGATTGGCAAAATAAGAAAATAGATGAAGTATTGAGACATGCCAAATATTTCAGTGATGATATTGAAGGCAAACAGCGTAAGTTAAAAGAGAAAGCTATGTGGGCACAAGTAAAAGTGGGGGAAAGACAGGAAGCTCAGTTAGCGGAACAAGCGAATAATACAGGCCCCAGACCAAAATTCACTCCTGGGAAAGGTAAGAGAAATTTTAATATAGAAGAAGCTAAAAAGAAATTCCCATGTCATAATTGCGGTGGAGTAGGGCATTGGAAATCCGAGTGTAAATTTCCCCCAAGTACTAATAATGAAAATGCATCATTGAATCCAGAGGTGCAGAATGAAGTGAGTGGTCAACCGCAGCGACAGCAGCAGGTTGTTACCCAACAGAATCAGGTGCCAAAACTGCCTTTTCCACAAAGCAAAAACTCACAGAAATACAGTAATGAGACAGGATTCTAGAACGAAGAACAGGTAACTAAGCTGCTGCGCGCTAGCGCTGTTTCGCAGTATTGACTACAACGGGATGAGAGCGATTCGGAAGAGGGTTATTGACGGTGCCGAAGGGAGGAAGAAGAGTGCGTACTTGGTGCAACTCTAGAAGTAGACCAGACAGGCCCATTTGTAGATGGAAAAATAAATAATGAAAGTATTACTTTCTTAGTCGATACTGGTGCTACTTGATCAACTGTTAGGTCAGCTGATGTTAAGAATCTTCCTCTCTCGAATGAAACAATCCAAGTAGTTGGTGTATCCAACAGACAGATTAAAACTTATCTTACAGAACCAGTGAAAGTTAGCATAGGGAAATTCTCTGAAATGCACCGCTTTGTTGTGTGCGACACAAGTCCTGTGAATTTGTTGGGTAGGGATTTGCTGTGCAAAATGAATTGCACTATATTCTGTACCCCTGATGGGATAGCATTTGAAACCCCTGATGAAGATGCGCTGTATAAAATGACTATGGCAAACAGGGAAACTGAGATTACTGAAGCCTATGCTGTGTTTAACCCTGATGAATTACCTAAAGAATTGAAACAGACCGTAAAAGCAGAAGTCTGGGATTTCACAGGAGAAGATGTGGGACTAATGAGAAATGTAGATCCAGTAAAAATAACAGTGAAGGAAGGAATAAGCTTTCCAAATGTCCCTCAATATAAATTGACACCTTAGATAATTGAAGGAGTTACTCCTGTGATTGAAAAAATGATAAAACAAGGCATTTTGAGAGAAATAATGAGTAGTCCATGTAATTCCCCGATTATGGGACTGAAAAAGCCTAATGGGAAGTTCAGGATAGTGCAAGATTTGAGAAAGATAAACAAAATTGTTGTATCATGTTGTCCCATTGTACCAAATCCATCTGTGATTTTGTATCAGATTCCCCATGATGCAGAATGGTATACAGGGATTGATCTATGCCATGCTTTCTTTTCCATTCCATTGCACTATAACAGCTAGCAGATTTTTACATTTCGTTTTGGTGAACGAATTTTGGATTGGTGCCGAATTCCACAGGGGTATACAGAAAGCCCCTCAATATTTAATCAGATATTGAAGAAATCCTTAGAGAGTCTAGAAATGCCCTAAAATTCAGTGTTAGTCCAATATATCGATGACCTTCTTGTGGCGTCGAAAACCAGCGAATCCTTGCTGAATCATCTGGCTGAAGGAGGACTTAAAGTGTCACCATCAAAATTACAATTTTGCAAGAAAGAAGTACATTATTTGGGCCATAATATTGAAAAAGGACTGAGAAAGATAACAATAGACAGAATCAGGATCATAAAAGGAATGAGAGCTCCCATGACTCAAAGAGAGGTGAGAATGTTTCTTGGAATGGTTGGATACTGTCGCCAATGGATAAGCAATTTCTCCCTGATTGCAAAGCCTTTGGTATGTTTGACAAGAAGTGATGTGAGAGATCCAATTGATTTGTACAAAGAGGAATTAGCAGCTTTTAAAAGATTGAGAGATGGTTTGTGTGAAGTGCCAGCATTAGGAATGCCTGATTATGAGAAGGTGTTCGAGTTGTATTGCAGTGAGAGGAATAGATGTGCACTTTCTGTATTAATACAGAAGCATGGAAAACTGAGGAGGCCAATTGCATACTTCTCATCGATGCTAGACCCAGTAGCTGTAGCTTTACCTGGGTGCTTGACAGCAGTGGCTGCTACCTGTCGGAGTTTGGAACAGAGTGAAGGAATTGTGATGGGATATCCTGTGAAAGTATTTGTACCTCATGATGTGGCAATCCTTTTAACAAGGAGTCACACTCAGTACATGACACAAAGTCGGCTGACTAAGTATGAGAAAGTCATATTAGAAGCAACGAATGTGAGTCTTGTGAGATGCTTGAACGTAAATCCTTAAACGTTATTACCTGATGCTGAAAATGTGGAAGTCAGAGACGAAGCGGATCATGATTGTCTGGATGTACTCGATTTCTGTACCAAACCACGTCCTGACATAAAAGATGTACCTTTACCAGAAAGTGATTTTGTGATGTTTGTAGATGGGTCTTGCTTGAGAACAGATGATGGAATGTTGAGTGCGGCACATGCAGTATGCACAGTTGCAGCAGTAATGGAAGCATCCTACCTGAAAGGAGTAAAATCAGCCCAAGTAGCTGAACTTGTTGCTTTGACTAGAGCATGTAAGATTGGGAAGAGTGTGAGAGTGACTGTGATAACTGACAGCCAGTACGGATTTGGTGTGGTGCATGATTTCGGCCAAATATGGCTACAGAGAGGATTTTTGACATCAAGTGGAACACCCATTAAGAATGCTGAGGTGGTTGGAAAATTGCTTGAGGCAATACAACTGCCTAGGCAATTGGCTGTTGTGAAGTGTGCTGCACAGTCAATCTGGCGATTACATCGCCATCGGCAACAAGTACGCCAATGATATGGCCCAATACTGTGCATGTAACCAGAATTCGATAAACAGGGCGAAGGAGAAAAAAGTGACTTCTTGCACCTTAATGTTTACTAACACTGTAGGTACCTGGGAAGAAGTAAGGCAATTGCAGGAAGAAGCAGGAGATGAGGAAATGAAACAGTGGGTAAAATCAGGATGTGCACTAAGGGAAAAGGACCATGTGTGGGTCTATCGGGATGGAAGACCCGTTATGCCTGATAGCATGATGTCTGCCATGGCACGGATGTATCATGGTCAGGGACACATAGGGAGAGATACTATGATTAGGTCGTTCAAGCAGACCTGGTACAATGCAAAATTTAGACTTGTAGCAGAGAGTCTTTGTCAAAGATGCCTTATATGTCAGCAATACAACCCTGGAAGAAAAACAGTTGTGAGTCTGGGAACAACAGGTCGAGAAGGAGGGCCTTTTACCAGACTGCAAGTGGATTTCATTGAAATGCCTCCCTGTAACAGGTTGAGGTATGTTCTAGTTATAGTCTTTTTGTTTTCTAGATGGGTGGAAGCATTCCCAACAATAAGAAATGATGGAATCACACTGGCAAAAATACTTTTGAGGGAATTTATCCCTAGATTCGGGTTCCCAGTAACAATTGAATCAGACCGAGGAAGACATTTCCATAATGAGATCATAAAATTGATTTGTGAAGCATTGAATGTACAACAAAAACTACATTGTGCCTATTGCCCAGAGGCCTCTGGTTTGGAGGAACAAATGAATGGTACTATCAAAAACAGGATAGGGAAAATGTGTTTAGCCACAGGTATGAAATGGCCTGATGTCTTGCCTCTAGTACTCATGACTATTAGATCAATTACAGACAGAACTACAGGGTTGAGCCCCCATGAAATCATCATGGGTAGAGCAATGCGTCATGTGTTCATACCAGTCAACAAGCTGATGCCTATAACTGATGACATGGTGTTGGATTACTGTAAAACCCTGGCCGACGCAGTTCATTCTGTGTTTCATCAGGTTGGAGCGGATGCCACCACCCTTGAAAAGAAGCAAGCCCATGATCTGAGCCCAGGGGACTGGGTAAGAATCAAAGTATACAGAAGAAGAAACTGTCTGTTTCCAAGGTGGGGAAATACACGACAAGTAATTTTGACCACAACAACAGCTGTGAAGTGTGCTGGACTGAAAAACTGGATTCATGCAAGTCACACATTGAGAATTCCAAATCCAGTGGATAGCACAGAAAAAGAATATTTTGACGAATCAGAATCTAGTATGGAATCAGATGACGACGAGACCAGAACAAAACAAAACCCTGAAAGGGGGGAATCAGAGTCAAATCTAACTTTTGTCCCCAGAAGTATTTCCTTGAGGAGAAGGATACAGATTTCTGATACCAGCTCAGACTCAGAGACTGAACAAGGAACTCAACGTTCGAGAAAAGAAAAAGACAGTGAAAAGACAATTAAAGAAATTACTGAGAGAGAAGTTCCAGATGAAAGACTGAGATAAATTCCACCTGAAATAATCAATTTAGATGGACAGGTGCCTGATACAGAGAGAGGGAAAGATTTCTGCGGAAAACCCCCGAGGAGGTGTAGGGAACTCCAACATCCAGTTAGAGGTAGGGACAAGTAGTCAGCAGGAAGATTGCGTGCCGGAGATTCGAGGAGGGACAGAAGTAGGGAAAATGAAAGAAGTGGTGGAAAATGAAGCTGTTGAAAGTAAAAAGCAAGTTGAAACAGAGTCAGAGGAAAGCGAAGACGAAGTACCAGAAGGTCGAGTTCTAAGAAAGAGAGCTTGGAGAGCTGAAAAGAATGATAAAGGAAGTAAACTGAAAAGAGCAGCAAAAGACGAAGTTTGGCCGAATAAAATAAAGAGGCTGAGATATCGGCTGACACGAGTAAATTCACCAAGAGCTGAACAGGTGAATGAAATGACAAGTCAAGAGAAATCAAAAGATGAAGAAATAGTTGTAATTGGAGAAAGCAAAAGAACGAGGAAACCTAACTAGAAGTATAAGTCGCCAGAATGGACGTATGTGGCCCTGCCTGAAGAAAAAGAAGAGGCGGATAGCCAAGGAAACCCAGAGGTGACTGTACCGGAAGTGGTTGAGGAGGACGAGGAATCGGAAATCCTGAGAGTTATCTTGTCCAATATTGGAGAAGAAGCGGATGTTCAGGACATTCTGTACTCAGATCACAAAGGAAAGGTGAAAGATGATGAGATGCCAAACTGAATGAGACAAGAAAGCTGCTAATGGAAAGACAATAAAATACGGGAAAAATACAAAAACTGGTTGAACCAAGTAGGTGCTTAGAGCCTTGGGTTAGACAAACTAGTTGTGTAGCAGAAGAGGCTAAGACAAAAGACACTGTTCATTTTTACAAAAAATGGCAAACACAGATAGCAGAAAAGGTAGATGTATATTTTTGAAGAGATGGTGTAAAATGTGTTGTTGTTGTTGTACAGGATTACTAATGCTTCTGTGGAGTATACTTGCTCTAATGATCTCATTTACAGTTACAATAGATACAATAGAAGGACATAGTGAAAAAAAAACTAATATAGAAAATATTCAAAAGGTAATTCCAACTAGAATAGATAGAAACTATTTGTATAAAGACAGGTCTATAACCGATTTTTCCAACAATGTATTTTCAAAATTATTGTATGAATATGTAAAGACAATGGACGTAAGGGACTGCTACATTTGTATGAAGTTACCTGCATCTGTATCGGAGAGAGTGACTTATCATCACCTTCCAGTAACTTATGGAATAACATGTAGTGTAATAGCTAGTTTATTTTACCAAACAGGGAAGTTAGAGTATTATTTTTCAGATGTAGATAACATATTTTCACAAGTACCATCAATTAACAAGGTAAAACCTGCAAAGGTTTAGGTGAATTTTTCTTAGAGACTAAAGAACTAACATTAGAATATATATTTAGAAACAATTTAACTTGCAGTTTCAAGAAAGAAGAAAATACATTTTTGGATATGGTTGAAGAAAGAAGATTGAAAATGTAAAGGAAGGCATCTGAAGGAAAGGTGGAAAAGAAATTCTGGGATGTAGAAATGGAAAAACACTTGAAAGGAGAAGCTAGTCCAACTATGGCTTTAGATTGGCCTCAGAAAGGGAAATTGTGTATTAGAAGGAATCAAACTGCATATGATAATTACTTTGTAGGTAATAGTGAGTGCCATGATACATACCGAATCATGGGTGGATGGGGATTTATAGGAGGAAATGATCCAGTTTTTCCTGAGTTATACTTTATTTGCGGAAACAAGGCATATTATCGTTTGCCAGACCATTGGTATGGCACATGTTATGTAGGCCTGGTTTTCCCGAAGATTTTTCATATGAGAAGAGGAGAATATGGTGTACATAACTTAGGTAGTTATTTAGCACGTAGGAAGAGAGAATCTTGGTCAGAAATTGTGGGTGATATCTTTGGAGCATTGATACCAGCAGTGGGAATATGTCTGAATGCAAACAAAATTAGAAGGCTATCAACAGTAGTGGATCGCTTGTCACCAAGCACCGCTGGAGGATTTTTATTGGTACACACTGAAATGGTTGCCATGCGTGCCATGGTAATGCAAAATCGACTTGCCCTTGATATATTATTGGCAAAGGAGGGTGGAGTCTGTGGAATGCTGAAAGATCAACATTGTTGTACTTACATTCCAGACGAAAGTAAAGATTTGAAAATTTATATTAAAAATAAAACTGAACTGCATGATGAAATTGCACCACTGGAGGTTGAAGGTGTTTGGAAAAAGATTGTAAAGAAAATATCTGCTATTAAAAATGTCTTAGTAAACCTAGGTAGTACCTTTTTAGGTAACATTTTACTTCTATTAACATGTGTGATTTTCCTAGTATTTATATTAAGATTAGGATGCCTTTGTCATAAAAAGAAGAACATTCAGAAAAAATTAAGAAAAGAAAATCTAAGGAGAAAAGATAAGAAACAAGAGAGGGAATTTGAAGAAATAGAACTAGAAGAAGTTAAGGAAAGTATGTATAAGACAGCAAAAAGAGAAGAGATTGGGGAGACTGAGTTGTGAATAAAAGCAAGAACTCACTTCGACTCCATGAAAAGTAATACAACATTTTAATGGTGTGGTGATAAAATCACCAAAGGGGGGATTGATGGAGCGGGTAGTACAACATTTTGTATACACCCCCCATTCTGCATGTTTATACTAATTAGAATAATCTATTAATTGTAATACTATTAATGTGTTTGCGTGAAATATAACCAACATTACTAATGTACGAAATATACGTGGGATTTGCATTTTGCATGGCTAAAATAAATTGCAATTAACATATGTACGCATACTAATACTAGGAAAAATTAGAATATCGCATGATATATGTTGCTTTTGTGACGTTATCGTAATGTTGCACCAGATTACATCAATGGGTGAATATGAACTCTTTAAATGTCGCCAATAAGCTAGATAAATACAAGCACATAGGGGAATTAGTGAGGGTTTAACATTTTATTCATTATTTCTATGTATTAATTTCTTTTTGTGTTTGTTTCGCTTAAGTTGTCCTTTGGGCCTAAAACCAAGATGGCCGCTAAAATGACACGACGAGATGGCCACCATTCCACGAGGTTTCAGGCGAAGTGCGCCTGCACCAACCACATGTTCCAGTGGCCTCGACATGACCCTAGACTTGCTGTGCCCAAGCAAGGTCACGACGAGAAGCCTGCCGAGTATTTCGACAAAAGACTTTTATAAAAAACGGCTGGAACATGTAAAATGACTTAACCTCCTGGACTGTGTGAAACCTCACCGGACGATCCCAACCAACCAATGGGATAAGCCCAAATTCTCTCAAATGTATTTTTTAGACCTTACTTTCATTATAAAAGTGACGTTAGAATAGAGAGGTCATCTCTGCTGCTTGCTCGTACTTTCACTTTTGCTGACGGTGACGCTACGTGACGGCTGCGTTCCTGAATCTTTGACAGACTGAATTGCTGCCCAATTTCTTGATGAACTAAGGACTTCCTAAAATCTATGGGCACTGATCGATACTTGCACGTCTCTGGTCCTTGACCCAATCTTTGGGACTGTAGCGTGCTGACGACTAAAGTTGATGACTTAGAGGACGGACGATAGCCAGAATAGGTAAATATGGTGTTCTGTGATTTGCGTAATGATTAATAAATTTACTAGATGAAACTAAAATTCTTCCATTAATTAGATAAACAAAAATATTGATTAACAAGAAAATGTGTTTGGCCGTTTATTGAAAGAGGATAGATCAGGATCTTTGAGTATGTTTTAGCTGGACTAAATCATCAAAATCAATTCAACTAATTGATCCATTGATCACGTGGGAGGAGTATCTTAATGTTTAGGTTTATGATGTGTAGTGATAAGGATATTAGTGCATAGAAGTGTAAATAATGTTCTCTCTATAGGTTATAAGGTATTCCTTTCAAGTCAGCGCTTGGAACATTCATCTCCCCTGTAAGTGCAGACCAGTGAGAAGCGAAGTGTGAATGTTGGTGATATGGGCTCCACCAATGATTGTAGGAGTGAATGTGTTAATTTGACATTTAGTCTGTGACGAAGGGAGGATATTAGGTATGGGGTTTTGTCCTGATTCCCGTTACCCAGGTTTCCGCGCTGCAACAAGTGCATTAAAATTATCGCCGTTTTAGCGGCAGAAAACTGCCGCTAAAGCGGAGATAGTGGGTTTGATATTATGCCGCAGAGAATTCCCATAGAAGCCTATGTTGACACCAGAACATTTTAACGCCGTTTCTTGATAATATGCCCCTTGGAACCTTAATTGTGTTGTTGAAAGCCTCAAGGTCTTAAAATGTGTGCTTTTTTCCAATTATTTGATTTTTGTTCTTTGAGCCGTGGTCTTCATTTTCCCTACGTTTTTATCAACCTACAATTTGATATACGGGCATTTCAGTCAGTAAATACCATTATCTGTGTGACGTGTGGAAAACCACTTAATAGGGATTCTTATACTCGACCTGGGATGTGTAGTTCCATCTCCATTGTTGATGCTGTTACAGAGACTGCAGCAGAGACAAGGTAATTTTTCACTTTTTGGTTTTGACAAAGTTTGTTTTGGTGATGTGGTGATTCTCTTCCGGTTACAATGCCTTTACTTTTGATACTTCTACTTCTTTGGTACACGAATAAAGATGGAGACTGAAACATTTTTTAAAAATCTTGGGGGCATATTATCAAGAAACGGCGTTAAAATTATCACCGTTTTAGCGGCAAAAAACTGCCGCTAAAGCGGCGATAATGGGCTTGATAATATGCCCTTGAGAATTCCCATAGAAGCTCATGTTCTGGTGTCAACATGGGCTTCTATGGGAATTCTCTGCGGCATTTTATCAAGTCCATTATCGCCGCTTTAGCGGCAGTTTTCTGCCGCTAAAGCGGCGATAATTTTAACGCCGTTTCTTGATAATATGCCCCTTGTTCACTTGAAAGAATCAGCCATTGCTTTAAGATGTTTTTCTTGATTCTTTTGCTTTTAGCTGAGAACACAATTACTTCTTGACTTTGCTTCAATTTTTACTTACTTAGGGGGCATATTATCAAGGACGGCGTTAACATTATCGCCGCTTTAGCGGTAGGAAACTGCCGCTAAAGCGGCCATAATGGGCTTGATATATGCCACAGAGAATTCCAATAGTTCACACCAGAACATGGGCTTTTATTGGAATTCTCTGTGGCATATTATCAAGCCAATTATCGCCGCTTTTAGCGGCAGTTTCCTGCTGCTAAAGCGGCGATAATTTTAAAACCGTCCTTGATAATATGCCCCTTAGCTCTTTTCTATTCTTGTCGGTATCATGTGGTTTGGTTCTGATTAGCCTTTGTTCTAGCTCTGAACTTTCTCACATTTTCTCCTCTTGTATGTAATGCTGAGATTCAGTCTCAGTTATAGAAGTTGGAAGCATAGCGTAGTGGCCTTGAGGGGAATATCCTAAAAACTGTTCTAGTGTATCAAACTGCTTCTGTTAGTGTGTTTAGTGTAGATGTCGGGTCTGATTTCTTCTGTACTACTTCACTCTACATCCAGGTTGGTGAGAAGTGCGGTTTGTATGCTCCCGCGTTATCCTTGTGTGTTTTTCCTTTAACTCTATTATTTTTCATTTATGTGTTGTTGCTGTACCTTTCCAAAGTAGAAAACAATCGTATCTAAACCTTATATAGAGTAGGATGTCCAACCTTGTGAGGGTGACATATATGTGATCTTCTACAAATTATGTTATGTAATTATTAGCACTACTGGGAGATTTAGAAAGTCACATAGCGAATCCTGCAGCTGTACCACTTCTTGCAAATAGTAATTGTTCTCCTGTTCAGGAAAGTTGTGATACAAAGCTATATTTAGGTGTTGTAGCAGAAATACAATGTTAGCGCTTGTTGTACCTATATTTAATAGTCCCCATTCAATAGATTAATTTGATACTTTTGTTGGAGAATTTAAATGTGTGTAGGCTGTCGACATTTAATAAGGTGCACAATATTGTTGGGTGGTTTTTTAAGGTCAAGCCTAGCGGCAGCGCGCTTGCATTGCTCGCTCTGCTAGGCATGCAGTGTTTGAGTATGCTGTGGAAGCCTCGCCTACTCTCCTCCCATATTTTTCATTGTACTTGGTAAATGCTGACTTCAGATTAATAATGAGGCTTGCTAGTCCCTCCTTGTTACCGCCCTGTTCCCATTTGTTACCTCAATTGAGGACTGGATCTTTTACTTGTGGCGTTACACGGTGTCAGATATACTGTGTAAGCCCATGCTGAAAGTGTCTCACAGATTTGATATAGCAAGATAGGTCACGAGGGAGCTTCCTTATATTGTTTTACACGGTCTCCTTCATAAGTCGGTAAGCACTATTTTTTTTTATTTGCAGCACAGTCCGCTTTCACTTTAACGGCCGCGCTTGTTTATTTAATTAATTTGCTAAAAATTAATTTGCAGCGCGGGCCGAAAGGGAGCGTTTCTACTCAATAATCACTTATCCCATTCTGTGCGGGGGGCATGTTCATGCGGTATGCCTCTGCAGGCAGCCTATGCACAGAGCACATTGTGTAGTACTTGAGAGTCAAACATCCCATGCACCGGATACATACACATGAGAGATATGCGCAGCATGCGCGCGGCCTTGAAGACAGAAATGCACACCATACACTGGGCAAGCAGATAGAACTAACATCCCTGGCACAGTTGTGCATGCACTCCGTGCGCAGTGCACCCACAGCAACCAGAGGCTCACCCTACACAGTGGCACTCGGGAGACATGTTGCGGCCTTCACTGAGGAGAGACTGACAGCCGATGCAAAGACACACAAATGGCACAAAGGGTCATTTTGACATAGGCACTCGGGACAGTAACATCAATTGGACCGAGGGTATAACTCACAAGAGTCAAGCAAGTGCACTGGCACCGGGGGTCTGTGTTTGCGAGGGTCCCACTGCAACCCAATTATGGATGATTTACTCTCCTCCCTCATATAAGGACTCATTTCCCGGATTGGGTTTAGGCCAATGATATTCTAGCTACGATGCTGCCTTGCTTTAAAAAAAAAATGTTTTATTGACTTTTAAATATACACCATACAGAAAAAAACAGAGCAGCAAGGTACCAAGTCCGCCCCCCCCCCCCCCCCTCACCCTAGTCCTGCCGGTCCAACATGATCCCAAGGAAAAAACTGGAAAATTAATTTTGCATAATAACAAAATCCATCATATTAGGCCATCAAGAATGTAAAAAGCGATACTGATAACACAATTGTTCTGTCCCCAACCATTCATAAAGTGCAAAATTGTAATTCATCAGTTTTTAAATATACATTCATAAAAATAAAGTGACCCATGCGAAAGTGCAAAGTGGATGGAGAAAGTACAAAAAGTCCATAAAGATAACATAGCGGGCTAGGCCATTCTTCTAGTCTTCGGTTAAAAAGGCTATCTGCCCCACTATCGGTTTGCCAGACAAACCCAGGAAGTAGGAAGCATTGCCCCCCTCCCTAAGTTTACTGAGGGTTTGTCTGGCAAAGCCAGCTAGACAAAGGTTCCCAAATAACCAAGAATTTCTTTTTGGCCCGGATACCCTTCTTAGAGTAGATAGCTTTTTCTAGATTATATATTGAATATAGCCGGGCCAACCACTGTGAAAATAAAGGGGGATTGGGGCCTACTCAAGCAGATGTTATACACAGACTATAAATTGCCAATGCGATAAAGATTAGAGCCCCTCCACTTTTCCTATCTAAGGAATCTTGTACACCCAGTAAAACCGCCGTGGGAGTGAGCAGGATATCTCGGGATAGAACAATGCTGCCTTGCACAGGGATACTGGTGACAGAAATGCATCAGATATGTTGATTGACTTTTACTTCCTGCACAGGGCGTATCTTACCCCACGGGAAATTAAAAGGCCCACAGGACATGGCATGTCCCAGATGTGGGGATCAGGGAGAGGAGATGATTCATATGGTCTTTGTAGAGACTGGCTCTGCTGGATTAATGAGATGGAATAGTGACCTGTATAAATGTTGTCATGGAAATAACAATCCACTTCAACTCCTCAGCAGGTCTCCTGGGAGGGTTTCCACGCCCACCTAAATATAAAGTGACCACGAAGTTCGTGGAGCTTGCCCTTATACTAGCAAAGCACAAAATCAGGCTGCCACTAGCTCCCGAGTAGACACATGAAAGGACACACTATTACAGGGGGCGGGGTATGAGAGTGCCATACTACTCTGGGAGGCGACACAGGGGGTTGTACAGTGGGACACCTTGGTGGAATGTCTAGAATCAGCCGATGCGGACTCCCCTGACAGCTACATATGCTCCGATCCAGATCCCAAGGATGGTCACGCAGTTGAAGCACCTAGTGAGGCCTGACTTCATCCAGGACTGAGCGGGGAACTGCCCGCAATGGTGGGAGATATCATTGCTACCGTGATCCGTTGGAAATTTTAGAGGCGAGGGGATTGGGAGTGGAAGAATTGTTCGATACCTGTGCAAGGATGGAGTTGCAAGTATTATCTGCATTACACTACCTATTGTGAACTATGCTTATTCAAAATTTAGCAATATTGTGAAACCCAAAAAGGGTTCTTTAAACTGTGCGCTGTTGAACACACGATCACTCCCCAAGCACAAATACGAACTTGCGCATTTTCTCGAACAACATAATCCGGACTTAATGTTTCTTACTGAAACATGGCTTCACAGCTCCTCAGACCCCGACCTAAATACTGCTACACCTGATGTATACAACCTTCATAGAGGCAACAGAGAAGGACAACAAAGTGGCCATTTTATACCGCTCCCATATTAAAGCCACTTTCTCTGACTTCCCGCAACTAAAAGGGGAATCCATTCAGTTCTCATTCAAATGTAACAATACTTGTGTTCCCAATGGTCTACTAATCTACAGACCACCAGGGACCTAGAACCCCTTTTATTGAATCAATTGCAACAGCCATGGAGTCTTGTATGGAATACTCCAATCAATTTTTCCATACTCAGGGACTTCAAATTTCATTTAGAGTCCGTAGATAGTTCTGATACAAACAATCTAATCGATGTGTTCAATAGTCTAGGTTTTAAACAAATAGTTACGCAGCCCACACACAAAGGGAATCATACTTTGGATGGTATTTTCACAAACCACCCACGAATAAATTTTAAGAGCACGTTGCCAGTAATTTGGACTGACCATAAAGCTATATTCTTTGATATATCTTTGCCTGAACCATGCACCAGAGAACATAGGAAAAACAAATCAGGCGGAGTACGATTCTGGAAGCAAATAAATACCCCTGATCTTGAGACTACTCTACAAGCCCACGATCTCCATATAGATGTCGACCCAGATACAGCAACCCTAAATTTTAATAACTGGATCAATCAAGCTGCACAAAAAGTAGCCCCCGAAACTTTTAAGTATATCGGCCAAAGAGCACCATCAGCCCCATGGTACACCGCCAAATTAAAAGAATTAAAGAGGAAGTGTAGATCTAAGGAACAAATCTGGAGGAGGAACTACTCTGTTATGGATAAAACGCAATATAATGAGGCACTAGCAAAGTATAAGGAAGCAATAGTCCAATCAAAAACTAGCTTCTTTACTGAGAAAATTATGGCCTCCAAGAACACGGCCAGGGAACTTTTTAAAACAGTTTCTATTCTATCTAGTTTCAGTAATAGCAAACAATTTAACCCTACTAGACAGTTCTACAACAAACTATCAGAGTTCTTTCAGGATAAAGTAGTTAACATTTTTGAGGAGTTTTCCAATAGCAAAACCCGGAACAAACGCCCAAATATCCAACGACAATAAGGAAACCACGGAGGTCTTCCTACATGAATTCCATGCTCTAACCACTGACAGGATAGAAAAGCGAATACTATCAACCAAATCGGGATCCCCCTTAGATCCTTGTCCAGCCATGGTCTTTCATATGGCACCTAGCATAATTGCGAATAGACTAACACCCCTTCTTGATAACTTTATGTCCAAAGGGCACTTCCGCGACACATGGAAAAAATCTCTGGTCAGACCCATACTAAAGAAGCTAACCCTAGACCCTACCTAGGTCAGCAGTTACCGGCCTATTTCATGCCTACCATTTCCTTCCAAAATTTGGGAAAAAGCTCTAAATGAGGATTTTTTTTCCTTCATAGAGACCTACGACAAACTCGACTCAGCGCAACACGGTTTCCATTTGTCATAGCACAGAATCTGCATTAATTGCAGCCACTTAGGATATACGCATTCAACTTGATGGAGGGGGGAAGGCCATACTGATCTTACTCGACTTATCGGGCGCATTTATTACGGTTGATCACCACATTCTCATTCAGTTCCTGGCCGAAATAAGAATTGTGAACAAAGCGTCCGATATTCTCCGGTCATACCTAACTGGTAGAGAGCAAACCATTACTATGGAAGAATATTAATTGCATCCCTACACATTGCCGTGTGGGGTTCCCCAGGGATCATCACTTTCTCCCACCTTGTTCAATGTATACATTATCCCACTAGCCAGACTCATACGGTCCCATGGTTTTAAAGTGGTATGTTACGCTGACGACACACAAATAATTGTCTCCTTAACATCCAAACCCGAAGAAGTGGCAGTTAATTTTAGCAACTGCATGAGTCACATCATTTCCTGCATGTTAGACAACTGCTTAAAATAAAACACCGGAAAAACCGAAGTGGTCATTTTTGGAAGAGATACTTCCATCTGGAACTCTACCTGGTGGCCGGAAGTAGCAGGACCTTGCCCTCAGCCTGTTAAACAAGTAAAAAACCTTGGGATTAAGATAGATGACCAGCTCTGTCTATCTGAACAGGTTAACAACATTACTTCCTCCTGCTTTTTTACTTTAAAAGTCCTTAAAAAGATTTTACCTTTTATCCCCATGGCCTCAAAAAGACAGTTATTATTGCATTGATACTGTCTAAAATTGATTATTGTAACGCTCTCTATTTAGGAGCAAAGAAGAGCATGATAAGCAAATTACAGACGCTACAAAATGCGGCGGCACATTTACTCCTTAAAATTCCAAAGTTTAGCCCCATAAGCCACGCCATTCGCGACCTGCACTGGCTACCAGTCCAGACAAGGATTCATTTTAAATCTATGTGCATTCTGCATTAGATTCTGCACGGAGCTGGCTCAGCCTACCTTAACTCACATATCAGGCGCTACACACCACAACAAGAGCTTATATCTGTAACCGTCTCTCTGCTGGTGATTCCAAGGATAAAAACATTAAAATGGGGTGGCAGAAGTTTTTTTACATCTGGCCCCAATACTATGGAAAAAGATGCCCATCAATCTCAGGAAACAAACCAATTTGTTAATGTTCAGAAAGGCATTGAAGACATGGCTGTTGGCTCACAAAGCTTAGCCGACTAGCCCCAGTCCTTGCACAGAACCTGGACAGCTAACGCTAAGACGCCACGTCAAACATGCGCTTCATAAAAACTCACATTTCAGTTCATTTCATTTCATTTCAACTGATGCAGATGCCCTTCAAGCACTGTAATTCTTTTTGACTATTACTGTCTAAATAATTGACCACCTTCACAGTATATGGCTGTGTTGTCATAAAACAATAAACATTTTGTTCACAAAAAAAATGCATCGGTCACACAGAAGAGAAATGTGCGCTAAAAGTCACCCCAAAAAGATAGCTTAGTGGACTAATGCATCGACTGCAGTAGCCGCGTGATCGGAATGACAGATTCTGATCGCCGCACGGTCCATTCAGCCTCCTAATCTTGAGGTGGGGATGCAATGAGTAATATTGAGTTGGGTAAGAGTCTGCTGTTGCGAAGTGTTGGAATCTAGGGGACAGATAAGCCCCAGTTCACGCGAAAGAGACAGACATCTGGCCACCTAGACCAATGAAAGAACCGATAGGCCAAATCAGTTATTTCACGCAAGGTGGCATCTCCTGCAGTGTTGCACTTGTTCTCCAGCGTATAGCTAGAAGTTACACGGAAGGGAAATC
Source organism: Triturus cristatus (assembly GCF_964204655.1). Taxonomy (NCBI): domain Eukaryota; kingdom Metazoa; phylum Chordata; class Amphibia; order Caudata; family Salamandridae; genus Triturus; species Triturus cristatus. The sequence goes on from NC_140592.1 coordinate 960,442,963, forward strand.
CAAATGACACCAAATAGAGTTAAGTTAATATAAATGCCCAGGACACAAAATATGTCTTCAGAACTTCCCCAAATTACAGATGCGTATCCTGAACTTCTTCTGAATTATGTTTTAAGTAACAGTAAATTGTCAAATCTACCCTCAAATCTCCTCACAAGGTAGCATCATCCCAACCAAGGCTATTGCTCAGTGCAAGAAAATAAGTGCCAGGGCTCTGGTCAGGGGGCAACTACAGCTTGCGCCACACACTGCCAATGATAGTAACACAACTATTAACCAACTCTTCATTGTCCCAAAGCTGTAAGAATGAGTTGGGTAGCAGATAATAGTAATTTTTACTGCATATTGAAGTAATAATTAACTATTGTTGTGCTCATCTCTAAATTAGACAGCGCTGCCTTGTGGCACACTGTCACCCGCACCTGTGTTGAGAATAAGTGCCAGTGCCGAGCACCAGATACCACCGGCTCAAATTAAGCACTACTAGTGTTAGATGAATACCCCAGGAATCAGCTGCCTTACAGCCCTATGGCAACACTACGAAAGGCTTCAAGAATGTAGAATATTATTTTTATAACGCATCTAAAACATTTACATAATGCTTGGAAAAAGGAGCGCTCACCAGCAAAATATATGCATTTGCCTAAGCTCCGAAAATGTCACTGATTTTGTTAAGGTGTAGTTCAACTACAGAATAAATTAGTGTATGTTCATTATTTGATGTTATATCACTATACATATTTAAATACATCTTATGGGCACTGAAGGGTGCTTTACAAATTAATTTGGTTCACCATATCACCATTTATTATTTCACCTCAATAGTCCAAAGTTCCATGAGTGAACCACACTGATACTGTTTCTGTAAAAAGGGCCCAACAAGACTGAAAAAGACATTTTAAGAACAATATCTGTATTACATTTGTATGCAAATATGCATGTTGGTATTTTTTTTTATTTAACTGCCAAAAACAAATTCCACATACTTAACAAAATTCGCAATCAGAGACATATTTGGAACAAATTTATATTTTGAATTCTTTACTATGCTTTATACGTAGCTCCATATCTTTTAGTAAGACTGCTGCATAGTTATTTTTATAGTCGTATTTTTCTTCTTCGACCGATTGCAGTAGTCAAGTATGCTGTGGAAGCCTCGCCTACTCTCCTTCCATATTTTTCATAGGCTGGTGTCATTGTCCTTTGTAAATGCTGGCATCCGATTGATAATGAGGCTTGTTAGTCCCCCCTAGTTACCGTCATGTTGCCATTTGTTACCTGCCATGAGGACTGGATCTTCAACTTGTGGCGTTACATGGTCTCCTTCATAAGTCGGTAAGCAATATTTTTTTTTATTTGCAGCGTGGTCCGCTTTCACTTTAGTGGCCACGCTTGTTTATTTAATTACTTTGCCGCGCAGGCCGAAAGGGAGCGTTTCTACTCACTAATCTAACAAGTATTTGCAATGCAATAGGTCTCGCATTTACGGGAGTTTGAGCTATTCACGCTGCAAATAACAATGCTTTTATTTTTGTTTTCGTTTTTAAAACCTAAATAAAAGGCATTGTCATTTACAATGCCAATAGCTTAAACTCGCATAAATGCGAGACCTATTTCATTGCAAATGCTTGTCAATTGAATGCTATGGATTTAAGTCAGTAAAACAGCGATAGTCTATATGATCTGGTCGTCTTGCCTATGTCTGATGGAAAATATTTAAGGTACTGTCTGATGGGTAGCGATATGGAATCTATGCAAGAGATGTTTGAGCAAAAAGGTGGATTGGAGTGGTCTCTGTTGATTTTTGGAAGCATTTAAGACCGTTCAAATGGCGTTGTGAGGCAATTTCCTTTTAGATTAAACCTTTGTCCATGCTTCTTGGACAATTTTTTGCAAGTGCTCTTCAGATTCTAAGGTCATATGATCCCCGGTGTGAGATGTTTTTTCTGTGTTGATGAGAGGTTCTTTGTTTTTCTCATTGTAAAGTACAGTATCAAAAATAAGCATTCCTTTGACTTTATTCAACATTTGCAAAGTACTTTCTGGCCTTAGGGACAATTTGTTCAGTGTGATTCATTTTTTCTTGGTTGTATTGTAGTATTGTTTGACATTCATAAAATATATTTGTTTGAAATCCCATGCTACAGAACTGGTGTCCAGTGCTTTGTGACTTTCTGGTTAAATAAATGTAGACTGTTGGTGGGGAATCACTGCAGTTAAAGCATGGAGACGGCTTCTGTCAGTCGCACCCTCCCACAGGACACCACAAAGTGGTGCTGTAGAGGGCAGCAGCCAGGAGGGGAGATACTTTTAATAATGTGCACGGAAGTTGCAGTGGTGTAACATAAGCCCCTGTAGCCCCCACAGTGCAGGTCTGTGAAATCTAATCTTAATAAGAGAGCAACTGACTATTGTCGGACATATAATCTCTTATCTATCGATTTGTTACTGGAATTAAGTTATATTAATTAAATCTGAAACAGAACCTGCTGTTTATTAGTCCCGAAATTAGCATCTTCACCTGTCACTTGTCAGCTGTTACCATCACTTCATAAGTGGAAGTAGAAAGAAAAGATACACATTGAATTAATTATTCTACGTACAGCTTACTTCAAAATGAACTGATAACAACAGCATTAAAAAGTAACTTTTTTGGTTTGTAATTTACTTTCAAGGCAAGTACTTCTTAAGAATGGTTTTGGACGGAAGCCAGTGGTCATGTTCTTAAATCACTGTATATGTAATGAATGCTGTTATGAATTTCTCTCGCAGCCCATTTTTCCTCACAAGCTTCTGACACTGGACAGAGATAACCGCCAGTTAGGTGTTAATCAGAGAGGGATGGCAGTCTTTACCTTTCTGTAACTTACTGCTGGACACTCCCCCATAGCCCCCCCAAAAAAAAGAGAAACAAAGAAAAGAAAAAGAACAAGCATTGGCAAATCCAATAGGTTTCGCCTGTGCAAGAGCTATTGGCTTTGCCTAAGTGTTTTAGCCATGTTGTACACCACTGTGGCGGCAGTTCAGAATGGCTACAAGCTAATGGCACAGAGAAGAGGCGAATGGAATGGAGTGTCGTAGAGTGGAGTGTTGGACAGTGCAGTAGAGTGGAGTGGGGCAGAGTGTCCTGGTGTGGCATAAAGTTCCCTGGAATGGCAGAGATTGGAGGGCTGTGGAATGGCGTAGAGTGGAGATGAGTGTCATGGAGTGTTGTAGAGTGGAGTGTCATAAAGTGGAGTGTCGTGGAGTTGATTTGAGCGTTCTGAGGTATTGTATTGTATTGTAGATAAATTTATAAGGCGCACAGCTACCCACCATGGGGTCTCCCGGCGCCAACAATAAGGAGGCTAACTAAGATAAATGTCTACTGCGCGAAGAGCCAAGTTTTCAGGCCCCTACGGAACTGTGTAAAAATGGATTGACATTTTAGGGATACAGGCAGGGAGTTCCAAAGCTTAGGGGCCAGATGCGAAAAGGAGCAGCCCCCCATTCTCGCCAATTTGAATCTGGGGATCACGTAATTGCCCTGGGAGGCTGATCTAAGAGCGCGCGAAGGGACATAAGGGTGGACCCGTGAACGCAAGTACTGAGGTGCCGAACCATGTTTGATTTTAAACATGACGCAAAGAGCCTTGAATTTAATACGGCTCTCTATACGTAGCCAATGTAAGTCCCGCAAACAAGGGGTGATGGAAGATCTCTTCGGGGCCTTGCAAAGGAGCCGAGCGGCAGAATTCTGCACCAGCTGGAGCTTCTTACGTACCTCTTGTGTGCAACCCAGATAGAGTACATTGCCATAATCAAGGCGAGAGGTTACAAGAGCTTGGACCACGGTACGTGGCAGAGTCGAGTGGTATGGAGGGGTGTTGAGTGGGATGGTGTAGAGTAGAATGATGTAGAGTGTAGGGACATAGGGTAGAGGGGTGTACAGTGGAGGGATGTACATTGGAGGGAGTAAAGTGGAGGGGCCTAGAGTAGAGGGGCTTAAAGTGGAGGGGCATAGATTGCAGTAGAGTCGAATGTCATAGAGTGACATAGAGTGAAGGTGTGTGGAGTGGAGTAGGGGAGTAGAGTAGTGTTAGGTAGAGTGGAGTGGCATGAAGTGGCATGGAGAGACAAAGACGGGGTAGAGTGGAGGGGCATAGAGTGTTGTAGAGTGGAGTGGCATAGAGGGAAGTAGTGTGTTGTTGAGTGGATTAGCATAGAGTTCAGTAGAGTGTTGTGGAGTGGAATGGCATAGAAGGCCATAGAGTGTATTTTGTGTTGGCCCTCCCAAATATATTGAAAGTTGGTGAGGACATCCCTTCTTTTAAGGGTAGAGGGTAGCTCTCCACTATTGATATATTTTGTTAATACAACCCTAATTCCCATTGTTTTGGACTATACTGCTAGTTGGTCTCACAATAGCGACCACAACCCAATTTACATTAGTCTGAGAGGGTGTTTGAAGACTACAGCAATGGTAGAACCAGGGACCCTGGCTCCTAAGATAAAAACTGGGGATCAAGGCCGCAGATTGATATGGGCTAAGGTGGTACCAGACCTTTTTTAAGATGACCTGTTAAACACTGTAGGGACTGAGATTGCTATTTGTCAAGATAGTTCTCAGGGGGGAGCAGTGATTGCCGTAGCCTTTGATAGGATCTGTAAGCAGATAGACAGTGCCCTCTCCCTACCCAATAAAGAGGGAACCCACAAGATGGAGAGGTGGTTCGACCATAACTGTACTATTGCCCATCAGAAATTATTATGTGCCCTGAAAGAAAAACCCTGGGACAGAAACTTAATAGCTAGGGAAAGGGTAGAGTATAATCAGGCCCGGCGTACACGCAAACTGGAAGTTAAACAAGAGGCCTGGGAGGATCTGTCATCTGTTGATGTGATGAAGAATAGCGCCAAATTTTGGGAGATCATAAACAGACCATTTTTTTCTGGTCAAGAGAGTAATGTTGAATGTAATATCCCAGAAGAATTATGGTTTAACCATTTCAAACATATTTATAGCGGGCCAGCATGGTCAGGCAAATACAGGGCCCACGTGTTTAACCGGTGCATACAGTTTGCACTTTTCTGAACATGAAGTGGCTGTAGCCATAGCCCAAATGACGAGCAATAGAGATCCGGGGCCTGAAAGGGTTCCTGTCGATCTTTTTAAATCAGATATTCCCTTATGGGCTAAGTCACTGGCTAATGTTTTGAACATAGTATGTGAAACGGGAATGCCTAAGTCTTGGTCAACATCAATCATTGTCCCAGTATTTAAAAAGAGTGATTGAGGGGACCCAGGGTGTTATAGGCCCATGTCACTGATTGATTCTACGGTTAAGGTGATGGGGAGAGAGTTTCTCATCAGGTTAACCGGTTGGATCAATGAACATGGTATTCGGTCTAATCTCCAATATGGATTTTGGAAGGGCAGAAGCACCCTGGATCAGTGCCTTAACCTACATTTATTAATAGAGAAATACACAGTAGCTAAAAAAGGGACCCTGCACCTCGCGTTTCTGGTTCTAACCTTGGCGTTTGACCGAGTAAATAGATCAGATAAGATCATCGTGGACTTTCTGTCTGATCTGCAAAGGGATTTATCAGCAGCAGTAAGGTTTGACCAAATGGGTAATTTACACAGAGGATTGATATAACTAGAGGAATCAGACAGGGTTGTATCCTGCCTCCTCTGTTATTCACCCTCTACATCAATAACCTAGATTTTGTCTTGTGTAGCGCTGCCAGGTATATCCCTCATGTGGGGAATCGTTTGATCCCAGCATTACTTTATGCAGACAATGCGGCCCTATTGGCACGCACCGCGGTGGGGTTCCAGCATTTGTTATCCTCATTTGCCAATTTTATGGGTTCCTTGGACCTAAATGTAAATTGTTCCAAATCACATGTCATGAGCATGGGAGAAAGGCCCAGAAAAATTAAGATGTTTAGGTGTGATGGAAATTAAATAACCAGGGTTTCTTCATTTCCGTACCTAGGCGTCTTATTTGATGAGAGGTGTTCTTGGGCCCCGCAGAGGAGAACAAAGAAAATCCCCATGGCACGCTCCTCAGGTGCGGTACTTGATTTTGATCGAAGATTGGGTGCCAAACCAATGAAGGCAATGATACAGATCTACAAATCCAAGTGTATTGTCATTGCAAATTATGGATCCTATATTTGGAGGTATAGAATTTGTATAGAACTTCAATTGGTGGAAAACACATTTTTAAGAAGTCTTCTCTCAGTCCTCCAGTCCACACCCTCGTTTTCATGAAGAATTGAATGTTGGTTATGTGTCTGACTTAATCAAAATGGCCCTTTTTCCTAAATGGATTTCGATCTGGTGTAACCCAGAATTAGTGCTGAACCAAGAGATTATCCGCAATTGTATCGCACTGGACAGGGCTAGCAGTATTCCATGGTTTAGTCATGTGAGCAGCATAGCAAAGGTGCTGGGTTGCCCAGAGGTCTTTGACAACCCCGAAATAATATTTAAAAAAGATCTGGGGTGGGCAAAGACTTCGTTTTTGTGGTTAGCATCCGCAGAAAGAGAGGCAATAGAGTTATCAAAACCAACAGTATGTGCCCATCAGATCTTAAAATGTTCTTTAATGATGGAGCCTTATTTGGACATAGTCAGCAAGCTTCTACATCTCTTTCACCTGACGAGGTTTAGGTTTAACATTTTACACTTTTTATTGGCCGAACCCTTGGGCTGGAACAAGCCAGAGGATCTGGACCCTGTTCTAGTGATAGTTTTTCGAGGCAAGATACTTTGCATTTCGTAATGTTTTGTGACCACTACTTACGGATTGGGAAGCGTTTTATTTTTCGCATTTTAAAAGATAAAGGCTTTGTGCAGGTTAGACCAGCCTTAACATATCTACAGATGTTGAATAGCTCTTGGGAAAATTTTAATATCGCTAGTTTTATAGTTGCAGCAGTTAGAGCAAGGAGAAAAAGAAATGAAATCGTAAGTGCTCATTTCTCTGTATAATGGATTCTCCCTTTCATATTATGCATTTTATATTTCACTGCTGAATTTTTAGAGCTGTATTTTATTATTGATGGATTTTGAGTGTTATATGTTTTGTATGTGTTAGGTATTGTAACATGCTTTTAGGATTTTGAATCATCGAATAAAGTGATTTTGACTGACTGACTGAGTGGATTAGCATAGAGTTCAGTAGAGTGTTGTGAGGTGGAATGGCATAGAGGGCCATAGCGTGGAGTGTGGTAGAGTGGGGTGTCGTAGAGTGGATTGTCGGAGAGTGGAGTGTTGTGGAGAGCAGTGGAGTATTGTGCAGTGTTGTACGGTGTCGTAGAGTGGAGGGGCATAGAGTGGAGGTGCGTATAGCAGATGGGAGTAGAGTGGATGGCGCAGGGCAGAGGAGCATAGATTGGAGGGGTGTAAAGTGTCATAGAGTGAAGGGGCATATAGTGAGGGGCCTAGAATGGAGGGCATAGAGTGGAGGGACATAAAGTGCAGTAGGTGGAGGGGTGTAGAGTGTTGTAGCATGGAATAGACTCTTGTAGAATAGAGTAGAGTGGTGTAATGCAGGTGGGAGTAGAGCAGATGGCGCAGAGGGGCATAGGCTAGAGGGGTGTATGGTGCAGTGGCATAGGGTGCTGTGGCATAGAGTGGAGTAAAGTGTCGTAGAGTGCAGTAGTATACAGTGGAGTAAAGTGGCATAGAGTGGAGTGGCATACTGTTGAAGTGTGGAGTGTCAGAGTCGAGTGTTGTAGAGAGGAGTAAAGTCAGAGTGTAGAGGCATAGAGGCATAGAGTGGAGTGGAATGGCGTATAGTGGCACAGAGTGGTATAGAGTGTCATAGAGTGGAGTGGCATAGAGTGAAGTAGAGTGGAGGGCCATAGAGCAGAGTGTTGTAGAGTGGTGAAGCATAACATGGAGTTAAGTGTCATAGAGTGGAGTATAGTGGAGTGGCGAAAAGTGGAGTGCTGTGGGGTGGAGTGGAGTAGATTAGAACAGAGTATAGTGGAGCAGTGCAGAGATAAGGAAAGTGCCATAGGTGGAGTGTCATAGAGCGGAGTGGCATAAAGTGACCTAGAGTGAACTGGCATGGAGTGGAGTGACGTAGAGTGGTGTAGAATCGAATGGTGTATAGTGATGTAGAGTGTCATTGAATGTTTATGAGTGTTGTAGAGTAGAGTAGAGTGGGATCGATTGGAGTGGAGCGTTGCAGAGTGTTGTAGTGTAGAGTGTTGTAGAGGTGAGTAGAGTGGGGAAGAATAGAGTGGCATAGCGTGGAAAATAGTGTCGTAGAGTGAAGTGGCATAGAGTGTCATAGAGGCGAGTGTCATAGAGTGGGGTCGAGTATAGTGGAATGGAGTAGAGTGCAGTGGAGTGGTGTAGAGTTGAGTAAAGTGGTGTTGAGTAGAGTGGAGTGGAGTAGAGTGGCACAGAGTGACGTGGAGTCAAGTTGCGCAGAGTGTCGTAAAGTGGAGGGAATTCAATGGAGTAGAGTGTTGTACTGTGGAGTATGCATGGTGTGGTAGTGAATTTCGATTAAAGACAACACATTTTCAATTGAAATGGCTATTACATTTGCACAGACTTAGGGTTTTACTGATTAAACTATTCAGCACACTAACAACAATGTGTGGAAATGGCATCACCTAGTGAATTGATTTGTTTTGATACTATTTAAATATTTGTTTCCAGCACGCTTCAAAATTGCAAAAAAATGTGCTTCATTTGTGCTCTCCTAATTCTGATATATTCTAAAATATTTGCACACTTCATTTACAGACATTTAAATTTTGCTGTGTGCTAGAAATAAGCTTTTGCCTTCACACACACAGATTGCCAGATAAATCCTCTCACCTTAAATAATAAACACCAGGCTCCCTCAGAATACATAATACATAGTCTGGCATTTGACCTCTGTCTTTGAATGCACAGCAACTATGACAAGATAAGAACAGAATTTGAAGGCCTATTTACAGAAAGTGAGCACTTGTAGAAGAATGTGCTCAACGGGAGGAACTAACTTAAGCTGGACAACCTAAAACCAATAAATCAAGTGAATAGAAGGCAAGCAAATGTGAGTTACAAAACACAAAGCCAATGGTAAGCAATGGGTGGAATGAATTTTCAGGGAAGGTTTCAGAATGCCCCCAAGACGTTTTAAGCAAACCAGAGTAAAAGCGCTGTCTGGTCGGCTTTGACACTAAGGGGGGTGGGGTGACCAAAACAGAGAAAAATTGGGATTACAGTCCTCTTACCCAAACGTTAGAGAAAATATAACCCTTCCAGGAACAAGTGTAAGGCTTCCGGGAAAGGACAGCACAAAAAAAGGAATGGAAAGCAGGTAGGGATAAGGGTATATGAAGTGGCATTATCACCTTAGGAGAGTTGCTGACAGAATACATGCATTGCTGTGTCTCCCACGGTGAGATATTCTAGAACTGTCAGAACATGCCTGTAATAAGATCATTGCAAGTGAGTAGTGACATCACAGTGTCTACTCTCTTTGATGGCTTTGCTCCTCTGCCGCCATGACCTCACCTGTGAGATCCTTGTCAGATGCAATAAAATACACGGGCAGGTTGTTTGCTCGGGTACATGCCCCTCCATCTGCTGCCTTTCACACATATGAGAAGGCACAGACCATGCTGGCAGATCTGTGAATACTCCACCCATTAGACGTTTGTGCAGCCTGGCTCATTTACACAGTCCTGAGAGTAAAAGGTTCTGATGTGCATGCACTGCTCTCACGTTGTCACTGGAAAAACTAAACTATGCATCCAATCCATGTATTTCTCTTTTAATTGTGGAATTTGAACCTGTCTGTGTGGATGGTTCAAGAATGAAAATAAAATATAGAAGGGATGAGCTATTATTCTTCACGTTGGAAAATATGATTTCAATGTGGCAGCGTGAAATTAATCTATATTGTATGAGACAAAATACTTACAACTGTATATTTGAAATTGTATTGCAAGTCATCTCTGGTAGTCATCTCTGGTTCTAGTATTCATACCTAGAAAATATTTAATATATCGGCAAAATGTCATGCTTCGTCCTGTCTTAAAATGGGAAAATAAATTACGAAAAGACCATTCACTTTATCTCTAAAAAGTACTTTATTCCTGTGTCATTTACAGAACTGCAGCCAACTTTGTACATCATATGTGATAAAGGACAGTAGTACATTGGAAACTACTAATTTGTGCAATTCAAGTTTTATAAACAAATAAAAAGATAGACTATTTTAGTTCAATCTTTTGTTCTTTTGTGTAGAACAAAAAAGGTTTTGCTTAACCTGCGTGAGGTCTTTTCACTGGTTCATTGCTGGGTATCTTTCCTGGGCCTCGGGTACTTCTGCAATCCCGGAGGTTAGTCACCAAGGGCCTATGCACACATGAGTCTCCAAAAGAAGCTAATTCGAGCAGTCAAGGCTTACTCCACGAAGAGTTAGGAGTGTTGAAATGAGGTACATTATCAGACATTAATGCCACAAAATAAAATCAAGTTTGACTCGGAGCCATATCTTTTATAACACAGATTTTTATTTACATATTAGACATGTAGGGTTTCACCAGTTATAAATAACACAAAAAGCAAAATGTCCTAGCATGTTTTCAACCACAACTCAACCCCAATAGTTTTATGACTCAGAATAAGGCGCTACAATTCAAATAATATGACAGAATATTGAAAATTAGATGTTATGAAGGCATTATCATGAAACCATTACGTCTCAGAACTCTTAACTGTGGATTTGTGTACACTCTGGGGTTAATGGCACACAAGTGACAAACAGAATGGTAAAAATGCATCTGTTGGGCTACTGAGCCAGCAATCCTGGAAGGAAGGGAGACAAGTATGTGTGTTTCACCCTACATATGTAAAAAGCTGCCAAAAATGCTCAAAACTATTTTGAACACACAAGCACAATCCAGCCTTAACATGCTAATAGACTCTCACCTGCAAAAACCGGGACACAGTCCAAGAGTAAAACACAGGACCTGGAAAAGGCAGAAAAGACTGCCCATATAAGCTGCAGCTACAATTTTCAGGTTTGTTCCTCAGACATTTTCTCAACAAAGCTGAAGACTTGAGTATGGCTTCAAAATCAGGATACCCAATCTTGTGGAGGCCAACCTAACCACAACATGGTCTATTGCTCTACTGAAGAGTTTAGACCTCCGAAAAAAAGTCTAATTGAGAATATGATAGTGGTGCACTGTCAGTCCACACCTGAACCATGGTCCAATAAGGTCAGGTAGAAAAGATGCACAATGTTCAGTGCTGGTTCCTCCGCTAAGGCGAAGGAGCGTCACCTCACTACTCACAGAGCAGTGTAAACAAAAAAATGAAATGATAACTGAAGTTATTATCAATTTATTTTTCGTATGACCAGGCTAGGGCGGGGCAGGGCCTGTCTCCCCTGACCATGGGGAGTAGGAGCGGTTGTGCACTCTGTAAAGTGCGCATAAATGTTTGACTGGCCCTCTCGGGACGGACGGACATTCATGTGTGCTTCGCATGTTCTCCATGCAGGCTACATTACAGCCTGCATGGAGAATATGCTGAGGCCCCCATTCCCTGGCTGAGCGCTGAACAACTGTGCTCAGATCAATCACAACGCTGCATTGCAGCATTGTGATTGGCTATGGGGAGCCTGGGTGCTTTCCAGTCACCAGAATAGACTCACTCGATGTGGGAGGGACGCGGTGATGGAGAGACGGCAGTACGATCAGGTAAGTGTTTTTTTTTTTCTATGCAAAACCACCCCCAAGCCCCCACTCTAGCCCCACCACCCCATACCTTACAAGCTGCCGCTGCCAATGTTATGTTGCCAAGCTAAGCTTAGTCACACCCAATACATTCGCTTTGGCCCAAATGTGTGGCAGTAGAACTTACTATCTGGAGCAGGCAAAAGAAACACGTCTCAAGAAACTCTCCCAAGAGTACCTGGAATGGCTCCACCTTAGGAACAGACAGCACCTGCCAAGATGAAAGGACTAGTATTATATAATAGTATAGTATAATAACTAGTGCACAACACATGCTGACATAAGGTAGAAAATATCACAATTATTATGGAGACAAAGAATTAGCAGAATGTAAATACCATGAAAAGAGGTAACATTATTTTATACTCTCCCTTGCTACTGAGACTCTGAGAATTAGGATTAGCACTGAAAAGTCTGCTATCAGGGGCGTTGTATGAACATATGACTTGATTAAACTGTTTGAACAGCTAAAATGACATACGCTCCCTACGGAGATCCAGCACCCTATTCCACCACCAGCCTTCATCCTGCTGGCATTCATCATCCCAGGCCAGAGAAAGATAGGACACCCTCCTGCATTGCCTGATGAGCCTGTGAGCCACTTTTTAGCCAGAGAGACCAGAACAACTCAAATAGCCCTGGCGACTCCCACAAGATGGAGGCAATGGGCCATGCTGGCTGACCCTGAGGCTTCTGCCCCAAAAAAGTCCTGTCTGAGCCCACTAGATACACCGAGAAGGTCAAGGCTAGCCCCTGGAAGGGATCTGCAGAAGCTACATGCTGAAGCCCTGGAGTGCTGCTGGCTTCCTCAGATGTGTGAGGAGGTGACAGCGGACCACCCTGAGCCCTGTAAGGGAAGGCGGCACCAGAGACTTGCATCAAAGTTAGGACTCCGCACTCGAGCCAAACAACCCAAAGGTCCCATTAAGCAGGGCCAGCCATATTCCACCCTGATAGCAGAAGCCCCCTTCCTCATCCTATCGGCATCTGTACCATTGCTGATGTGGCTGCCTGCTCCCCACTGGAGGCCTGCTTGCTGGAGGCTAGATCAGCAATAGACCCACCACTGCTTATTGCAGAGGCTGAGGTCTGGAGAGAGGCCCCCATACCTCACCTTACAGCTGTGCTGACCTTATTGTCTGGCCTGCTTCTACCCTGCTTGTTGCTTTGCATCATCACTGGTCACTCTGCCCCGAGGGCCTTAGACGACGCCTATTTCTACTCTCTGGATAAGTGGTCCCACCTAGCCCAGAATGAACTGGTGAGTGGAGAAGAACCCTAAGGTAGCCCTCTCAGGCCTTTGATGGTCACATCAGAGCCTCTGGGTTGAGGAGCCCCATACTTGGTGGCTAGACAGATCTGGCCCCCATTTAACCTCAATCTCCGTCCACTGCTCCTCCTCTCATGGGAACCACATCTGACTGTCCATGGGACATGCCAGGTGCCCTGGCCTCTAATCGACCTCTGCCTCCACACTTGACGCGGAGAATCTGAAGATCTTCATGGGACCTCCTGGAGAGCCCATAGTGCAAGCTTGCTTACTCTTGTTTTCTGGAGTGCTCTGGAGGCAGTGCGGTTGTGGGACCTATGGCAAGGGACCGTCTGGCGCCATTGCAGCCACAAACAAAGATGGACAGGTTTACCTCATTCCTGACTGATGCCTCTAAAACAGCTGTAACCCCTTCCTCAGCCCCTGCTCCCCAATTGATGTGACCAGCACAGATTCCATCCCACAAGCCATTAAGGTAGCCTGAGCCGCTCGCTAGGCAAAGATTTGGTCTGAGACCTGTCAGGCTTTGGGTGGTCGTCCTGTTAACATTGAACCTTTCTCACTTCCTGCTTTGCTGAACACCTGATTGACATATTTAATTTACTTGGACGTCCCTAGTAACATGCTATACCATATATCCAGGGCCAGTAAATTGCTGTTAGTGAGTCTTCAGCACTTATTGTGCCACTCACTTAAGTAGCCCCGTAAAACATGTCTCAGGCCTGCCATTCCAGTCTGTGTGCAGTTTTAAACTGCCAAGTCGGCTTGGCAAAATAATTTTTTTGCCAAGCCTAAAACTACCTTTTTAATACAAATAAGTAACCAATAGGGTAGACCCTAAATAACCCATGGGGTAGGGTGCATTGCATTTTAAACGCTGGACATGTACTTTTGAGTTTTACATGTCCCGATAGTGAAAAAAATCACAAATTTGTTTTTCACTGCTGTGAGGCCCACATCTTTCTTAGGATAACATTGGGTTACCCTATAACATTTAATATGTGAAAACATTTGTTCGAGAACAGGTAGAAATGTAGAATTGTCATTTAAAATCCAAAGTTGGCCTTTGTGTATTCCCCCCAGACAGTAACACAAAGAGAGACTAGGTGTTGGCAGGCTGGACAATTCTGGAAGGTTGGGAGGGGCAGAGCTGTGCTCACTCCCACTTACAGTGTAAAGGAGTACCCGTAGTACACATACAAAGAACTTCACACTAGCCTTTTGTGACCCATAACCAGTGGAGCCAGGACAGGCAGGCAGGCAGAAAATTCCAGGACCATCTGTGGGTTGAAAAATATAGACGATTCTTCTACTCCAAAGATGGCACCAGTTATAAAAATAGGACCCACTCTTCAGTACCCATCTAGACCTGTGAGTACTAGAGAAGAAGGATTGCCCTGCTGCCAGTGGACTGACTTGCTGCTTGAGGCTTGCCCTGCTCTCAGAGAAGTTAGATGGGACCTGCTTCCTTCATCCCAGGCACAGTGGATGACCTCCTGTTCTAAGCTACAGGGACACAACAATCTCCAGAGGCCTCCCTGCAACTGCTCAGCTGACCTGCTGCACCAGGATCTGCCTGGACCTGCAACTGGACCTACCTGAGCCCTGCTGGATTCGGCTACAGTGATTTCTTGACGCTCAAGAAGTGCCAAACCAAGTCCTGGGCCCTAGGTTAGTATCAGAGTGCATTCCTCTGAAGAAAAAGAAGAAATCTTTTTATGTAAAAGTAAGTTAGTAATCATTTATTTGATTCAATTAATTCAAATTGTTACAAAAAGAGCGGTGCGTGCCATAAAACACAGATTAAATTTTATTAGTGTGCCCACTGTTCTTATTAAAACTTCAGATACTATAATATAGGTAACTATCAAATATTAGCAGTGCATAAAACTCAGTTAAAATGTCTTTCAGATATCTGCTATTTTTATTAAGTCTTTAGCAATATGTCATATTACACAGTGTATTCTAGTTGGCACCTCATGAATTGTGCCTGCTCACGGGTGAGGCTATATCTGAAAAGTGCATTGTACTGTTGTGGAGGCAAAACTATTGTTAGTGCAAAGATCAAGCTTTGAATTTAAATTTGTTTTAAAAAGGAATGGTGCAAGTCATAACTGACAAGTAAGGCTTCATGCATGTGCCCACTATTCTTATTAAAACTTCAGACATTACATCATAGATTAAAAAAATATATTAGCAGTAAATAAAACTCAGTTGACGTATCTTTCATGTATCCACTATTCGTAATACATCTTTGGGCAATAGATCATGGTACACAGTGACTTCTTGTTGGCGCCTCAAGGAATATATGTTGGGGCCACATTTGAAAAGTGCATCAAGGTGATTGTAAAGGCAAACAGGTATTAGTGCAAAGTCAAGCTTTGGACTTCAATTTTTCTTCACAGAAGTTTTGTGCTCTTCACAATTGCAAACAAGCCTGTTGGTGCCGTGATCTCGCTGGCTGCAACGACCTCCAGCATGAAGGTCTGGTTGATCTGACTTTTTGCTCTACAGTGACTGCCAGCGACGACAGGCAACACAAGATCTGCACTTCATACTATAGCATACTATGCGGTGACCGCCAATGTGCAGGTCTACTAATGACCGTCCACAACCCAACAAGATCTTCGCACTACAATGACAACCTTCGGTAACTCCTAGGCTGCTCTTCACGCTAAAGCGACAACCATCCACAATGCTCTCCCTGCTCTTTGTGGCCTCCTCCACCACAAACTGGACTCTTCGCACTGAACTTTCAGCTTGACTAACCTTCTCCCTTTATCCAGCCCGTACCCCATCGGGGTTATTCTGAACGTGTGACTTTCCCCCAGTCTAGCACAACCAGGTAAACATGAGTGGCTTTTGGCACTAAAACATTTAAAATTGCATATCTCTAATTATACTGATTGGAGTTTTGTAATTTTGGTGTAAAATGTATTACGTTTTAATCTATTGTTCTAAATTGGGGTGGGATTTTTCTTAAGTTGTATTTTCACTTTATTATTGTTTAAGTGCTGCATAAATACTTTACATATTAATTCTAAATTAAGCCTGACTACTTTGTGACAATCTACCAGGGAGTTAAGCACAAGTTAGTTTAGTGACTATTTGTGATTCACCCTGACAGGGATTGAGGCTGTTGCTTGAGTTGTGTTAACACCTGCCTCAACCAATAACCCAAATTTCTCATATTGTTAAAATGGGGGCTGTTGTTGCTCTTCTGCGCCAGGACTTGTGCAATATATTGGGCAGTGCCTCCAACACCAAGGGTTGCATCGCAGAATATGAGGACACCCTTATGGAGTTTAAATCAGCGGTCCTGCAACTCTCTACATCCTCTAAACTCCTGGAGGAAAGTACAAAAGATGCCAAAAATCGGGCCTGAAGGAATAAACACAGATTTGTTGGATTCCCAGAAGGGTTTGAGAGCTCCCCGCTGGAAACATTCTTGGAGGATTGGATTGTATCAATGCTTCCAGCAGACCAACTTTCAACTTGCTTCATCCTGGAGTGAGCACAACGAGTCTTGATGCAACAGCTTCCACCTGGGCTCCCCCTGGTGAAGAACTGGGTATTTGAAGCCCAGCGGTGCAGGGGAACACACCCTATGACTTCGGGGTTCTTCCTGTTTCAGACCTACAGAAACACAGAGTCTTCTGGGTGAAGTCAAAGATCATTTTATTGGCTGCAGACCAATTACAGGCGTCCTAGAAGTACAACAGCGTGTATGTTCTCAGGAGACTGCCGAAAATCACAGAAACGGACTTCTCCTTAAATACAGATTTTCCTGCCTCAGGCATACATTCTTAGGTTTACGATATGGCTATTAGACATATACATTACAAACGAAAAGGCAGAGTCATGATGACCATCCCACATTCCAGTGAAGCCAGCCCGCAATTATTTACACAGAAAAGCTCAGATCCCACATCAGATATCGATAGGCCCCAATAAACATGAGCATCTCCTGTTTTGGGAAACAAGCCATAAAGCAGGAACAGCCAGGTGTGAAAGAGATTAGCTGGAGGCTTGTGTAGGATGAAAGGACTTTATTGTGTGTCAAGCCCTGATGCTAATCACAGGTGGCCAGAGGACGGGGAACTCGTGAGACCAGTTTGACCTGGGGGCAGCGGAGCCAAGCTGCCCAGGTCACAGAAAAGTCAAGGAAAGGCACATGTGCTCTAAAAGGCACGTTTTAGCTTCATGCTATATAGCCTATGTGAGGGCAACCATAAGATGGCCACCGCTACAAAATGGAACCCACGCAGTGATGTGAAATAGCGTATACACAGTGCATTTATAGCTAAAACATTACAAAAAGCACTTTTACATACCGCATTAACCATTCGCGGTACACTATTACCGAGATAGACAGGGGTAGGGCCCTGTCTCCTACGCGGTCCCAAATTCTAAAGTACGACAGACCCTCCTTTTGCCCTTACATAGGCAATAACTATACTCATTTCAATCCGAGTCTAGGTCAATATTCACGAAGTAATGGAGATGTTGCTGTAGCATCATCCTATTACTTAGCTCGTCCCTCGATACAGGTTTCCTTACACATAATGTAGCACAGAGGCCACATATCGCTGGGGCACACTGTATGCACAGACAGAACAGGAAAAGGATGGCTAAGATCATTCCAATGACCATCAGAACCTTCCAACCCCAGGCAGATATCAGTTCCTAGAACCATCCCACCAGTGACCAATCTCCTTTATCCACGTGTATGGACTCAGATATTTTATGCAGTTTGGAGATGGCTTGATAAACTGTTGGAGCGTTGTCTGGTATGAAAATGCAACAACTGGATTGGATAAACTTACATACCCCACCACGGTCTGCAAGTATGACGTCTAGAACCATGCGGTTCTGCAAAGTCATGAGGCGATCCGCTTGGAGCTCAGCTGTCAAATTACCAAGGGCACCAGCCGTAACATTAACAGTGGATTCAACCACACGAGTCAGCTGTCTCAGGTTCCTACTATTGACCATAGGTCCCCAAAACGGCAGGAAACCCAAAAAGAAATCTCCCGCTTCCTGACCGGCAGTATCCTCCTTACTAATCACGCCTCTCACAACTCTGGTCTTGTGATAGTCGGAGGCGGCAGTAAATGTTGGCGGTAGCAGATTTGCAATATAACATGTGCCCGAGAAATCAGGGGGCAACCATGTATATGCTCGGTCATTGCAGATAAAATATGTACCCTTAGCAGCCAAAAACGCTGGGGAAAACTGTGACGGAAAAGTGTACGTTTCAGTACAGTCACTTCTTCCCAGTTGAGCCCTAGGATTCTGACCATTACCTTGCAAACAGAACCGACCTATGTGGGGTACGACCCAGATTGGGGATGAGATTTTCCGCTGTCTTTCACCTAGACTGATACTATACCCCGTCGCGTTCCACCCTACATAAGCTCTCAGCTCTTCTTTGGGAATGGATGAGTATGCATCGATATCTCTACTCATATCGGCAACTCCTTTCACTAAAGCTTTGTTATTGGTGCTAGGTCTGATGGAACGCGGTTGTCGCGGGGAGTACGCATCTAGAGCATAGAGAAACATCGTCTGGAATGCCCATGACGATCCATTGTAACTATACGGCAGCACCAGATAGGGAATACCCTTATTAATGGTATGTGGCATTAAACCGCACACCCAACAATTCGTCGTATTCATAACTAGTTGGTGCTGGTGCAGGAGCTGAATAAACGAGTTATTCACAAACTCAGACCGTCTAGCTTGTTCATGTTCAGGCAGAGGGTGAAAAGAGTGTGAGGAGACAGTAGGAGGAGGTGTAGGCTGTACAGTGGGTGCAATGGGCTCTTGAGCCAAGCCAAGCTTCAGAAAAGACTTCAGCGTATCCAGAACGCCTCCGCCCGACTCATCCTGGACGTCCCCCGACGCAGCCACATCTCGTGCCACCTGAGAGACCTGCACTGGCTCCCTGTCAACAAGAGGATCACGTTCAGACTCCTCACCCACGCACACAAGTCCCTCCACGACCTAGGCCCAGGGTACCTCAACAGCCGCCTCACCTTCTACACGCCCACCCACCAGCTACGTTCCGCTAACCTCACCCTCGCCGTTGTCCCTCGCATCCAGAGAGCCACCGCTGGAGGAAGGTCATTCTCCTACCTGGCAGCTAAGACTTGGAACTCCCTACCCATCCACCTGCGGATGACACAGGACCACCTGGCCTTCAGGAAACAGCTCAAGACCTGGCTGTTCGAGCAGTAGCAGACCCCCTTCCCCAAGCGCCTTGAGACCCTTACGGGTGAGTAGTGCGCGATATAAGTTCCGTGATTGATTGATTGATTGATTGAGAGGAGAAGAATACAAATCCTACAGTAAACACTACCATACTACACAATACAAATAGGCTTAAAAATACAAAACGTTTACGTGTCATAATTTTACACATTCTTGTTTTAAAGTTCATTTCCTCAGTGAGTCTCTCCATCTTACAAAACTCCATCCTCTAATCGTGCCGCTCGCGGCGGGTGAGTATCTTCTGCTAAGGAGTACGCCTGTCAGTCCAGGGAACGCCCTAGACCAACCAGAACCGTCGACCTAACGTCTTCGGCCTGTATCCCAAAGTCTTGGCACCGCGACCCTGCGGCTGAACCCGGATGGTGGTTCGAAAAACAAAAATCAAGAAAGTCCTTCAGATGGGAGAGCTCTGGTTATCAAAAAATAAAAAGGTAAAGGAAAAGAATATTTATTTGTCCGTGGGCCTTGGCCTCAGATTGTAACGGAAACGGGCAGGCACTGTTTGATCTTGAAACAAGAGTTCAGGCTCTGTAGTGTCCAATCGAGCTGACGGTGGCACAGCTTCTTGCAAAATATCGTCACTTTCCTGCGCTGAAGCTGTGCCTTTTATGCGTGCATCACTGAACGGCACAAAACGAGGTACAGTGTCTGTTTCAGAGTCTGCGATACCCTCCTGGACCCACTGGTCATACGGCAGAGGCAAAGGGATCCTTTTGATGTGGGCGCCGTGGATCCAGTTTTTCTTCCCCTTCACTCGAACAGCTGATCTCGTAGATAGGAGCACGAGGTGAGGGCCAATCCAGCGGGTCTCCTCATTGGTCTTCCGCTGAAAATTTTTCACCAAGACCCACGTGCCTGGTTCGATAGGGTGTCCAGGAGCTTCAGAAGCCGGGGGGAGAGTATCATGCACCTGTTGGTGTAAAACACGCAGTTTAACCGTCAAATCATACAAGTAATCAAGTAATACTGGATGCTCGATTTCACTGAATTTCATCGGTCTTGGCACACCCCAAACATTGGCCGGGCGGCCAAAAACGACCTCGTAGGGACTAAGTCCCCCCCCGTGAATGCACGGTCATTCTAGTGGACAGGAGTGCTAGAGGCAGAGCGTCAGGCCATTTAAGACCTGAGCTCGCTTGGATTTTGGCCAGCTTAAGTTTGAGAGCACCATTGTAGCGCTCTACTAATCCAGCTGATTGGGGGTGGTTTGCAGCGTGAAACTTCTGCCTTATACCTAGTCCCTCACACACATTCTTCATCACTTTACCCACAAACTCACTCCCATTATCACTCCACACCATTCTTGGCATTCCAAACCTAGGGAAAAATTCCTTCACAAGGGCTTTGGCTGTGGATAGAGCAGTGTTATCTTTTAGAGGATAGGCCTCTATCCATTTTGAGAAAGCGCAAACAACCACCAATACATATTTCAGGTTGTTGCACCTTTCCATGTGGATAAAATCTAGCTGCAAAACTTCAAATGGATATGATGGAGGCGCAAAATGACCAGCTGGAGTTGGGGTTCCCCTACCAGGGTTGTACTTCAAGCATACCATACAATTCTTGACCACATTCTCTGCACACTTAGGAATTCCAGCATTCTGCCATACTGGAGCCAACAACTTACAGATTCCTTTCGTACTGATGTGTGCCATTCCATGTGCCATAGTAACCACTGGAAGCACATATGCATCAGGTAACAACCATCGCCTATCTTCTGACAAATCAATCCAACAACCATTCTCATCCAACTTACCCATACTTTCTCTCCACTTGCTTAACTCTTTCTCTGTGGCTTCAGCTTGAAGGGACTTTACACTCTCTATTGTGTTTTCACACATTCCAACATCATTAACCCATCTGGCAGGGCCTGCAACATACATTCGAGTCTTCACATCTTTTGCTGTTTCTTTCGCGACTTGATCAGCAAACGCATTACCACGACCAACATCATCAGTGATTTTCTTGTGCGCACTGCATTTCATAATCGCGACTTGCAACGGTAGGGTCAGTGACTCAAGGAGATCATTCACCAACTTGCCATTCTGAATCTTAGCTCCATGCGAAGTCAGGAACCCACGTTCCTTCCACAATCGCCCAAAACTATGAGCCACGCCAAAGGCGTACTGGCTATCTGTATATATATTCACTTTCATTCCTTCAGACAACACGCACGCTCTCGTAAGGGCAATCAATTCTGCTGCTTGAGCCGAATTTTGTGGCACACGCGCAGTTTCCACAATCGTGTGCAAAGTCGTGATAGCATATGCAGCAGTCGTATCACCATTCGGAAGCTTGAAACACGAACCATCCACCCATAAGGTACCATCACACTCAGTCAGGGGAGTATCTTTGAGATCTACTCTCCCTTTCGTTTCTTCTTCCGTTCTGAACAGACAATCATGTTGCTCTATCTCATCTAGGTCTGCTGGAATTGGTAATAGTGTAGCTGGATTCAACGTGTTGCACCTCTTTATGTGTATGTGATTTGCTAACAGTGTCAGCTCATAACCAGATAATCACGCACTAGTCAAGTGTTGTGCCTAGGTCCTGTTTAACAATGTGTCCACAGCATGTGGAACCATAACAATCAATGTGTTATCCATTACTAGGCCAGCAGACTGTCGAATAGACATGGCTGCGGCGGCTGTGGCTCTCAGACAGCTCGGCAATGCCCTCGCTACAGGGTCCAAGGTTGATGAAAAATACGCGCATGGACGCGGTCTATCGCCAAAAGGCTGTGTTAACACTGATAATGCGCAACCATCTTTCTCATGAACATACAATGTAAAAGGCTTGCTGTAGTCAGGGGTACCCAACACAGGAGCTGAACACAATGCATTACGCAATTCCCAAAAACTTTTCTGACACTCTTCAGACCATGGGATAGGGTTCGGTGTATCTTTGCATGTTAATGCTAACAAAGGTTTTGCCAACAAGGAAAAACTTGGTATCCAATGCCTACAGTATGAAGTAATGCCCAAGAAAGCACACACTTCTCTCTGTGTTCTTGGCACACTCAACTGTGCAATGGCTTGAATTCTTTCTGGGGTCAGTTTCCTTCCCTCCTTCGATAAGAGATGACCTAAGTAGGTCACCTCTTGTCGACAATATTGCAGCTTTGAGAGAGACACTTTGTGATGGAAGGCAGACAAATGATGCAACAATGACAAGGTAGCTTCTTTGCAAATCTTTTCAGTATCCGTGGCGATCAGTAAACGTCGACGTACTGAATGAGGATAGCGCCATTAGGTAAAACCAGTGCATCAAGCTGCGCTTTTAAAGCCTGACTGTATATTGATGGACTCTCACAGTAGCCTTGGGGAGCGCGTTTAAAGCGGAAGCTTCGGCCTCCTAAACTGAAGCCAAAAATGTCTCTGCTCTCCTCTGCAATTGGGATGCTAAAGAAAGCATTCTTTAGATCGATCACTGAGAACCATGCAGCGGAGGCTGGAATCATGGTTAACAAGGTAGTTATATCAGGGACAACTGGAAACTGTGGTACAACAATCTTATTAACCTCTCTAAGATCAATCACAAATCTGTAAAGAGGTGGCTGTGAAGGATCCGTTCGTTTTAAGACAGGTAAAACAGGACTATTGCAAACGTTGCCTCTTGTCTCTTCAATTACACCCTTCTTAATCAAATCGTTGACAATTTCTAACAACGCTTTCTGACCTTCATTGGAGATCTTATACTGGGGAATACGTGGCAATCTGACATTGGCTTTTAAAGAGACCACATACGGCGGTATTTCCAAAAGACCCACATCATTGGGACCAGTAGCTCAAAGGGCATCCGGAAGGGGTGACAATTCAGGTGGCATTGCATTTTTAGACAAATACATCGGGGAAATCACTTTCTTACCTAATGTAAGTTGTACTCCTGAGGGAGAACAATATAGCGTGGCATGCAATCTTTTTAACAAATCTAAGCCTAGCAAATTTTCACCACAACCTGTCGTTAGAATGAGGGGTGCTTTTAGCTCACAAGGTCCAACAGAAAGCGACATAGGACTAGAAATCGGGTTCCTAACTGGGGCGCCAGAAAAACCTACTGAGACATTCATTTCGCCAGACAAAGGCGCGCCAGGGAGTTTTGAATGCATGATTGAACTCTTTGCAGCACCAGTGTCTAGCAGAAAAGGCTCCGTTACATTTGCTGTAGTTACTTTAACATAAGGCCCACTCTGATCCACTGGCACTGAAACAACTCCCTCTCTCTGTCTACGGCTGTCCTAATAATCATCATCTTCTACATTGTCATCTTCTGCATAATAATCAGTATTGTAATACTGAGCTGTATTACCAGTCGCGTTGGCTTGCTGATCAAAGCTATTTATGGTATTTTGAGGCGGAAGAGGATGCGCGTTCCTGAGAACATTTCCACGCCCTCTGCCTCTAGGAGCTTGCTGACCACCTCTACCTCTTGCGCCATACGCATTACTGTTACGCTGCACCAATTTAGGGCAACTATATTTGAAATGACCTTCCTCTTTGCAATATGAACATTGGTTGGGACCTACAGGGATTCGTGGTTGATAATACCCATTCATTTGCTGACTATTCTGAAACTGTTGGGGCTGCTGATAGATACCTTGTGTTTGCCTATAATTATTCTGTCCTCCACGTGGCGGATAGGCCTGCTGCAAGAGGACCTTCGTCTTTAGTTCTTTCGTTTTCTTATCTGTTCTATCCTTCTCATCTTTGTCTCTATTCTCATAATACTGTGCAGTAGCCAGTATTTGCGCTGAAGAGGAAACAGCCCAAGAACTTTCTGAGTCTTTAAGTTTCTTACACAACTCGGGGAGTAGATTCTGCACAAATTTATCGACAAATAACCGTTGGCCACCTTCAGTGCTCATGTCTTGACCACTGTGGTCGATAAACGTTTCTTCAAACCTGGTGAAGAAATCAGACACTGTCTCATCTTTCTTCTGCTTACATGCGGATAGTTTATCCCAATTTACGCGCATCGCGGGCATTATAGTTTTCATGTAGGTAATAATTCTGCCAGGGAGCGCTGCTATGAGGGGCTCAGGTTTTGCACCACCAACTTGTCTAGTGTCTGCGGCAATGATATTAGCCCATGTGTCACCCAATTCTGCAGCGTGATCTACATTACGAATGGATCCCCATAAAGGCTGCGGGACCACATTCCCAAACAGCATATCTATGTCAGCCAGATTCATTACACAAGATTCTGCAGTTTGTGACAACTCCTTATAATATCCTGTAGGGTTCTTACGGGGGTCAGGCAATGTCTGCTTAAGTGCTAACACCTCAGATCGCTTCCATGGGACATGTACCCAAACACGCTGAAAATGTGCTGGAGCAGCAACAATACCTCGAGCGGCATCAGCCGCAACAGCTTCCTTCCATACCGGAGGTACTTCTCTCATGGGGTATTGTCGCGCTTTTCCCTCCTTCCCCGCAGGGAAATCCTGGTCAAACAATGATTGCTGACAATCGCCATTTCTGAGGGACAGTAAAGTCGGAACTGCTTTATCTACCTTGGGGCCCACAATTACACCTGTTCCGAAATCAAATCGCACTCGACACAATTCCTCTGGGTTTGGGTTTGCACCCTTATCCTCCAATTCCTCACAGAGGAATTCACACATTTTATCAAAGACATACCTCTGTTTTGGGGCATTCCATTGGTGAAAAACGTTAACAACCTGTTCCACATCATAGAGTGAAGGGAAACCAATCCACCTATGTGCCAGATGATCTAACACCTCTTTCTCTTCGGGACCAGGTAGCTGACTGCGCAATTGCTTACGCTGTAAACCAGGTGTCGCACTAGATGACCCAAAGAGAGGCGACATCAAACTAGTAACTACATTAGCTAGTCGTTGTCGTGCTGAAGGAGAAGTTGAGGCAAAAACAGGGGGATAGACAGAAGGAAGAAACACAGATTCAGATACAGGTACCGGGGTAGTGTAAGAAGGAGCGCCAGGGGAAACTGCTGGCGCGCTAGGCAAAGTCGCAGGAAGCGCGGGGGTAACAGGTAGCAAAACTGGCGACCCTTGAGAGGGCTGCACTGCAGGGATAGGAGCCAGCTGAAGAGGAGCTGGCGGCTGCGGGAAGGCTTGCGGCATATTTAATAGAGGCTGTACATTTACAATCTGTGGAGGTGCGGTGGCATTTTGCGCATACGGGGGTGGCGAACTTAACAAATGGGACATTAGGGAATCTTTCTCATTCTCTTTTGTCTCATCTTGCACAAGGGGTGACAAAACAGGGTAACATTTATCAATCCCTAGTTTGCGCTGTCTGTGTAACTGTTTCTTCATTTGTTCCTCCTCATTATCTTTAAATTGCACAGCTGCTTGCATCACTGACATACCTCTCTCTCTCTTATCCCTTTTCGCTAGCTTTATTTCCTTCTGTTTGGCTTCCTTTCGCCATAGGCGGAAAGAATCAAACATCGCCGGCCGGGCTTTATTTTTAAACAATTTAACTTCCAAATTATCTAAGATATCTGTATCGAAACTACCATTTTGGGGCCATTTTAAAACACCGTCCTTTCTGGTGTATTGGATCCATATTTCATTATATGCAATGGGGCCCACGCCATGTTTTACATAAAGCTCATAAGTTGGAGTTCCAATTGGAGGAACCGGACATGAATCCTCTAACTGGAAATCCCTTCCACAACCCAAACAAAACAATCTACAAAATACACTAGAACCAGGCATCTTCGCTCACTAGTCTAGTTTCAAACGTCAAAGGATTATCGAATACGATAGTCTCGTGAATACACGAGTCCTCTGGCTTTGGGACTTGCAAGCACCAAATCAAAATGATCCAGAAGGATACCAAATTCAAACTGGGAGACGCTCCACTTATAATTAACTGAATATTGATGATCGATGGCGTCACCAGAAGACTCTCTCGATTGTTTTGCTCTACCAAAAATCGTCAAGGGTCCAAAACAGGGCGATTAATCAGGGCAGCAGTCCTTCGTAGCCGTCGGGACGCAGAAAACCTCGCAGAAAAGACTTTCGGACCACGTCAACATGCAGGGGTCGATGAAGTGGCGGCCTTCCTCCAGAATTTCCACACGAAGCTCCTCACGAACCTCTGGCTTGGACCGGTACCGCTGAAATCGCGCCGAGTTGGGCGCCAACTGAAGTACTGGGTATTTTAAGCCCAGCGGTGCAGGGGAACACACCCTATGACTTCGGGGTTCTTCCTGTTTCAGACCTACAGAAACACAGAGTCTTCTGGGTGAAGTCAAAGATCAGTTTATTGGCTGCAGACCAATTACAGGCGTCCTATAAGTACAACAGCGTGTATGTTCTCAGGAGACTGCCGAAAATCACAGAAACGGGCTTCTCATACAATCTTAGGTTTACGATATGGCTATTAGACATATACATTACAAACGAAAAGGCAGAGTCATGATGACCATCCCACATTCCAGTGAAGCCAGCCCGCAATTATTTACACAGCAAAGCTCAGATCCCACATCAGATATCGATAGGCCCCAATAAACATGAGCATCTCCTGTTTTGGGAAACAAGCCATAAAGCAGGAACAGCCAGGTGTGAAAGAGATTAGCTGGAGGCTTGTGTAGGATGAAAGGACTTTATGGTGTGTCAAGCCCTGATGCTAATCACAGGTGGCCAGAGGACGGGGAACTCGTGAGACCAGTTTGACCTGGGGGCAGTGGAGCCAAGCTGCCCAGGTCACAGAAAAGTCAAGGAAAGGCACATGTGCTCTAAAAGGCCCGTTTTAGCTTCATGCTATATAGCCTATGTGAGGGCAACCATAAGATGGACACCGCTACAAAATGGAACCCACGCAGTGATGTGAAATAGCGTATACACAGTGCATTTATAGCTAAAACATTACAAAAAGCACTTGTACATACCGCATTAACCATTCGCGGTACACTATTACCGAGATAGACAGGGGTAGGGCCCTGTCTCCTACGCGGTCCCAAATTCTAAAGTACGACACTGGGCCCACTGTTGCAAAGGTCCTCAACTACAAGGCAGAGATGCGATCCTTAAAGGGGGCAGGCACAGGGCCTCTTCTATTCCAATCCACCTGCATCCTTTTCTTTCCAGACTAAACTTGCCTGGTCCAGAAACAGTGCAAGGCCGTTTGAAGCATCAAACAAAAGCTGATGGAAATGAACCTAACATACATGCTCATGTTCCCAGTCAAGCTGAAAGTTCCTACCCCATTTTCTTTGATTCACCAGAGGCCACATTAGACTGGGTCATGGAACACAAGGAGGTCAAATGTCACCCTGACCTTCCTTTCAGGAAATGGATGAATCTCAACCTTCTGTTCCGGGGGCTCCCATAAACCTAGTGAAGCTATCAATGAGATCTTTCTCTGCATCATACTGATGTCTCTTTGACTCATATACCTTCAGCTAGCATCACTAACCAATTTTACGCCGTATGGTGATGGGGTGGAGCCACCCCTACTATGCTATCTCTTGCATTCTGGTTCATGGGGTGAGTTTGGGCATTAGATAGTCTTGGGGGATACTCTTGGGTTGGAAGTGTGGTGTAGGGAGTGGTTGGGGGGGTTCTGGGTCGTCATGTTAGCAACTTGTATAATTTTCTTTGTTTTTTATATTTTGTAGTTTTCTTACACAATGCACACACTCTTTCAGTCACACGCCTTGCACACCTGACGTCTCTGCCCCATCCTGCCACCGGGCTGTCACCTCCTCTAGCTACATTCACATTGTAATTATTACCCACACTGTAATACCTTCATTCTAATGATGGCATTTACTGTGTAGACATGGAATGTTAACAGTCTTAAAGACCGAATCGAAAGATAGGCAGTCCTTTGCTTCAACAAATTCCATTCCCAGGCTATACTGCTTCTCCAGGAGATGCATTTCTTCTCTCTCTGACCTGATTTTGGTATGACAGAATCTTCCACTAAGGCCAAAGTAAGGGATCTTGGGGTATGGCCATCCTTCTACATAAAGGCCACTCCCTGTCTGTTATTCACTCTATCAGACATGAGAAGAACATATGTGCTTGTGGGAGGCCTTTTAGAGGGCACCAAATATAACATCCTCAGTTTGTGTGATCCCTCTGTACCTAGACACGAAGATAAGTGCCTCCTTATGCACCACTGGGATGTCATTTTGAACCTACCACTGGGGAATACTATTATTGGAGGTAGCTTCAACACGGTGATGAACCCCAGATTAGATACTACCGGTGCTAGGACAATGGCAATACAGCCCACCTCAATATTAGAAGGCTGGGCCACTGCCTTGACAATTTTGCGATGCCTATAGAACATGGCTTCCACAAAAGACCAAATATACACACCTCTCCGCTGCATACAGCAGCATGTCAAGAATCGACTACTTCTTTGTGCCAGCCACAGACATTCGAGGTTCTTGGGCTACAAATAATCCACCCAGTGGCATCTCTGATCATTTCCTAGTCAGCGTAGTAGAGAGGTGATATATCATAGATTTTAACTCCCCAACCTTAGCCTTTGCTACATAACATGCAAATTGTAGTGAGCCAAATCAACTTGAGGAGAGGCAACTTGAGAAGAGGTGCTTACATCAGAGGGTCTCTCTGAGTTTCCGAATGGTATAGGTGGCTTAGCTCGAATCATTGGTTTGTCAAACATTAGTGAAATGCGCTTTTGCTGGAAGTTTGAGGACGGAGAACCTGGAATAGATAACGTGGAGGAAAGTGAGGCTGGGGTAGTACCAAGTATCTCCTCACATTCAACTAACAAATTGTCTATATCGGCAATGACACAGTTTCCCCCAACTGCTTTGAGGACTTTTTTGGTTTTAACAGAGCAAGTAGCTGCCACTATAGTCTTGCTTTTACGCACACGTTTGGTGAATGGTTCTCTATACAGACAGCATTCACCCCCCACCACCAGCGACCACTTAAGGCAGGTGTGACCAAATGAAACAGTAATAAAGCAAAAATGGAGTTGTACCCTTGAGGCTGCACATCACAAGAGCAATACCAACCACCTAATAATCTCTCTGCCACCAGCAGTTTTTAATGCAGTCTTGTCAGTAAGCTTGGAAGGATCAGTCTGAGGCAGTTCGAAACAAGTACCATAGTAAAGGCAATAGACAAGAGTACTTTGGAGAAGGAGGCTTTGGAGGGGTGGCCCAGTCCAGCCTCCTCTGGGCTCCGACAGGCATGGGTGCACCCACCATTGGTCCGGGCTTTGCGCGGGCAAAGCCCTCACATGTCCCACGCCACAGGAAGAGAGGCAGCGCTATAAGCGTGTTGATGAGCACCTCCCCCCTGCAGCAGCTGAAGAATCCGTAGAGAACCATGGACAGTGAGTCCCACCAGGGAAGACAGCTAATGCCAGGAAGAATGTGGCATCCCAGGCTGTGGGAAGAGAGGCAGCGCTATAAGGACGTTGATGAGCCCCTACCCCTGCAGCAGCTGAGGAATCTGTAGAGAACCATGGGACAGCTAGTCCCAGCATGGAAGACAGCACATGCCAGGAAGAATGTGGCATCCACATAGCGGGAAGAGAGGCAGCGATATAAGCATGTTGACGAGTGCCTCCCCCCTGCAGCAGCTAATGAATCCATGGAGAACCCTGGGACATCGAGTCCCACCAAGGAAGACAGCAAATGCCGGAAGAATCTGGCGTCCCACACCACGGGAAAGGAGGCAGCACTATAAGCGTGTTGTTGAGTGCCTCCCTCCTGCAGCAGTTGAAGAATCCATGGAGAACACTGGTACTGTGAGTCCGACCAGGGAAGACAGCAAATGCCAGGGAGAATGTGTAATCCTGCGACAAGGAAAGAGTGTGGCGTCCCCATTTCCTAGTCACACTACACATGGGGAAATCCATGGGAGCCAATAGGTCAATGTGACAACAGGTGCCTGGTTGAGAGATTAATCCTTCCTATGACAGCTGGAGGCATGGAGGTCCTCCCTTTGCCAACTGTACCTTCAGGAATCTAGGCAATGCTGGATTTCCTCTACCAGACAAATTTACGAGTGGAACCTGCTTTATTGGCCAAACAATGACTCAGGATCCTGTATCCAGAGTGATTCCTGCAATCCACAACTCATTTGGGAGCAAGTCTTGCATTTCACTGGAGATCGCAGGTTGGTTTGCTTCCTACTATAGGGACCTGTATGCTCGGTGGCACCGCCCAACACATGAGGACACTCACCCCCTGATCAAGGACCTTCCCTTGGCCAGCCTAAGGGAGGGGGGCAGGTTCACCCTTGATCTGTCCTCTGCCATGGCAGAGATTGTAGAAGCTATCAGGAGATTGAAGCTGGGCAAAACACATTTCTGCTTGAGTAATATGCTGAATCTAAGTCGACACTTCTCTCTTCACCTCCTGACTTTCTATCAGAAGGCCATAGATACAGATCGCTTTCCTCCTGACCTGCATCTGGCTAACACTGCAGTCCTCCACAAACCAGGGCCCCGCGAACACTGCTCTTTTTTTCTTTAACTCTCCACACATTTTTAAAACGCATCTACAGGATTTCTACCCAGAAGGGAGTCGTGTTTACATTACACTCTACTGTGGTTTCCTTTCTGTATTCTCTCTCACAAGATTCCTTGTCTCTTTTATATGAGTCTTGAAGTTTTTACCATATGAGTAATCCTTTTGATTTCCCCTGTACCATGTCAGCTCTCTATTTATATCTGTTTTCTGATGACGCGTTTTCTCTCTTTTTGCCTTTGTGTGATTGAATCTATCAATTGTGCTCTTAAAAAACCTTTGAGTGCTGATAATAATTCCGATATCCACTAAAGGGACCAAAACATTGACTGTTATTAAGGACCCTAATTGCTCTGTTTATCAATTTGTAATGGGCGGTGGTGTTCCTATTTTGGATACACACATTGACCACTATTATTACAAGTATGTATCACTATAAAGAGAGCCCGAGCAGGTTTTGTCACCATCATCTACTGCGCTATTGTCGATAAGGTTGATTTTCCATTTTCTTGATATTTTTCTTTTGTTACAAGTAGACAACGGTTCTGTATTTAAGATTGCTGATATTTTGTGTCTAGAGACCACCGCTCTGATATGCTGCTATTCAACTGAGCTTTGATCTCTTTCAGAATTTGTGTTAAAATGGTTGATGGGACTGGACAAAAGAGGGTTGCAGGAAACTAATTATTTGACATCATGAAGGTTTCTGCTACTGGGAATGAACAGACACAGGTGGTTCAGTGAGTGCATTTACCTTTTTGAAATATTCTACTCATGGGTACAATTTGCACCATTTGAAGCTTCTATTAGCTGATCCACTTGCGTAATAAATACCATGTCAAAGTAAGGTGATCCCATAAGTTATCAAGAATTTGCATTATGGTTCAATAGGTAGTTGGTAACATAGTGGAGGCAGATTGAATAGGTCCATTAAGCATTTCAGGGACAACATGGCTAGTGGTATAAACACTGCACCCCGATATACAAAATTGGACTACAGATACTTTAAGACAGTTGTTAGACCTACGGAAAGTATATTGAGAGTTAGGATAGACGTTTTAAAGATGGCAGGGAACAATACTGAGTCTCCAATAATCACACATGGACCTACCACACAGAAGATAAGTCTGCAGATTATTACGGTAGTAATAGGCAAAGTGCCACCAAAGCAACAATAAATGCTATTTGGTCAAAAACGTCACTAATTTGAAGAAAAAAAACAATCACTTTGCCTCACTTAGCAAGGTCAGAGGAGGCTATGAAACGACGAGAGAAAATATGAGAATGAAAAACATATCGGAAAAATTGTACAGTATGTAAGACAAATGGGAGCTCAGGAAATATATGAAGTGAACAGGAAACTGCACCTATACATGATGGATATGATGGATGGAAATGAAGAAGAAATTATCAATTTCTTGCAGAGAAATACAATTTTCAAAACTGCATTTGTAGAATTATAAGTGAGAGAACCGATAGCCACTTTTGTTTTAAATCCTGGAGCAACTTGTAATATAATGTGTGTATCTGAATACAAGAAAATGAAGCATAAGCCAAGAGGTCAACATTTTAACAAATGTTTTTCGTTAGAGAACCCTCTACCCAGTCCTTAGTCTAGGCGAATTTCATGAATAAACTCCAAATGGAAATACAACACCACAAGAAGAAATACATATACTGTAAGGAGAAATATAAGCACCTTATCTATTGAGCAATGTCACTGCACAGGTAATTCGTTTGGTAGCCATGATATCTAAGTTAACAGGACAACATTCAACTCTACAGAAATTTGCGCAGTTATTTAAAAGACGGAAATATTTTAAAAATCCCAAGTAAAATGACACATCATTATTATTATTATTAGGGAGGTTTATAAAGCGCTTGGTTACGCTAGAAGCGTGTCCCCGCGCTACACTTGAAAACTCAAAGCAGTAGTGAGGAGTAGGCTCGGTTATCTTGAGAAAAGGTGTGTTTTTAGGTTCTTCCGGAAGCTGGATTCCGATGGGTCTAGGCGGAGATTAAGAGGCAGGGCGTTCCAGCGCTTCGCTGCCAAATGGCGAAAAGAGCGTCCACCCATACGGGCCTTTCTGATCCTAGGGACCACAAGTAGACCTCCGTGTGAAGAGCGCAGAGCACGTGAGGGTACATACTTGATGGCTAGGTTCTGGAGTGGTGGAGGCGCTTTCCGAGCAAGAATGCGGTGACAGGTACAGAGGGCCTTAAATTCCACTCTGCTTCTTACTGGCAGCCAGTGGAGACTGTGAAGGGCAGCTTTAGAATCCGATCTTTTAGGGACTTTTAGGATGAGGCAGGCTGCGGCATTCTGCAATACCTGGAGGCGGTTTATTGCCTTACAGGTGGCACCTAGATACAATAGGTTGCCGTAGTCCAGGCGCGATGTCACGAGGGCGTGTACCAGTGTTCTCCGGGCGGACATAGGGAGGAGAGCAAGGACCTTGCGTAAGATTTTTAAAACGCTGAAACAAACACCCGCCACTCGGTTTATTTGGGGTCCAAAAGACAGATCAGCATCGAGCCATACGCCAAGGTTTTTGACTTCCTGACGGGGCATAGGAGCCTCCCCCAGACAAGGGGGCCACCATGCCGATGACCAAGCGGAAGGACTCCCCCCCACCACGAGCACCTCTGTCTTGTTGCCTTTTAACTTAAGGCAGTTGATGGACATCCAGGTAGCAAGGTCTTGCGTGCAAGCCTTGAAACTGTCCGAAGCAAGTCCGGGTCCTCGTGAGAGGGAGATAACCAACTGCGTGTCATCTGCGTATGACACGATTTTCAATCCATGGCTCACGGCAATCGAAGCCACTGGGGATACGTAGAGATTAAACAAAGTTGGGCTCAGGGACGATCCCTGGGGAACGCCCTGTCCCAAACCCATGTCTCTCGAGTAGTGGTCACCCAAGCGGACTTGGAAGCTTCTCCCAGTCAGGAAGGATTGGATCCATTGGAGTGCAGCTTCAGATATATCTCCGTTATTCAAACACTGTAGCAAGTTGGCATGAGCTACAGTGTCGAATGCTGCACTCAGGTCCAGTAGGATGAGGGCCATGATATGACCCTCATCCGCCCCCTGACGAAGGGCCTCCACCGCTGTTAAGAGTGCGGACTCTGTAGAATGACGGGGACGAAAGCCGAATTGACTGTCATGTAATAATGCCGCTTTTTCGACGAAGTCCATCAGTTGTAAGTTGACCAATTTTTCGGCTACTTTGGCCAGGTATGGGAGGAGTGAAATTGGACGTAGGTTCTCTAGTTTCTCGAAACTAATGGTTGGTTTCTTCCTTAGGGGTAGAACCACCGCCTTTTTCCAGTCTTTAGGTACAGTCATGCTACTAAAAGACATGTCTAGTAGATGTCTGATGTAAGGTTCTAATACCACCAGACTGTCTGCCAGACGTTTAGGTGTGGTAGGGTCCCGAGGAGAGCCCGACCTCACGGATTTGCAAATTTTTACGAGATCTTCTGGAGGCGGGATAACAAAGTGGGTCAGTCTGTGTCTATCACCCCATTCCCTAGGGCTTTCGACAAATTCTGCCCCAGTTATAGGCTGTGTTGGGAACGCTGCGTATATTTTAGCTATTTTCTCTGAAAAAAAATTAGCAGTTTTATTGCACGATTCGGGGGAACAATCATCTGGGACACTGGATGATTTTCCACTCGAAAGAGTTTTGTAGAGCGAAAACAGCTCATTTGTGGAATTACTGGCTTCATTGACTCTAAGCGTATAGTATGCTGTTTTGGACTTTCTAATTAGACCATGGTAGAGTCGCCTCTCTATCAAGTAGGTGGCTCTAGATTCTTTGGATAAAGTCTTGCGCCATTCTCTTTCAAGTCTCTTCAGTGCAGTTTTCAAGGCTCTAAGTTCTTCGTTGAACCATGGGGCTGTGCCAAAGGTCAACATAGCTGTTTGACCTTTGGCACAAAACCATAGCCGAGTGCTCATACATCTAAAAATGGGGGTAGAGATAATTAGGAGCAGAGCATTACTCATTTAATGTTAGGACTGACAGCCTGCATAGCACCCAACTGTGGTACTACTAATGAAGGAGACAGCATTTGGATTTGTGTATACATGTGAATACTAAATAATGCAACTACTGAATGCATCTATTGAGTAAGGGTAACGCTCAAGGCCTTACAAGGAAATGTGATAAACTTGATAAATGGATCTGTTGTCTTCTCAAAATTAGATATGCAAGGGATATCATTAATTTGAGTTGTATGAGCAATCAAGATATAACACTGATTTCAAAACACAGTTTTTCTCATATAAGAGAATCAATTTTGCAATATTTTCAGCAGCAGAACATTTTTAAGAGATGATTAGAAAGACATTATGAACAGTAAGACATAGTTTAAGTTAACCATACGAAATCTTGTATTTGGTTGAACTTAGAAAGAGCATGCTGATGCTCTGTTGGAAGTATGCGCCAGGCTCATGAAAGAAGGTCTCTCACTAAATGAAAACAAATGTGAATTTCATAAAAAAGAAACCTACATTTCTTGGTCACATTTCCAAGTAACAGATCGCATCCAGATCAATCAATAGTCACCTTCAAACATGGAAAATACATCCAGTTCCGTATCTGATGTTTGGTTTTTCTGAGGAATGGCAGGTTTTTGTGCCATTACATTCCGCAATTTGCCAAAAGTAAGTTCACCATTGCATGAATTGGAAAAAATAGACGTTTTCCATTGCACCAAAGAATGTGAAGAAGTATTACATAAAGACCCTAACAATAAGTGGCGCAGTGATAGAGCTGTTATATGTCCGATGCCATAAAATCTAACTCTGCTTAGTCAAAATGTATTGGTTCTTATGTATAAATCCCAATTAAGAGTTTGTCCCTGAAAAAGTTACATAACATCTAGCTTTTGGCACTTAACTCACCAAAATCTACATACATCGATAATTATTGGGCATTTACAGTGCAATTCACCAAGTTCCTAATTCCAATATGTAAAGGAATAGGCAATAGTAATAGGTAAAAGTGGCACCTCATCCACAGCTAAGAAGAACACCAAAATCTGCATACATCGATAATCATTGGGCATTTTCAGTGTTATCCACCAAGATCCTAATTCCAATATGTACAGTAATAGGCAATAGAACTAAGTAGAAGTGGCATCTCATTCACAGCTAAGAAGAACACTTTCTGGACCTGTGGAAGAACAGAAGAGGACTGAACCTGCTGACTGAAACTTGTGAAGAAACCTGAAGGGCTCCCACTTGTACCCAAGACAAAGAAGTGGACTCCAAGGGTCAGTTGGCTGACCTCCTGTGTAATTACAGAGACATCAAAAGATGAAAGAGGTATTTTTCTTAGCGTGTGGACTCTGCTGGTGGCATCTGCAGACTTGGTGGTCTGGATGGGCTCCAGGGCACCCAGCAACACATGGCCGGATCCCGGGGATGAGATACCCAGGGCTGAAATCAGCCCGGGGGATGCAACCCCACTCCCGTTGGAAAAAAATCAAAGCAGAGACCATGGTTTTATTTACCCTAATTATGCAAATGCACAAAATCTTCTGTAAGCTTCACCCATTTGGCCACGCCCCATTTTCCTTATGCAAAGGTCTTTCCGCCTTTTCTCACAGTGACAAACAGCTTAACAAAAGGCCCCAAAGCATATTTCCAGTCAATTTGAAATTAAATTAGATGAAAATTTGTAAAGTGCGACAATCACCTGGGGGTATCTAGGTGCTAAGCAGAATCTGACAGACTGAGAAGATCCAGAAGATGTCGGAATTATTTGTAAAAAGCTAAGTTTTTAGATCTCTCCTAAACTCTAGTAGGTTTGTTTTGAATTTTAGTTCTGCAGGAAGTCTGCAGGAAGAGAATTCCATAATCTTAATGTGCATAAAATAAAGCCTCTCCCACCCCAGTTGGCCTTCCTAAATCTGGGGATTACCAGATTTCCACTTGTGGGTGATCGCAGTGAGCGCGTTGGTATATATCAATGAAAATGCTGTATAAAGTAGTCTGGGCCGACAGCATGTTGTGCCCTGAAGGCAATGCAGAGTGCTTTAAACTGTATACGTTTGTCAATGGGGAGCCAGTGTAGTTAAATGAGTGCTTTGGTGACTTGCTGATTTGGTGACGAGTTATTGATGCAAAGGAAGGCAAGGACATCTCCACCAAGCAACAAAGCACGTACTTCATTTAGTTAAGAGGAAGTACCCCTGTGTGGTGGAGATTCACCTCTATTAAGTTTTGTCGTCTTCTCTTGTTGAGGATTCACGTTATCACAGTTTTGTGAATGAAGACACTCAATCATATTGCCAAAATTACATACACATGAGGTCACTGGAAACATTACCTTGTGGTCCTTTACGCAGCTGTAGTATAGAATATGCATGAGACATTTACCCAACGAAGTAGCACTTACTAATTAACAAGATGAAAATACTCTAGTTGGGTAGATATTTTCAGTCTAAACTGGGGGCTCCTGTGGAAAAATGAGGTTTGAATCTGGCCCTGGTGCTTATTTTACAGAAATTAAATTTCAACGGGAAGCACTTACAAATATAAACATAGCAGGTGCCCCAGTTGAAGCTCCACTTCAGTAAAGCTTAAACAAGTCTAACTTCTTTGGCTTGGCAAAGGCAAATTGTGTTTCCTTTTGTATTCCATGTTGAAAAACTATATAAAATCCTTAATGGAGGTGAATTCATCATTGTTCTATAGGAGCCCAATCTGGTGTGTTGTGACTGTGATGAGTGATTTCAGTCTTGTCGTCTCCTGCCAAGAGCATTGTCGATGGTTCTCCCTTTCAAATAAAACTAAGTATGCAAATGCCCAAAATCTATAGCACCACTCATACACCCACTCACAGACATATACAGGCACTCACAGACATACACAAGCACTTACAAACCCACTCAGACACTTACAGAGGTACTCACAGACTTACCCTAGGAATACACAGGCACTCGGACCCACTCACAAATACACACAGGCACTGACACACTCACTCAAATAGGTACTCCCACTCCCACTCACAGACCCACGCAGACATTCACTCATTCACAAAGGCACTCACAGACCCACACAGCCACACACACACCCGCTCTCAAATGTGACAGGTTACAGTTAGTATTAAAAAGTTTAAAAATGTAGAAATTCACTGAAAAAAACAAAGGTTACAGGGATCTTAAAGTTAGGGAATAGAATTTAAAAAACTAGACATTTGCTGAAAAAACCATAGGTTTTAGGGATGTTACAGTTAGACTCAGAATTCACTCGTACAAAACCAGTAAAATTCAGCTGTTATAGTTACCTGAGCTAACTATGATTTACGCCCCGGCTATGCACTGCTTATGTCCTCACATAATACATCACTCATGACATGGTCAGTGATAACATTGATGAAAAAAGAATATCTGGGATCACAGCTAATTAACAATGATTTTGTGGTTAATCACCAATAATACGCACCAACAGGAATGCCGTGATTGGTTGGCTGGAGCCTGAGCAGAGAGTTGCGGCTGCCATTTTACCTCATTGCAGCAGTCACCAGGGCTGAAACGAAATAGTTGAAAGTGATATAAGGGGTCAGGTTGCTTGTACCCTGACCCCATGAGAGGGATAAAGGGCTGTTTGCGGAATGCCTTATTAGTTGAATATGTCTTAAGTAAGGCATTTATTTTCCACTGGCGATATTCACAAACTCATTGTGACTGTCAGCGTAGCCTCCTGTGTAATGTTGCGACAATTCCATGAATATAAGTCGCAATGAACTTGTGATCATCAGTGAAAAAAGTTTAAAAATATCATTTGTTTATACACCCACCTTCAGTCTTAGACACTTACACATCCACATACAGACTTACTCTGAGACTCATTCACCCCCTCACTCACCCACTCAGAAACTCACCCACTGAGTCAAAGACCCACTCAGAGACTAACACACCCATTCACAGACCCACTGAGACACTCATGCACCCACTCACAGTCCCACTCAGAGACTCACATAGCCAGTCACAGACCTACTCAGATACCCATGCACCCACTACTTAACCCACTCAGAGACGTATGCATCTGCTCACATACCCATTCAGAGACTCATGCACCCACTCACAGACCCACTGAGAAACTCATGCACCCACTCACAGACCCACTCATACAACCACTCACAGTCCTAGTCAGACACTGATGCACACACTCACAGAGCCACTGAGATACTCATGCACCCACTCCCAGATCCATTCAGACACTCACACATCTACTCAGAGACCCATACAGCCATTCATACACCCACTCACCTACCTATGCAGCCACTCAAAAACCCACTCTCAAAGGTTACAGTTATTTTTTTTAAGCATAGAAATTCACTGAAAAAACAAAGGTTACAGGGGCGTTATATTTATAACGTACAAAACCAATGAAATTTACCTGAGTTAAATGCAACTTACATGCCTGCAAAGCACTGCTTATGAACTCACATATTAAATCACTCATGACATGGTCAGTGTCATCACTGATGGCATCTCACATGAAATCACTGATGATATCATTCACAACACTACTCACACCCCCACTCACACCCCCACACAACCTCTCACACACCCACTGACACACCCATACTTTCACTCCCATACCCACTTACTCATCCACAGAACCACTCACACACTCACTCATTCACACACAGCCACTCACTTACCCATACACCTACTCACACAGTCACTCACTCATCCACACCGTCGGTCACACAGCCTCTCACTCCTACATACACCCACTCACACACCCATTGACTCACCAATATAGCTACTCACACACCCAGTCTGTCTCTGCCCCATGCAGCCTCTCAACAGAGTCACTTACTTCCATTCACACATCCATACATGCACTCAAATGCCTACTCACTCACTCATACAGTGACTCATACAGTGACTCTCTCATACTGCCACTCATATTTAGTTAATCAAACTCACTCAAACAACCACTCACTCACCCATACAACCACTTATGCACACAGTCATTCACCCATAGAGCCACTTGCACAGCCACTCGCTCACCCATGCCACTCACTCACCCACCTATTCACCCATACAGTTACTCATACACCCACTTATTCACCTGAAAGCTACTCACACACCCAATAATTCACCCATACAGCCACTCACACACCCACTCATACAGCCACTCAGACTCCCACTCACATACAGATACACAGTCAGACAGTCACTCACATAATATATGTTGAAAAATTGAATGACTCATTAGTAGTACACAAAGTATACTAATTTAACCTATGTAATACCTTAGTACATCTGTTTAACACTAACAAACTTTTAGAAAATACTCACAATCACTGGATGATATCATCAGGTATGTCATTTGAGATGTCATCAGTGATGTCTTCAGTGATGTCACTGACCATGTGATGAGTGTTGTAACATGTGAGGTCATAAACAGTGCACTGCGGGTGCATAAATTATAGTTATTTCAGGTAACGTTAACTGCTGAACTTCACTGGTTTTGTACAAGTGAAATCTGAGCCTAACTATAACGTCCCTGTAGCTTTTGGTTCTTTCCGTGAATTTCTAAGGTATATTTAATTCTATTTCCTTACTATAATGTCCCTGTAACCTTTTTTTTCAATGAAGATATATATATATATATATATTCACTGAAAAAACCATAGGTTTCAGGCACTTTATAGTTAGGAATTAGCATTTAAAAAACCTTAGAAATTCACTGAAAAAACCATAGGTTTCAGGGGCGTTATAGTTAGCTGGACTTTTCACTCGTACAAAGCCATTGAAATTCCCCCGTTATAGTTAGTTCAGCTAACTATAACCTGCGCGCCCGCAATGCACTGCTGATGACGTCACATATTACATCACTCATGACATGGTCAGTGACATCACTCATAACATCACTGATGACATCTCAAATGACATCACTGATGACATCATCCAGTGAATGTGTGTTTTTCTGAAAATTACATATGTGTTATATATGTATATCTCAAGGTCGATGGAAGAATAAATGGGTATATAAGTGTCTAAATGGATGATTTGTTTTTGAAAAAGTGATTGTATAACTGACTGATTAAGTGTATCTTAGTGAATACATGGCTTAGTGAGTAATGTTTAAATGTGTAAATATCTGTATCAGTCTCTCACTTTGTGTATAAGTGGCTGCATGGGTTGGTGAGTAGCTACATGAGTGTCTATATAGGTTATTAGTTGGTTTTTTGAGTATCAGTATGAGTGTCTGAGTGTCTGTATGGTTCGGTGGGGGTATTACGTAGTGCATAGGTGCATGAATGAGTGACTCACTGTTTGTATGTGTGTTGAAGACAGCATGTGTGCAGGACTGTATGGGTGGATGAGTGTGTGCATGGGTGTGTTAGTGAGTGATAGACTGTCTCAATAGTGTCTTTATGAGTAACTGCATATGTTTTAAACTAGTATATGTGACTATTGGTGTATATAAGTGAGTATATGTGA
The DNA here is from genome assembly GCF_964204655.1 of Triturus cristatus. Lineage (NCBI taxonomy): Eukaryota > Metazoa > Chordata > Amphibia > Caudata > Salamandridae > Triturus > Triturus cristatus. The sequence goes on from NC_140592.1 coordinate 960,484,187, forward strand.
GAGTGAGAGATTGAAAGAGTTCCTGTATGAATAAGTATGTGTTTCTATAAGTGATTGTTTAAAAGACTAAGTATGTGTAAGTTTCTGTAGAAGTAAGTGTGGTGGTGTGTGTATAACTGTCTATGCAAGTAAATGGATGTTTGATTCTTTATTAGCATGAGTGACTATGTGTGTGAGTAACTCTATGGATGAGTGGTGTTGTGTAACAGGATGTAAAGGTGTGTGAGTACATATGATGAGTGAGTACATGTATGAGTGACTGTATAGGACTGTTGGTGAATGAGTGGATGTGTATGTGGATCTTAGAATTACTGAATAGGTTGTTGTAACTGGTATTGGTATGTCCATTGTTTTGAACATTGTAGTTTCTATTTTTGAATGTGTGTATCAAAGGTTATATTAGGGAAAGAGGAGGTCTGCCACTCTATCACAAGGATGATGTCATCAGTGATGTCATTAGTGATGTCATTTGAGATGTCATCAGTGATGTCATGAGTGATGTTACTGACCATGTCATGACTGATGTAATATGTGACTTCATCAGCAGTGCATTGCGGGTGCGCGAGTTATAGTTAGCTGAACTAACTATAACGGGGGAATTTCAATGGTTTTGTACAAGTGAAAAGTCCAGCTAACTATAACGCCCCTGAAACTTATGGTTTTTTCAGTGAATTTCTAAGGTTTTTTAAATGCTAATTCCTAACTATAACGTGCCTGAAACCTATGGTTTTTTCAGTGAATTTCAAGGGTTTTTTAAATGCTAATTTCTAACTATGCCTACAGAGATAGGACATGTGAAGAAAGAAGAAAAAACGCACAGAAATAAAAAAAAGAAATGCAGAAAGAAGCAACAGAAGTCCTCAAAGACGAAGAAAAGTGCAGGAAGAAGGATAACGTGCAGAAAGCACAAACAGAAGAGCAGAAAGAAGCCTTGTTGCAAAATCATCCTGTACCCTCAACTTTTTCAGACGGATACTGGTGGTAACTGAGTCTGACTAACCAGTCCTAGAGCCAGTGCTATGTTAAAAGACACTCAGAATACAGTGAAAACACCTACATACACTACGGAACACTATGCGTTGGGGTCCCCCTGTGATCAGCATGACCTCCTCTGTAAGCCCCTAGTATATAATAGGGCAGGGGATTAAAACTACCTCTTAAAACGCGCCACAGGGCATGTTTGCACACGTCACCTCAGGCCCTGTCCCCTCACTTCCCCACTGTGTAAACACACCCTGTGGCCATTTTAAGTTGGGAGATTAAGTCCCCTTGAATCCAGAGGGTCCCTAGGGTCCAACTAGACCACTAGGTACCTCCAGTAAGCGCCACAGAGCTGCGTTTCAGAGAGATGTAAAAAGGGGCATGGCCTAGACCACCTCTCTGCAACGCAGTGGAGTGGTGCTTACTGGAAGCACCTGGTGGGCTAGTTGGCCCCCAGGGTCCCTCAGGATTGAGGGGGAATTATTTCCCCAATTTAAAAAGCGCCACAGGGCATGTTTGCACACGTTAACTCAGGCCCCGTCCCCTCCCTTCACCACTGTGTAAACACGCCCTGTGGCCATTTTTAGTTGGGAGATTAAGTTCATTTGAATCCTGAGGGTCCCTAGGGTCCAACTAGCCCACTAGGTACCTCCAGTATGCGCCACAGAGCTGCGTTGCAGAGAGGTGTAAAAAGTGGCACAGCCTGGACCACCTCTCTGCAGCGCAGCTCAGTGGTGCTTACTGGAAGCACCTGGTGGGCTAGTTAGCCCCCAGGGGCCCTCAGGATTGAAGGGGAATTATTTCCCCAACTTAAAACGCACCACAGGGCTTGTTTGCACACGTTAACTCAGGCCCCGTCCCCTCCCTTCACCACTGTGTAAACACGCCCTGTGGCCGTTTTTAGTTGGGAGATTAAGTTCATTTGAATCCTGAGGGTCCCTAGGGTCCAACAAGCCCACTAGGTACCTCCAGTATGCGCCACAGAGCTGCGTTGCAGAGAGGTGTAAAAAATGGTATGGCCTGGACCACCTCTCTGCAACGCAGCTCAGTGGCGCTTACTGGAAGCACCTGGTGGGCTAGTTAGCCCCCAGGGGCCCTCAGGATTGATGGGGAATTATTTCCCCAACTTAAAACTCGCCATAGGGCGTGTTTGCACACGTCACCTCAGGCCCCGTCCCCTTCCTTCCCCACTGTGTAAAAATGCCCTGTGGCCGTTTTTTAAGTTGGGAGATTAAGTCCCCTTGAATCCTGAGGATCCCTAGGGGCAAAATAGCCCACTAGGTACGTCCAGTAAGCGCCATTGCAGAGAGGTGTAAAAAGGGGCACGGCCTGCACCACCTCTCTGCAACGCAGAGCAGTGGCACTTACTGGAAGCACCTGGTGGGCTAGTTGGCCCCCAGGGTCCCTCGGGATTGAAGGGGAAGTATTTCCCCAACTAAAAACGCGCCACAGGGTGGGTTTGCACACGTCACTTCAGGCCCCGTCCCCTCCCTTCACCACTGTGTAAACGCGCCCTGTAGCTGTTCTAAGTTGAGAGATTAAGTCCCCTTGAATCCTAAGGGTCCCTAGGGTCAAACTAGCCCACTAGGTACCTCCAGTAAGCGCCACAGAGCTGCGTTGCATAGAGGTGTAAAAAGGGGCGTGGCCTCAGAACACCTGTCTGCAACGCAGCTCCCTGGCGCACACTGGAGATACCTGTTGGGCTAGTTGGCCCTCAGGGACCCTCAGTATTGAAGGGGAATTAATTCCCCAACTTACAACTGGCCAGGGGGTGCGTTTGCAGAGTGCTGCAAGGAGGGGGCGTGGCCTCCAGCGCGATGCCGGTCTTTTATTTATTTTATTTTTTTAAGAAGGAGGGCTGTGTGGCCCCCCTTCTTTTTCTAATTTACTGGCCCTGGGGACCCCATCCCCCAGGGCCCGCACCCTAATTTTTTTTGTTGAAAAAAATTAATTTGGCCTTCCCAAGGCCTTAATCGGCCCCGGGGACCCCAACCCCCGTGTCATGGCCTTTTTTTTATTTAAATTCTTTAGGAGGGGGCTGCGTTGCCCCCCTCCTCAGGCCACTTATGGCTCCGGGGACCCCATCCCCCGGGACAGGCCTAGGTTTTTTATTATTTTAAAAATATATATATTTATAGAAACAACTAGGACATGCTGGACAAACCGTATGTACCTATCACCATGACGATTTGCGTGATATTCATTAAAAGGCGACTATGCATAGAATGAATCCACATGGAATGTATTTACACCGCTAGTGAAGCTCTGACGTGTCTGACGCCCTACCGTGCCTAATACCGGCGCCCCCGCCGGTGGGTACTCTCCAAGTAGACACCCTTGTCGTTTATTTATACAAACATGGGTAGCTATTGACAGGCACATTTAATATACACACACACCAAGCCATTCAAAGGAGATTCGACAAAAATTCTACCAAACTATGCAAGAAACCCCCCTCACGGTTAATAAAAAACACATCCACCGCCGGATGTGTAATACTTTTTATTTGACTCTCTGGAAAGGAGACGAACCTCACTTGAGAGTCACAGCGTGCTCCTGGTTGAGCGCAATGCTGTGTTACACCCACCAGTGCCCGCCGATTGCTTCACACCTCTGTGTTGTATTCCACCAGCTAGTGTGTATGCTAAGACACTCTCTAGCCCATGTGCACTGTAACACCACCCCGTGAATATGTCATGCCACACTTTCCTTCGCACGGGTGATATTGCCCCATCTAACGTGACTTCCTCGATGTGTATGTTATAACGCACAGCGCTTTGACTTTCATATTACAATCTGGGATCCATATCTTTGTCACAGTGCATATGCAACGTTACACTCCCCAGCACATATTTTATATTACAACTTTAGAGACTAGTTACGTTACACAACACTGCCCTGTGCATATTACACTCCAAGGCGCATATCGCATAGCACGCGCTAGTGCCTGTGCTATCTCGCGCTCTCCAATGAATCTGTCACTGCGCATATTATTATATTTCACGCCCCGGTTCATCTTATATCACACTTTTTGGTGCATAGTTTATACCATATACTACATCTAGTTTTCATTTTCAATCGTGCTCTCAAGACTATGTTCTATATAACACTGCGTCCACCTACCCTTTTCACGGGCATTACATTTTGCGATGGTTAGGGGGTGTTTCGCCTAGTGAGCCCGGAGTCACAGTCACAAACGTCCTCTTCTTCCTGAATAAAAGTGAGATTATGCTGCATACTTGTTCATATTTTAAGTAGTTCGCACAGACACACATTTTAAAAACAATAAAGTTCCTAATACCCACCTTCTCTGAACAGTTAGCTTGCTGCCCCATCCACCTCCTCCCTATTCTCTGTTGTCTGAATCCATGGACTAGCCTCCTCCCTCCTGCCATGCATGGTCTGATGTGCTGCCACTGCCCTCCATTTAGCATGATGTACCAGTCCACTCCTCCTGCCCTCCATTTCCCTAATTCTATGGCCCATCATTGACCTCCTGTTTAGCCTCTGTGCTTAGCTTGCTGACCCTATTCTCCTTCCCCCTGCCCTCCGATGTCTTTGTGCATGCCCCTGCTCCATCTTTTTTGCCCACTATGTTCCATGGACCTGCCACTCCTATCTACTCTGAGTGTTCTGTTGAGCTGCCACTCCCCTCCCACCTGCCTAGCATAGTCAGATGACTGTAACCTGTCCCTGCCACCTCCACCCTGCCTGTCCACATGCCATGCCCCTATCCCCTTCCTCCTGTCCCCCATGGTCCATTTTACTGCCACACCCTTCTGCCCTCCCTGATCTGTTGTGCTGCAACTGCTCCTCCTGCCTGCCCTGCGCGGTCTGTTGTGAGGCCCCCTCCCCTGAACTCTCTTGTCTGTGCCCAGGTCCTGACCCTCCCTTCTATCCTCCATGGCCCTTTGTGCATGCCCCTGCACCCTCCTTCTTGCTCATCATAGCCATTGTGCTGCCACTAACCCTCCCGCTTGCCATGCATGGTCTTGTGTGCTGCCATGACCCCTCCCACCTTCCCTGTGTGGTCAGCTAGCTGCCCCTGACCCCCTCCCACCTTCCCTCCATGGTCTGTGTGTATGCCACCATAGTCTCATTGTTGCTCTCCATGGTGTGTCTTGTTTCTAGTGCCCATCCTGCCTGACCTCCATGGTCATCTTGCTGCTCCTGCCCTGCCACCTTTCCCCCAGCCCTCTGTTTCCATATGCAGACCCCCTATTCCCTCCCTCCTGGCTTGTCTGTTCCATTGTAATGCCCCTGATCCGTCCCTCCTGCCCTTTATGGTCTGTTATGCTGCAGCTTTCTCTCCTGTCTGTCCATTATGGTCAGCTAGCTACCATTGCCTCTTTCCCATCTGTTCTCTGTTGTCCATGTGCATGGTCCTGTCCCCTCCCTATTGATTTCTATGGATTGTTGTGCTGCACTCCCGTCCCGCATGCGCTGTGTGGTGTATTGTGCTGCTGCAAACCCTGATGCCTGCCCTGTAGGGTCAGTTTGGTGCACCTCTCCATGTCCCTTCTGTCCTCTGTTACTCGAGTCCATGTCCCTACCCCAATTCCTCCTGCCTACCATGATTCAATGTACCATACTTGCGAACATTTTGAACTTGGTAAGAGGGAGATTTTGAAAAAAAACTGGGGAATTGATTTTCCCCTTTGAGTTACATTGAAAAAGAGGAGATTGTAGACAGGAGACAGATCAAATAAAGCCCATTTGAGCTTAAAAACATTGGACGTTTCCTGGCTGAAACAGGTCTGTTGGCATGTATGGTTGTACTACCACTGCCTCTTCCTTCTGCCCACAATGGTCTATTATATTGCCACAGCCTCTCTTGCCAGTCCTGTATTGTTGGTTTGTTGCCCCTGCCCCCCTTTCCACTGCCCTCCATAGTCTGTTGTGCTGCCACTGCCCTTCCTGCCTGCCCAGTGTGGTCAAATTGTTGCCTCTGCACTCTCCTACCTGCCTTCAATTTTCAGAGTCCGTGCCCCTGGCCTCTGCCTCTCAACAGTATCCCAATGAACAACTAGATTGCTAACATTCTATATTTATTACAAAAGTGTGGAAGGCCTGACGTCATCTTGATGTAAACAAAACTGTAATACCTAGAGTATTTCCTTTAGAAATTACATATATGAGAGGGTCTTATTTGCATCAAAATTATGGTCAGTGCTCTAAAAAACTAAAACGAGGACATATTTTCTGAGTTTTCAAATAGCGACAAAGAACTTTTAAATTATTTGTAATCTTTATGTTTTTTTATCCAGTTGACCACTTGATTAAATGTTGCACCTTGGTGAGAGGATGTGGTGTTACTTCCAGAGCTGCAGACTTTGCAACTGGGGAACCAGGTTGGAGTTTCTGCTTCAGCTCAACATTCTGTGATTGTGGTCAAATCACTTAATCTCCCCATGTCTACAACCAAAATGAATTTGATCTTGTGTGATGTAACCAATGCTCATGTAAAGCATTCCAATACCTGACAAGTCTGCACTATATAAAACTGCAAATACACAAAAAATAAGTGTTTTGCACACTTCTGTCATTGGGCTATACTTGGGCTACATCTGGGTGACATTTGGGCTACATTTGGGCTCTTTTGTCTCTGGTGGCCATCTTAGGAGATTTATTTGTTATGAAGTTTCCTAATTTCCTCATTTACTGCAGTCTCCTCAGTAGGAAATACTTTCAGTTTTTTACTTGGTTCCATCAAGAAGGCATTCAGATGTGTCACACATTTGCCATAAATTCTGAATGTTAGCACTCTAGTTGCTCGTTAGATCACTGTAGTAAAGCTACTGCTCACCACGGAAGACTGCTGCTGGTATTAAAAGTGCATGTTTCAGTCTGCATGTCAGAATTTGTTTATGAAATAGAAGAGGATTTGGGAAGTCAAAATGTGCACTAATTTTTCTTTCTGCAGAACTAATCATAATTTCTATGGCAAAATGAACCCCCTCATTTTGTTCCTTTGTAAATTAAATGTTTTAAGTGTTACCACTTTATTCCAATCAAGATGGCTTCAGGTGTGCCATACTTTTGTCATAAGTAAGACTGTTAGTGCTCTAGTTGTTCGTTAGAACACTCTGGGACATTCTGTCATTGGGCTATACTTGGGCTACATCTGGGTGATATTTGGGCTACATTTGGGCTCTTTTTTCTCTGGTGGCCATCTTAGGAGATTTATTTGTTATGAAGTTTCCTAATTTCCTCATTTACTGCAGTCTCCTCAGTAGGAAATACTTTCAGTTTTTTACTTGGTTCCATCAAGAAGGCATTCAGATGTGTCACACATTTGCCATAAATTCTGAATGTTAGCACTCTAGTTGCTCGTTAGATCACTGTAGTAAAGCTACTGCTCACCAGGGAAATCTGCTGCTGGTATTCAAAGTGCATGTTTCAGTCTGCATGTCAGAATTTTTTTATGACATAGAAGAGAATTTGAGAAGTCAAAATGTGCCCTAATTTTTCTTTCTGCAGCACTAATCATAAATTCTATGGCAAAGTAAATCTCCTCATTGTGTTCCTTTGCAAATTAAATGTTTTAAGTGTTACCACTTTATTCTATTCAAGATGGCTTCAGGTGTGCCATACTTTTGTCATAAGTTAGACTGTTAGCGCTCTAGTTGTTCGTTAGAACACTCTGGGACATTCTGTCATTGGGCTATACTTGGGCTACATCTGGGTGATATTTGGGCTACATTTGGGCTCTTTTGTCTCTGGTGGCCATCTTGGGAGATTTATTTGTTATGAAGTTTCCTAATTTCCTCATTTACTGCAGTCTCCTCAGTAGGAAATACTTTCAGTTTTTTACTTGGTTCCATCAAGAAGGCATTCAGATGTGTCACACATTTGCCATAAATTCTGAATGTTAGCACTCTAGTTGCTCATTGGATCACTGTAGTAAAGCTACTGCTCACCAGGGAAGTCTGCTGCTGGTATTCAAAGTGCATGTTTCAGTCTGCATGTCAGAATATTTTTATGACATAGAAGAGGATTTGAGAAGTCAAAATGTGCCCTAATTTTTCTTTCTGCAGCACTAATCATACATTCTATGGCAAAATAAATCTCCTCATTGTGTTCCTTTGCAAATTAAATGTTTTAAGTGTTACCACTTTATTCCATTCAAGATGGCTTCAGGTGTGCCATACTTTTGTCATAAGTTAGACTGTTAGCGCTCTAGTTGTTCGTTAGAACACTCTGGGACATTCTGTCATTGGGCTATACTTGGGCTACATCTGGGTGAAATTTGGGCTACATTTGGGCTCTTTTGTCTCTGGTGGCCATTTTGGGAGATTTATTTGTTATGAAGTTTCCTAATTTCCTCATTTACTGCAGTCTCCTCAGTAGGAAATACTTTCAGTTTTGTACTTGGATCCATCAAGAAGGCTTTCAGATGTGTCACATATTTGCCATAAATTCTGAATGTTAGCACTCTAGTTGCTCATTAGATCACTGTAGTAAAGCTACTGCTCACCAGGGAAGTCTGCTGCTGGTATTCAAAGTGCATGTTTCAGTCTGCATGTCAGAATTTTTTTATGACATAGAAGAGGATTTGACAAGTCAAAATGTGCCCTAATTTTTCTTTCTGCAGCACTAATCATAATTTCTATGGCAAAATGAATCCCCTCATTGTGTTCCTTTGTAAATTAAATGTTTTAAGTGTTACCACTTTATTCCATTCAAGATGGCTTCAGGTGTGCCATACTTTTATCATAAGTTAGATTGTTAGCGCTCTAGTTGTTCTTTAGAACACTCTGGGAAGCTGCAGTAGAACACAAAGGAATCAACTGACAGTCTCTGCCCTTGTTGGATGTACATGTTTTACTGAGAATGTCAGACTTCATTCTCACATGACTGAGAAAGATAATGTGAATTTACAGAAAATATGCTCTCAGTTAGCTTATAGATCACCTTCCAAACCTCTGTGGGAAAAGCATGAGAAAATAGTTTTCTCTCAAACATGATTCATGATATCACAGCAGAAGGCTTTTTCACATGGTAAAATCACCTTAGAACACACCACAATTCCTAAAATGAATATGGTACCATCAACAAATGATTTATAATGTAACTAAAGTCTTAAACCCTTCTATTAACTGCAATGCTTTTTAATGAGGTGCTATCATGTATATTGGTCCCAAGATGGCTGCCAACACTTCTTGGATGAAGTGCTGACAGCCAATCAGATCTCACGATGAGATGTGTGGTTAGGCTCCGCCCAGATATATATGTGATTTTACTTTTGATTTTCTCAGGAATTACTGAGCGGATTTACACCATTTAAGCTAAAGGCACATGCCTGACCTGAGGACTACCTCTTTGCCAAATTTCAAGTAATTCTGTTCAGCCGTTCGGGCTGTACCTTCGACTAAAGGTCCTATGGGAAAATGCATGGGGATAACGCGTTTTGGGACCCCCCTTTTTTCTCAGCCCCCGCTTGACGAATCACCCCGAGACTTTCAGGGTAGGAGCTGAGCGGAGCGCCCCATTAGTTTTGAAAATTTCACAAAGATAAGTCAACCGGCGCCAAAGTTATTCAAAATAGAATTTTCAGATTTCCTATGTGAACTCGGTCCTAACTATAACTATCTACTGGCGACCGCCAGTAGATAATATATATATATATGTATATATATATATATATATATATATATATATAAATTCCACAACAAAATGCTCACAGAGCGAAGAGGTCACTCACGTTGTGTTTTATATCCTTTATTGTTGGGCAGGCTGCAGAAACACAACATCTCCCATGAGCTCAGCAATCTTGCCAAACGCGTTTCGGGTTAATACCCTTGCTCACTGGCTCACTCCACAGGAAAACAGCAGCTCAGCTGTAATGTTTCTTTCATAGTCTCGCCTCAGTGGGCGTATACTGGCTAGGCATTATGGTTTCAGTAGTTTTAGCCACTCCATACCCTAAGTAGGTGCCGCATTTCGTTTGCCCACAGGATTTCTTGAAAGTTCTCAAAAGTGGCTGTAAGGCAGCGTTGAAACACCGCTTGATCCTGCCTTACCCCAACGGACACATTGTTCCTTGTGTGCCTCCGCTAAATCAAAGGCACGGATCCGCTGTTCATGCGGTGGGGCCTCTTTCCAGGCCTGAGCGGGCCTATACATATTCCACAACAAAATGCTCACAGAGCGAAGAGGCCTCTCACGTCGTGTTTTATATCCTTTATTGTTGGGCAGGCTGCAGAATCACAACATCTCCCATCAGCTCAGAAATCTTGCCAAACGCGTTTAGGGTTAATACCCTTGCTCACTGGCTCACTCCACAGGAAAACAGCGGCTCAGCTGTAATGTTTCTTTCATACTCCCGCCTGAGTGGGTGTATACTGGCTAGGCATTATGGTTTCAGTAGTTTTAGCCACTCCATACCCTAAGTAGGTGCCGCATTTCGTTTGCCCACAGGATTTTTTGAAAGTTCTCAAAAGCGTCTGTAAGGCAGCGTTGAAACACCGCTTGCTTCTGCGGAGGCACACAAGGAACGACGTGTCCGTTGGGGTAAACCCGTTCAGTATTTTTTGAGAAATTCAAAAAATAAGAGTCAAAAAATCATTTTCCCATAGGAAACTTTGTGCAAGGCTAGAGCCGAAACTACTGAACGGAATTACCCCAAAGTTGGCAAAAAGGTAGTGCTTGGATTAGAAAGTGACCTTTTTTTAAAATGGTGTAAATCCGTTCAGTAGTTGCTGAGAAATTAGAAAAAAAAAAGTTTCGATATCTGGGCAGAGCCTAAGTCCCGTGCACGAGCTTCACTGTGATAGGCTGTCAACACTCCAAACCAGGAAGTGTTGGCAGCCATCTTATGACTCGGTAGAAGCGAGTCACCAGAAAACAGAGAAACAAAGGTATAAAACAAGAGAAGGGGGCAGGGTAGAAACACCCTGACCCCCTAGGCCTGCTCAGGGGGTCCCAGAAGGATCCTCAGGGCCAAAGAAAGCATTAAAAAAAAATATATATATCGGCGCAATTCGCGCTGGGGACGTGGGTTCCCGCGTTTTATATTAATGAGACCCCGGGGTGGGCTAGGTCCCGGGGGCACTTCTTAAAAAATAATACCGGGGGGCTCGCTGGGGCCCGCTGGGGTCCCCGCAGACCCGGGGCTTCACTCATGTTGGGGGGGGGGTTGCGAGGCCCCCCTCCTGGAGCCCTCCGTGTGCTTATAACTTTGGCGTCATTTGACGAATCTTTACTAAATTTTCCATCAAGTTTCTCTTTTTTGATTAGCTCATATCTTGAAAGTTTAGGGGTATATTGAGGACGTACAAGGTTGGTTGTTGATTGAAAGCAAGTTTATTGCAAGATATTTGCACCCACGACCGGAGCCATCCAGCTGCAAAGACATATTACAGGGTGTATCTTCAAGGGGGGCTGAGAAAGAAAGGGGGGTCCGAAAAAGTGTTTTCTCAATGCATTTTCCATAGGAAACTTTAGACAAGGCTACAGGTCAAACTGCTGAACGAATTTACACCAAATTTGGCAGGGAGTAAGGTCTTGGTCCAGAAAGCGCGCTTTTGTTGAAATGGAGGAAATCCGTTCAGTAGTCTTTGAGATATTAGAGGGAAAAAAGATATATATTTCTGGACGGTGCCTAACTCATGAGCACAAGCTTGCCTCTGATTGGCTGCTAACACTTCAAACCAGTAAGTGTTAGCAGCCCTCTTGTGCCTCTCATCGGGTGAAAATATAAACGAAAGGTCCCAGGGGCAATTTAATACCGGCGCTCTGTCTGTGCGAGATACCCCTTTCATGCTGCGTCCCCATACATCAGCAAGTAACGCACCCTTTTCCCCCATCAACAGCATACCTCCAACAACATTCTTGGGCCCGCAAGTCTCCCTCTGTGAACCACTTGTCGGCTCACAGCTCTTCAGGTGCGAGTTCTCGGGCCCGCTGTTGTATCTGTGAATCCAAGACTGGAAATATACCGCAGGCCTCTTTCTGCGAGATACGCTCCTCACGCTCCCTCTCCCCACATCACTGTTCCGCAGCTTTCCCTTTGGAGTCAATGGCCCACACCTTTCCCTATACTAGTCGGCCCGCAGGTGCTCCTCTGTGAGCTGGCCCGCAGCTGTCCCTCTGCGAACTGAGGGGCTGTGGTTCTCCCTCTATGAGCCTGCCAGTCGGCTTGCAGTTCATCATCTACGAGCCAGCCCGCCGGCTCGTAAGTCTCTGAGAACAGATGCAATGGAGGCAACGATCATGCAGGTCGGACACCCAACACTGCTCCGACATCCCCCAGAAGGAGCCCCTTGTCTGCCATCCCCCCTCACCCCCACCCCCCACAAACAAATGTGACAGTCACGTTAGGTTGGACAAATAAGAATATTAGTCATGTATGGATTTACATACAAAATATTTAATTAAAACAAAACTACAACAAATAAAACTATGTACAGCCATGTCGTGTCATCGCTGGACCATTTGTGAATCACAGCCTGCAAGACAATAAGAAAGATAAGATGGTGCATCATGCGTCCAGCAAAGGAGAAAGAGGAACAGAGAAAGAGTGAGGAACAGAGAGAGAAACAAAGAAAGAGTGAGAGAGAGAGGAAGAGAAAGAGTGAGAGAGAGAAAGAGTAAGAGAGAGAAAGAGTGAGATACAAGGAAGAGAGAAAGAGAGAAACAGTGTGAGAGAGAGGAAGAGAGAGAGAGAGAAAGAGTGAGAGAGAGGAAGAGAGAGAGAGAAAAGTGAGAGAGAGGAAGAGAGACAGAAAGAGCGAGAGAGAGAATGAGAGAGAGGAAGACAGAGAAAGAGTGAGAGAGAAAAAGAGAGAAAGAGTAAGATACAAGGAAAAGAGAGATAGAGAAACAGTGTGAGAGTGAAAGAGTGAGAGAGAGGGAGAGAGAGAGAGAAAGAGTGAGAGAGAGGAAGAGAGAGAAAAAAGAATGAAAGAGAGGAAGAGACAGAAAAAGTGTGAGAGAGAGAAAGGAAGAGATAGAGAGGGAGAGGGAGTGTTGACACTGGAGAAAATCTTCGCAGCTCACCTTTGTGCCACTGATGTGTCTCCAACCACATGCCGGGACATAGTCACCCTCAAGTTTAGTGATCTGAAAGATAGTATAGAATTAGTAATTGCAGAGTACATACAACCGCACACTCCTAATTCTCTGTTTCGGCAATGCACACTCAGGCTGCTGCAGCCCATCCACACCCACTGCTCGAAGGTGTCTGTGCGCTCTTTTGCGCCCAGGCTGCTGCACACTATCCACTCCCACCGCCCAGAGGTGACTGCCCGCTGATGCGGAAAGAAGCCTCTCTGCTCACCTTCTTCCACCGGCGTGTGTGTAAGAGGGTGCAGCACGTGCCGAAGCAACTTTCTCACCCATGTCAGGATGGCCACGCATCATCGCAGGTTCTACACGTGTTCAGCTGTGGTGGTGTTGGGGGGGGACGTTGATTCGTGAATTACAGCCTGTTAGATAAAAAGCAAGATAAGATTGTGCGTCATGCATCCATCCAAGGAGAGAGAGAGAAAGAAAGAGTGAGAGGAAGACAGGGAGAAACAGAAAGAAAGAGTGAGAGGAAGACAGAGAGAAAGAGAGAAACAGTGGGACTGAGAGGAAGAGAGAGAGGAAAAGAAAGAAAAAGTGAGAGGAAGACAGAGAGAAAGAGTGAGAGAGATGAAGAGAGAAAGAAACAGTGAGAGAGAGGAAGAGAGAGAGAAAAAGAGTCAGAGAGAGGAAGAGAGAGAAAGAGTGAGATAGAGGAAGAGAGAGAGAGAAAGAGTGAGAGAAAGGAAGAGAGACAGAGAGAAAGAGTGAGAGTGAGGAAGAGAGAGAGAAAGAGTGAGAGAGAGGAAGACAGAGAAAGAGAGAAAGAGAGAGCTACAAGGAAGAGAGAAAGAGAGAAACAGTGTAATATAGGAAGAGAAAGAGAAAACGTGTGAGAGAAGAATAGAGAGAAAGAGTGAGAGAGAGGAAGAGAGAGAGAGTGAGAGAGAAAGAGTGTGAGTGACAGAAAGGAAGAGGTGGCGAGGGAGAGTGAGTGTTGACACTGTGGAGAAAATTCTCACAGTTCACCTTTCTGCCACCGGTGTGTCTCCAACCACATGCCCGGGATATAGGGCAGCCCTCAAGCTTAGTCATCTGAAACATAGTATGGACTCACTAATGGATATGTACATACAACTGCGTACGCCTAAATCGCTGTCCCGCCTTTGTGCATCCAGGCTATTGTACCCCATCCACTGCCACTGCCCAGAGGTGTCTACTCGCTACTGAACATCCAGGCTGCTGCACCCCATCCACTCCCACTATCCACAGGTGTTTGCCCGCCGCTGCGCACCCAGGCTGCTGCACCCCATCCACTCCCACTGCCCAGAGATGTATGAGCGCTGCTGCGCACCCAGGCTACTGCACCCCATGCACTCCCACTGACCGGAGGTGACTGCCTGCCGCTGCGCACCAAAGCTGCTGCACCTCATCCACTCCCGCTGCCCGCAGGTGACTGCCCGACGCTGCGCAAACAAGCCTCTCTGCTCAACTTCCGCCACCGGCATGTTTCAAAGAGGGTCCACCACAAGCCAAAGAAACCTCCTCACCTATTGTGTACACGTGGTGCAACAGAGCTGACAATTCAGGTTGAGTGTTGATTGCAGGATGGCCACGCATCAACGCAAGCCTGCTAGACAAAAAGCAAGATAAGATTGTGCGTCATGCGTCCATCAAAGGAGAGAGAAAGAGAGATAGAGAGAGAGAGAAAGAAAGAGTGAGAGGAAGACAGAGAGAAAAAGAAAGAAAGTGTGAGAGGAATACAGAGAGAAAGAGAGAAACAGTGAGAGTGAGTGGAATACAGAGAGAAAAAGAAAGAAAGAGTGAAGAAGACAGAGAGAAAGAGAGAAAGAGTGAGAGAGACAAAGAGAGAGAGAAACAGTGAGAGAGAGGAAGAGAGAGAGAGAAAGAGTGTGAGAAAGAGGAAGAGAGAGAGAAAGAGAGAAACACTGTGAGAGGAAGAGATAGAGAAAGAGTGTGAAGGAGAGAAAGGAAGAGATGAAGAGGGACAGTGAGTGCCCATACTGTGGACAAAACCCTCACAGCTCACCTTTACGCCACCGCTGTGTCTCCAACCACGTGCCGGGATCAAGTGGAGACCTCGAGCTCCCACATCTGAAACATAGTACAGAATTAGTAATGGTAGAGTATATACGACTGCGTACGCCTAAATCGCTCTGCCACCACTGTGCACCCAGGCTGCTGCAGCCCATCCACTCCCACCACCCAGACGTATTTGCCCACCGCTGCGCACCCAGGCCTCACTTCTCACCATTTTCGCGGACAGGGCACCTTGCACATCATACAGCTACGCTCCGCAAGCCTACAAGTCTTACATTTGGTGCTGCGTCTTGATTTTTCCATGGAAGAGGACATACTAGTGCACCTATCATCATCACAGGTTGCACACCCGCTCAGTCCTTGCAGTGCCACTAATTCAGTGACCAGTGAGGCCGTGGCGGTAGGCCCCCCTGTGCCTACATGAGGTATCCGGACCACCGGGACGGGCCATCACAGGGCATGCGGTGGGAGCAACTCTAAAATGGCGTAGAGCATGTGCGCCCGGTCTTTTTTATTGGTAGGGTCCCATGCCCTGTGAGGCCTGTGCTGGATGGGTGTGGTGTGGGTGTATACCAGCCGTGAGGGAGTGGCTGTGGCATACTGACAACTAGACCTGTGACCAGCAGATCACTACAATGAAAATCTGGGACATGTAGCGTTGTTGTCCTTCCCTGTAAGCATAAGCAGAGTGGGCTGGCCTGGCGTATGCCAGTCCTGCGTGAGACTGTGAAGAATGACTCCGTAGCTATGGGCGTGGCTCCATCGTGAGCTGTATGAGGAATCAACTGATGCGGCCCTGTAGCCAGATTAGGCTAGATCATTCACAATTGGGCTCTATTTTTCCCGGTTGTGCAGTAAAGTTTTGGTTTGTGCTAATTGCCAGATTATAAATATATATACACCGCTCCAGCAAACTAGTATGTTAAAATGCTTTATTAGACAAATATTTACTTGGCAGCCTGTTGCAACATCAATTCCAATGCATTCACTGCCGGCTTGACAATGTCCCTGCCCCTCCTTCCTTAAAGTAGCAATATTGGGCTACTTTGGGCTACTTTTTGGTTGGCTTTGAGCTAGAGAATGCTTAAAAAATCTGGCAACACTGGCATGCGGGTGTTCTTGTTGTAGTGCTGCCGTCACCCAGGTCGCAAGCGTCAATGTGTCACTCTGTGAGCCAAGTCCCACAAAATGGCCAACATCGAAGGTACGGGGAATCACTGACCCTACATTGATCCATAGTTCCACACAAGAAAGATGATGGACATGACACATCTGTGTGGATGTGAATGTTTATTGCACATTTAGTGGAGTATTGCAGCTGTAGCAATACAGGGCCATGCAAAGTCCAAATTTCAGTTTTTGGGACATGGAGGGCAGCCAATTAGAGACAAGCTCTTTGTCGGAGATAGGCTGCGCCAACATATGTACTTATACAATCACTCCGCCAATCCCCACGCACTTATAAATTCACTATACACTCTCCTTGCAGTACTCTAATCATCCAGTCTCTACGTACGTACTTGTACAATGACCGAGACAAAGTTACATAACCAAAGTTTTCTCCCACTGTCAAAGGTAAGTTGGTTGCATACGTTGTTCAGAGCACAATGTAATGTGGTAGGGTCCAGGGGCAGCATGTTGCATACATAATGAAGACATGGACACAGATAGATTGTGGAACTGAGTGCGGGCATGTACACTCGACTCCTTTTTATTACCAGGGTCACATGTCCAGTGACGTATGTGCTGGATGCATGTGGGGTGAGCGTAAGCCAGCTCGCCGGAATGGTTGGTGCTGGCAACAAGTACAACAGTAATCATTGGATCAGACACAGAGATTCAATCATAAACGGTCAATGATTTGTGCTGCACTAACGTAGGGGCACCAAATGTGAAATAATACACAAAAGATTCTATCGTAAAGGGTCCATGACTTGTGGTACACTGAGGTAGGGGCACCAGATGTGAAATTATACACAAAATATTGTATCATAAAGGGACCATGAGTTGTGCTGCACGGAGATAGGGGCATTAGAAGCATTCAGCGTGTGCACAACCAGCGAAGATGCGTGGTCTGGGCGGGCCACACTGGGACCAATGTTTCTTGCCTACTGGACTGCTTCATCTGCAATTGCGACTTGATGTGAATTGTGAGCCCTGCAGTCCGCAATGTAGATGGAAGGCAGTAGTCAGCACAGACATCGAAGAATGCTTTTTGTCACTTCCTCTTGACAAAATCTGAGGACATAGAGTACAATTCTGTCCACAATTAATAAATCATGTCTCAATGTAAATTGTGAGCTATGCTGACCGCGGTGTAGGTAACAAAAGATGAAATATGTATGGAATACATTCTCAAAATGTGTAGGTTTCGGGGACGTTATAGTTAGTTGCCTACTGGACTCTGAAATTAATGAATCAAGACTGAATTCAAACTTTGAGCTCTGCTGGCCACAGTGTAGACTGCCATTCAGTGTTCCTTTGGACTTGCAAGAAGAATTTGGTCATTGCACTAAAGCTATAATTGATATCAAAAAAGTTCTTGAAGCAAGGATACTAAAAGGATATTGTGTAGGTTTCAGGGACGTTGTAGTTAGTTGCCTACTGGACTCTATAATTAATGAATCAAGACTCAGTTTTAATTGTGAGCCGTGCTGACCGCAGTGTAGGCCAGAGGCAGCGGTCAGCAAGGGCCCACAGCCACGTGGCGTTAAGTTGAGCTGCACAGTTATTGGCAATTTAGTGTGTGTGCAGCCAGCGATGATAAGTGGGGCACTAATACGGCTACGTGGCGATGACTTGTGGTGCAGTGAGTTTGTGGCACCTGAAGCACTCAGCGTATGCACACCCTGCGATGATGCGTGGTCCGGGCTGGCCGCACTGGTAGCAATGTCAATTGTCTAATGAATTCTGCCTCAGTAAGGCCAGGTGGCCATAACTTGTGGTGCAGCGAGTTAGTGGCACCTGAAGCACTCAGCGTGTGCACACCCTGCGATGATGCTTGGTCCGGGTGGGCAGCACTGGTAGCAATGTCTTTTGTTTAATGAATTCTGCCTTAATAAGGCTAATTGGCGATGACTTGTGGTGCAGTGAGTTAGTGGCACCTGAAGCACTCAGTGTGTGCGCACCCTGCGATGATGCTTGGTCTGGGCGGGTCGCACTGGTAGCAATGTCTTTTGTCTAATGAATTCTGCCTTAGTAAGGCCACGTGGCGTTGACTTCTGGTGCACTGAGTTAGTGGTATCTTTGGTGCTCAGCGTGTGCACACTCTACGATGATGTGTGGTCGGGGGGCTGCACTGGGAGCAATGTGTCTTGCGTACTGGACTGCGTCATCTGCAATCACGACTCGATCTGAAATGTGTGCCCTGAGGTCCGCAATGTAGATCGCAGGCAGTAGTCTGTACAGACATAAGTCTGTGGTGCTGTGCTGATGGGTTCACAGAGGGCCTGTGTCGAGGAGGCTGGCTGTCATGGCGGAGGCCTCATGGCAGGGTGAGGGCTGCTGCCCTGGCAGACGCGTTGGCCTTCACACAAGTGACCCACTCCCAGAGCCCCGGCCTATTTATTCACACTTCTACGCTGGAGTGGCGTACGTTTTACCAGCCCACTGCGCTTCCGCTTACAGGGGATGACGACACAGGTACATGACCGAGATCTTCCCCACTGCCTGAGGTAACATGGTTGCGTCCACTATACATAATACTACAAGCACCAGTAGTATATGTACACATGGAGAGGTTTGTGCTCTGCATAATGAGGTCTGTCCAGCACCTCACCGCTACACTTGGTATTGTGTGCATTATTATTGGTGGGTGACTTGTGTCCTTCACACATGTTTGGTTGCCACATCTCGCAACATTCAGCTATTGTGTGGCTGAGGGGCCATGCTGTTTTTGGAAGGTCCGCACTCCTGTTGTGGGCTGCCTCAGTGGTAGTAGGGGAGGTGGTCAAGGTGGGAGGTCCTGAGGGTGGCAGTGGGTTTTGAGGCCTTCTTGGGTGTGGGAGGTGCATGATCAGTAGCTCTATGACATGAGGTGGTCTTCAGATGTGATTCTGGGCTGGGCTCCGTTTCACACTGTAGGTAGTCATCCTACTTTATACCAGTAAAAGGCAGATGTTACATTCCTACTGCTAATGCAGCTTATCGCCTGTTTTATTAATATCATTATTAGCGATAATTGTTGCTCTCATTTGTGGCAAATTTTTTTTCCGGAAGCTATTGCTGGAAAACTGGCGATATCGTCTGTTTTCACCAGGTTGAGAATGGAATGTTAATTTAAAATCACTGAAAAAAACATAGGTTTAATGAACATTATACTTCGCAATTAGCATTTAAAAAAACCTTTGAAATTCACTGAAAAAAACCATAGGTTTCAGGGACGTTCTAGTTACAAATTAGCATTTAAAAAACCTTTGAAATTCACTGAAAAAATCATAGGTTTCAGGGACGTTATAGTTAGCTGCACATTTCACTCGTACAAAACCATAGAAATTCGGCTGTTATAGTTAGTTGAGCTAACTATAACTCACGCCCCTGCAATGCAATGCTGATGATGTCACATATTACATCATTCATGACATGGTCAGTGACATCACTGAGGATGCCTCAAATGACATCACTGATGACATCACCCACGTGGAAATCAGATGCACCTCCTCATACCTTAATAAAATCTTTGATACACCCACTCTAAAATACAGACTACTATTTTCGAAACAATAGAGACATCATTACCAGTTACTACGTACGCATGCACTGATTCTTAGGTCTACACACACAGCCACTCATTCACTAATACAGTCACTCATACATGCAGTGACTCATTAATACAACACTATTATAGGCACTCATACACCTATACAAACACTTACACACCGCCACTCATCCAGATTTACTCACACATCTAGTCAGTCATGCAAAACACACAACCTCACTTATTCATAGTGATACTAACATATACTTACTCTCTTATACAATCACTGATACAAGTACACACTCATCCATACAGCACTGTCACAATCACCGACTCTCACGTATAGTTATTTATAAACTCCAACTCTCTCATGCACTGCGTTTTACATATGCAGTTACTTGGACATGTAGCACTGAGATATCCATTCACTCACCAACACACCCATATACACACTAACCACCCATACAGCTGTTTCCACAAGCAGTCTTGAACCCATACACCCAGTGAATAAAGAACTCACACATCTATGCACAAAGTCACACACCTCCCACCCACCTCCACACACACATAGGCACCCATACAAATACTCAGCAAACCAATCAATAACCCATGTAGACACTCATGTAGCTACTCATCAACCAATGCAGCAGCTTACACAGCAATAGAAAGACTGATAAAGACATTCACACAGTTTAGTCATTAACCCATGAATTCAGTAAGACACATTCAATCACTCACTCATACAGTCAGTCACGCAGCTACTAAATCCTCCATCCACACACTTATATACCCACTCATTCTTCAATATACCTTGGCCAATATATTTATAAAACATATTTAAACTTTACAGAAACACACAGTCACTGGATGATGTCATCAGTAATGTCATCAGTGATGTCATTAGAGATGTCATCAGTGATGTCACTGACCATGTCATGAATGATGTAATATGTGACGTCATCAATGAATCTGTCATTGCGCACAATATATTGTATATTGTTTCTCACGCCCCGGTTCATCTTATATCACACTTTTTGGTGCATAGTTTATACCATACACTATATCTAGTTTTCATTTTCAATCGTGCTCTCAGGACTATGTTCTATATAACACTGCGTTCACCTACCCTTTTCACGGACATTACATTTTGCGATGGGGGTGGAGGGTCAGGGGGTGTTTCTGCCAAGTGAGCCCGGAGTCCCAGTCACAAACGTCCTCTTTTTCCTGAATAAAAGTGAGATTATGCTGCATACTTGTTCATATTTTAAGTAGTTCGCACAGACACACATTTTAAAAACAATAAAGTTCCTAATACCCACCTTCTCTGAACAGTTCGCTTGCTGCCCCATCCACCTCCTCCCTATCCTCTGTTATCTGAATCCATGGACTAGCCTCCTCCCTCCTGCCATGCATGGTCTGATGTGCTGCCACTGCCCTCCATTTAGCATGATGTACCAGTCCACTCCTCCAGCCCTCCATTGCCCAATTCTATGCCCCATCATTGACCTCCTGCTTAGCCTCTGTGCTTAGCTTGCTGCCCCTATTCTCCTTCCCCTCGCCCTCTGATGTCTTTGTGCATGCCCCTGCTCCATCCTTTTTGCCCATCATGTTCCATGGACCTGCCACTCCTATCTACTCTGAGTGTTCGGTTGAGCTGCCACTCCCCTCCCACCTGCCTGGCATTGTCAGCTGACTGTAACCTGTCCCTGCCACCTCCACCCTGCCTGTCTACATGCCATGCCCCTATCCCCTTCCTCCTGTCCTTCATGGTCCATTTTACTACCACACCCTTCTGCCCTCCCTGGTCTGTTGTGCTGCAACTGCTCCTCCTGCCTGCCCTGCGTGGTCTGATGTGAGGCCCCTTCCCCTGAACTCTCTTGTCTGTGCCCAGGTCCTGACCCTCCCTTCTATCCTCCATGGTCCTTTGTGCATGCACCTGTACCCTCCTTCTTGCCCATCATAGCCATTGTGCTGCCACTAACCCTCCCGCTTGCCATGCATGGTCTTCTGTGCTGTCACGACCCCTCCCACCTTCCCTGTGTGGTCAGCTAGCTGCCCCTGACCCCCTCCCACCTTCCCTCCATGGTCTGTGTGTATGCCATCATAGTCTCACTGTTGCTCTCCATGGTGTGTCTTGTTTCTAGTGCCCATCCTGCCTGACCTCCATGGTCATATTGCTGCTCCTGCCCTGCCCCCTTGCCCCCAGCCCTCTGTTTCCATGTGCAGACCCTATTCCCTCCCTCCCTCCTGGCTTGTCTGTTCCATTGTAATGCCCCTGATCCGTCCCTCCTGCCCTTTATGGTCTGTTATGCTACAGCTTTCTCTCTTGTCTGTCCATTATGGTCAGCTAGCTACCATTGCCTCTTTCCCCTCTGTTCTCTGTTGTCCATGTGCATGGTCCTGTTCCCTCCCTATTGCTTTCTATGGATTGTTGTGCTGAACTCCGGTCCCGCATGCCCTGTGTGGTGTATTGTGCTGCTGCAAACCCTGATGCCTGCCCTGTAGGGTCAGTTTGGTGCACCTCTCCATGTCCCTCCTGTCCTCTGTTATCCGAGTCCATGTCCCTACCCCAATTCCTCCTGCCTTCCATGATCCAATGTACCATACTTGTGAACATTTTGAACTTGGTAAGAGGGAGATTTTGAAAAAACTGGGGTATTGATTTTCCCCTTTTAGTTACATTGAAAAAGAGGAGATTGTAGACAGGAGACAGATCAAATAAAGCCCATTTGAGCTTAAAAACATTGGGCGTTTCCTGGCTGAATCGGGTCTGTTGGCATGTATGGTTGTACTTCCACTGCCTCTTCCTTCTGCCCACAATGGTCTATTAATTTGTCACAGCCTCTCTTGCCAGTCCTGTACTGTTGGTTTATTGCCCCTGCCCCCCTTTCCACTGCCCTCCATAGTCTGTTGTGCTGCCACTGCCCTTCCTTCCTGCCCAGTGTGGTCAAATTGTTGTCTCTGCACCCTCCTATCTGCCTTCAATTTTCAGAGTCCGTGCCCCTGGCCTCTGCCTCTCAACAGTATCCTAATGAACAAATAGATTGCTAACATTCTATATTTATTACAAAAGTGTGGAACGCCTGGCGTCATCTCGATGTAATCAAAACTGTAATACCTAGAGCATTTCCTTCAGAAATTACATATATGAGAGGGTCTTATTTGCATCAAAATTATGGTTAGTGCTCTAAAACACTAAAATGAGGACATATTTTCTGAGTTTTCAAATAGCGACAAAGCACTTTTAAATTATTTGTTATCTTTATGTTTTTTTATCCAGTTGACCACTTGATTAAATGTTGCACTTAGGGGAGAGGATGTGGTGTTACTTCGAGAGCTGCAGACTTTGCAACTGGGGAACCAGGTTGGAGTTTCTGCTTCAGCTCAACATTCTGTTATTCTGGTCAAATCACTTAATCTCCCCATGTCTACAACCAAAATGAATTTAATCTTGTTTGATGTAACCAATTAGGCCTGGGCTAAATTTCCGTTCCGCTCGCGGAAATTGCGATAATTTGACATTTTCGCGTTCCGCGGAGAGCGCGAAAATGTCAAAATTTCCACATTCCGCAGCTTAGCGATAATTTGTTTCTTGCTCGCGCTGTAAAATAATACATTCTCGCGCGCGCGATCGCCTTACCTGAATCCCCGCGTTCGCCGACAAGTTTTCCCGATCAGGTCACGTTCTCCACGAGATGTTGTATTGTTGGTAGCCATTTGCGCTGTCTCGCGACAGTTCGCACCCGCAGTAATGTCATTGTTCGCGCGATCACGTCTTTCTTCTCGCGATCATGCACCGCGAGAAGAGTGAAAACAAGATGGCCACGCCCGCGAGCAACTGCATGGGTAAATTGGCGAGCCGCGACCACGCAGAAAATACCGCGAACGGGCGGGAAAAAAACTTCTGCATCTTCGCGATATTTCCGCGTTTGCGGAGATTTTTAACATTTTTGCGATAATTTGCGAAAGTTACTTTCACAAATTCCGCCCACCCCTATAACCAATGCTCATGTAAAGCACTCCAATACCTGACAAGTCTGCAATATATAAAACTGCAAAAACACAAAAAATAAGTGTTTTGCACACTTCTGTCATTGGGCTACATGTGAGCTACATCTGGGTGATATTTGTGCTGCATTTGGGCTCTTTTGTCTCTGGTGGCCATCTTGGGAGATTTATTTGTTATGAGGTTTCCTAATTTCCTCATTTACTAGTCTCCTCAGTAGGAAATGCTTTCAGTTTTTTACTTTGAATCCAGCAAGAAGGTATTCAGTCATGTCACACATTTGCCATAAATTCTGAATGTTAGCGAAATTCCGTTCAGCAGTTCGGGCTGTAGCTGCGGCTAAAGGTCCTATGGGAAATTGCATGGGGAAAACACGTTTTGGGACCCCCCTTTTTTCTCAGCCTCCGCTACACGAATAATCCCAAGACTTTCAGGAAAGGAGCGAACCGGAGCTGGCCAAAAGTTTTGAAAATTTCGCGAAGATTCGTCAACGGGCGCCAAAGTTATTCCAAATAGAATGTTGCAGATTTCCTATGGAAAATAGGTCCTAATTATAACTACCTACCGGCGACCACCAGTAGGTAACATATATATATATATATATATATATATATATATATATATATTCACTGCCATTATAGTTAGTTTAGCTAACTATAACTCGCACCCCTGCAATGCACTGCTGATGACCTCACATATTACATCATTCATGACATGGTCAGTGACATCACTGATGACATCACTGATGACATCTCAAATGACATCACTGATGACACAAATAATCCCCCAATTTACAACGCGCCAGAGGGTCTGCTTGCACAGTGGTGAAGGGAGGGGGTGGGGCTTGATGTGACAAGTGTGAAAATGCGAACCATGGAGCATTTTAAGTTGGGGGATTAAGTCCCCTTGAATCCTGAGGGTCCCTTGGGCGCCCCCTGGCTCGTTTTAAGTTGGGGGATTAAGTCCCCTTGAATCCTGAGGGTCCCTGGGGGCCAACTAGCCCACCAGGTACCTCCAGTAAGCGCCACAGAGCTGCGTTGCAGAGACGTGTAAAAAGGGGCTTGGCTTCAAACCACTTCTCTGGAACGCAGGCCTGTGGCTCTTACTGGAGGTACCATGAAACTTTCCAAAATAAATATCTTCCAACTCAGCTTCTTCCTGGAATTTTCATAGTTATCCATCAAATGAGGCAGAGAAAATGCAGGGGACCCCAAAACACTTTTTCCTCATGCATTTTTCATAAGAAATATTAAACAAGGATTCAGTGAAAACAGCTGAACAGAATTGCACCAAATTTTACAGAAAGCTGAATGTTTATCCAGAAAGTGTGCATTTTGTGACTTGGTCAACATCTGTTCAATGGTTTTTGAGAAATTAAGGTACAAAATGTAGAGATATATTGACAGTTGGTATCCACAAGACTCAAGCGGGAGTCTGGTTGGTGCCCAAATGGAAAAATTGGAGCGATCTGATTGGTCATGAGTTATTTTCTTCCCGTCGTAGGGCTCACTCCCACAGGACTCACAATCCCGTGTGAGTGAGCGATCTGATTTGGTGGCCGCAACATGAAAGAAAATGTTGCGCCTGCCATTATAGGCCCATGTCTTCTAAATGTAAATAATTAAGATTTAGGGGGCAGGGTACTGGTACCCTTTCCAGAGGGCACCCCCAGGAGCAAAAAGATTTCGAAAAATCATTGTTTGACCTTGTCGAGGTCCCGCAGGACTTACACAGGATCCAGCGATGGCCAACTTGTGCTCCAACAAGGGTCCTCTGGGACAAAAAATCATAAAAAACGTTGGTGGGGGGGTCTGTTGCTAATGGTTGAAGGCCGTGTGCAGCAGGAGGATGGCCACTCATGGGGGTTTGGGTGCAGAGCCTAGATATTCACAGAAGAAAAACAATGTTAAAGGGAGTTATTTGTGAGCAGGTTAGTAAGATTTTAACTTACATTAAAAAAAAAGTTAGCAATTCACTGACAAAGCACTACTCTTTAAAATAAAAATAAAACATGGAAATTCGCCAGTTATAGATAACTAACATAAAGATAACTTGTCTGTTGTGAAGCTCTGCTTATGAACTCACTTTTTCTACATCACTGATGAGGTCTAAAATCTATTGCGTTGCAAGTTATACTAATGTCTGTTGTGCAGTAACACAGGCATCGTTGCCACTACGGCGCAAGGGTATCTGCAGTGGCGCATGGGAGCTAGAAGTGCGCCACCCCAGGGATTGAGCAGAACAGCACTACATCTTAGTAGATATGGTGCTGTCTGCTCTCTTCCGTTCATGCAGTGCAGTCAAACAAATGTACTTGCTGTGCTGCATTGCATGATTTTTCGTAAACGTTGGGCACATTCTTAAGAGATAAAGGGGCAAATCTATGTTGGAGTTGCGCCACTTTTACGCCGCCGTTGCGTCACTTTCGTGACGCAGCGGCGGCGTAAACACTGCGCCACGTTGCACCCTATTTACATCGTGACGCATCTATGGAGATGCGTCACGGTGTAAAGCCCTGCGCCACATGAAACCTGCGTCAGGTTTCATGTGGGCGTTTCCACGTTGGGGGGGCATTCCGTCGCAGGAACGCCCCTGAAAAGTGACTCAGTGAAATCTATAAGATTTCACTGAGTCACTTTCCCAATGCTGATGCGTCAAAACCCTGCGCCTGCTTGAAGCAGGCGTAAGGCTTGACGCACCATGTTAGGTATGGGGTAGGTTGGAACAGTGCTGAAGTTGCGTCGCGCTTGCGACACAACTTCAGCACTGCGCCAACCTTACGCCGGCAGATACGTCACGCATCTGCTTGTCCTTGCGCCACGATACACCGCATTGTAAATGCGGCGCATATGCGGTGGCGCAAGGGCAAACTTGCGTGACGCATCTTCCCTGGCGCATCCATGCTGATTTGCAGGGATGCGCCAGGGAACATAAATCTGCCCCGAAATGTTCCAAGGAAACAAAGACAGAATGAAACAACAATGACACTATATCAAACTGATATTTTTAAAATAAATAATTCTGGCTTTGAACCACAGGCGACACTTCTTTTTGCAAACTTTCAAAGGATGCAGATGACATGGCTATTCGCAAATCTGCTGGAGGCATAGGGAAGCCATAATGTTAAAATTGAACAAATGTGACGTGAACTGTAGAATGAAAGCATATCTTTACTGTTTCTTTTCCTTTCTCTCGCTCCCTTTATTCTGCCCACTTGTTTATTTAGTAAAGAGGAAGATATAATGCCCACGCAAAAACCCGGATCAAAAGTGGTCATATGTTTGCAAGGTGAAATTGTGTGGCTGAAAGTCACATTTCCAGCTGATGACTACACATGTAAATCCGGCCACAATGCGCATTTCTCCTCAGAATGGCAAATAACGTGCGGATCTGGATTATTTAGGTCCAAATCCACATGTCGTGTCGCTATTCTGGTGACAAATACACTTCAATTTACCACTTGCTTTGAGCAGGTGAAAATGGAAGCGCAGGGGCCTGTGCAGAAGGCGGTGGGAGGGTAGGGTGCCAGGAAACAACAGAGGGTGATACGGGGGGCGGTCTGTGCTGCCCCTGCGCCATGAAAGGAGGTGGGACAGGGGCCAGTGACCGAAGGCAGGCTGAGTCGTATGTGATTGCTTCTAAAAAAAATCATGTCGTGGGTGCAAAAAGCTAATAATTAGTGGTTTGAACGTTATCCCTCCCAGGACGACCGCCTGGCCCAACTTATTAACGAGGATCAAGGGTGGTCTCTTCAAGTGAATTTCTACAAGTCTTAGAATACCTGATATACGTCAGAGGTAGTATGTTTTTGGGGGTCATCTGATATTTTAATGATGTCTGTGTTTTTGACCCCATCTCTATTGAGAAAAGTCAGAATGAGCGGCCAACACGCCAAAGAAAGATAAAGGGGCATATTGTGTCCTCATTGAATGACAATTTGATTATCATTCATACCGTCTCCTCCACTGAACACTCAAAATAAAATACATGCTCATCCAGATAATCAAGTTGTATTTGATATCTTCCATGGTAATATCATCAGAAGCAGCGTATCAACTGGAGTCTCCCAATATACATCTGTATCCTCTCCACAGCATTGTCTCGGTTAATGTTACTTTCTTCATTTGAGTATTGCACCAATGTGTTACACTGTAAACGTATTTTGTTATACGTAAACACACTAACAGACTACAGTATGACTATATAGAAATTAATAATATTAACGTAGATAATAGTCAGTGGCATGGTGACAACCACTACCAAACAAATAACCACGATGGGTCAGATTTATGTTCCCTGGCGCATCCCTTCAAATCAGCATGGATGCGCAAGGGAAGATGCGTCACGCAAGTTTGCCCTTGCGCCACCGCAGATGCGCCGCATTTACAATGCAGTGCATCGTGGCGCAAGGACAAGCAGATGCGTGACGTATCTGCCGGCGTAAGGTTGGCGCAGTGCTGAAGTGGTGTCGCAAGCGCGACGCAACTTCAGCACTGTTCCAACTTACCCCATAACTAACATGGTGCGTCAAGCCTTACGCCTGCTTCAAGCAGGCGCAGGGTTTTGACGCATCAGCGTTGGGAAAGTGACTCAGTGAAATCTTATAGATTTCACTAAGTCACTTTTCAGGGGCGTTCCTGCGACGGAACGCCCCCCCCTGCGTGGAAACGCCCACATGAAACCTGACGCAGGTTTCATGTGGCGCAGGGCTTTACACCGTGACGCATCTCCATAGATGCGTCACGATGTAAATAGGGTGCAACGTGGCGCAGGGTTTACACCGCCGCTGCGTCACAAAGGTGACGCAACGGCGGCGTAAAAGTGGCGCAACTGCAACATAGATCTGCCCCGGAGTCTTTAGTGACTGAGAACAGCAGAACACTACTAGCATGTTTCTGCACACATTGAAAATGGAATTATTGGCAAGAGGTACAGACCTACTTCATTCCAAGACCATATTCCCAATACAAATGCTCATGTGTGCTATCTGCCTACATAAAGCTTTGGATAAATGAAGGGTGGCTGGGGGGACGCAGAGCAGGCCATTCCCAAGTATATGCGAGGGAAGTAAATCAATAACAAAATTATAACCACATGAAAAACACAAACATGACAGAACAGAAATGATTCTTGCTCTTGTATCATTGAAATTCTCTGCAAACCTGAATCCCAGGGTAGAGTCCATGTATTTTTATTGCTGTTGTTAGATACTCTTGCCGCAGGTGTTTGAAAAGGCAGTGGCTGTGCTTGGACTGAGAATTTCAGCCCTTTAGAAAAGAAAATCAGTCCAGTCTTTGAAAACTAAACGGGGGAATCCATATGTCATTAAAAACAATGAAAAACTGTTTAAATATTTTTCACAGGTTCAAATAAAATCCATCTGGTGTACTTGAGGGTAGGGGGGGGGGAAGGTGCCACGTTTCCTTAGGTTGCACAGCCAAATGCATGAACCTCTCACATGTGTTAATGTTCAATTTCAATGAATGCATGAATGAATGATTGAGGAGCGTGAGTCACGCACTACAGCACACACATTATATTTAGGTGTGTCCTGTGCCAGCTAATGGCAAGGACAACAAGGCCACTTCCGGAAGCAGCCACTGGATAGGCGGTGTGAATGTACACACTGAGGTCGTTATTTATGAAAACTGTCACATTGCTGGGTGAAAACAGCGATGCAACAGTTTTCACTGCACCCGCTGTGCGACAAGATGGATGCGCTGTATTTAATGCACGGCGCTTCATGTCACAAGGAGTTACAGATGCGACACTTAGCACAGAATGAGGCCGCCAGCAATGCCCTATGCTCAATCCAAAACAGACACTGGTTGCAGTCCTTTGTGCTGTGTTTGGTACCGCTGCCATCAGGGTGGACCGGGTAAAAGGCATGGCCTTCAGTTAAATCTCTTTGAGAATTTTAAAGTCAAAAACCCATTTTAAAAACATGACCATTTCTCGCACCGACCAGTCGGCACAAACCTTACCTGGCTCAGACTTATGTGCTTGCAAATTTTATGGCATGCCATGCGGGGCTCAAGTTATACGCAAAAAACGCTTTAGATTTTACATTTCAGCAACATTACTGAGCATCTGTCACTGTCTATGTAATGTAGAGTCAGAAAAAACATTCAACATTTATAGCTGCAACATTTAGTCTAGTCTAACACTGCTTTTTAATCACTAATGACTGTGGCACGTTCAGCAAATATGCATGAAACGCCCGCATATTTGGGCTGTCAGCATCTGTAAGTCTAATACTGTGATTAAGAGGAAACCATGATTGACATCAATCAATGCTTAGGGGGGTATTTACAAAAGGTTTGCATGTGGTACAAACCAACGAAAAGCATGCAGAAGCAGTAGAAAACTGAGCAGAATAACACAAGCGCCCACACAACCTTTCATAAAAAATCGAAAAGTTATAGCTGAAGAGAACGGCAAAGTATCTGCTGTCCTGAACAAACGTGTGAAGACACTAAAGGGGCTGATTTACAAGAAGGTGCCACAGCGTGCCACAGCAAGCCCTTTGGCTGCGCCACGCTGCAGCACTTTCAGAGCACAGGAATGCGACATTTTTACAATGATATGTCGCATTCCTGGGCTCTCCCCTGCGCTGGCGCACAAACCATGGTGCAAGGATTCCTGGGTCATGGGGAGATTGTTTTTGTGCAGGAAGGGTCAGCTTCCTGCACAAAAACTATCACTACAGGCATTTTCCTTTTTTAATGCATGCTGTAGAATGCAGCACGCATTGAAAGAGGAAAAAAAACGAGGAGAAATGAAAACATTTCTGTGCCTCGCTGCATATTAATAAAAATCAAGTCATTTATACTAATGCAGGTACAGATTTTAAAATCAATAAGAATCATATAAGAGGCACTAACATATGCTTGTCAGAATACGGTCTGATATAAATGTTGTGTTCATAATATAGTTTACCAAAATATCGCTGCATTTGCGTTAATATGAATGAAGAATGAAAAAGTATTTAATAAAGCGCACTGCGGCCAAGCGGCTTCCTGGCGCTGGGGACCTGGTCAGAGCTCACAGAAGGGATCCGAGGGGCCTATGAAGAAAAAGCCTGAATGAAAAGAAAAGTTTTGAGGGCTTTTCGAAAGTGGGTGTAGATGGGGATGGAACGAATATGAAGTGGAAGGCTGTTCCAAAACTGGGGGGCCAAAACGGAGAGGCGAGTGCCACCAGTTCTGAGTTTGCGGAAACAGGGGATGTGCAGAAGAGAAAGAGAAGAAGAACGAAGGGTTCGACTGGTGACGTGGGATGAAATAAGGGAGGTGATGTAGGGAGGGGCAGAGCGGGAGTGAGCTCGAAAAGCGAAACAAGCTAGTTTGAAAAGAGATCTGAAATGGATAGGGAGCCAGTGGAGAGATTTGAGAACAGGAGTAATGTGAGAGAATTTAGGAAGGGAGAAAATAAGGCGGGCAGCTTGATTTTGAATGGCCTGTAAGCGTCGAGACTCGTAGGCAGGAATGCGCACATACAAGCCATTCCCATAGTCGAGGCGAGAGATGACTAAAGCCAGGACTATGGTTTTGAGTGCATCAGGGGTGAAAAAACGTGAGATTTTCCAGATGAGACGAAGGGAAAGAAAGCAGGAAGACACAACAGAGCTAACCTGACTATGCATTGTTAAGTCAGAACTAACTTTGATGCCGAGGGTGCGAACAGAGAGAGAAGGCGTAGGAGGGGGACCAAAAGAGAGGGGCCAGTGTGCTGGGGACCAGGGGTTAGATGGACCACCCGTGAGAACAAGTTCCGTCTTATCGGGGTTGAGCTTAAGATGGTTAGCGCTCATCCACTCCGAAATGAAGATTAAGGTGGAACTGAATTTAGAAAGAGAGTCAGGGAAGGAGGAGAGATCAAAGACGAGCTGGAGGTCAACTGCGTAGATATACACAGAGACCCCCCGCTCAAGAAGAGAGGTGACGAGGGGACAGATGTAAAGATTAAAGAGAAGGGGGGAAAGAGAGGAACCCTGGGGAACACCACAAGTGACCGGGTGGGGAGGGGCAGAGAAACCGGAGAGATGAACCGCCTGGTACCTATCCCGAAGGAAGGATGCCAGCCAGGAGAAGGCCGCACCCCGAATGCCCGCTGCGCTGACGCGGGCGAGAAGAATGGAATGGTCAACCGTGTCGAACGCAGCGGACAGATCGAGAAGGACCAGGGCTTGGGGAAGGTTGGAATCGGCCTTCCCCTTGAGTTCATCCAGAACCGCGAGAACCACTGCCTCCGTTGAGTGACCTGAGCGAAAGCCCGCCTGATGGGAAGCGAGAAGGCCATTATCCTCGATATACGAGGAGAGGCAGGAGGTGACATGGGTCTCGAGGATCTTAGCTAAATAGGGGAGAAGGGAGATAGGTCGGAAATGAGCAGGGAGGGAGGGATCCAGACCAGGTTTTTTTAGAATGGGGAGAAAGACGGCGGATTTAAATGATAAAGAAACAGAGCCAGAAGCCAAAGAAGAATTAAGTAGAGTGAGCGGGGGAACAGGAGAGTCAGTAAAAAGAGTTTTAAGGATGCGTGCCGGGGCACAGTCTGCAGGGGAACCAGATTTAACCTTGAGCAGGTAATTGTAGAATAGATCAAGAGAGATAGGGGGGAAAGTGGCGAGGGAAGAAAGCAGGGAGGTAGCAGCACACATAGGGATAGGTTGAGGTACAGTCGGAATGTTAGCTTTAATCTTCACAATCTTGTCTATGAAAAAGTCATTGAGTGACAAACAGAGGGACTGAGAGGGGACCAAACCGAGGGAAGAACGATCAGAGGTGGCAAGATTGTGAACCAGGGAAAAGATTTCACGGGATTTGTTTGCAGAGAGAGCTACTCTCTCAGTAAAATAGGAGGTTTTGGCCACAAGGATAGCTTGTTTGTAATCAGTGAGGAGTGATTTATATTTAGCGCGCAAAGAGGGAGAGTACTGCCATCTCCAGAGACGTTCCGACCGCCTGAGGTCGAGTTTTAAAGCTTTAAGCTCTGGAGAAAACCATTTGTGTGCATCGTAAGGGCGGACCGCCTTGATCTTTTTTAGCGGGGCCACTCGATCGCACGAAGAGGAAAGCCATGTGCTGATGGCGTTGGCCTGGGACTCAAGGGGGAGGTTAGTAAGATCAGGAGCGGAAGAAACCAGAGAAAGTGAAAGAGAGTCAAGGTCGGTCTGATTCCAATTGCGGGCAAGGAGATTTTTGGGAAGAGAGGGCTTATCAGCCACACCCAAGTGAATAGAAAAAGAAATAATATGGTGAACCGACCAAACACAAGGGGAAATAGAGGGAAGTGAAGCAAGGGGACGAGAAGACCAGATTTGGTCAAGGGTATGACCTTGTATGTGGGTAGAGGCTGTGACATGGGAAGTGAGATTCAAACAGTGAAGAGTGGCAGAAAAGTCTTTGGAAGGGAGATCTTCCTTTGGATCTCCTGGCCAGAAGTTGAAATCTCCGATAAATAGTACGGAGGAGTTGTTAACCACCAAGGTGGTTAGAAGATCCTGAATAGAGGCTACGAAAGAAGGCATCGATTGGGGGGGACGGTAAACAAGGACAACAGTGAGAGGAGAGGGAAAATTAAGGGAACGGGCCACAAGGTAGTCCACGTTGGATGTGAGAGAGTGAGGGAGTAGTTGAAATTTAAGTGTCGACCGGACGATCATCGCCACCCCTCCACCGGCCCTGCCATCCGAGCGATCAGCTCGGAGGGCATAGTAGGTGTCGGGGAGGATGGCTAAAAGATCAGGAAGAGAGTCGGCAGTGAACCAGGTTACAGTCAGAAATAAAAAGTCAGGAGAATCAGTGGTCAAAAGATTAAAGAGTGCTGTCTGGTGTTTGACTGCAGACCGGGTATTCAGTAAGTAGGCAGAGGCCACAGTGGGAGCAGGGCGGGGACGAGAAACCGGAGATAATGTAGTGGGACAAAAGGAAGAGTTGAGAGAGGTTGGTATCGAATGAGGCAAAGGGGAGGAAAGGATACCAAGTGAGTGTAAATGATGTAAGGAAAAAAGGGGAGAAGGAGAGGCAGATAGTACTATAAGTTGAGCGGAAGAAAAGACCAAATGAGGAACAGGGTGTGTGGCCCCTGGTCCCGGCCCGTCGCGGACGGGCGCAGATGGGCTTAACTTAGGCGCAACTTCGGCGCGCCTTCGTCGCGCCCGCTGCGCCCGCCCGCTGCGCCGCCGGAAGACAGGAGCCGTTATATGGGGACGACACATGAGGGAGGAGGGTCAAAGGGGCGTGGCAAGGGGGGAGGAGCCAAGGAGCTGCAGCGCCGAGGCCAGACCCGCCCAAGATGGAGGAGCCGCCCGTCCCTCTCCGAGAGTCAGGCAAGGAGGGGGCGATCAGCGGAGGCGGTCTGGTCGCGTGCAGGAGAGAGGGCAGCCAGGGAGGATGAGGGCGCCGGGTCCGAGGCGCTTTGAGGCAGTGCAGGTAGGCGGCAAGTAAAAGTCAGGAGATCTTAATAAAAATAGCGTTGCTTCCGGAGAAGCCTCGGGAGATCTGGCGACAGGTCAGAGAGTGTGGGCAGGTGTGCGCCTTAAGTGTCAGCCAGGGGGGGAGGAGCCAAAAAGCTGCAGCGCCGAGGCCAGACCCGCCCAAGATGGAGGAGCCGCCCGTCTCTCTCCGAGAGTCAGGCGAGGAGGGGGCGATCAGCGGAGGCGGTCTGGTCGCGTGCAGGAGAGAGAGCAGCCAGGGAGGATGAGGGCGCCGGGTCCGAGGCGCTTTGAGGCAGTGCAGGTAGGCGGCAAGTAAAAGTCAGGAGATCTTAATAAAAATAGCGTTGCTCCCGGAGAAGCCTCGGGAGATCTGGCGACAGGTCATAATCGAAAGTGTACTCTCAATTGGACGATAATTCTGTAAACAATATTTAGGACGCAATATTTCTGTGAGACAATATTTCTGTAAAATATACTTGGAGACGCAACAAGACATGGCCAGAAGGTAGATAGGTAGCCCTTAAAAATAATTCTGTCATGAACAAACGATCATTATTATCATCAGTAAGCAAGTTCATATATTTTATATCAATGTTTAGAGAATGCTTATAAAAGAACAGCAAAGACATAAAATAAACACTGACATTAAAACAAAGACAGTAGAAGAGATATGGTATCAGAATATCATAATCGAAATATCATCTAACACAAATATTGTGCTCTAAATAGCAATTAAAAAAATATCACCCCATTGAAGATAATAATAGAAAATATATGATTACACAAATAGTTTTTTTAGGAAAGCAACAAAGTATTATCATTGGGTACGTACAAGTTTCAATGCTGAAACCAATGACCAAATAATCAAAAGAAGTCCACTTGTGATTAGAGTGACCTTCCTATCGATGGTAAAAATGATGATTTAGAGAAAGCAATGAGTTTTCTTAAAATAACCCTCACCCACCAAAGTGAACCATGATGGCATGCTTCATCATCGGGTTCTTCCTACCCCGCTGCGGGACGGGCGTGCTACGACTGACGGAGACGTGGGAGCAATTCGTAGGGTGTTGACTGTGAGGGGATAGAAGTGGGAGGGTGAAGCAAGTGCATATTATTAAAAAGTACCTGGCTTGTGGAGTCTAAATTGTATTAAGTCATGTAGCTGGTATTATTAAAAAGGGGTGAATGGAGACTCACACTATGATGAGTGTTTATCTCCTGGTCTACATGTTTCCAGCCTAACCCCCAAGGCTTTCCGTCATGACCAGAGAAAATTATCCAATGTCCCACTTCTAACGGAACCAGATTGGTCTACTTAATTATTATCAAGGTGACAAATTTTCATATCGATGATGAAATACTTTTACATGCTTGCATTGAATTTTAGACACACAGCTGTCGAAGTAGCATATTTTCTGAGTTAGCAGTAGCCCTCCCCTGAAATTTCTTTCACAGATTCAAAACTAGATCACACACCAGAAATCTCTTGCCAAACCGCTCCGCTCCGTCAATGCGGATTTCGCTGGAATATGACAGGGACTTATTGACCTGCATTGGTATTACGCTGTATGTGCACAGAGGGCCGTATGCCCACCCATCCACTGAGAGCTCGACTGAGCCCAGTCTTTACAAACACTTCCAGTGCACAGGAAACACGCTGGAGGATTTACATTTTGGTGCTCTTCACATTGTCAGTCCTGAGGAAGACCCCACCCTAAGGTTGAACCCACCTAGTGTAACCAATAGGGGTCGAAACGTCGACTTTCATCCAACTCACAAGCTAGGAGAACTTCAAACTAACGTGATAGTATCAATACACTGCTATGTGTTACCTCTGGAACAATTGACCTTACACCAAGGCCGGACCAGTACCAATATGTGATATTGATGTATATATGTCACACTACCCTGTCCTTGTCCACAACCCCCACTCCTTAATCACTATCACCATCCTTTCCTTCATCTCTTTATCCTAAGCACCTTTCACTTTTTTTGCAAATGTTCATAATAACTTTGATTATGAACATTCCGCACAGCGGACGCGGGCAACGGGCGCTCCGCTGGGGTGCTGAATGCGCACCAAAGGCAAGGTCGTCTGCGCCTGTCAGCAACCCAACCGCGATAAGCACCAGGAACCCTGGCCCTTTGCAACGCCAACACTACAAGCCAGCGGCACTACATGCTCTCAACCCAGGATGCAACAACAACTGCAAGCTAGCATCACCAGCCGACACCCACGGACCCTTCAGCTGTCACCGCTGCCAGCACACCTGCAGCACCGCCAAGACCCCGGACCCGGCGCAACATGCCCGCAAGACCACAACCCAACCGAAGACCCTGCAATGCATCCTCCTCAACGTCCGATCCCTCCACAAACATGCCACCGAAATCTGGGACCTCCTCGACAGCACCACCCCGGACATAGCATTCTTCACCGAAACATGGACCAACACCACTTCGGGACCAGACATCGCCATCGCCATTCTCAAAGGCTACAAGATCTCCAGGAAGGACCACCCCACCCGCCCAGAAGGAGGAATTGCCATTGTCCACAAATCCACCTTCTGCCTGACCACACTCCCTGACAAGCCCACAGACCTGCTGGAATACCTTCACTTCAAGATACTGGCCAGCCCTACCAACACCAAAGAGGAACCCTCATCTACCGACCCCCTGGCCCCGCGGACTTTTTGCTAACTCCATCACGGACATCATCTCCCCGCATGCCATCACGTCCATCAACTACACCCTACTGGGAGACCTCAACTTCCACCTCAACAACCAACTGGACCCCAGCACCACATCCCTCCTGGACAACCTCCACAACATTGGACTCTGCTAGATCGTGACCAAACCCACGCACTCAGCAGGACACTCCCTCAACCCCCTCTTCACAACAGGTAACTCCATCACCTTCAGCCACACCACCAAACTCCCATGGACTGACCATCGATGCTTCCACTTCACCTTCAGAACACCCACCATCCACAGACACCTGCACCTGCTCTCACAAAGAAACTGGACCAGAATCACCGACGACCAGCTAACCTCATCACTCAGCAACTCCACCCCAAACATCGATGAAAACGATGACCCCAACATTGCAGCCTAAACCCTGCACAGATGGATCTCTGACAGCACCAACACCATAGCCCCCCTCAAGAAAAACAACAACACCAATGCCAAGAAAGCCAGTTGGTTTACCACGAACTTCTAAAGACCAGACGCACTTGCCGCTGCCTCGAAAAGGCCTGGAGGTACACCAAATCCACAGAAGCCCAGAACAACTTCAGAACTGCCACCAACGCCCACCACCAACTCATCAGAAAAATGAGGAAAAAAGCGAATGAAGACAGAATCTCCACTCACGCACACAACAGCAAAGAACTCTTCAACATCATAAAGGAGTTCTCCCAACCAACCAGCAAGTCCACCGACATCCCTCCCCCACAAGACCTCTGCGTCAAACTCAGCACCTTTTTCCATCACAAAATCAAGAGCATCTATGACAACTTCGAAGGAGACAACCAACACACTGAACCTTCACCAACCACCCCCGACACCCTGAAGCCAGCGATCGACAACTGGACAGCCTTCAACACCGAAGACACACTGAAGACGATGAAGTCAATCCACTACGGGGCCCCCACGGACACCTGCCCTCACCACATTTTCAACAGAGCCGCCGACACCATTGCACCCATGCTCTGCCACACCATCAACCGCTCCCTGGCAACCGCCACGTTCCCCGACGACTGAAAACATGCCCAGGTCAATCCCCTCCTGAAGAAACCCTCGGCGGACTCCACTGACCTCAAAAACTACAGACCCATCTCCGTGCTCCCGTTCCCAGCGAAAGTCATCAAGAAAGCCATCAACAGCCAACTCGTACTATTAATTGACGAGCACAACATCCTCGACTCCTCCCAATCCGGCTTCAGAAAAAACCACAGTACGGAAACCGCCCTCCTCGCTGCAACAGACGACATCCGCACCCTACTGGACAAAGGAGAAACAGCAGCCCTCATCCTTCTCGACCTCTCAGCGGCATTCAACACAGTCTTTCACCGCACCCTAATACGCAGACTCCACGACACAGGGATCCAAGACAAGGCCCTCAACTGGATCCACTCCTTCCTCTCCGGCAGAACGCAGTGGGTCAGACTCCCCCCTTTCCTCTCAGACCCTACGCCTACCACATGCAGAGCCCCCAAGGAGTCCTCTCTCAGCCCTACACTCTTCAACGTCTACATGGTTCCGCTCACCCCCATCGTCATGACCTACGGACTCAACATTGTGTCATACGCAGATAACACCAAACTCATCCTCTCCCTATCCAATGAACCCAATACCGCCAGACACATTTTTTGAGAAGGAATGGAAGCTGTCGCCAAATGGATGAAAAACAGCTGCCTACAACTAAACACCAACAAAACAGAAGTACTCATCATGGGCCCAAACCCCAGGGGGTGGAATGACACCTGGTGGCCCCCCGCCCTCGGAAGCCTGCCCACCCCCACAGACCACGCACGAAACCTGGGAATCATCCTGGACTCCGGGCTCAAAATGGACCGCCAGACCAACTCCGTCTCGTCCTCCTGCTTCCACACCCTCCACCTCCTACGTAAGACCTTCAAATGGATCCCCCTCGAACACAGAAAGACCGTCACTCACACCCTGGTCACCAGCAGACTCAACTATGGCAACGCACTCTACGCCAGAATAAACAAAAACCTCACCGCAAGCTACAGAAAATCCAGAATGCCGCCGCAAGAATGGTCCTCGACCTGCCAAGACACTGCCTCATCTCCCAGCACCTGCGTACATTCCACTGGCTCCCCATCGAAGCTAGAGTCACCTTCAAGATGCTCACCCACGCCCACAAGGCCCTCCACGACACCAGACCAGCATACCTGAACAGCCGACTCAAATTCCACACACCCCAGAGGACCCTACGATCAGCCCAGCTGTCCTATGCCATGGTTTTCTGCGCCAGAAACACCAGATCAGGAGGCCACTCCTTCTCCTTCCTCACGGCTCGAGCCTGGAACGCCCTTCCGCTCCACCTCAGATAGACAACATCATTCCCTATTTTCGCAAGAAGCCTCAAAATCTGGCTCTTTGACAGACCCCCCTTGATGGACTAGAGCCTACTAACCCCCCCCCCCGCCCAGAACCTTGAGACCCTTACGGGTGAGTAGTCGCGCTTAACAAACAAATGATTGATTGATTGATTGAGTTTCCATTCGCCCCTTTTTAATAGTACCAGTTACAGGACTTGATAAAATGAAGACTCCACATAGCCAGGTACTTTTTAAAAATACCACTTGCTTGACCCTCCCACTCCAATCCCCTCATAGTCAACACCCTACGAAGTGCTCCCACATCTCCGTCGGTCATGGCACGCCCCGTCCCGCAGCGGGGATGGAAGAACCCGATGATGAAGCATGCCCCCATGGGTCACATTGTTTTCTCGAAATCATCAATTATACCATCGATAGGACGTTCACTCTAATCACAAGTGGACTTCATTTGGTTATTTATGCAAGACAGAAGGCTGAGTCCACATTGAACTTGACCTCTCTCTCCCCCACTTTGTTTGCATTGAAACTAATGACCCACATACCTGCCAACTAACATGGTGCCACTGTGTGTCACATGATTTTAGCTTCCTTCATACTGTCACCTAGTGAGGAGCCAAAATCACATGGTGGCAGGGAAAGCAAGCTGAAAACCACAGTAAACAGTGGATTTCCAGCTTCTTTTTTTGAGGTTGTAAGCAGCCTATGCTCATTAAAAGGTGTGAAAACACCCTAGGACATCGGCAACAGCCTTAAGGGCCCTTTGTCTTGGATTTTTAGGCTGGGGTGGGGTCCATGGTGTGGGTCAGAGTGCCTCTTAGATAGCTTTTGGCCCCAGGCCCTGCCTCTTCCAAGGCCCCACCCCCTCCGCACACGGTTAAGTGATTTTGTAAGTTGGCAGGTATGGACACACCAGGTCGGATATACCTAAAAAATGTACTACCACATTCCCTTTAACATATTGGAATAAGATAAGGTACTTCAATTGGTTGGTAATGTGTTACACAATTAACAATAGTTCAAAACAGCAAGCAGTTATAACATGTAACATGAGTTTCACATTTTATTATATCAATAATACAGAAAAAAACAGTAAAGTCCAATGTGTTGATGTATACATGGCAGCTCTTGTAGGGTTTATGAGTGATGTTATCTCTCATGTGATAACTGAGGAAGGGGGAATGGAGATGAATTACCTGGGTATTACAGTTTTCAAGAAGGTACAATAGTGTTGTATGGTTCATACTTTCTCAGTAAAACTGTACGTATGTTGGACAATATAAACATCAAACCTGCGCAAGACTGAGTCCATGCACGCAATCAGGATATGTTGCCTTAGTCCTTGGCTAGCTCACAGTGCACCATCTCTACCCCTAAACTAGCAAGGTAACACATGGTATGTGCAACCTCAGATTATGACAACCCTGACTTCCCAAGAAAATCATGGAGACAGATCTGAAGCCCTTTCATTTGGTAACTCCTGCATGCCCAAAGGGAGACACAAGAAATACTCAAATTCGCATTTCAAATATTTATTTGAGCAATAAAATTCTTGTGTAAAATACGTGTTATGCAATTATCAATAGAAGGAAACAAAACATTGTAATACACATCACAAGAATGGTAAAGAAAATTAACAGTTCAACCATTGTGCTGTTATGTACAATATATGCTTGCATATGAGTATAACATAATGTGTAGTTGTAAAGTGCATGTTTACCTGTATGTATCTTAGTGCTAAATAACAAATGTTCATTGTTAACCAACTCAATGGTCCTCATTTTATCAACCTCAGATGGATGAAAGACTGAGTGAACCTGCTGGGAATTGAACCCTTGACCATGAGGTTGAACACAGGCCCCTGCAGTGGATGCATTAGCCCACTGAGCCACCAGAGCCGGTATAGCTACCTACTGCTCCCTTTCCTAGTGGGCCTAGGGCGGGTGAATCTGCCAGAGCCCCTTAGGGTGATCTAACTTCCCAGTTACCTGTGGGTATGTTTAATCTGGGAGGCCGTCTTTGTGTAGAGCTGGGCACCATCCTTCTCAGAAGGTAAACAGGAGTCAGCTTGGCTGGATTTCCGGCATGGAACGACCTTCACAGTGTCAGCGAAATCCTCCTCTAACTGAACCAAGGAGTGATGTTGTTTATATAAGAAACTTCACCCATGTTGCCATGCCGAAGCCCCAGTCAGGTCACCATTATTAATTCTATCATTACACAGCTGTGGCCGAGGGGACAATAACAAACAACAACATTTTGCGCACTGAACTTTAGCTCTCGTACCAAATGTTGAAGGTTCTGATTATATTTCTACAAAAAAGTGTAAATGTAAGCAAAGTAATTTCAGTGAATATTATCCCATACAAGCACACAAGCAAATGTGTGTTAAGTGTCAACGTTCAAGAAAGATGTCAACTTTAAATGTGAGCATGTAAAATGGTGGTGGTCTTGCCCGGGCCGAATGTGACCATATAACATCCATTCCTTAGACGTAAGGTGACTGAAAGCTTCCTAAAAGGTATGCTAAAATGATATATGGAATAAGACCTACAATCTTAAAAGCATCACACTCTTTTATAATAAAAGCATAAAGAAAGCCAAATTGCATTAAAAATCAATCAAAGTGATTAAAATGTCTACATTTAAAAGCAATTTAGCAAGAAAAATGTGGCGAATTCAAAAAATCTGCACTGCTCGAAACTGATTAAATGTTCTGAGGAGTAGATGAAACATTGATGTTCCGAGTTATGCAGATGATGTTTCCATTGGCACCCCTTGCACCACTTCCAAAACAACAAACATGCTCGAATCCACCCCCCAGCAGCCGCTGAAGGTGTGACTGCCAGTAGTGCATCCACAGAGGATGAGCCAGGATCTAAAACACCAGAAGATGAAGCATCCCAGGCAGGCTCAAAATACGCATTTAGAAGCAAAGGCAATCATGCAGGACATTATTGCAAGTGCATTTTTAAGTGACCCACCAGCAGTTCTATGTCCATAGATTGAACCAGTTGAATTTCCAAGCATATATCCAGGGCACACTCAAAAGTGCACAGCTCACAGTGAAATACGGGCTGCATGCAGTGTAGCTAGACAGACCGAAACCACAAGAACCAGTTGTCGTTCAGTTCTTGAAGCAAGAGAGCACCAAAAGACAGCATCATTCTCTCACGACACAGTAGCACATGTGGTAGTGCCATCCCCATGTGGCTTTCAGTCTACTCAAAGTATCAAATTTCACATTCAAAGCAACATTTTTATAAAATGCCAAATTGTTGCATACCTGATTGTGTAGGCA
Source organism: Triturus cristatus (assembly GCF_964204655.1). Classification (NCBI taxonomy): domain Eukaryota; kingdom Metazoa; phylum Chordata; class Amphibia; order Caudata; family Salamandridae; genus Triturus; species Triturus cristatus. The sequence goes on from NC_140592.1 coordinate 960,526,760, forward strand.
TGTGGAAAAAGTACTTTTGTACAACAGGTCACAACCGCAGAAACAGTCACCAGAAATGGTATACCCGGCTTCAGCCCACAGCAACTTTGATCATTCAACATCAAATAGTTTCCATTGGAAAGCAATCTGGATGATGGATGAATTAAAGCAGCTGGGGAACCTTTCAGATAAAATGACAAGTTAGCATTGGATGCATTGCATGCGCCATGGAATGTAACGTCTCTGCAAACTAGAGAGCGGCCTAAAGTGTTCTTGCAGTCTGTACCACTAAAACCTCAGTCAGGCCATTCCTACAACGATAAGTGAAAGGTAGGATTCATGCCTCATGTACAGACTCCTCCAATAGCGCTTTGTACCTGTCTACTTGATGGTGCTGCAAGCAGTATTTGAAGTGAAAAGTTGAAATTGGCAGAGAAACAAACCTGTGTATTATCCAATCTGCTGATGATACCTCTGCATCAGTAAATGGACCTTTTTCTAACTGTTTTGTGTGTTACATTGTGTATGTTGTGTCTTTTCTGGCCATGGTGGTCTATTCTTTTGTTAAGTTGTATGGTAAAAACAAACTAGGGGCATTTATGTGCTTCCATGGAATGCGACCAGTGATTAAAGATCTGTAGAGTTTGACTCAGTAGCATGATAGACCTAAACTGTGATTGCCCACGTTGCAAAAAGGACATGTCACCTGTATGATGTCAATAACAGATAACACAATGTTACCCAGAGAATATATCCTATTGGATAATGTAGTCATGCCATTGTCAACTACTGCTAAAGCCTTATCTAAATTCTCTCTGGCAATTAACCATATTCCCTCAGCAGATTCCTGCTGTGAAACTTTTCACACTTTATTGTATATTGCATATAGAAAGCGCTTTTGACGTGGCTTTCTAGGACCTAACAAGAAATCCAGAAATTCCATGTCATCAGAAAGAAAAGGCACGAGTTGTTTCACCACAGTCAATGATGAATATTTGAGGCACTCTAGGCACAACTTTCCAGTGACGTATTTTATTAACACTCTTGAGTGTTGTGTCTGCACATAACATGGATCTGGCCTACCTATCCTGAACCCTTTTGTGAGAAAACATGCCTGACTTCCATTAGTATCTAAAGGCCACACTAACCATCTCTCTGGACTGGAACGTGAACTACTGTATGTCCTATTTCTAAGCATGCTGTTGAATGTGTCCTCCACGTAATTTGTGAATTGCTGCCAATTCTCAAACTGAGCAAAAGTGAGAATTTTTGGGGTCTTCGGTTCCTTTAACTTGGCCAGGCCAGAACAGGACATCCACTGCACTGTTTTATTCAGGAGAATTTGTTGTTTTGGTATGAGGCACGCTCCACTGAATCTGCCAATCTTTAGTTCTCCATATAGATTTCAATTCAATATTTTCTCTCCAAAAGCAACACCCTTGTGTCGACAACTGGGAAATGAAAGTTGCCGAATTAATTAATTTGATGTCAGTGAGTATATTTTTCTTCGTCGGGTGAGGTGTAAGTAAAATATGCAAACTTCTGTACAAATGACTTTGAGCTACCCCATGGTGGTGTAGGGCAATGTTACCATTGAGTGTAATTAAATACTTCACGTGAAGTATTTGCTTGATGTGAATAATAGTGACCATAATGGCGCAAACAAAACATTTCATCATAATTAGATGTAGTATAATACATTTTTCACTAATAAAGACAGTGTAATGCTCTAAGTCAGCAAGTATTTAATGTACTGAGTGAATGTCGCAATCATCAGGGATAGTGCCAGGAGAGATGACATCATGTAGGGAAATATGGAAAACATAGAGGACTTCTAAAGTCTCTGTTGGTCCAAATATATCATAAGGTATCTTACCCCACACAATTCCATCAGGAACCGGAAGCTCTAAAATGTTCACCAGGGAAAGATCTCTTTGTACTTTGTGTGATGAATAATTGGGTTTCAAAATCTCATTTATCTGTTTAACAGCAAAGTGTTCCGGGAGATAGTGTTCATTCAGAAGCAAGAAAAAGATGATCATGAAACCAATCCAAATGCAGAAAAACAGTAATGAAAATGTAATCCAAATGTATATTCATGGAGGGATAAGCTATGTCTTTTTAAGCCAAATTAAAAATACCTCTCCTCTCTGTGTAGGTGGGTCCGATGAATTGAAGAGAAGTCATCAAAGTTGACAAAATAGACAGAGGCTGTTGTAGAAATGTAGGAGGCTCATGAAGCTGTGTATAACTTGCAGATTACTCTATTGGTGGGATGTTGCAGATACCATCATTTTCTGCGTATAGAGTTGAACTCTGTGTGGTCATACATGTACCACTGTATGTTATTTGCAGATGTAACTGGAAGTAGTGACATTTCAGTGTTAGCTGTTCCCAGCTGGAGTGATGAAACTTGATTGTTGGTCAAAGCTTCTAAAGGAATTTCCTGTAAGGTGATGAGAGGCAGCAGGTAACTACCCAGGAGCTCTCAAGGCCTACTATGTAGAACCGGCCACTTTATGTGGTTTGATGAGATCAATACACATAAATCTCTACTGTTTGTCACTGGCAAGGGGCGGTAAAAGTACAATTCTGGTACCTTCATCAGCCATGACAGGCATAGGTGCCTTGTGAGATCAGCCAAATTCCTTCTTGTCAACTATTTTCTCCTATACTAGATCCCTGATCTTTGGAATCCAAGCAGGAGTTGGCGGTGCTTCCTTCACTTCACCAGTGGTGGAACATTTCTGTGGACATTTCTCTGAGCATCTCTGAAGTCATTCATGTCCTGTAAAACATCCAAAAGTTGACTGATATCAAAAGGGGTTAACACCGACACTGTATTGGGAGTTTCATGGTCTGGAACCCACATTTCAACCCCAAACAGGACTTCATAGCGAGTCCAACCCCCCAAGGATCTTCTAGGCAGATTGTTTAAGGCTCTCTGTACCCCATACTTATTTATTTATTTAGAGTTTTCTATAGCGTGAACCAGACCCAAGGTAGGGTATCAGAGCGCTTTACATAGTGAGCGAGGTATGAATAGCACATTTAGTAGAAACGTGGTATTCAAAAACAACGCTTTCAAAGTAACAACATAGCAAAACAGAGTTTGGGGGATAAAAGCAGATTAGAGAATTGTTCTGAGCAGTAAGAATCAATTTGAGATTGTGCACGTCTTAGCTTCGAAATATCAGTGGACGGAGAGTATAGGCAAGTTTGAGGTTGTAAGCTGGCGTGGTGTTTGTGCGGATTTTAAGGGAGGAATTTGCTCATCAAGAATAATTTTGCTTCCTTGTTAGGTCTCGCCTGGCGTTAGCAGCACATCGCTGCTTTCACCATGCAAGGGCCTTTTGTAATCGATTCAGCCAAAGCTGAATATGCATGTGTACCGATTGACAGAGATGTGCACGCGCACACCGATGTGGACAGGCCGACTCCATTTTGTTTAAATTCCGGCCCAGAGTTTACGCTTAATTTATGATGTGCTGCCCTCTAGTGGACTCATGACAATCTTCAGGGCAGCAGCAGCAGCTGACTTAATCAACAACATTTTCAATGATGCTGAAACCCTTCTATTGGAGCCTACTGCATTCAAGAACACTGGGTCAATCTTCTTATGTTATGTTCTATAAGCTTGCATTTATGTCTGAGGTTCTCGATTCTAAGAGAACTTGCTGAAACAAAACACAAATGATATTGCTAGGTGAGTGATCAAATTGCTAGAAGAGCTGAAAAGCCAGGTTTCAGCATTTTATTCTAAAAATTGAGGGGATCTGTGTCTAATCAGAGGAAAAGTATACCACCAAAATTTCGCTGCATCCAACAAGAAAGCTGCACCTCCCATTTTTATTTATCTGATCTGTGTGGCGATTAGTCAATGTTGATTGGTCGAGCTAAGCAAAAAAATGTGCTTTATTTAATGATGTATGCTGGGGTTTTGACATGTATTGTGACATCTTTCACTTGATGGTCTCTTTAGAAAAGCCAACGAGTGCCTTGCTTTTGAATATATTTTATAAACCTCACCATCTTATTCACACTGCATACATAAGGACTTGTGAACAATCGTCATCAAAGGAAATCAATTAAAATTTACTACATAACCCTCTAACATCACCCTAAAAAAACATGTTAGTACCCTATCCTTCCCAAACTTCTGTTCTGAACGTTCTGTTACTATTAACTGATTTACCCAATCAAGCATTTAATTCTTACATATGCAGATTCATACACTGAGGCCTCATCTACAAGAAAATGGAGCTGCGCAGCGCCGCAAGCCGTTTAGCTGCGCCATGCTACGTAATTTTCAAAGTACAGGGATGCATTGTATTAACAACAATACGATGCATCCCTGTGCTTTACCCTGCGCTGGCACAGAATTGATTGCCATGCGCCAGCGCAGGTACCCTTGCATTATTTTGCAAGGGTGCCTGCGCTGCGGGTATGATTGTTTGTGTGCAGGAATGCACACCTTCCTGCACAAAAACAATCTTTAATGGCATTTTCCTCTATGTATGCATGTTGAAGAATGCAGCATGCATAGGAAGTGGAATAAAAGAGGAGAAATACAAGTATTTCTTCTCGTTGCGCCATTCATACACCTCTCCTGGGGAGGTGTAGGATTGTGGCTGATTCCCAGTTTCACAAAATTTTGTAAATCTGGGAATGCGTCAAGTTCCATGGATGTTGCATGGGAACATTCACAGCAACACCCATGGAATGCCCCTTTCATGCATAATAATGAGTGAACGGGGGCAATATTTACCAGGCCATGAAAAGTCATGCAGGGAGACTTAACGTGGCCTTGTAAATATGGGCAAGCCCATTGTGCCACCGGTGCGTCAAAAAAAGTGATGCACTGGTGGCGCAATGGGCTTGTAAATAAGAATATTTCTCTTTAATTTCCAACGTTCTACTTGTACTAATTACCACGCATTGTGCACTTTTCTCTATTTTAGCACAGTAATGGGCTATCAGTATATGCTGTCTTTCATTTCCCTTGTGTTCTATCAATTTGTATCTTTCCTCTACCTGTTATCCCTACTTTAACCCTTTTGTTTTATCTTGTAAACACTTATGTCGTTCCACAATACTCTGTAAAGCACTCTCACACCGCCAGGCCTTGTTGATCTATTCAAGACAACATATACACAAATAAAATAGAGACTTCAATACACCAGTGCTTTATTTTAAGTAATAACCAGGTTCAAATGGGGTGCCACACTACCTTTTTAGGTCTCGCCTGGCGTTAGCAGCGCATCATTTCTTTCTCCATGCGAGGGTCTTTTGTAATCGATTCAGCCAAAGCTGAATATGCATGTGTACCGATTGACAGAGATGTGCACGCGCACACCGATGTGGACAGGCCGACTCCATTTTGTTTAAATTCCGGCCCAGAGTTTACGCCTAACTTATGATGTGCTGCCCTCTAGAGGACTCATGACAATCTTCAGGGCAGTAGCAGCACCTGACTTAATCAACAACATTTTCAATGCTTGTCTTCGCCCTGTCTCTTCCTTCTCGTCTGTCTCCTTGTTCTTGCTATCTGCCTCTTTCTTGTATCCTTTGCCTCCCAATCTTCCTATCTACTCTCCCTTTTAACAGCTGTCAATGTCTCCCTTCTTTCCCTGCCCTTTTGTGTCCGGGTCTCCTCCCTTCACCCTTTCTCTACTCTTTCTTGTCCGGCGCAATCGCATCTTTCCCTCTCGCTTGGACTCTCTCGTCCGTGATCTCCTGCCCCCCCTCCCCTTTGGGATCTCAGTGTTCCCAAGTCTCTGTCTCCCTCTCTCAATAACAACTCCATGCTTGTTATAAAAGTTAACGTAGAGGAACACATGAATAATTCAGGAAGTTCAGCGGCCAATCTCCATATCTGGCTTCAGCTTAGAACTTTACAGCTGGTGCACAGCGGGTTTTAGTACAACTTAAAACAATTCATCGTCTAGTTCAGCTGTTTTGCATCTATTGATAATTTACAGATTGTTGTCATATATTTTTCATAAACCTGTTACTACAAATTCTGTCGATACCCTTTGCAGATGCCATTCATTCCTTTGGAAAATATTTGGCCAGTTGGCTAGCACACTTTGTTGTACAATCAAGAGAACCCGTGTACCGAGAAACTGAACATTTCGCCTTAAAATAACCTTCTTAAAGGATTTAGCTAGCGAAGCTGGAAGTAATGGCTAAAGCTGTGTTTCACCTGACAGCAATGTGTAAAGATAAAACAAAGGATCTCCTGGAACTCGGCGACCCTCCAGTTGTGTAAGACAGTAGTAGACAGACACAAACAAACACACACACACACACCCCTCCTTACACACACACACACCTCCTTACACACACACCCCTCACACACACACACCCCTCCTCACACTCACCTCCTTACACACATACCCCCCTCACACACACCCCCTCACACGCACACCCCTCCTCACACCCACACCCCTCCTCATACCTCCTTACACACACACACACCTCCTCACACACACACAAACTCCACACACCTCCTCACACACAACTCCACACACTTCACACAGACAACTCTCTCTCTCACACACACACCCCACTCCACATATCGCACACACACAGCTCTCTCTCTTTCACTCTCTCTATATCACACACACCCTCCCCATTCCACATATCTCACACCAATACCTTATGCTCCCTTTTTTATCTGGAAAATAAAAATATATTATCACACAACTGATTTTGGCAGCATTTATCAAGAAGTGGGCTTGGGATGCAAGATAGTGATAAAACAAAATATTGCATCTGTGGCTTTTAGTATTTCTGTATAAGAGGCTGCCATAACTTTGCTCAATATCTTATTAGACACAATTGAGTATTTTTCTGTGCCTTCTGTACCACTGTCTTGGAGGTTTATACATGTGGAGGCCATCTTTGGATGAAACAATGTTGTTGTGTATTAGAGGAACCTACCTTGTCTGCTTATTATACTCATTCCTCTAGGACAGGGGTCTCCAACTTTTTCTGTAGTGAGAGCTACTTGTGTTCAATGAAAATCCACCTGAGCTACTTATATTTTTAGAGATGTTGTAGTAACCACATCAGACAAGATCACTGGCCACCATATGCAAGATTACTAGCAGTGATGATCTTTGTGCTTTAGGCATGGTTGCCAGCAGCAATGTAAACAAGCATTGAAAATGCAACAGGTCTCATCTTTGGTTAAGTTAAAGCCATTTGCTTTGCTAATGATATTGTATAGCAAAGCAAATGGCTTTAACTTAATAAAAGGCGAGACCTATTGCATTTTTAATGCTTGTTGAAGAGAGGTGTTGAGGCGATTTTTCTGATGAATGGCGGAAGCGAGTTCCAAATTCTTGGCGCCACTCCAGAAAAAGCTCTATTGGAGGTTTTAGATTTGTTGAACCGCGAGGGTTTCAGGAGTAGATTATCTGCACTCCTAGAATGTCTGTTTCCTCCAGGTAAGGTATGTTTTTGTGCTAGGTACTGGGGGGTGTTGTGGTGTAACGCCTTGTGAGTGATGCAAGCCATCTTTAAGTGAATACGAGCTTCATAGGGTAGCCAGTTTAGTGCCTTCAGGTGTGGCGAGATGTGGTCAAATTTCCTAGATCCTGTTATGAGTCTTGCTGCGGCGTTAAGACAGGCTTTTAGAGGGGCGGTAGAGATTTTGGGAAGCCCTGAGAGGGTAGAACATCCGTACTCCAACCTCGATATGACTAAGGACGGAACTGCAGTTTTGAGGTCCAGGTTTTTCTGAGATAGCTGAGGTGAAAGCGGGCATTTTTAGCCATCAAGTTGATGTGAGCTTGCATGTTAAGGTTCTTATCCAGTGTGAGTCCAAGTGATATTGTGGAGTCCACCAACGTTGGTGTGCAGTTTAGAGCAGTGATCATTTTGGTCCACTCCTTTGTTTCCCGGGAGTTATTGGGCGGGGAGATTAAAAGAAATTCAGTTTTTTGTGAGTTTAGCTTGAGGAAGTTTGTCGTTAACCATTGGACAGTTTTTTCAAGAGCTAGATTCATTGTCTTTATATCTTCAATGGAGGTGATCTTAATGTAAAGTTGAGTGTCATCGCGTACATGTGGTAGGAGATGTTCGCCTGCTGTAGTAGATCGGTAAGTGGTTCGACATATAAGTTGAATAGTGTGGGGGATAGGGTAGAGCCTTGTGGTACTCCTAGTAGGTTAGGTGAGGGGAGAGAAAGAATCTTGTCGGTCATGAATGATTGCGTTCTGTTTTCCAGAAAGGATTTGAACCATAGAAGGACTGTGCCAGATAAACCCATCCTGTTTTCTAGTCTTCTTAGGAGTTTGTCGTGATTGACCGTATCGAAGGCTGATGAGAGGTCGAGCAGGACTAGTAGGCAGGTTTCATTGCAGTCAAGAGCTAGGAGGGCATCTTCAACTATATGCAGGATGGCTGTTTCTGTGCTATGGCCAGGTCTGAAATCCGATTGGTGGATGTTCAGTAGATTGAAGTTTGTGATGTGTTGGTTCAGTTGTTTCTGAACACATTTTTGTAAGACCTTTGCTAGCATGGGAATGGTGGTTATTGTCGGCAGTTGTTAGGGTCGGAGGTGTTAGCTGTTGGTTTTTTTTAGGATAGGGGTGACTTGGCCAGTTTTTAGGCAGTCTGGGATGTGGCCTTGAGTTAGCGAGGCGTTGATGATTTTGGTCCAGAGAGGAGAGATGAAATGGTAGATGTGGGGTAGGCAATTTGATGGGACAGGGTTATTGAAGTGGTTGTTGAGTTTAGTAGTCGCTAGAATTTTGTTATGTTATGTTATGTTATGTTAAATGGGACTTTTATAGCGCAACGGCTACTCCAAAGGAGTGTCCCGGCGCTTTTGTGCTCCAGACCAAAGAAAGAGCTGGAAAACATAACAGTAAAAAGAGCAGGGGCCTAAAGAGGGGGCAGATTATCCAGTGAACAGCCAGGTTTTTAAGTCTTTTCTGAAGGCAAGCAGGTTAGCGGTGTTTCGCAAGGACACCGGTAAGGAATTCCATAGCTGCGGAGCAAGAAAGCTAAAGGACCGGCCGCCTAGCCGAGCCCTTTTGATGCGTGGCACCCGAGCCAAAGCCAAAGCTTCTGACCTGAGGGATCGTACAGGTCGATAGAAGTCCAGCCTCCTCTGAAGATATTTGGCACCATTGCCATGCAAGGCCTTATGGGCGAGAGTCATGGCCTTGAAAAGTATCCTCTTCCGCACCGGAAGCCAGTGAAGGGATACGAGGAGATTGGAGGCACTGGTGCGGCGGTGCAGGCCAAAAATTGCACGAGCAGCAGCGTTCTGAGTAACCTGCAAACGCTGGAGGAGGTATTCAGGCAGACCCAGATATAGGACATTTGCATAGTCCAATCTGGACCCTATGAGTGCCTGAACAGTGATCCTCCGATGTTCCTCCGAGAGAAGGGGAAAGAACTTGCGCAACATTCTGAGTATCCCAAAGCATGTTCCCGTAAGAGTGGAAACCTGGGATTTGAGCGAGAGCTCGTTGTCAATTTTAACCCCCAGGTTCTTAGCCCACTTAGAGGACTGAGTGGGAGGGAACATGTCAGCAGGCCACCATCCCTGCCAATCTGGTTCTGATGGGCATCCGAAGAATAGTATTTCGGATTTGTCCGAGTTGCATTTGAGGCTGTTGTGTGAAAACCAGCTAAAGACAGCCCCAAGGCACTCGCAGATCCTTTCTCCATCGAACTCTTCGCTCTTACGACAGGTGAATAGAAGCTGGGTGTCGTCAGCATAAGAGACGATCCGGGCCCCGTAGGACTCCGCCAGTGTCGCCAGAGGGGTCATAAGGATGTTAAATAGAGTGGGGCTCAGTACAGAGCCCTGAGGCACTCCGACTCCCAATGGCGGCATCTCGGCGGACCCGGGTGGGACCCAGACCGTCTGCCGGCGGTTGGCCAGAAAGGAACGAAACCAGGTGAGCACCGTCCCCCCTAGACCGATGTTATGAAGTCTAGTGAGGAGATCCTCGTGGGGGACGGTGTCAAACGCCGCCGACAGGTCTAACATGACTAACATCGCCCTGCCTCCTGTGTCCAGCACCTCCTTCACGATCTCCGAGACTTCCAGGAGCGCCGTCTCGGTGCTTAAGTTGGAACGAAAGCCCGATTGGGATTCATGAAGTAACTCATTAGACTCCAGGAAGTTAGAAAGCACGCTGTGCACGTGTTTCTCCAGGATCTTGGTCAGTGCTGGAAGGAGCGAGATTGGCCTATAATTAGAAGGCGCCTCTGGATCAAGATTGGGCTTCTTGATCAGGGGGATGACCATGGCTTGCTTCCAGGCCTGGGGCAGAAAACCCTGACTCAGGGATAAATTGAGGATAGGATTAGCTATGGGATTAATGACATCTGCCATTTTCGCTAAGAATTTTGCTGGACACGGATCTAATGGTGAGCCTGATTTAAGGTTCCTCATCAAGGCTAAGGATGCGGCAACCGGAAGGGGAGGAAAGTCTAGCAAAGCTGGGCCAGGAGGAGACAGGAAGACTGTCTCCGTCGGCATCGTAGATAAATCATCTAACGCTCTCGACGGGAAAGAATCCTGAATTAGCCTGATTTTGGTGGTGAAGAAATTGGCAATAGTGTTAGCCCAGGTCTCCACCGGGGCACCCTGAGTAGAGGTTGTCCGGGGGCTGGTAAATTCACGTACAATTGAAAAAATCTCCTTACAGGAGTTAGCTGCGTCTTCAATCCTTTTAGCGAAGTAACATTTCTTGCCCTGTAAGATAAGATCGTGGTAGGACTTCATCATGATTTTATAGCGTTGTTTGGCTTCAGGCTCATACTGGACTCTCCACGCCCGCTCAGCAGCTTTACATTGCCTACGAGCGTGGGCTAAATCCTCCGTAAACCAGGGGGCAGAGACCCGCCGGGCAGCAGATTTGGGTGGCTGTGAGGGAGCGAGCTCATTTAGTCTGGCAAGAAGCCAGGATTGTAGGCTCTCCAGATCTTTCTCCAGGTCGCCAGTACAGGAAACAGGGTGATCTGCCAGAGCATGCGTTAGCATGTCTGGGGTCACCCGGTGGAATGCCCTATAGCTGCTGCCCTGCTGCCTCATGACACTGGCCGGAGAGGTCACAGTAGAAGGTATTTCAAAGTGGGCAAGATAATGATCAGACCAGACGACTGGCAGAAGAGTTACAGCCATGATAGGTGTGGTGGAAAACACCTGATCGAGTGTGTGGCCTTTGTTGTGGGTCGGACCAGAAAGATAGGGGGAAAGGCCTAGAGTGGATGCAATATCCAGCAATTTGATGGCGTCCTGGTCATTATGGTCGTCCATATGGAAATTAAAATCTCCCGCCAGTAGGCACAGCTCCGATCTAAGGACAAGGATCGACATGGCCTGCTGGAGATCATCAAGAAAGGATCCCACTGGGCCCGGAGGTCTGTAAACAATCAGACCCTTCAGCGCTTGTTGCGGCGATAGGGAGATGGTAAAGGCTAAAGAGTCCGCCCCTGCGATGGTGTGAGTATGCGTGACCGTGCACGGAAAAGATTTTTTAACAACCAAGGCAACTCCTCCTCCCCTACCCTTGTCTCTGTCCTGTCGATGGATGGTATTGTCCGTGGGGATGGCTGCCACAATGTCCGGGTGGGAGGAATCATTCAGCCATGTTTCAGTAAGCATCAGACAGGTAGGACTGGTCGTTGAGAGGAGATCAAAAATCTCTTGAGTGTGTCGGTGCAACGACCTCGTATTGAGGAGTAAACAAAGGTGTTTTATGCTACTCTCCTTAGCAGGGATAGGGGAAGGGAAGGAGCGAACAGGGTGCCAATGGCAAGCAGGGCACGTATGTTTACCCTTATATCGGCCAGGAAAAACCGTGTGACACGACGCATTCCAATTACGCAAAGAGTATAGCTCCTGAGCGGAGTAGGAGAGCATAGGGGCCAGAGGTACCAGCCACGCCAGACGCTTCCGGGACGCTGACGGGCAGGACTCTAGCACGACTCCGGCGCAGGTCCGGCGCATCCGCTGGTCGCGTCCGCTGCGCGGAGCCGTAAGTGCCTGTTTTTATAGTCCTTGTCTATGGCCTCCCCAACCCAGCCCAAACGAAGATGGCCGCCAAAACCGGCGTCCAGCCCTCGGCATCAACACTCAGCAGAGGGTGGGACCGGAGCTGCAGGGAGGGGGGAAAAAGGAGTTTTTAAGCGCTGCTGAGCGCTGGGGGGTCTCTACACACTGCTGCAGGCTAGAAAATACAATTAGCAAGCACAGGTGAAAAAACGAGTAAAATCACGAAAATTAGTTTAAAATTGAAAGAAAAGCAGGAGACCTCCCGGCTTCCACATCAGGAGGGGAAAGGTGTGTGCAGAGTCTGATATTACCGCTTTCCAAGTATCAGGTGCCTTTTATAGTCCTTGTCTATGGCCTCCCCAACCCAGCCCAAACGAAGATGGCCGCCAAAACCGGCGTCCAGCCCTCGGCATCAACACTCAGCAGAGGGTGGGACCGGAGCTGCAGGGAGGGGGGAAAAAAGAGTTTTTAAGCGCTGCTGAGCGCTGGGGGGTCTCTACACACTGCTGCAGGCTAGAAAATACAATTAGCAAGCACAGGTGAAAAAACGAGTAAAATCACGAAAATTAGTTTAAAATTGAAAGAAAAGCAGGAGACCTCCCGGCTTCCGCCTCAGGAGGGGAAAGGTGTGTGCAGAGTCTGATATTACCGCTTTCCAAGTCTCAAGTGCCTTTTATAGTCCTTGTCTATGGCCTCCCCAACCCAGCCCAAACGAAGATGGCCGCCAAAACCGGCATCCAGCCCTCGGCATCAACACTCAGCAGAGGGTGGGACCGGAGCTGCAGGGAGGGGGGAAAAAAGAGTTTTTAAGCGCTGCTGAGCGCTGGGGGGTCTCTACACACTGCTGCAGGCTAGAAAATACAATTAGCAAGCACAGGTGAAAAAACGAGTAAAATCACGAAAATTAGTTTAAAATTGAAAGAAAAGCAGGAGACCTCCCGGCTTCCGCCTCAGGAGGGGAAAGGTGTGTGCAGAGTCTGATATTACCGCTTTCCAAGTCTCAGGTGCCTTTTATAGTCCTTGTCTATGGCCTCCCCAACCCAGCCCAAACGAAGATGGCCGCCAAAACCGGCGTCCAGCCCTCGGCATCAACACTCAGCAGAGGGTGGGACCGGAGCTGCAGGGAGGGGGGAAAAAAGAGTTTTTAAGCGCTGCTGAGCGCTGGGGGGTCTCTACACACTGCTGCAGGCTAGAAAATACAATTAGCAAGCACAGGTGAAAAAACGAGTAAAATCACGAAAATTAGTTTAAAATTGAAAGAAAAGCAGGAGACCTCCCGGCTTCCGCCTCAGGAGGGGAAAGGTGTGTGCAGAGTCTGATATTTTGTTGATATCATTGAGATCGTAAAGTTTGAAAGTAGACCAGTGAGAGTTATTTTTGGGCAGAGTTAGCATATGTTGTACCGGGTTAGTGGCTAGAATGATCTTTGGGGTGGCTGAGTTGATTGCCGCCGTACTAAGTTCGAGTTGGAGGGAATTTGTTTGGAAAATTCTTAGCTACTCAGCTGTGAAGACGTTGTTAAGAGTGAGGATTTGGCCAATTTGTTCGATTGTTGTTTCAGAATTACGAAGAGTTTTTTTGGTCTATTTTTGGCATTCTCTAGTTCTGATGTGAAGAAGTCTTTTTTTTTGATTTTCGAATACTTTTTGTATGATTTTCTGGCTTTCCGGAGTAGTTTAATATGGAGGGGGGAGGGATGTTGCCTTCATTTCTGTTCCGTTGATCTGAGTTTGTGTCTCTCCTCATTCAGGGCGCTCCGCTAAACCATGGGGTTTTAACTTTGTCTGGAATTCTTTTGAGTTTTGGCAGAGCGGCTTGGTCGAAAACTTTGGTCATCGTGGCGTTATAGTGAGCAGTGAGGGCATTGACGTCTGCCATGTTATTGGGGGGGTAAGAGCCTTCTCACATTGGGAGGCAAGGTTGTTCCAGTTGATGTTCTTTGTGTCTCTTATCCATTGTTTTGGCTTGATTTGATGCAAGAAAGTTTTCTTGATAGTGGAGGGGATTTGGAAGGTGATAATGTGATGGTCTGACCAGTCACAAGGGGTAATCGAGATTGATTCAATTGTATTTTGTTTAGAGATGATCCAGTCGAGAGTAGCACCCTTTGTGTGAGTAGGCTTTGAGATAGCTTGGATCAGGGAATGGTCTGCAAGGAAGGTTTTGAGGGTGTTAACCTGCTTGTCCAGTGGGTTCTCTCAGTGGAGATTGAATTTACCAAGGAATATGTCATTGGAATGAGGGGAAGAGTTTGCAATAATGATTTCCATAGGTTGTTCGGTGAAATTGTGTTCAAACCTGGAGGATGGTAGAGTATATGTAGTTTGAGGGAGTGGCTACTTGATGATTTCACAGAAATCCCAAGGTATTCAAAGGAGTCTAGGGGTTCCAAGTGAAACTTTGAGATGGTGATGTCAGTAGGATGTATGCAGGCTAAGCCTCTGCTTATTTTGTGTGGTCTGTCCAATCTAATGATGTTGTAGTCTGGAGGGACAAGAAGGTCTAGGCATGGTGAGGATGATTCCGTGAGCCAAGTTTCTGTGAGGATGATTATATCCATTTTCATGTTAAGGATGAGGTCGGCAATGTCAGAGGCGTGTTTCGTGGCTGAACTGCAGTTTAGTAGAAGGCAAGAGATCTGGTTTGAGGAATTCTTTAAAGTATGCTCCTGATTATCGTGGTTCGGGTTTATAGAGTGAAGGTTATTTCGGTTTATTCCTCTATGGATTGGATGGGAAGTTCTGAATGGGTTGATGGGGACTGGGAGAATAGTGTATTCCTCTTTGTCTATGATAGGGCGGGAAGGAGTTTCGTATAGCAGTAGCAGTGTTTGTATATCCTGGTCCGTTATGTAGTTGGAGAGATTGCGTGTGCGCAAGTGTCGATTGGATAGAGGCAGAGGGATAGTTTTTGTCATGTTGTCGTATGTCTCTAGAGAGTTTTGAAGATGCTTAAGTTTAGCAAGAGATTTTTCAGCAAGTTGTAGAATGGTTCTAATTTCTAGGATGATGTTTTGTAGGTTCATGGAGGTGAGGTCGGACTGGGATTTGAGTGAGTCTTGTTCAATCTGCTGATGTGGAGGGGGAGACAGGATGTTGGGTGTTGAGGGAGTCGTATTGTTGTTGGTTCTCTTGGTAGTTCTAAATGAGGATGTTAGTGCACTGCGTGCTAAGGAAGGAGAGTTGATGATGCTTCTTTCATTGGTTCTGGGTGAGGGAAGGGGTCGATGTTCTTCAGGAGAAGACGGGGTGGAGGGGGTTGTAGTAAGGTGCCGAGATGCTTTGCGTGAGGTAGATGAGGGTGCCAGTGCAATGCGTGATAGGGAGGGAGGATTGGTGATGCTTCTTTCATCGGATCTGGGTGAAGGAGAGGGTCGCTGATCTTCAGGAGCAGAATTGGTGGTGGGGGTAGTAAGGTCCTGACAGGCGCTGCGTGAGGTGATGGTGGAACCAACCGCGACCTGATCCTAATATTCTAGGTGTAAAAGACTGCTTTACCTTACAGATTTTCCTCTCCATGACTGTGTTTCTCTCGAGATGGTATTGTGAGGAATAATGCACAGTCACACCCATTGTTCCCATGGTATCCCTGTACGCCCTAGAGGTAAACGCTGGACCCCAGACCTTCGGTCCAGACCAGCACTGCACCACTTCGCCTCAGCTCTTGAGCCCTCCCGTCTTCTGGGTTCACGCTGGCAGCTTGCCCGCCCGCCTCAGCTCCCCTTGTCTTCTCCTGGAAGGCAGGTTAATCCTTGCGCTATTTTCGTTTTTTGTTAATTGCATAAATTTCACAATTTAGTTTGGTGTTTCAGCCTTCCCGCTTTAATTTTTGACTTCTCGCTTTATTTGGAAGTCAGCCTTTCCCGCCGCTGCTGCCCCTGCGGTCCCTCCCCCCGACACAGCCCCTGCTCTTGCCTCCCTACCCCAGTCCCGCCCCCTCCCCTACTTAATGGCGGCTGCTGCGGGGGAGCGCGTGTGAAACCTAGACCTTCGGTCCAGGCCAGCACTCTCCCCAGCAGCTCCGCATGCAGCACCACGTCGCCTCAGCTCTTGAGCCCTCCTGTCTTCTGGGTTCGCGGCGGCAACCCACCCGCCCGACTCAGCTCTTTTTCCTGCTCCCCTTATCATCTTCTGGGAGGCAGGTTAATCCTTGCGTTATTTTTGTTTTTTGTTAATTGTATAAATTTCACGCTTACATTTTGTGTTTCAGCCTTACCGCTTTAATTTTTGACTTCTCGCTTTGTTTGGAAGTCAGCCTTTCCCGCCGCTGCTGCCCCTGCAGCCCCTCCCCGACACAGCCCCCACTCCCTCCTCCCTACCCCAGTCCTGCCCCCTCCCCTACTTAATGGCAGCCGCTGCGTCGTGTCGCAGCTGATGCGCGCCTTATGCAAGCCCATCTGTCCCCGTCTGCAACCCAACCGCGGCTAGTGCCAGGAACCCTGGATCTCCGAAACCCCACCGATACCTCTCCGCCACCCTCCACGCACTCAACCCCGGAGGACACCATGACTGCCAAAGAGCAACACCGAACACCACCCAAGGACAGGTCTCCTGCAGACATCGCCGACGATACTTCACCATCGACTGCGCCCCCAAGACCGCCGAAAATTCACCGGACGCCCGCACCACCGGAGCCTTGACATGCATCCTCCTAAAGACTAAATTATATGAACGTTCTGGTATCATCACTGGAAACAAGGGATTATTCATTGGTGAGGTGCAACTTTCTATTACACACTGATATTCAAGTTGTGTGAGTGTGTCTCTATCTTATTTTTTGGCCTAATTTTTAATGGGCTTTTGTCTTTGTGATTGTGGGCAGGACTTCACAGGTATGATGTGTTAAGGAGATCCTTCATCCCAACCCACATGGTTGTGATGTTGTGATATAATGCCAGAGCATGTGCTTAGGACCGCTCCTTGGCACATGTGTGTTTTACTGATTCTGAAACGAGTTCGGAAAAAGCTGGTCAAATTACTGTTTCTCCTAGTGGGCAATCCGTAACAAACTCAGGTGGCCAATTTTTTTCAGCCATGAGAACGTCGTAGTCGAATGACAAGTTCTCCCAAAAGAAAATGTTTATAGTGCATGGTATTTCCCTTTCCATCAGGAATGCAATTCATATAATTGACTTGGAACACTCAGTCTCTGGTCCAGTGTTGCCACCTGGATGTAGTCACTCATTGCCATTGCAGCCAGACACTTCATAAGATTCCGCCAAACTATTGTGACTTCTTCCTAGCTATCCAGCATAGACAGAGCCCATCACCCGTTCAGAAGCAGAGTTCTCAATATCTGTGCCATGCTTGGCTTTAATCTGAGCCACTTTCTTCTTTTCAAATTGGGACTTTGTGTATGTT